>NC_139514.1:80629736-81229736 GCF_947247035.1 Vipera ursinii | reverse complement strand
ATTGCCCTTTTTTTCTTCTCTGGTTGTGACTGGATATTATAGTGTTGCATTATCAGTTTAAGTATTTTGTTCCAAGCTGTTTCAGCTTTTCAGTTTTCTTTTGTATATCTTAGAACATTACTTTTGTGTTTCCGGCAACTTCCCATTCAGATTACCACTGAATAAACAATAATGTACTGTGATCTTATGGACACTTCACTCAGGTACATTTTTCAGCAGATCATTAAAAGTGATCCATAGTTGTTTTTTGCAGTATGACCAATTTGGGGCCAGCTCTAGCTGAGGATTTTTTTTTCTGGTCTTCAACCCTTATGCCATGTTCATTGAAGGAATTGTAATTTGTACTATAAGGAAAATGTTATATTCACATTATTTGTGAACTGACATCAACAGCAGTCATATAGGTAGTCCTCAGTTAACAATGGTAATTGGGACCAGGAATTCTATTATCAAGCAGCGTGGTCGTAAAATCCAATATTATGTCACGAATGAAGGCCAATATACATGTCCCAGGATAATGCTGCAGGATCCAATCTGGGTCAGTCATCGGGACCAGAGGCTCAGACTTCCGAGGTTTCAGACTCATGCTGGAGCTTATTCTCAGGGAACTTCTGTCTAGCGGAGTCTAGCACAATCTGCTCCCGGTGACTGATCCAGATTGGATCCTGCATCAATATCATGGGACTATGTTGACTTACAATGGCAGTTCTGGTTGTGGTTGTTTTCCCACATGGTCATTAGACACATCATGTGATTGCCATTTATAACCTTCAGTGTCATGTTCCCCATTTATTTTGCTCTTCAGAAACCCACAGCGAAGGTCACAAGTGGTGATCATGTGACAGCCACAAATTTGAGGACTATTTCTAAGTTTCAATGCTCAGCATTGTTGTAACTTCAAACAGTCACTGAATGGTTGTTAACCTAAGACAGCCTGTCAATGCAAAATTTATAAGCTCAGTAATATTTATTAAAAATGCCAAAAAATAACTGTATGCAGTATAAAAATTGATAATCATAAAGTACTTTTCCAGTGCCAGTTTTATTGAAATCTGATATTTATCACAGCCACTACAGTTGTGAATTTAATTTCATCAGAAATGATTATACACTGAAGAGGGGAAAGGAAAACTCAATCCAACTACATTACATTTAAGGATAATTGATAACTTATGCACTAATAGTCTTAATGGGAATATTTTAAAAGATTTGTTTTACAACATTTGTTTTGATGTTTGTGCCTCACAGAGGAAAATAAAAATATGGTTTGGTCAGACAAACATTTTACATATAAAATTAATGATAGTTTTAGCATTTACATTTGTACAGTTTCGTGCGCAATACCTATAAAATTATACATATGAGAAATCTAGGACTGAAGTACTGTAACTTATCAAACAAAATGCCTGCCACATAAATCACAAGACATTTCAGCTAACATCACAATGTTTCAAAGAAGTTGTTGCTTGAGTATAATTTCATACTTTTATGGCATGTTACGTTTGCTCCATTCCAGCCATGAGTGACAAAGCTAAAGATTCCACTGTGAAACAAAAACAAGTAAAATTTTAGGATCAAAAAAGAGTAAACTGTCTTTTGAAGAAAACATATCACAGATGGATAAAACTATGATATACTTCTTAGTGTCAAGAATACATATTTTGCCCAGGTTCGCCTGGTGCGCCAGTTGCGACCCTATCTGGACCGAGATGCCCTACGCACAGTCACTCATGCGCTCGTGACCTCCCGTTTAGACTACTGCAACGCTCTCTACATGGGGCTGCCCTTGAGGACCACTCGGAGGCTTCAGCTGGTGCAGAATGTGGCCGCGTGAGTTGTGATGGGGGTCTCCCGATACTCCCATGTAACACCTCTACTCCGCGAGCTGCATTGGCTCCCGGTTGCCCTCCGGGTGAGATTCAAGGTGCTGGTAATGACCTATAAAGCCCTAAATGGCTTGGGTCCGGGATTTCTGAGGGAACACCTGCTGCCGGCATCAAGCTCCCTTCGTCCAGTGCGCTCCCACAGGGAGGGTCTTCTCAGGGTGCCACCGGTAAGAGATTGCCAGCGGACGACACCCAGGGATAGGGCCTTCTCAGTGGGTGCGCCTGCCCTTTGGAACCAGCTGCCAGTGGAGCTTAGGACTGCCCCTGACCTCCGTTCATTCCGCCGGGAACTGAAGACCTGGCTCTTCGAGCTCTCTGGCCCAGACTGAGAATTTTAATTTTAGTTTTAATTTTAACGGGTTTTACTTATTCAGGGACGAATATAATTTTTTAATTTGTTTTTAACTTTTGTATTTTTGTTTTTAATCACCCTGTAAACCACCCTGAGTCCTTCAGGAAAGGGCGGTTTATAAATGTAATAAAATAAAATAAGTAAATAAATAAAATATTTCTAACAATTCTAATTAAAATATCTCCAATTATATAGGATATAATTATTTTCTTATAGTAGTTATGATTAAAATATTTAGGGATACAACTATTAAGAAAGTAGTATTGCATACATTATTCTAAATGTTTAACAACAAATTATTAAATACTTTTTTCCTTAAATACTCACAATGTGGAAAAGAGCCTCTACAGACTGCTTTGTTTAGAACTGTCACAAGAAACATATGACAATTTTTAAAATCTGATTCCATCTTTGTTATGGATTCCATCCTAAAAGTAATTTAGACAGACATTACAAACAAAAATGAAGTTTTAGGAAACATATTGTTATTCCTTTCTGAGCAATAACTTATTTGTAGTAAAAAGCTTTGAACAGAAAATATTTTTATTACAAAGGTATAATCACTTTCTGGATCTTTTATCTTTTGTTCCATATTCAATCTTGTACCATACAAATCATTAAAGGTTTCATCACAAGAAACAACCTACACCTTGAAGTCTTAGTGGAATCGTTCACACTGTGTCAAGGTTCTGACTGACAAACCCAACATAGTAAGCATAGCTGAGACGATCCAATCTCTAATGCAAAACTTTATTGAGTTCTGGTTTTGACATTGCAGCCAACCGGGTGCAGGAAGACAGAGCTCCATCTATCGCGTTCAATTTCACCTCGCTGGGGACCCTGGAAAGGGTCGAAAGTCACCCCATAGAGGCAACAAGCAAGGTGGGGACCCTCGTTGATCGCGGGAGGGTGGCGGCTCTTCCCTTTGATCTGAGGAAGCCCTCCAAACTGGCGGAGGAAAGACTGTCTACATTCATGTAGCCAGTCAGAAGCTACTGACAACAGAAGACAATAAACACTAACAAGCAACCTTACAGCAACGTGGATGAAACTGGGTGAGACCCTATCCTCTCTTTATGACTCTAAGACTTCTTCCTGAAAAAATTGCCCCAAACACCCTCCCCAAAGAGAAAGGTAAGGGGAATTTACACCCTGTTCCCTCAGGAAAAGAAAAGCGGCAAACTAATTACCGTATATACTTGAGTATAAGCCGAATTTTTCAGCCCACTTTTTGGGCTGAAAAATTCCACTTCGGCTTATACTCCAGTCAACAAAAAAACTTACCGAGGACTTGTGCGCGGCCGAGGCTTTGGTGCTTCCGGGATCGCCCGCACCTCTCCCAAGCCACCGCCGTCCGAGACCTGCCGAAGTTTGGGGAGGTTTGGGGAGGTGCGCGCGCACCTCCCCAAACTCCGCGCCTTGCCTGCCTGCTTCTTTCCGCAGCGGAAAGAAGCAGGCAGGCAGGGCGCGGAGGAACGGAGACTTGCCGACGTTTGGGGAGGTTTGGGCGCCTCCCCAAACCTCGGCAGGTCTCCGTTCCTCCGCGCAGACCTGCCGACGTTTGGGGAGGTTTGGGCGCCTCCCCAAACCTCCCCAAACCTCGGCAGGTCTCCGTTCCTCCTGCCGACCTTTGGGGAGGTTTGGGCGCCTCCCCAAACCTCCCCAAACCTCGGCAGGTCTCCGTTCCTCCTGCCGACCTTTGGGGAGGTTTGGGCGCCTCCCCAAACCTCCCCAAACCTCGGCAGGTCTCCGTTCCTCCTGCCGACCTTTGGGGAGGTTTGGGCGCCTCCCCAAACCTCGGCAGGTCTCCGTTCCTCCGCGCAGACCTGCCGACGTTTGGGAAGGTTTGGGCGCCTCCCCAAACCTCCCCAGGTCTCCGTTCCTGTTTGGGGAGGTTTGGGCGCCTCCCCAAACCTCCCCAAACCTCGGCAGGTCTCCGTTCCTGTTTGGGGAGGTTTGGGCGCCTCCCCAAACCTCCCCAAACCTCGGCAGGTCTCCGTTCCTGTTTGGGGAGGTTTGGGCGCCTCCCCAAACCTCCCCAAACCTCGGCAGGTCTCCGTTCCTCCGCGCAGACCTGCCGACCTTTGGGGAGGTTTGGGCGCCTCCCCAAACGTCCCCAAACCTCGGCAGGTCTCCGTTCCTGTTTGGGGAGGTTTGGGCGCCTCCCCAAACGTCCCCAAAAATCGGCAGGTCTCCGTTCCTCCGCGCAGACCTGCCGACCTTTGGGGAGGTTTGGGCGCCTCCCCAAACGTCCCCAAACCTCGGCAGGTCTCCGTTCCTGTTTGGGGAGGTTTGGGCGCCTCCCCAAACCTCCCCAAACCTCGGCAGGTCTCCGTTCCTCCGTGCAGACCTGCCGACCTTTGGGGAGGTTTGGGCGCCTCCCCAAACGTCCCCAAACCTCGGCAGGTCTCCGTTCCTGTTTGGGGAGGTTTGGGCGCCTCCCCAAACGTCCCCAAAAGTCGGCAGGTCTCCGTTCCTCCGCGCAGACCTGCCGACCTTTGGGGAGGTTTGGGCGCCTCCCCAAACGTCCCCAAACCTCGGCAGGTCTCCGTTCCTGTTTGGGGAGGTTTGGGCGCCTCCCCAAACCTCCCCAAACCTCGGCAGGTCTCCGTTCCTGTTTGGGGAGGTTTGGGCGCCTCCCCAAACCTCCCCAAACCTCGGCAGGTCTCCGTTCCTCCGCGCAGACCTGCCGACCTTTGGGGAGGTTTGGGCGCCTCCCCAAACGTCCCCAAACCTCGGCATGTCTCCGTTCCTGTTTGGGGAGGTTTGGGCGCCTCCCCAAACGTCCCCAAACCTCGGCAGGTCTCCGTTCCTCCGCGCAGACCTGCCGACCTTTGGGGAGGTTTGGGCGCCTCCCCAAACGTCCCCAAACCTCGGCAGGTCTCCGTTCCTGTTTGGGGAGGTCTGGGCGCCTCCCCAAACCTCCCCAAACCTCGGCAGGTCTCCGTTCCACCGTGCAGACCTGCCGACCTTTGGGGAGGTTTGGGCGCCTCCCCAAACGTCCCCAAACCTCGGCAGGTCTCCGTTCCTGTTTGGGGAGGTTTGGGCGCCTCCCCAAACCTCCCCAAACCTCGGCAGGTCTCCGTTCCTCCTCGCAGACCTGCCGACGTTTGGGGAGGTTTGGGCGCCTCCACAAACCTCCCCAAACCTCGGCAGGTCTCCGTTCCTGTTTGGGGAGGTTTGGGCGCCTCCCCAAACCTCCCCAAACCTCGGCAGGTCTCCGTTCCTCCGCGCAGACCTGCCGACCTTTGGGGAGGTTTGGGCGCCTCCCCAAACGTCCCCAAACCTCGGCAGGTCTCCGTTCCTGTTTGGGGAGGTCTGGGCGCCTCCCCAAACCTCCCCAAACCTCGGCAGGTCTCCGTTCCTCCGTGCAGACTTGCCGACCTTTGGGGAGGTTTGGGCGCCTCCCCAAACGTCCCCAAACCTCGGCAGGTCTCCGTTCCTGTTTGGGGAGGTTTGGGCGCCTCCCCAAACCTCCCCAAACCTCGGCAGGTCTCCGTTCCTCCGCGCAGACCTGCCGACGTTTGGGGAGGTTTGGGCGCCTCCCCAAACCTCCCCAAACCTCGGCAGGTCTCCGTTCCTGTTTGGGGAGGTTTGGGCGCCTCCCCAAACCTCCCCAAACCTCGGCAGGTTTCCGTTCCTCCGCGCAGACCTGCCGACCTTTGGGGAGGTTTGGGCGCCTCCCCAAACCTCCCCAAACCTCGGCAGGTCTCCGTTCTTCCTGCCGACCTTTGGGGAGGTTTGGGCGCCTCCCCAAACCTCCCCAAACCTCGGCAGGTCTGCGCGGAGGAACGGAGACCTGCCGAGGTTTGGGGAGGCGCTCAAACCTCCCCAAACAGGAACGGAGACCTGCCGAGGTTTGGGGACGTTTGGGGAGGCGCCCAAACCTCCCCAAAGGTCGGCAGGTCTGCGCGGAGGAACGGAGACCTGCCGAGGTTTGGGGACGTTTGGGGAGGCGCCCAAACCTCCCCAAACAGGAACGGAGACCTGCCGAGGTTTGGGGACGTTTGGGGAGGCGCCCAAACCTCCCCAAAGGTCGGCAGGTCTGCGCGGAGGAACGGAGACCTGCCGAGGTTTGGGGAGGTTTGGGGAGGCGCCCAAACCTCCCCAAACAGGAACGGAGACCTGCCGAGGTTTGGGGAGGTTTGGGGAGGCGCCCAAACCTCCCCAAACAGGAACGGAGACCTGCCGAGGTTTGGGGAGGCGCCCAAACCTCCCCAAAGGTCGGCAGGTCTGCGCGGAGGAACGGAGACCTGCCGAGGTTTGGGGAGGCGCCCAAACCTCCCCAAAGGTCGGCAGGAGGAACGGAGACCTGCCGAGGTTTGGGGAGGTTTGGGGAGGCGCCCAAACCTCCCCAAAGGTCGGCAGGAGGAACGGAGACCTGCCGAGGTTTGGGGAGGCGCCCAAACCTCCCCAAAGGTCGGCAGGAGGAACGGAGACCTGCCGAGGTTTGGGGAGGTTTGGGGAGGCGCCCAAACCTCCCCAAAGGTCGGCAGGAGGAACGGAGACCTGCCGAGGTTTGGGGAGGCGCCCAAACCTCCCCAAAGGTCGGCAGGAGGAACGGAGACCTGCCGAGGTTTGGGGAGGTTTGGGGAGGCGCCCAAACCTCCCCAAAGGTCGGCAGGAGGAACGGAGACCTGCCGAGGTTTGGGGAGGTTTGGGGAGGCGCCCAAACCTCCCCAAAGGTCGGCAGGAGGAACGGAGACCTGCCGAGGTTTGGGGAGGTTTGGGGAGGCGCCCAAACCTCCCCAAAGGTCGGCAGGTCTGCGCGGAGGAACGGAGACCTGCAGAGGTTTGGGGAGGTTTGGGGAGGCGCCCAAACCTCCCCAAAGGTCGGCAGGAGGAACGGAGACCTGCCGAGGTTTGGGGAGGTTTGGAGAGGCACCCAAACCTCCCCAAAGGTCGGCAGGAGGAACGGAGACCTGCCGAGGTTTGGGGAGGCGCCCAAACCTCCCCAAAGGTCGGCAGGAGGAACGGAGACCTGCCGAGGTTTGGGGAGGTTTGGGGAGGCGCCCAAACCTCCCCAAAGGTCGGCAGGTCTGCGCGGAGGAACGGAGACCTGCAGAGGTTTGGGGAGGTTTGGGGAGGCGCCCAAACCTCCCCAAAGGTCGGCAGGAGGAACGGAGACCTGCCGAGGTTTGGGGAGGTTTGGGGAGGCGCCCAAACCTCCCCAAAGGTCGGCAGGAGGAACGGAGACCTGCCGAGGTTTGGGGAGGCGCCCAAACCTCCCCAAAGGTCGGCAGGTCTGCACGGAGGAACGGAGACCTGCCGAGGTTTGGGGAGGTTTGGGGAGGCGCCCAAACCTCCCCAAAGGTCGGCAGGAGGAACGGAGACCTGCCGAGGTTTGGGGAGGTTTGGGGAGGCGCCCAAACCTCCCCAAAGGTCGGCAGGAGGAACGGAGACCTGCCGACGAGCCGCGGCCACACAGGGTATTCCTGTGTATTCAGGCTTGCAAAATGGCGGATCGAGCCTCTGCTGGCGGCAGAGGCTTGCAGAACGGCGGATCGGCTTATACTCGAGTCAATAACTTTTTCCAGTTTTTGGGGGTGAAATTGGGGGTCTCGGCTTATACTCGAGTCGGCTTATACTCAAGTATATACGGTACTTGGGGGAAATAGAGAAAATTACAAGATTAATTTTGAATTCATATACATATATGGCTTTGAAATCTGGGGACTAAAAGTGCTTTTGAGATATTTTTTTTATAAAAAAAGATTTGAAAATCTTGTAATATAAGTTTGGATTTAAAAAGTTGGAAAATGGCACTAATGACATCTAGTGGCGAATTATGGCACTACAATTTGTTATGCCTGAAGGAAATGTGGCTTGAAGCCCAGATTTAGATAAGACTCTTGCAGACCTTGGGAACTTTCACTTTTGAAGACTACAGCTGAGAAAAAGGAAAAAAAAACTTTTGGGCTGCTTATCAGTGTGGCAGAGACAATGAACTACCTTGAAACTGGTCTGCCTGAACTACAAATATAAATATTAACTGACTTTCAGAGCTGTGTTGTGGAACTATTTCCCTTGCAGGAGAAAAACACATCATTGCTTGAGATGATGGAATATTCTGGATTACAAATCTTTGATTGATGAACAATTTTTACTATAAAGACCACCTACGAAAAATGAAATGGATGTCCCAGACTCAGCTTTAAATGGCAAAAAACCCATCTCTAACACCTGTCCCCAAAGTCTTCAGTTTGATATACCACCAAGAAAATATGGATGAAGATCAGAAAGAAATTCTTTCCATGTTGAAATCTACAAGAGATTATTGCTTTAGCTCGTGATGAGACTGGAAGTAACACAAAGGAGACAAAAGAACAATTTTATAAACTAAATTTACAAACCTAGAACATGACTTCAAAGAAGGAAAATAGAAAATAGAAAACTGGAGAAAGCAGATCCAAAGATGGAGGACCTAAAGGAAGGAACTAACTAACAGATTCAGACAGCTGAAGAAGTAGAAGACAGAGCAATAATATCAGAAATGGAAAAGACAGATTACCAATCAAGAAGAACTGGTTGAATGGAAGATAGAGCTGTTAGGAGAACTGTGGGGAATTGTAGAAGGGGGGAGGCTGTTTATTTATTTATTTATTTATTTATTTAATTGAATTTTTATACCGCCCTTCTCCCGAAGGACTCAGGGCGGTGAACAGGGCATATCTTAAATTAATATCTTAATTAATATCAATGGGTTCGTTCTTCCAAAAATATTTTAACTAAATGGTCTTTCTTATTCCAAATATACACAAAAACAGAGGAAAAATTACTTGATGATTCAAATGCATTGACTTGGAAAGTTAGTTGGCAAAGGAAGAAAGCTAGAGTAAGACTGAAGAAAATAGAGGTTTTGATCCATTAGATGGGATACTATATTGTTAACTAGATGTTTGAATATGGCGGTGAATAGATAATTGCTAGAAATGGAAATATTATCATAACTAGAAAGATAAGATTTGTAGTTAGAATATTAGATTTTGGTATGAGAAGGGAAACAAGAGTTTGAATAAGGGAAGCTTTTGGTTACCCAAATACAGCTTGCTCTGAAATTAAACAATAGAGACATTTTGAATACTCAGGGGAAATTAAATTTTTTAAAAAAGTGAAAACAGGATACTGATTGAACATATGGATATTAAGTGCAAATGCAATTAAGATATGTTTTGGTTAGAAACGTTATCTAAAACTGGCATAATATTAAAGGATTAAAAATAAATGATCAGTAATATAAGCTTCAAGCTTTTGCTGATGACTTAGTTTTTATTTTGGAAGACCCATTGGAATCAGGCCCTAAATTATTGGAGGAAATTAGTGCCTTTGGAGAAGTAGCAGGTTTAAAGATTAATCGAGATAAAACTAAATTTTTGGTAAAGAATATTGGAACTGAATCCAAGGTACAATTACAAGAGGTGATGGGGATCCAAATAGTTAAAAAAGTTAAATATTTAGGTATTTGGCTATCTTCAAGGTGTCCATCTATAAAGGAATTAAATTATCAAAAATTGATGACTGAGATGGAGAAGAAATTAGACAGCTGGAAAAACATTCAACTCTCAATCCTAGGACGAATCGCAGTGATTAAGACTCATATTTTGCCAAAGTGGTTATACCTATTCCAAACTGCTCCTGCAAAACTAGATAAGAAATTTTTTAAAAAACTAGAACAGATAGTTGGTAGATTCATATGGAATAATCGAAAGCCGTGTATTAAAAGAAGAACGCTGCAGGAGCACAAAACAAGGGGAGGACTGGGGCTCCCACATTGGGAGCTGTATTACCATGCCTCTGCCTTGGCTTGGATTAGGGACTGGGTTGTGTTATCTAGAAGGAGGGTGTTAACTATTGAAGGATATAACTTAACACAAGGATGGCATGCCTATCTCTGGCCAAGGAAGGATAGTCAATATAAAGTTTTCTCTAATCATTATATTAGGGATGTATTGATAAACTCTTGGCGTATGGTGAGAGGGTGGATCTATACAAAGATACCTGGCTGGTTTACTCCTCTGGAAGCTGTAACTTATTCAACGTTACACAATCCAGACAGAAACTATAGGTATAAAGATCACATGTATCTGAGAGGCAATCTTAAATCCAGGGAGGAGTTACATTCTGGGGGTATAGAGTTGGATTGGTGGTCGTATTCTCAAATGAGCTCAAGGTTTAATAGGGATAAGCAGGAATTTGGAATCAATATAATCCCACAAGAATTAGACAAGATTTTATGGGGAAGTGATGCTAAATTTTTATCTAAGATCTATAATCTACTTTTGTTCCATGGGATGGAAGGGGGAACAATAAATGACGTAATGAATGCCTGGGGGAGAAATATTGGTCGCACTATAGAATTAGAAGAGTGGGAGAAATTTGGAAGAAAAATATAAAATTAATGTTAGCAACGGCATTTAAAGAAAATATGTACAAAATGTTGTATAGATGGTACTTAGCTCACGCACGAATTTCAAAAATGTTTCCCAATGCAAATGACAAATGTTGGAAATGTGATTCTGCCAGGGGCACTTTCTACCATCAATGGTGGACTTGTCCAAAGGTTAGGCGTTACTGGACCAACATAAAAAATTGGTTATTTCAAATAACAGGATATGATCTTCAATTGGACCCAGCTATTTTCCTCTTGGGGATGAAGCCACAAGAAGTACCAAAAAATGTTTGGTATCTAGTAATACATATTACAACAGCGGTGCGTATGATTTATGCGCAATATTGGAAGACGATGGAAATCCCAACGGACTATCAAGTAAGAGAGAAAGTATTACTATGCGCAGAGTCAGATCGAATGACATATATTCTCAAAGGGAAAAGTGAATCACTTTTCAATAAAAGTTGGGACTCCTGGTATTCATGGTTACAAAATAGAATATTTAATCTCAACGGGGGAAATACCAGATGATTGTGTATTTTTATTTGAGGTATAGAATCTGGAGATATATACAATTATAGATTTCTAATATTTGGTATTTAAAGGTTACTTAGCCTGGGATGCACGAGAAAAAGAAATTAGGGGTAGTATTACACTCCCCAGTCCTGTCTAATGTTGTTGTTTTTTTGGGGGTTTTTTTGGTGTCTAGGATGTCTTGGTGTTTTTCTATTTGATGCACTTTTCAGTACTTTGTAATAATGTTCTTGTTTTTTTATTTAAAATTTAATAAAAATTTAAAATTAAAAAAATAAAAAAACTGGCATTATTGATATGAGAAAAATGTAACAAAGATGTTGATAAATATTGTATATTTATTAATAACAATAAGAATTGTATTTGCCTAGTGTGGGAAAACAGGCACTATCGGAAGAAGAAAAAAAACATTTGATGTGTAATATTGGGTCTAGATTGAAGAAGTTAATATATACCACTGAATTACTAATGGACCCAGGCAACACGTTGTCTATTAAGTATTTGACTGTAAAACTAAAAAAATAATAAAATATTTATAAAAAAACCCCTTTATTAAGCAAATCATTTCAGCACAGATGAAAGGAAAACCAGCTCTGGTTATTTTGCGCCTACATTGCTATATTAAAAGTGTAGAAACCTCACTCTCTTCATTAGTGCAGGTCACATTATCCAAATACAAGTCAGAGAATTATTATGAGAGAATGTCTTTGGTTCTCATTAAACAAATCTTGAAAGTCCTTGGTTCTCACAAACTGGCCTCTCAATATTAATGTTTGAAATTCTATCCTCCCCTCCCTTCCCCCCAAATTTGTAGGCAAACTAAGAAGCAATAATGGCTGACACAGCATAGGCATTCTTTGAGGCTTGACACACTACCCTGTAAAATCTAATTTTATTCTTGTCATGCTAGTTTCCCATAATGATGCATACTTTTAAATATGTGGTCTTTAACATTCAGATTGGATGACTGGATACATATGTCAAAACACTCATAACTACAAATTCACAAATTTGTGCTTCACAGTAAAGATGGAATATATTTCTGTTGCCATACATTAGGTTATGTTATACAGTTTTTCACAGATGCCCCATTAATGAAGTAAATGTATTATCACAGTCATGACTGCAGCTCAGAGGAAACCCACAAATCATTGCTGAAACTATGCTTAAGAATCACAATCTGAGGCAAGCAATATAAGAAAAAAATGTATTTCTCTGATAAAGCTGATGGCTATTTTTCCTCCAGCACTATATCTAGTCCCTGTGAATACTCAGCAATGATATAAAATTATTTGATGCCAGAAAGATGCCTGTGCATCTTTACAAGACCAGCTGAAAATACTTCAAATGATATTTCAGGATATCCAAGATTTCTCACTACAAGAACATTCAGAACAAATAGATAGCTATTACCATACAGAAAAGGGCTCCAAAAATGTAATTTCTTTTATTGCTGATTATGTCTAATTTATTTTCTGAATATACAATTTAGAAAATTATACTTAAAATACACACTGATTGTGAAGCTAACTTATGTCCAGAAGTGATAAGATCCAATGTAAATGTACTCCATTATGGTCTACACAATCTGTCAACACTATGCTTCATCTTATTCATACAACTTCACTCAAAGAACAAATGTCACCAAAACAAGTCTCAAATCTGTCAACCAATTGTGATGCATAGATTGAATAGTTACTTACTTCCAGGCTCCTAAACCAGCTTGCCAACGATCTGCAAACATCAATACTAGGTTCAGAACTTTCATTATTGCTTCTTTCACAAAACTAACCTGGAAATCAAATGTAACAGGTAACAGCTACTGTCACAGATTTACGTAGATAAAAGTAGAATTACATATTCCATTCTTCATTTATTTTTTTAAAGTTGAAAAATTTTGAGCATGATATTGGTAATGTATTAATATATTATTGGATTATTATAGCTTGTGAGTTGGTTATTTTTATTTAGGAAATATATTTTTGTAAATATTTCTTTTTACAACACAAAAAAGATGGTTATCTCCCAGAGTCTTTAGGAATGGGTAGCATAAAGAAAAGTAAAGTAAAGCAGATAATCACCCTACAGGAAATACGCATATTCCAAATGCATTTATAGGGGGAAAAATTAATCAGAAACCTATACCAAAATACATACTAAATATACTAAACTAAATAAACCAAAGGAACAAAAGTCCCAAAAACTAGATTTTTTTTCTGAGGAAGAGGCATCTACACATAAAGTTTTGGAGGATGGAAAACAATTATTTAAACTTATGGAAATGGGCTAATGAACTTTGTCAGTTTTAAGGCCTGTCATTTGGTCTCTATTTCTTGCTGGAACTTAAGCAAATCTATCACAGATGCAACAAGAAAGATAATATTGAATCCTGTTGATCTCTGTGACTATTGAAGACAATAGTCAACTATTTTTCCAGGATTAAAGGCTACAAGACATATTTGGATGATTTTTGGAAAAATGCTTAAGCTTCATTCCTCTTTCCATGACAATCTGACACTGAAATAATCAGTTTGAAGACTGCAGGTAAATGTGCTTTGGAACAACAACCAAAAGGCACTACTACTACTTTACATCATCTTATTGTTAATCCTACCTTCAAAACGTTTGCTGTGTTGTAGGATAAATTAGATAGCTTTTGTCCCTGTTTTCACAAACCAAGAAGTTTTTAAAAAATATTATATGTCTTATGATCTCAAAACAACATTTATTCAACATAAGGTTATTTAGCAAGGGCTGATTATCAATTTCAGTATGTTGGAAGTATAATAGCCTAGAGCTGTGGGTCTGTCTTAATTATAAAATTTGGTTATCAGTTTATTAAATTCATTTTGGGCAAAATAACACTGAAAATATTAATATTTCTGAAAATTGGGAATTTGCCAATCCATGACAAACTCTGCATTATCATGCATAAGATGAAGCCAAAGGGACTGCTGGAAAAAAATCTGCTGTGTCTGATTTACAATCCTGAACTGATATGTATTCAGACTTCACCATGAACTTATTTTCTACTGAAGTATTGGACAGACTGAAAGTATTAATCCGTGTAGTCAATGTGATCATTTAAAGAGTAACATTCCAAATATTAATTTGCATGCATTATAGTTTAACTGTTAGAATTTAATAATCCCAACCCCTTGCAAATGTTATACAGATTCCATACAACTAATATTTGATATACCTTTTCTCTCAGGAGGCAACGATCATGGATTGTAGAAAGATATCTATAATGTATTTTGATTAATTGATCTAAATCTTTTGCTTCTTCTACTTGATGCTGGAACTCCAAGCCTGTACTATGAAGAATCTTGTAAAAGGAGGCAAAATGTATAATGAGCCAAAATTTAAATTCCTTTTCTCTAGATTTCCCTAAAAATCTTTGCACTATAATTACCAGAGTTCAATTTTCAGAATACAAGACATTTCTAATTACAATGAACAGCAGTTAGATAATTATGGTAATATATGCACTCCTTAAACAGTTTCAGAACAGAATTTAACCCCTTTTTAAAAATGATGATATAATTGGGAACCACATCTAAGAAAGAATCCCTAAAATACAGCCAGAGACTGAAATATTATGTAAACTTGAATATTTGATAGTAAGTATGACTCTTAAGTAAAAATCTGAATTGTCTTCTTTCTAATTGTACATATTATTTGGGAAGAATACAGTTTATTATTACATTGGAGAACAAATGCTTGTTTTCCCTCTATATTCCTCTAAGCCAGGGGTGTCAAACTCGCAATGTCACGTGACGTGTCATGAAGTATCGCAACTTTTTTTCCATTGCCGGCAATGGGGTGGGCGCAATTTCGCCATGACACATCCGGCCTATGGGCCGGCAGTTTGACACCCCTGCTCTAAGCAGATACAACAACATCTGGAATAGTTTATGCTAACCAAAGCTGAATTCTCATGACTAATAAATTTATTTTGCAGTGCTTGATATTAGCAAGGATATATTACAGAAGAAATTATCATGTATTTGAAAGCATTTTATTTTAGCAGAATTTGTTATTTAAAATCCCAAGAGCTGCTAAGATGGGCATGACAATTACCGGTATACATTTTCAGGTAAAAATGTGTAAAAAAGTCTTTTTGCTACACTAAGAAACAGTTTAAAATCGCTTCTGATTGTTTACAAAGTTATTTTTAATCTTACTGAAATGCATTGTGTATCACATACCCTAGTCATAATGTAGTTGTGTAGGCTGTTAACAAAGTGCATAAGTTTCATTCTTAAAAGGAACATGCGGTGAGTTTGTTGTTTAATGGGCTCCAACTGAAATCCAAATTGAAGAACTGCTTCTTGATCAAGTATCATACCTCTATTATTCTGAAACTTTTCTGCTGCTGTGACTAGTTCTTAAGTGCAAAAGAAGAAAATAATAGGGGAAAAAGCAAAACAATATAAATTTCAACACCTCACACAATTTTTTTTTAGGTGAAGTTAGTTTTAGGTGAAAAAGGAGTACATATTAAAATAAAATGTCTATTAAACCCAAGCTTACTCTATGTATGTGACATAATTTTTGTTATTTGAATAATTATGTCATGAATGCTTTAACATCACATGGGTAAATTTACATCATTCCCTCAAATGCATTAAAATGTCCATTATTTAAAGTAAATTCTAAAATAAAATGTTGCATACTAAATCTGAAGTTCACTGAATGCTGATTCAGAAAAAACTAGGTTCTACTGTATCTTTTCTTTTTCATATATTTTTCTCTGTGTGTTATACTTCTGTAGAAGCTGAAGGTAGTATAGGTTTTAGAATTATATTTTCATTAAAGAGAATTAATCCTCTTACCATGAAACCTCAACACATCAAGACTGTATTTGGCCCACTTTATTTGTAATAATAGGAGAAAAACTTGATTATAGATTTTTTGGCACTCAATACTTATAACTATATCCACTGGCCAAGGGACCTAAACAGGAAACAAAACAAAAATTTGGTATCCTTTTTTGCTTTAATGTTAAACCTTTCATTTCAATGCAAGCAAGTATTACCTTGTAACTCAGTATTAAACCATCTAGTGTATGAACAGGCAACTTCTTCTTTGCTATATCAATATTTTCACATAGAATTGACAACCTATATACAAAAACATGTGGTTATTATCAACTGCTTATTCCAAATTAGATAACTATATGATTAATGAAATGAAATTAACACAAATGGTTTCAGATAAGATCTGCCTTCTACAATTACCGTATATACTTGAGTATAAGCCGACTCGAGTATAAGCCGAGACCCCCAATTTCACCCCCAAAAACTGGGAAAAGTTGTTGACTCGAGTATAAGCCGATCCGCCGTTCTGCAAGCCTCCGCCACCGGCGGAGGCTGGATCTGCCATTTTGCAAGCCTGAATACACAGGAATACCCTGTGTGGCCGCGGCTCTCGGGGAAGCCCTGGCTGTCCGCTTCCTCACTCCACGCTGCCATTCGGGGCCCGCGCGTTCCCCGGGCAAATCGCGGTGCCCAGCAGGCGAGGAAACACGCCCGTTCCAGTCACCCCCCCTTCCCTCAGGAGACGCGAAGCAAGTGACCGCCCGGAGCTTACCGAGGACTTGCGCGCGGTCTCCGTTCCTCCTGCCGACGTTTGGGGAGGTTTGGGCGCCTCCCCAAACCTCCCCAGGTCTCCGTTCCTCCGCGCAGACCTGCCGACGTTTGGGGAGGTTTGGGCGCCTCCCCAAACCTCCCCAGGTCTCCGTTCCTCCGCGCAGACCTGCCGACGTTTGGGGAGGTTTGGGCGCCTCCCCAAACCTCCCCAGGTCTCCGTTCCTCCTGCCGACGTTTGGGGAGGTTTGGGCGCCTCCCCAAACCTCCCCAGGTCTCCGTTCCTCCGCGCAGACCTGCCGACGTTTGGGGAGGTTTGGGCGCCTCCCCAAACCTCCCCAGGTCTCCGTTCCTCCTGCCGAAGTTTGGGGAGGTTTGGGCGCCTCCCCAAACCTCCCCAGGTCTCCGTTCCTCCGCGCAGACCTGCCGACGTTTGGGGAGGTTTGGGCGCCTCCCCAAACCTCCCCAAACGTCGGCAGGTCTCCGTTCCTCCTGCCGACGTTTGGGGAGGTTTGGGCGCCTCCCCAAACCTCCCCAGGTCTCCGTTCCTCCGCGCAGACCTGCCGACGTTTGGGGAGGTTTGGGCGCCTCCCCAAACCTCCCCAGGTCTCTGTTCCTCCGCGCAGACCTGCCGAAGTTTGGGGAGGTTTGGGCGCCTCCCCAAACCTCCCCAGGTCTCCGTTCCTCCGCGCAGACCTGCCGACGTTTGGGGAGGTTTGGGCGCCTCCCCAAACCTCCCCAGGTCTCCGTTCCTCCTGCCGAAGTTTGGGGAGGTTTGGGCGCCTCCCCAAGTCTCCGTTCCTCCGCGCAGACCTGCCGAAGTTTGGGGAGGTTTGGGCGCGGAGGAACGGAGACCTGCCGAGGTTTGGGGAGGCGCCCAAACCTCCCCAAACGTCGGCAGGTCTGCGCGGAGGAACGGAGACCTGGGGAGGTTTGGGGAGGCGCCCAAACCTCCCCAAACGGCAGGTCTGCGCGGAGGAACGGAGACCTGGGGAGGTTTGGGGAGGCGCCCAAACCTCCCCAAACGTCGGCAGGTCTGCGCGGAGGAACGGAGACCTGGGGAGGTTTGGGGAGGCGCCCAAACCTCCCCAAACGTCGGCAGGTCTGCGCGGAGGAACGGAGACCTGGGGAGGTTTGGGGAGGCGCCCAAACCTCCCCAAACGTCGGCAGGTCTGCGCGGAGGAACGGAGACCTGGGGAGGTTTGGGGAGGCGCCCAAACCTCCCCAAATGTCGGCAGGTCTGCGCAGAGGAACGGAGACCTGGGGAGGTTTGGGGAGGCGCCCAAACCTCCCCAAATGTCGGCAGGAGGAACGGAGACCTGGGGAGGTTTGGGGAGGCGCCCAAACCTCCCCAAACGTCGGCAGGTCTGCGCGGAGGAACGGAGACCTGGGGAGGTTTGGGGAGGTGCCCAAACCTCCCCAAACGTCGGCAGGTCTGCGCGGAGGAACGGAGACCTGGGGAGGTTTGGGGAGGCGCCCAAACCTCCCCAAACGTCGGCAGGTCTGCGCGGAGGAACGGAGACCTGGGGAGGTTTGGGGAGGCGCCCAAACCTCCCCAAATGTCGGCAGGTCTGCGCAGAGGAACGGAGACCTGGGGAGGTTTGGGGAGGCGCCCAAACCTCCCCAAATGTCGGCAGGAGGAACGGAGACCTGGGGAGGTTTGGGGAGGCGCCCAAACCTCCCCAAACGTCGGCAGGAGGAACGGAGACCTGCCGACGTTTGGGGAGGTTTGGGGAGGCGCCCAAACCTCCCCAAATGTCGGCAGGAGGAACGGAGACCTGCCGACGTTTGGGGAGGTTTGGGGAGGCGCCCAAACCTCCCCAAACGTCGGCAGGTCTCCGTTCCTCCGCGCCCTGCCTGCCTGCTTCTTTCCGCTGCAGAAAGAAGCAGGCAGGCAGGGCGCGGAGGAACGGAGACCTGCCGACGTTTGGGGAGGTTTGGGGAGGTGCGCGCGCACCTCCCCAAACCTCCCCAAACTTCGGCAGGTCTCGGACGGCGGTGGCTTGGGAGAGGTGCGCGCGATCCCGGAAGCACCAAAGCCTCGGCCGCGCACAAGTCCTCGGTAAGTTTTTTTGTTGACTGGAGTATAAGCCGAAGTGGAATTTTTCAGCCCAAAAAGTGGGCTGAAAAATTCGGCTTATACTCAAGTATATACGGTACTTTTGTTGTAAACTTTGTAATGGGAGATTTGATTTCAACATGGGATACTAGCTATCACAGCAATGGTTGCATTCTAAACCAGATAATCGTACTTGCTTTTAAACTGATGTAATTAGTGGCTGCTTCAAATCATTTAAAATTGGTGGTCTCCTAGTTAGTACATATACTTTTAATTTTAAATTCACTCATACTAAATAAGAGCCAAATTACAACTAAGTACATTATCTAGATCTCTATTACTATAGCTATAACCTGGATAGTATTAACCTAATATGAATGCCTTCATTCACATTAAAATTACATTAACTTAGTTTATGTTAACCTCACAGAAGTAGAATATGCTAAAGTTAATGCTTTAAATTCCTTTACATTTAAAAGTCAATTCCTTTTTACAACAGAAGTGGCACATCTATGGCAAATCCTTCTTCCTCTACTAGATATAGTTACTTTATTACCTTAAACTATCCTCTGGATAACGTTGTCCAACTGCTTCTTGAAGCTGGACATTTAGGAATGCTTCACTCTGCCATGTGTCTTTCTCACGTATTTTATCAAAAATAGATGTGTAAAAGTCATACATAGTATCACCAGCCTCAAGTAAGAAAAAGTTTCTCATTGCCTGCAAGTATTCTACCAGCCTAAGCAAGAAATACAAATTTCATAATTTACATTTCAATGCTTCACTTACCCAATGAAGATGTAGATATTAGACATTTAATATAATAGAAATTAACCATGTTTACTTTAAAAATTATAAATCTCAATGAATTATGTTAATCGACACCTAATTTCCAATTCACATAATGTTTTACAGAATACAATATCTTATGGTGCTTGCCCAACATTCTTCCCTTCATCTAATTTGTTTATCAATTATGTTTCCTTGCAACAAGCATCTAACCTTATTCCAAATTCTTGTCATATACTTATAACTTGAACAGTAGTCATAATTTTAAACTTGCAAGTAATTCTTGGGTTATGTCAACAATTGGGCCTAGGATTGAGCTGTAACCTTAGACACGTGAACATTAAGCAGAAAGAGGCAGGAGTCCCACATAAGGAGTGCAGTAATGCAGCAGGCAGGATGGGGGAGATCAGGACAGGTCCAGTGCGGCCCATACATGGGTTGGGGAAGGCTGAGGGAGGGCCAATACAAGCAGTATGCAAGTCTGGGGGAAGCCAGCACAGACCACATGAGGGATAAAAACTGCAATCTAGTTCCCACTTTCAAACTATCCATCACAACAGTACGTAATCGTAGCTACTAGAATATTTCTTCTACAGATGAAGGATATTCAAAAAGGACTTTAGTGAACATGTAAATATTTACTATGGCATTCTGAAAATATATATTAGCTACATGTCAAAACAGGCAACTTACATTAATTCTTACCTATAATCTTTCTTCAAAGTTTGCATTAAATTCCCACAACACTCTAGATACTGCTTGTTAATGTGAGGATAAAGACAAGATCTCAGGGTCAGCTCAAATGTCTGGCATGTAACTGATTCAGATGACCTATCTACACAAACATCACCAGCAGAAAGTGTCTCATGCATGTTACCCTGATCCAAATATAATCTGCAAAAAAGAAGTAACTTTTTAAGTCCTTCATATTAATTCCAACAAATAAATATAGAATTTGTACAAATATGTTACAGATAAGCAAGCCATACCGAAAATACAAGGATACAAATGGTCTCTAATTCTGAGAGACAGATTTTCACAGGTTCTGTAGCTGGTTGATTGGTTTGTTTTTGTTTAGCAATTGAGTATGTGACATCAAGTTGTCAATATTTAGCAAACCACATGGATTTTCTCCATGATGATTGCTTGGTGATAAAGGGGGGGGAATGTACTTCTTGAACACATTATATTATTTCAACACATCTGACATAAATTCGGATATGCATTCAGTGTAGGATAAATAAAGTCTTCCTAATCTTCATATCTGGCCATTTTAAAAAAAAGTAAGAAATCAAACAATTGTGTTTTATGTTACAAAATAGTATAACAAATTGCTTCTGAAAAATTAATATACAAATGTATATTACTACTACTGTAAATACTACTGTATTTATTCTATCATTAAATGTACAGTTTGATAAAAAAAATAAAGTATCAGAGGATTTTATGATTTGGAAAAGACTACACAAGATAATTTATATAACTCAGTTTAATTATGGAATCATTGGTGCTCTCTGCTTCATTGTTTTCTTACAGATGTTTCATTATCCAGCTACATAATATCATCAGTGCTAGTGAGTGTGGTGTGTGCTCCCTGTTTATATCCTGTCAGAGTTAGTAAGGTGTGGTTTTCTCCTTGGTAGTTCCTTGATCAGGGTATTGTTTTCTGGTTGTTTGTCTGGTGTGAATCCAATTGTGGACTAAACCCTTTCCCTTCTTAGCTGCAGCCTCTGGCATAATTAGGTTTGGCATTACATTTTCATTTATGGTGAAATTGGATCATTATTGAGCTTCATCCAGTTCTTTCAATTTTGGTACATTAAGCAAACTCAATTTTCTATGCATTTTGTATACTGTCATACTTCTATTATCTGTATTTTACTTTAACCATTGTATTATTCTATGTGTTTATATTTTGGATACAATATCCTGACAACTGTTAGAGCAGACAGTAATTAGCATAATAAAGGTTACCAATGTATGACTTCTAAAGATTTAACTTTTTGATAAGCTACCGAATATTGTATTCCAAATCACATACATGCTATGGAATAGCAAGGAAATTTTGTATTTGTGTGGCAGAATCAAACCGATGTTTGAAAAATGAGAAAAGACAAAAAAAATCTGAATTTTTTACATTACCTTGCAAAATTAATAGCTAGTAAAGGATCATGAATATCATCCAATTCTAAATGTCTTTCTGCAATGGACTGCATCTTTATTAGGCTTTCTTTAGTAGTTTGTTGTTCTGTTAAAGTATCTTGAATGTGTTCATCTCCATGACGTAGACGCAATTGCACAGATTCCAAAAATAACATGTACAAGCTCTTCCTTTCTGCACCTGAATTGAATATTGAAACATAGATTACTGCTTCTTCATGACAATTGTTCATAAAAACCAGAAAAAAACCCACTTGAACTTTTTGAGTCCACTGACAAATCTAATTGGTCAAACAAAACATAAGAGGTAAACTGAACCAGAAGTATTGATTTTGCAGCAGAAATAATAAAAGGCAAGGTTTTAAACAAGTATCACTATAGATACTTTAACTATAGTGATATAGTGTGTCTAGGTTTTCCATTTAATTTTCAGGTGTCAGGAACTGCAGATGCCTTATAACAGCCCTAATCACATAAACATGTTTAAGAAGTAGATAGTGGCTTGTTAATTTTGCCCTGTAAGTTCTTTTTCAATATGTCTGCTTAAATCTCTTAAAAATCGAGACAATGTGCATTACAGTATAAAAATCCAAATGGAGTAAGTCCACATAATGATGCTGCTGAAATCCTATCGTATGATTGAAGTCTATGAGGATCAAGGATGAAGAGAACATGGTAAGACTGAGTTCTAGCAAGATAGAGTAACTAATTGGTCATCAGTTTTCTGGCAGCTATAATGATATCTTCAGATGGGGAAGCCAAGAGACAAAAAAAATGGTTGTTCTTTTAACTATTTGGACAGGATGTTAGGTGAGTCCTGTTTATTTGATGATTGTTTATTAGTGGTAAGCTGGAATGAATATTAAGATTTCTTAATTGATCTTGTAATCTATTTTTAATCAATCTGAGTCAAATTTCTTGTTAGCCAATGAAAGTTCCAATAGTGAGATGGGCAATTATCTTCATTTTGTAACTAGCTAAATAAAAAGCAAGCATTACCACAAAGGAGTAGATCTATGGTCAGGGGTCCTCCTGGACCCATGGCTCTTACTGAAGGAGCAGATGAAAGCTGTCACTACGGGGGTTCTCTCCCCCCAAAAAAACTGATGTGCCAGAGGCAGGGCTTTTCTGCAGTAGAGTCAACTCTCTGGAATGGCATCCCTTGGAAGCTTAGTTCTTAGCTACTGTTCTGTTCCAGCCTACGACAGGCCCTGTTTGAATGTCAGGGACAACCCCTTTTTATAATCAACAGGCTGGAAAAAACGCAACCAAATTTATTTACAAAGAATTCAAACAAAAGTTAAAGTTCAAACAAGACTTAAACCAAAAGGTTAAACAACAGTTAAACAAGAATAACAGACCAGGACTCTAGCAGAAGATCTTCAAACGGTTGCCTTCAGCAACCAGCACCTCCCACACATTCCCCTTTTATCAGCAGTCCCAAGGCTTGGCTTCTCATTGCCTTCTCCCGAGTTGCCTCGTTGCTTTCCTCTGTTCTGCTCTGCTAGATTGCCTCCTGCTCCTAGCGTCCCTGAACAGAGTCAGCTGTGGATCATCTTCTTCCAATCCCTCATGCTCACACAGCTGAGTTTGAGGAGGAACAAGATGGGAGGGGCCTGGCTGAGAGTTCTGCAGTGCATCAGAACCTTCCTCTGACACCAAAGGCTCTCCAAACCCCTCCTCCTCCTCCTCTTCAGAATCTCAGACTCAGCTGCCGAAACCACAGGCTGACACTGAATCACAACAGCTACCTTCTAGAAACAACCAAAAACAGAACTCTTCTGGAGGGCCTTTGGGTTGTCACGCCTGACTTTATATTTGTTTTATTGTTACATTTGTCTTTTAATATGGTTTAAAGATTTTTATTATTTTAATCTAATTGTGGGTGGTTTACTGATCTAGGTGTTCCTGTAAACTACTTATTCGAGTCTTGTAGGTTTGCAGCAGAGTATAAACATATAAACTTGAAATTTCCTGCTAAAAGATTTTTTAAAATTATCTGTTACTCTAAACCTAGGCTGGCTTTCTTATCTCAACTACCACCACTGGACTAAGATCTCATCTTATTCTATTAAAAACTAATACTATTATAGTTCCTTCTACCTTTTCTCCAAAATTAATTGATGGTACTAATCTTGCCTGAGATACAAATAGTCTCTAATTTGAGGTGGACGGTGCTATTTTCTAAGAGTCAAATGAAGCTGAAACAAATTTCAGATTACCACTTATTCCATGGATGGGCAATCTAGTGAACCTTAAGTGTTTTGGACTAGAAATTCTATCATCTCAAGCCATCATCTCACACCAATTGTGTTAATCCTGATTTACATTAAGAAATATAACATGTTAACTAAAGTATCTTAATAAAAATTCTACTGGATTAAGCCCATTGTAACTTTAAACCATTGTTGAACAAATGGTCATAAATGGAGGATTACCTATATTTAAAATCAAGCAAAATGTTTTGTCATATCACTGATATTTAAAAGTGGCTTAAAATTAAGTAAGCATCAATTAGGCAGAAACTGTAGAACACAGGTGTCAAACCTGCCATGTCACGTGATTTGTCACAATGTATCTTGACTCTTTTTGCATTCCCGGCAATGGGGTGGCTTCGGTATGATGAAACTGGCCCACAGGCCAGCAGTTTGTCACCCCTGCTGTAGAATGTCTATCAGAAATATCTATTTAAAAATCTAAACAGTTCATTTTTCAATTTACAAGCAAGTCACGCAATGCTACATGAATTCTAAAAATCAATATATGTAACGTTATATAATAAAGAATATTTTGCGGAAATTCAGTTTTTACCTCGGGCTGCAGTTGGCTGTGGAGAACCATCCTTGCACTGCAAATTTTTTAGCAACTGCATGGACTTCCCAGCCATAATGATCTGCTTTAATACAGGCTTTAAAAAGGAAACCATGGTATGTTGTCTGCTTGATGGTGCTTGATCACTGCCAGAACTGGCACTAGCATTATCACTCATTTTCTCTTCATTCTCAGATTTTTCTGATACACTGTATAATGTGTAGGTGGCATACCAAAAGTCTCTATGATTTACAGAAACGTTTTTGTTTCTGCAGAAAAAAACAGGTAATTGTCAGTTATTTTTCAGAAAATTGTATATATTTGTTTATTTTCAATGCAAAAGTGTTTATAATTACAATAATAATCTAAAATAGGTTTTTCAAATAGCTGGAAAAGAATACTCATCCACTATATATGCAGGTTTCAGTTCTGCAGTTAAGGATAAGATTCAGGGCAAATAAAGAGATTTGAAGAAGGCTCATCACAACCAATTAAAATTTCAACGTATGCAACATGCATACTGATTAAATAAACACCAAGATTAAAATTAAGATATATAGGTCAGCTGCTGAAATAGGAGGGTTCTTACATTTTTATATTCTGAATTCAATTAGCTATAATAAGTGTGATATTATACCACACAAAATGGGAATAAAATAACTAAAGCACTGAATCCAGTTAGAAGTATTCTCCCAGTAATGTCAATATTTAAAATTGCAGTTGCAAACTAGAACTTTAACAATCTGAGTTTTATATTATGGATTACATAAATCTAACTGCACATTATATGGATACTTAGCAATATGTAAGTAGGCTTTGTTTTGGCTCCACCACTATCATTCTAAAGTCAATGATCTACACCCTAGAAATATCGATATATCCACAAGATGTTCACTATCATTACCTTTGAATTATAAATTCTTTAGCAGGATCAAATAAATTACCATGCACAATCCACTCATCCACTGTCTGTAGATATGGTCTTACTGTTTCAACCCACAGAGAAAACAAAAGAGAGACCTGAAATGAAATTATGAGAAGTTAAGAATAGGGAGGGGTAATAATAATACACACTAAATGACTTAGGAAACAACAGTACTAGTAGAAAATTTATCAAATATATCCAGTATTTAGAAAAGCCCATAACCTAAAGGTCTAGGGCATGGGTGTCTAACACGATCAGATTACATGACATATAGTGATGTAGCACAACGTTTTTTGCATTTGCAAAGCTGTGGGTGACACATCTGGCCCGCGGGCCGCCAGTCTGACATCCCTGGTCTAGGGGAACATGCCTTTAAGATCAGACAAACAATGGCAGAAGAATGATGCTTATTAGCAGACATCTGATTAATCACTATGAGAAAAACAAAATGCTGAACTAAGGCTTGAACATACAAAGCATTATGTAAATTTTAAATTCATATATTCTGGAGCCCATTTTTTCCACATGAACTCATATATGCCTGATTAATAAGATGACATTAGACTAGAACAGTCTTCTATGAATCAAAAGAATTATCGACTTAACTTAAATAGAAACTATGGTTTGTTTTTCTAGTATAATTATTGAATAAATAATAATTTAGTACTTATTAAATAAGTTTTTTTATACTTACTGTCTGTTCAGAGGCTTCCCCAATATTGTCATAGTCAAGAATTGCTTTGTACAATGTATTGAGCAAATGAGATGCTCTTACAACGTTGCGAGTATCAGGTGGTACTTCAGCAACTCCAGTGCTAAAAACTTTATGAATTACTTTCAGCTGTGCTAATCGATGTGACATCTTATCTATGACTATGGAAAGGGTAACTGTAATATCTACAAAAAAGTATAGATTCATGTTTTTATGATCATAGATAGAAAGCTTGCACTTCAGAAGACTAAACCAAAATTTTCAGTTAAAATACAATTATTTTACCTTCATTGATTATGCATCTCTCAATTTCTGTTAGTTCCTTTTTGAAATTAATAAAATATTTATAGAGAGCTCGCACAAAAGCTTGATAGGTTCTAAAAGGGGCTTCTGCAGATTTTTTGGGAGTGGATATGGTTCCATGTATCCCACTTTCTGAGCTGTGACCCATGACATCATCAATAAACTTTTGTAACCTAAATACCACTTGCCCATAGGCAGCTATGCGCTCCAGCATTGATCTTAATGAATTCTAGAAAATAAAAGATTTTATTTTTTTATTTATCTATTGTAAAAAAACAGAAATAAGATATAGAAATTACAAAATGCAGATATTACATAGAAAGGTTTGCAGAGTAGTTCAAGTCACAAAATAAAGTACAATCTATTATATTGGGAGGAAAGAAACATGCCACCTTTATCCTTATACTAGACAACCTGTACCTGATTGGGTCATCATTAGGCAAGGACACACCCTGATCCAGGTCATCCCCAGTTTGGTCCTTCCCAGTCCTAAGCCTCAGTAAGGTAAGGAACTGCCTCCTTTTGAACTCTCCCTACCCACCTATCTCCCTCATATCAGCACTTTGGGCACATTTCTTCAAACAGCGAAATGCTCATCGTGATCCTTCTAAAACCTTCCAAGCATCATGAGAAGGCAGTGCACAATTTGGAGAGGGGTGGGCATGGCCCTCTACTGAATTTTGGAAAATCTTAGAAGCATTGCAAGAGGGCAGCGTGCAATATGGAAAATGGCATGCACAGCCTCAGGGAAAAGGTCCAGTGTGGCTGGCAGTTGCCTTAAATAAGGACAAGCCAGGTAAGCCTTGTGAGCAGCAGAAGATATTGAAGTCATCTGGGGTGGCAACTAGAGTTTGCAATGTGCTACTCGGGGGGAGGTGGCCACTGTGGCACTCTTTGGCAGCAGTGGCAGCACTGGTGCTGAAGTAAAGGCCTAGAAGTAGTGAGAGCTGGCTAAGACTGCTGAAGACTGTGGGCCACCCCAGCACATCGCCACCATCAAACAGGGTAGCCAAAAGGGAAGACGTGGGGAGATAGGAAAGTGGGGGTGGTTGAAGCACATTTGCAGTTCTAAGTGCCAGCAAATTGCTAAGCACCCTAATTTTGATGACACTGCAGGGGTGCTGCAATGGTTGTGACTCTGGGGAAGTATCATTCATGTAACTTCAAGTGATCACTGAATAGACAGTAATTAAGCAAGGGTTAATCGGTATTGTCTTATTTTTTATTTGCTGGCTAAAGAATTAATATTGAATTACATTGCTATATTTGCTTATTTCATATTCACTGATCATTTCACTCACATGTGTCAAATGGGTTACTGTTATGTCATTTCTCACAGTTATCTTTCCATCATTCAGCTGAAATATAAAGAGTTTTTTTACACCTGAAAGAAGCCTGAAAAAATAAAAATGATCTCAGCACATCCCTTTTTAAAATGTAAGAAAACATATATTCAGAAGGTAGCATTATTTATTAAATTATTTTTCAAATTTATATAGCTGTCTGTCTCACAAAACAAGTGGCTTTGGAACGGTGTCCATTACATACTGAAACTTTAAAAATCCTTGATTTTCAACAGATACTTCATACCTTATATATTTGCAAAATGGTACTATATAATAGATACAAACCCATCCATTTTTGAAAAAAGAAATTGTAGTGTTTTTCTTATAAAAGCAACATTTTATTAGGTTTTTTTTACAGAGAAAAATTTAAAAGCAAGTAGTAATGTAGGCTATAAAAGTTATAGCATCATTTGCCTTGTGAAACTCTATTTTCCTCATTTTGATTAAGACAATTTGCTTTAGAAAAAGTATTAATATTAACACAGTAATAAAAACAAATAGTATTATAAAATCATTTTCTGAATTTTAAAATTAACTATAGATAGCATGTATTATTCAACGTAAAACAAACTTCGTGCTTTTTCTTTGACAATTTCTTACCAAATTGTTTCACGAATGACTTGCGTTTCAGTGACAAGAATTCTTTCTTCTGGGACATATAATGGATCACTATTATATAAGTGCTGTTCCCTAAGAGAAAATGTCTTTAATACTTTTAACTGATTGTATTGGTAAAGAACATTTCATCCTCTTTTCCTATAGGACCAATAAACTTATAGAACTACATCAACAAACCACTGGTAACACTTGAAAAGACAAACTGCATTATATTCCTATTCTGAAAAACATTCATTTAAAAAATTATATTGGTCTATTAAATCAAAACTTATTTTGATAATCTTAAAGCACTTTATACCACCTAATCCAAGAATCTTGTAACCCTTCAAATCCTTTCTTATTATCTCTTAGTTGAGACTTTGAATAAGGATTTAGGTAGTCCTCAAGTTACAGCCCTAATTGAGCCTGTCAATTATGGCCGTAAATCATGACAGTCATAAAGGAATAACCATGTGACCAGATTCAATTTTACAAACTTTTTCACAGTTGTTAAGTGAATGATGCAGTTGTTAAGTAAAGAGTCATTAAGCAAACCCATAGTTTGCTGTTGCTGGAAGTAAATGCTGGTTTCTGGCAAAAACACTGCAAATCATAGTCACGATTGGCCAGTTGTCAAGCTCCCAAATGTGGGGGAGGGGCAGCATCGGAACTTCAAAATCAGATCATAAGTAGCTTTTGGGGAGGTCCATTGTAATTTTGAATGGTTAAGCAACTGGTCATAACTCGAGGACTACCTGTATAGTTCTACAACACATAATTGATCACAAAGTTTGTACAGGGAAACAGTAAGAAGTCAGTATAGTTCTATATGTGGATTACAGCTGTAATAATTTAAAAATGTGTTTGGCAACTCACCATATAGAAGCTAAATTGGAATGAAAATGCAAACTATGGGAGAAACGAACAACTCTACCAGTCCAATACTGAGCCACTACATGTTGTTCTAACCATGTACGTGCATCAGGTTCATCTAGAGAGAAAACAGTTATATAAAAAAGTCTTCACTATCCATCACATATATAGAGCTAAATAATGTTTGAATCAAGTTATTTATTACCAGAATTTTTCAAACAAATGTGGAGGCTTGTCCAAGTGAAATCCTAATCTCAAAAGCATTTTAGTGTACTGACAAAAGTATAAATTTGAAAATTCACAAGCCAGAAACAGCAACAAAAATGAAACAAATATTCACTTTCAGTGGAATTACTTCTTGCACTTTTTTCTCAGAAAAGAACAGACATCTTTGTTTTGTTTTTTATAAGAAAACTTAGTAGAAACTACCATACAATAAGATATGAGAACTTGAGTAAACAGAGTATGCCCAAGGGTACTTTGCACAGACTTTAGTGATTTTGAGGCAAGCAACTATTTCAAAAGAGGCTTGGCCATAATTTGAGTATCTTTCCAAGAAAAGAATGTCAACTTTTTTTGGCAGAACTCTTTCCGGAAAAAGCTCTGCTCTAATCCAGCTATTACACAGAGTAATGTTATATTTTTAAAAACTATTAGAAATTTCTAAAAGGGGATTTTTTAATTAATTGCTTTTTAAAGTAATTATTAGTTTTGCTTATTTTACTTTTTCACATATTAATAATTTTAGTTATATTTTTCAGCCCATATCAAGTCTACTGCAAGATGAAGAAGAAAGGTTAAAGACCATATAACTACCCAGTCCAGCATCTCAGCCACTGCATAACACTAGCTCTGAAAGTTTTTAATCATCTTTGTAGACTTTGCAGGTTCAAAAGCCAAGTTAAAAAATGTTAAATAATTATGTTTTCAGCTGTATATTGCATGGTGTCTTATTCAGAAAGCCTGTGCAGATATTAGCGTATTCTGAGGTTCTCTTATAGAAATATAAGATGTATATACTATATAGACACTTCTGGTTTTGCGCAGTAGCGCGTGGCTGCAGGATTGCAGAGCTCCGCACTCCATAGCTAGTTTTGCCCTGCCAGGGGACCCTAAATGGGTCTAAAGTCACCCTGGAGAGACTTCCGGTTTTGCGCATAGCGCAGCAGCCAAGGGATCGTGGGGCTCTGCACACTACAGCTGATTTCTGCCTGCCAGAGGACCCTGAATGGGTCTGAAGTTGCCCCGTAGAGGCAACATAGAAGAAGGGAAGTCCTGCTGATTGCGGAGAGACGGCAGTTGATCCGATCGGTTTGGGAAAAGCCCTTCAGAAACTGGCAGGAGAAGAGGCTAGCTTAACTTCCGAGTCTAGCCCAAGTTACAAGCAATCAAAGTCCAAAAGTACTACTTCAAGCTGATTGTAAACGTGTTTGGAACTGGGTAAGAACAGTGATTTTCTCTCTTCTATTTGGAAATTGTTTTCCTGGGAAAAAGAAAAACCCCAAGAAGCAAAAAGCCTCCAAAAGTGAGAAGGACAGGACCTTTGCCCCACCCTCCTGCAGATGGAAGTGGTGAATTAAACCTTTCAGGGGGAACAGAAATATATTGAAATGAAAAGAATATAAGATAGAAGTAACTAATTGTCTATTACTGAAAGAACTAGTGCTGACATCTAGTGGTGGATGAAAATATACAACAGCTGCTCTATTACAGGGACTGGCAAGGCCCAAGAAAAGATAAATTTGATTCTGGTGACCTTCAATGTCTTAATAACAGAGAACAGCTGTGACAAAAGGAAAAAAAAAACATCTTGTGCTTTCTACAAAGTGAGAATTATAAACTCCAAAAAAAAAAAGAATTGACCTTTCTGGATTACAAATACTAACTCATCTCAACTGTGACTCTAAAGCTGTCTGCAGAGAAAGGAAAACCCTGATTTTTGGCTATCATGGAAAATCAGAGATCTGCAAAAAGAATATACCAAGAAAAAACAAATACTTTCCAGAAGATCTATGTTATGTTGCAACTAATCCAAACAACAATAATGTCAAACCATGAGGAAATTAAACATAACCTTGAAAACATAAATGAACATATCTCCAATTTAACTTTACAACATAAAAATTCACAGAAAATAAAAATAGAGAGTGAGCAGAAAAAACAGACAACTGAATACGAGACAGAGGAGAGATTTCAAGATGGAAGTTAACAATACAAGGAAGTATGACAACCCAGATGGAAAAAAAATTACAGGAAACTGGACATGGAAAAGACAAACTACACTTTAACATTACAAAATAAGTTTGAGGACAAGAAAAAAGATTTGGCAAAATGGATTTTGCCAGAAGAATTACGGGAACTTAAGAGACAAAAAATAATAAAGAAAATTAAGAAAGAAAAAAAGGAAAAGATTTTCAAAGAATACAAAGGGGCGAAACCTTCCTATAAAACATCTTACCTGTTTTGCCTTTTGTACCTGCAACAACATTTATAAGATTATGGAAAGATTATTTAAAAATATTATTTAAGAGTATTTAAAAATTAAACATTTGTTTGAATATTGTTAAAGAAATAGAAAGATTTTAAATATAAATGTAGATTAGTTTAAGAGGGATGAACCCTCAAGTAATGCCTTCTTTCTTTTTTCTTTTGTGTCTGGTTTTTTCACATGAGAAATATAAAAATGTTGGGATGGTTTACATAAAAGAAATGTTTACTCTGTTTTGTCTTTTTTTCTTATTTCTCTTTAAGATATGAGAAATGTAAAAATGTGATGGCTTGTATGGGAAAAAAGACTTAAATACTTAAGTGTAACTAATTTTGAGAAAATCTTAACCAGTAAGAATGTTTTGAATATTATGGGGAAAACAAATTTAAGTAAGAATGTAAACAGGATTTATGATGAGGCAATCAAGATAATCAATGAAAAGAAGCTTTATATTGATGTGGTTATTATTTGCAGAAACATGAGAAAAATGTTTATTTTTAATTGTCATTTATTTAAATGAGAACTATATTAGTTTAAGGTTGGCAAAAGAGAATATTATTGGAAGAGGAAATCAAGGGACTTCCGCTGGCGGCGCGGCGCCGAAGACAGCCTCCCCTGGCTGCCCGCGGCTCAGCTGTTTGTTTTTTCGCCCGAAACAGCGCCGATCAGCTGTTCGGGCGAAATTGAAGCCCCCTCCTCGGGAGAAGAGGAGGGGGTGAGGCCCCAGGTAGGGGTAGAGTTCTCCGAGGCCGCCTGAGCTTTGAGCTTGGGCGGCTGAAGGATCGAACTCCCCCGAAGCCTGGGTTGCTCCCAGCTGGCCGTCGTCTCTGCTCCGAACTTCCTGGAGCAGAGCCAGGCGTCTGCGAACCATCCCTGCCTGAAGAAAGGACTATGATTTAAAGGAGCAGGCAGAGCGGTACAAGAGGAAAAGGTGGAGAGATGAAGAGGATTATTTTATTTTACTCTCAAGCTTGATGGACTATGCTTAAAACTTAAAGTGAAAGTGAGTCACAATTGTAAGTAAAAGATGGCGGCTAAACCTCCCCCTAGAACTTTTCGGAGTGCTGGAAATTCTCCGGTGCAACAACAATCATTACTGCAGGCGTTGCATTCTCCTGATGTATTGACATCGAAGGATCTTGAAAAACATACCCAGTTAATTTTGGAGTCAATGGGTGTTAAATTTGCACAGATGGAGGAGAAATTGGAGAAATTGGAGCAGAGAATGGAAGAAAGGATGGAGCAGAAACTTAGAGAGATGAAGGTAGACATTTTGTCCTCAGTGCATAAAGTAGCTAAATGTGTGGAGGTGCTGGATGATCAAGTGGAAGACTTGACTCAAAAGAATGCTATATTAGAAGCAAAAGTATTGGAAATTGAAGATTTAAAAGACAAAATGGATAGCGAACAGAGTTTGGCTCAATTTTACCAGATGCAGTTTGCTGTTAGAATTAGAGGCCTAAAAGAGAATATTAAGGAAGATTTAAAGCAGCTGGTTTCTGAGGCTTTTGAGGGGGTATTGAACCATCCAGCATCTGAAATAAAACAAGGCATGGACAAAGTGTTTCGTGTGAATTCGTGGATTGCTAAGCAGAGAAAGTTGCCTAGAGATGTGGTGGTTTATTTTGTAAAAAGGGAAATTAGAGATGAAGTTATACAAGCTGCCTATGATACTAAAGTTGTGATTGCTGGTCAAGAAGTTTTGGTTCTAAAAGAAATTCCTCCAAAGATTTTAAAGAGAAGGAAGGACTTTATATTTCTTGTGCAAGAGCTCAAGCAAAGAGATATAAGGTTCAGATGGGAGATCCCAGCTGGGTTGAGCTTCATGTATGATGGCAAAAGGTACTGTTTGGGTACTTGAAGCAAGCGCATGATTTTTACAACAATGTTTTAAAAGCAACCCCATCAACACTTCTGGAAGCTGCAGAGGGATCTGGAGAAGGAGAACATCAAGAGGATGAAGATGGACAGATAGACGAGAAGGGTACAGGAGGAGATCAAGCTGCAACTCTTTTGGATGATCCTAGAGAACAGAGGGTGACGCGTGCTGCCTTAAAACGCTCAAAAAAGATTAAAAAATAAGACCAGTAGAAATCTATGGAACTTCCACAATATACTTATAGTCAAGTGGTAGTTGTGTTTTTAAGAGTTTTGGGATGATATGTATGGTAACAGAATGTTCAATTTGGAATTAATGGACAATTTACTACAGAGGAAGAGGAAGAAAGTTTTGTGGGTTAATGTGGGTTAATTTGTGTAAGAACTATCTATTATAGCCTATTTTGGCTAGAGAGGTTAATAGGGATAGGTGCTTGTGATGTGTAAGTGAGAATATGTCTAGGTAATAGTGAATTGTGGAAGAACATAGATGGGAATGATGCTAGTTTTCTTTTATTTTAGTTCTTTATACATATTTAGTATTGTTAAGGATTGGTTTACTCTATATAAGCTAGAGAGTGATGGATTTTAGAGTTTATAATTGTTAGTATATGATTGTTTATGATTGCTTTTTAGATATATACCTTGTATTTTGCTCTGGGAAGTCGGGGGGGGAGGGGGGGAGGAGGGGAAGTAGAGGGGTGGGAGGCAGGGGAGGGAGGAGGGAGAGGGGGAGGGGGGGAGATAGGGGGGAGGTAGGGAGGGGAGGAGGGAGGGGGAAGGGGGGTTTTTCAAAGGAAAATTGTATTTTAAAACTTTTCAATAAAAAAAAAAGAAATCAAGTAAAGCTACAGGTGAAACTCAAAAGATTAGAATATTGTGCAAAAGTTCATTTATTTCAGTAATGCAACTTAAAAGGGGAAACTAATATATGAGATAGGCTCATTACATGCAAAGCAAGATAGTTCAAGCCGTGATTTGTCATAATTGTGATGATTATGGCTTACAGCTCATGAAAACCCCAAATCCACAATCTCAGAAAATTAGAATATTGTGAAAAGGTGCAATATTCTAGGCTCAAAGTGTCCCACTCTAATCAGCTAATTAAGCCATAACCTGCAAAGGGTTCCTGAGCCTTTAAATGGTCTCTCAGTCTGGTTCAGTAGGAATCACAATCATGGGGAAGACTGCTGATCTGACAGTTGTGCAGAAAACCATCATTGACACCCTCCATAAGGAGGGAAAGCCTCAAAAGGTAATTGCAAAAGAAGTTGGATGTTCCCAAAGTGCTGTATCAAAGCACATTAATAGAAAGTTATGTGGAAGGGAAAAGTGTGGAAGAAAAAGGTGCACAAGCAGCAGGGATGACTACAGCCTGGAGAGGATTGTCAGGAAAAGGCCATTCAAAAGTGTTGGGGACTTTTACAAGGAGTGGACTGAGGCTGGAGTCAGTGCATCAAGAGCCACCACACACAGACAGATCCTGGACATGGGCTTCAAATGTCGTATTCCTCTTGTCAAGCTGCTCCTGAACAACAAACAACATCAGAAGCATCTTACCTGGGCTAAAGAAAAACAGACCTGGTCTGTTGCTCAGTGGTCCAAAGTCCTCTTTTCTGATGAGAGCAACTTTTGCATCTCATTTGGAAACCAAGGACCCAGAGTCTGAAGGAAGAATGGAGAGGCACACACTGCAAGATGCTTGAAGTCCAGTGTGAAGTTTCCACAGTCTGTGTTGATTTGGGGAGCCATGTCATCTGCTGGTGTTGGTCCACTGTGCTTCATTAAGTCCAGGGTCAACGCAGCCGTCTACCAGGAGATTTTGGAGCACTCCATGCTTCCTTCCGCAGACGAGCTTTATGGGGATGCTGACTTCATTTTCCAGCAGGACTTGGCACCTGCCCACACTGCCAAAAGCACCAAAACCTGGTTCAATGACCATGGGATTACTGTGCTTGATTGGCCACCAAATTCGCCTGACCTGAACGCCATACAGAATCTATGAGGCATTGCCAAGAGAAAGATGAGACATGAGACCGAACAATGTAGAAGAGCTGAAGGCCACTATTGAAGCATCCTGGTCTTCCATAACACCTCAGCAGTGCCACAGGCTGATAGCTTCCATGCCACGCCGCATTGAGGCAGTAATTGCTGCAAAAGGGGCCCAAACCAAGTATTGAGTACATATGCATGCTTATACTTTTCAGAGGTCCGATATTGTTCTATGTACACTCCTTGTTTTATTGATTGCATGTAATATTCTAATTTTCTGAGATTGTGGATTTGGGGTTTTCATGAGCTGTAAGCCATAATCATCACAATTATGACAAATCACAGCTTGAACTATCTTGCTTTGCATGTAATGAGTCTATCTCATATATTAGTTTCCCCTTTTAAGTTGCATTACTGAAATAAATGAACTTTTGCACAATATTCTAATTTTTTGAGTTTCACCTGTATTATATGGATTATAGAATTATAGAAATTGTTATTGTTTTTTAAACACTAACCTAGACAAGATGCTTACCAAATATTAAAGTGTGTTAAAAATTAATAAAACATTTTTTTTTTTTTAAAAATAAAGTTGCCCTGGAGAGGCGACAAAGAAAGAGGGGTGCTCCAATGGTCGCTCCAAACAAAAGAGGGGTGGTCTGACTCCTGAAAAGAAGAATTGTTACAAAATACTGTTTTCAGTGATGCCTTGATAAATTGGAAACATATTGGATTATAAAAACCATATATAAAGATAAGAAATACATAAAACGTGGTTGTTTGGATTTTAAGACGGGCTGGTTTGATAAAGCTAATTAGAGACTATGGTACTGGTGAAAAACTACTTAAGAGGGGGGAGATAAAATGGATGTTGTATATTTATCTAAAAGTGATAGAAAACCACACCTAACATTTCCTCCTGGAGACTCCAGCTTGCAACATCAGAAATAAGATAAGATAATCTTTATTGTCATTTTTTACTCTGGGCACAACGGCACACATTAAAAATGAAATTTAGTTGCCCGCTCTCAAAGTGAAAAACATACATGACACACACCTAAAACATACTATATACAACATATGTATAGACCCACACCCCTATATATATGTAACAATAAAATATTAAATACTGTCCATCTTGAATATATAACGGAAGGAGGAAGCCTGAGAGTTCACAAGGTTAATGCTGTATGGAATGAAACTATGGCTGAATCTGGATACTCTGCTATGGATACCATGAAGCCTCCTCCCAGAAGGTAACAAGGAAAACAGGTTGTGAAGAGGATGAGTAGTGTCCCAGATAATCTTACGGACCCTGTTCAAACAACGCTCCTGTGCTATGTCCTGGATGGGAGGGAGGGAACTGCCAATGATTTTTTCAGCCATTCTCACCACTCTCTGCACCGCCTTCCTGTCTGAAGCAGTGATGCTTCCAAACCAGACTGATGCTATATGACAGAATGCTCTCAATCGTCACCCTGTAGAAGGTGGTCAGGAAAGGGGAAGAAAGATGAACTTTTTTCATGCAACGCAGAAAGTGCAGGCACTGCTGTGCCCGCTTCACCAGTTTCTCACTGTTGAGCGACCAAGTCAGCCTACTCGTTAGCTGCACACCCAAGAATTTGATGCTGGTAAGCATCTCCACAGGTGAATCATTAATGCACAGAGAAGTGTGGCTGTTCCTGCCTTTTCTGAAATCGACAATGATCAGGTTTTTCCAGTATTTCAAACTAGGCTGTTTTCCTTATACCAGTTCACCAACCCCTCAACCTCCTTGCAATAAGCTTCCATATTGTCATCATGAATAAGGCCCACTACTGTTGTATCATCTGCAAACTTCACAATATGTTTGGTGGCAAACCTAGCACAAAAGTCATGAGTCAACAGGGTGAACAGCAGCGAACTTAGGATGCAGCCCTGAGGAGAACCTACGCTCAAGAAAATAGTATTAGAGGTATTTGTTCCAGCTCACACATATTGGGGCCTGTTGTTAAGAAAATCAAGAATCCAGTTGCACAAAGGAGTATTTAAGCCTAAAAGGCCCAGTTTGTCTACTAGATGCTGGGGAATGATTGTGTTAAACACCGAACTGAAGTCGACAAACAACAAATGCACATGAGTATTTCTTTCTTCTAAGTGCTTCAAGCTCAGATGGAGAACGGAAGAAATAGCATCCTCCATACAGTGATTTGGTCGGTAGGCAAACTGAACCGGGTCAAATGCTGGCGGGAGGCTAGATACTATAAAGTCCTTTATCAGTTTCTCAAAGCATTTCATAGTGGTGGATGTCAGTGCAACCGGACGGCAATCATTGAGGCCTGTAATTGTGGACTTTTTTGGCACTGGCAAGATGATGGCCATCTTAAAACACGATGGGACCACTGCCTGCTGCAATGAGAGATTGAAATTTTCTGTGAGAACACAAGCCAGCTCATCTGCACACTCTCTAAGGACACATCCATGGATGTTATCTGCAGGAAAAATGACTCAAGACAAAGCAAACACATTCAAGGAGAAAATATATGCAATGCTGTGACAGATTAAAATGACAATTGTCTTAAATCATGAGATTAAAAACAACTTTGATAACATAAATGAACATATCTCTAACTTAAACTTACAATTAAATAATTCTAAAAAATGACGACAAAGAATGAACAAACCAATCAGACAACAGAATACAAACAAGAGGAAAATGACTCAAATATGGAAGCTACAAATGAAGAGAACTACAACTTAATACAAACAAAAGAAAATCTGCAAAAATTTGTTACAACAAAGGAAATAAAAAAGATGTTTTATCTTCCAGGACCTCAAAACAAACTGGTGGACAAAAAAGAAGATTTAATAAAATGGATTAAAGAGCTGTGAGGGGAACCATCACAGTGTGGGAGATAAAAAATGAATATTCTACACAAGTTGTCTTTTTTACCCCCAGCAACATCTGCAAAAATACAACCTGGCAAGCTAAACCTACTGATTTGGAAAGCGACCTAGAAAAGGAAGATTAGAATTAGAGTTAAGAGATGTGATTCAACTTACCAGATGGAATAATATATGACTAAGATTTTAAAAAAATGAAGTTTGGATATAAAGAGGCCCTATAATGAGATTACTAGATGGTGTACTATATGGTTAAATACTTTTTCTGAACATGGCCAAAAGAACAGACAAAGCTTGGGCATAAAGGGGCCCTATAGTAAGAGGGATAAGATATATAAGTAGTATATTACTTTTATAATATATGAAATGTAAAAATATTGAGATGGTGTATTTGAATGAAAAGTTTGGATGTTCAAAGATAATGAACTTTGAGAAAATCATGACTGATAAGAGTGGTTTGAATACTGAGGGGAAATTAAGCTTAAATAAGAATCTCAAAAACAGGACATATAACGACTTGATAAGATGACTTCTATAAATAGAATTGAAACATAAGCTGATCAGAAAAGATGTTATATGTTGATGTTATTGTTATATGTACAAATATTAGAAAAATGTTTATACTCAACTTTGTATGTATTGAAAGTATTAAGAATTATATTTGTTTAATGAAGAAAAAAGGACCCCTTCATGGATTACTGCCTTGTTGTGGAGAAGGGGCTTGTGTAATTCAATGAAGCTATGAGCTATGCCGTGCAGGGCCCAAGACGGACAGGTCATAGCAGACAGTTCTGACAAAACATTATCCACTGGAGAAGGAAATGGCAACCCACTCCAGTATCTTTGCCATGAAAACCCTATGGACATTACCAAAAGGCAAAAAGATATGATGCTGGACGATGAGCCCCTCAGGTCGGAAGGTGTCCAATATGCTACTGGGGAAGAGCAGAGGGCTAGTACTAGAAGCACCATAAACAATGAAGCGACTGGGCCAAAGCCGAAAGGACGCTCAGCTGTGGACGTATCTGGTGGTGAAAGGAAAGTCCGATGCTGTAAAGATTTTTTCTCCATAGGAACCTGAAATGTAAGATCCATGAATCAAGGCAAGCTGGACGTGGTCAAACAAGAGATGACAAAAATGAAAATCAACATCTTAGGAATCAGCGAACTAAAATGGACATGAATGGGTGAATTTAATTCAGATCACCATCAGGTATACTACTGTGGGCAAGAATCCCTCAGAAGAAATGGAGTAGCCTTCATAGTCAATAAAAGAGTAGGAAAAGCAATACTGGGATACAATCCCCAAAATGACAGAATGATCTCAGTTTGAATCCAAGGCAAACCATTCAATATCACAGTAGTCCAAGTCTATGCCCCAACCACCGGTGCTGAAGAGGCTGAAATTGACCGATTCTATGAAGCCCTATGAGGGACGCGGTGGCTCAGTGGGTTAGGACGCTGAGCTTGTCGATCGGAAGGTTGGCAGTTTGGCGGGTCGAATCCCGAGTGCCGCGTAGCAGAGTGAGCGCCTGTTACTCATCCCAGCTTCTGCCAACCTAGCAGTTCGAAAGCACGTTAAAAAAAAATGCAAGTAGAAAAATAGGGACCACTACGGTGGGAAGGTAACAGCGTTCCGTGCGCCTTTGGCGTCTAGTCATGCCGGCCACATGACCACGGAGACGTCCTCGGACAAGCGCTGGCTCTTCGGCTTTGAAACGGAGATGAGCGCCGGCCCCTAGAGTCGGAAACGACTAGCACGCATGTGCGGGGGAACCTTGACCTTTACCTATGAAGCCCTACAGCACCTTATAGAACTAACACCAAAAAATGATGTCCTTATCATCATGGGGGATTGGGATGCTAAAGTAGGAAGCCAAAAGATAACCGGAATAACAAGCAAGTTTGGCCTTGGAGTACAAAATGAAGCAGAGCACAGGCTGACAGAATTTTGCCAAGAGAATACGATGGTCATAGCAAACACTCTTTTCCAACAACCCAAGAGATGGCTCTACACATGGACATCACCAGACGGTCAACACAGAAATCAGATTGACTATGTGCTCTGCAGCCAAAGATGGAGAAGCTCTACACAGTCAGTAAAAACAAGACCAGGAGCTGACTGTACTTTGAGTGTACTTTTGTCTGAGTTCCATGGTTCGAGATTAAAACCTGGTGAACATATTGGAGAACATTTAACTAAAATGAAAGGAATAAGAAAAGAACTGGGTGAAAAAGGCTATCCTATTGATGATTTTCAAATGATCAGCATTATTATTAACTCACTGAATTATGAATGGAAAGATGCTATTACAAAAATTAATCAAGTGCCCATTACTCAATGCACAGTGGATCATGTATGCAGAACTTTAACTGAAGAAGTGGCACTTATGCAAGCCGCGTCACATTTAAGAGGACCACCTCCATCAAGAGCTCCAGCGAGGTGTCCTTTCCGTGGAAGAGCCTACAGAAGAGCCTACGTTCCAAGAATGCCAAGATGCTACGTCTGCAATCGTGTGGGACATGTTACCCGGGATTGTCCCCAAAGATTTCCAGCGCCCCCCACGTACCAGCCTAGAGGACCAGAGTCCAGAGGGAGCATAGGTAGAGGCGGACGACAAGGTCGTCGTGGTCCCAGGCATGATCCGCAAACTCCACTTGCCACATTAGCTTTAACTAACGATCCACAATCTCAACCAGAGTACGACAGACAACTACTTTGGACTTTAGACAGTGGAGCAGCATTACATGTTACTTATAGAAAGGAGCTTTATACAGAAATGCACGAGCCTGAACCTGAACTTCGTAAACTTTACTCTCTTTCAAATCTTCCTGTTCAGGTTATGGGAAAAGGAACTGTTTATATTGAAGAGCTCGATGCATTTATTCCTGACGTTTATTATGTACCATCAGCAAATAGTTTGCTTAGTTAGAGCCACTTGTCTAGAGTATTAAAATTTCAGGTCCACCATCTTGAAAACACAAGCTATTTAGTTAAAGACGGAGATATTATTGCTGAAACCATGTTGATTGGTGGCGTTTATTACATAAAGCCAAAGTTTAAGCCTCAAGAGCAGGCAAATATACAAGATCGAAAAGAGGAGAGTGCAGGCTCAGTGAGAGATGTCCCAGAGAGATTCTGTTGCTACTCCAAAAGCTCCTAAAACCAAAAAAAAAAGACACAGATTGCTCACAGCAAGCCTGAGGTTTTTAATAAAAATGTTAACGTTGAGAATTCACTAATTGGTAAACCTTTGCATTACAGATGTATCCATAAATGGCATAGACGATTGGGTCATGCCAGTTTCCGTGTTCTTAAGAAGATGCCAGAATTTGTAAGAGGTTTAGATCTAAAGGGTTGTAAGGTGTTTTTGGATTGTGCTGTCTGCAAAAAATCTAAATCCAAAGCAGCAGCCATTCCAAAGCGCGGTACACGCCTGTCAACACGCATTTTTGATTTGGTACATACTGATATAGTGTGTCCTTTTGCGCCAACAATTGGTCGTAAAAAATATTTCTTGACAATTGTTGATAATTATTCTAGATATTACATATTACATATTACATATTTCATTATGAAAGAAAAATCTGAGACCTTTCAGATCTTTAAAGACTTTGCCGCTCTTGTCTATACCCAACATGATGTTAGCATAGCTAGAATTCAGAGTGATTGCGGTGCTGAATTCATATCTCAGCGTTTTCAGGACTGGATGCGTAAGAATGGCATACTATACCAGACTTCAGCTCTTCAGCTTCTGCAAATAATGATGCGTTGCCTCCTTGAAGATGTCAACCTCAGTTTCCCATACTGGGGTGAGGCTATTAAATATGCCAATCATATTATCAATCGTACCTGGAGTAGTGTAATAAATCAGACCCCTTATTTCATGTTATATGGATACAAGCCTGATCTCTCGCATCTCCATATTTTTGTTTCATACGCTATAGTGAACATTCCTTTAGCTCAAAGAAAGAAAGGAGGTCCTGCGGCGAAAAGAATTAGTATTGGCATCGGCTTCATATATGGTTGAATGAGATTTTAGGACATTCTGTTAAACTGACTCCTGAGACGTTTTTGTTAGGCTTAAAACCAGAAAATCTGAATAGATCTGCATGGTATTTGATGTCGCACTTGTTAACGGCGGCACGGATTTTATGGGCTCAATATTGGAAGAATTCTGTTAGTCCTCCCAAGGATCTGTTAATCAAGAAATTTATTGATTGTGCGGAATCGGACCGTTTGACCATGCTGTTGAAAGATAAGGGGGATACAGATTATTATTTATCTTGGAGACCATGGTATGAATGGTTGACAAAAAGGGATGGTTACGGGAAGGATTGATTCTATAATGTAACAGCAACTTGTCTAAAACATTAAAATGTTTATTATTATGTTGTGTATTTTTCTAAAAGAATTTTAATAAGCACTGCGATGTATTGTTATGATGTAGTTGTGGATGATTTCAATAAAATAAAAAAATATATTCAAAAAAAAAGAATGAGGTTTATGGGTATTGAAGATAATTCAAAATGGAGCAAATACATTGACTCCATTCATGTAATAGTGATTTCCCAATCCGGTACTTTTGAGGAAGATGCTGACTGGTCCAGGATTCATTCTAACGATCCTGGAGTTTATTTTCCTAGAAATGATGCTGTTGATGCCACGCAGCCTGATGATCAAGATTCACAGGCGAATGTTCCTTCCACGAGTTCTTATCAACTTACTGTTCCGTCTTCGCAAGCCGCCGATGCTAATGCTAGCGACGATGATGAAGATGAGGACGAAATGGAAGAAGAATGGACGATTGTTCCAAGACATTCCAAGAGGACCACAAAGGGGATCCCTCCAAAACTGTATTCATGGCAAGTAACGAAAGCACCTTTATCTTTGATTTGTAATGTTACACTTCCTTCTGATAAGTTCATACAAATCAAACATCTTCCTGAACCAGAGCAAGATAAATGGTATGAGGCAATGCAGGCTGAAATGGACAGTCTAAAGAAACTTCAGGTGTTTACGCCTGCAAGCCCTCCAGCAAACAAGAAAGTTATTGGCACTCAGTGGATCTACAGAATTAAAAAGAAGCCGAATGGTGAGTCATTGTATGAAGCCAGACTTGTAGCTCAGGGTTTCACTCAACGTTATCCTGAGGATTATACAACTACTTATTCACTGACAGTTCGGAATGAAAGTGTAAAAATTGCCTTAGTCACTGCAACTATTCTTGATTTAGAAGTTTTCCAGTTCGATGTTGAAACAGCTTATCTACATGCTGACCTAGATGAAGAAATCTACGTGAAAGGTCCTCCAGGATTCCAACAGCAAGAAGGGGATACATGGTTTTTACACAAAAGTCTTTATGGTCTGAAACAGTCTGGTTTAATGTGGTACTTATGTCTTTCTGACAAACTAAATTTAATGGGCTTTATTAAGTCCGAATCTGATGAATGTTTGTTTACTAAAAGATCTGACAATAGGTATGAGATAGTTCTTGTTTATGTCGATGATATTGTTTATATTGGTCCAAATAAGCAGATGAGTGAGAACTTTGCTAAAGCTTTACAAAAGTATTTCACATTGAAGACTTTAGGATATATTAATACTTATTTGGGTGTTCAGGTTGTCAAAACGCAGAAGGGGTTTAATCTCTCACAAGAAGATAAAATTGAACAACTTTTGCATCACTGTAACATGAAGGATGCTAAGACAGTGAGTATACCCATGCAAACAGATTTTCACAACTTGGCATATGAAGCAAGTCCTGAGTTCGAAGATCAAACACTTTATCACTCAGTAATTGGGTCGCTGCTGTATATTAGTAGTTGGACTAGACCTGACATTGCACTTAGTGTTAATCTCTTATCACGACATGTAGGCAAGGCAAAGCAGTTTCGTTAGACATGTGTTAAGAGATTATTGAGATACCTAAAACACACTAAAAACATAAATTTATTATTAGAACCCACACATACTGATTATGTAGAGTTATGTTGTTATGCAGATTCTGATTGGGCGAGTGATAGGAAATCACGTAAAAGTACTTCAGGTTATATGATGTTTATAAATGGATGTCCTGTTTACTGGCATATACGTAAATAGAATTTTGTTTCCTGTTCATCTACTGAAGCTGAATATGCTTGTTTCAGATGCATGTAATTCTTTAACGTGGTTTGATGTTTTAGTCACAGATATCTGGACACACCCGATTCCACCAATCACTGTGATGGAAGACAACGAATTTGTGGTTTATATATCTGAAACACGATTTTCAGGTTCTAGGTCTAGACACATTGACATCCGTTATAAAAATATAAAACAAGTAGTTAAACAGGGCTTTGTGAAATTGCAGTATGTGCCTACACATGATCAGATTGCTGATATGCTTAATAAACCACTTCCTACAGCTCATCATAAGTATCTGCGTAAGAAAATGTGCCTTACCTGAGTTCTGCTTTACTGACAAAGAAGGGGTTGTCACTGCATTTTTGTGTTTGTCAGCTAAGCACGTTGCAGTTTGCTCGTTGCCAGCTGTGTTGTTATCTTATCATTGTAACTATGGTGTTTGTCACATATTCAACTATGTTTTAGTTTAATCTCTGTCTCTACTATTGTGTGCGCATGTCTCTGGTTTAATCTCTATCTCTACTACTGCGTGCGCATAAAAGAAAAAAACAATTGTTTTACTTCCTTCTCTTTGTGCTGTTCGGTAACCCAGAACATGTAGTTAGTTAAGAGTTTTTTGATTAAAGTGTTGTTATAGTAAATATGTTTCGGATTTTCTTTATCTTACTTGTTTTGTACCATGTTTTGGATGAACCACGGTTCATCGACCTCTAATAAACAAAGACACGGAGTTTTTGATTTACACTCCCGGCAGCTTAATGTCCCTGATAACCACAATGAGGTGGTCACTGACCTTGAGCCAGACATCCTAGAATGTGAAGTGAAGTGGGCCTCAGGTAAGCTGAGCAACAACAAAGCTAGTGGAGGTGACAGTATTCCAGCTGAGCTATTCAAAATCTTAAAAGTTTAAGTTTAAGTTTATTATATTTGTATACCGCCCTTCTCCCGAAGGACTCAGGGCGGTGAACAGGGCACATATAAAATACAAAGTACAAAAGTTAAAAAGAGAATTAAATATAAGCCCGAGCTAAAACAGTAAATAATAGTGTAAAAAACCGCAATAAAAACCCCAACACATCCCCCATCAGGCCAGGCCGGCTTGTTCAAATAAATAGGTCTTCAGATCGCGTTGGAAGGAGCGAAGGTCAGGTGCCGTCCGGAGCTCAACCGGCAACTGATTCCATAAGTCCGGGGCGCCCACAGAGAAGGCCCTCCCCCTGGGGGCCACCAGACGACATTCTCTGACCGGTGGCACCCTGAGGAGGCCCTCTCTGTGGGAACGCACAGGGCGGGGGGAAGTTGACGCCGGCAGCAGGTGATCCCCGAGGTACTCCGGACCCATGCCATGTAGGGCCTTGAAAACCATTACCAAAACCTTGAATCTCACTCGGAAGACAACTGGTAGCCAATGCAGCTCGCGGAGCAGAGGTGTAACATGGGAGTATCGGGAGACTCCCAAGACAACTCTCGCTGCTGCATTCTGTACCAGTTAGAGCCTCCGAGCGGTCTTCAAGGGAAGCCCCATGTAGAGAGCGTTGCAGTAATCCAGACGAGAGGTCACGTACACAGGGCATCCCGGTCTCGATAGGGCCGCAACTGGCGCACCAGGCAAACCTGGGCGAAGGCCCCCCTAGTCACCGCCACTATATGGTCTTCCAAAGTAAGCCGCGAATCTAGGAGGACTCCCAAGTTGCGAGCCCTATCTACGGGGGGTAATAGCTCACCCCCCATGGAAAGAGGTGGAATATTTTGAATATCCCGGGATGCCGGTATGCACAGCCACTCAGTCTTGTCGGGGTTGAGTTGAAGTCTGTTCCTCCCCATCCAGACCCGAACCGCTTCCAGGCAACGGGACATCACGTCAAGGGCATCACTGGGGTGGTTTGGGGTCGAAATGAAAAGCTGGGTATCATCAGCATACTGATGATACCCAACTCCAAAACCACGAATGATCTCACCCAGCGGTTTCATGTAGATGTTGAACAGGAGAGGCGAGAGGACTGACCCCTGAGGAACTCCACAAACGAGAGACCTCGAGGTCAACCTCTGCCCCCCTGCCAACACCGACTGCGAACGTCCCAGGAGATAGGAGGAGAACCACTGAAGAACTGTGCCTCCCACTCCCAATCCCCTGAGATGCCGCAGCAGGATACCATGGTCGATGGTATTGAAAGCCGCTGAGAGGTCTAATAGGACTAGGACAGAGGAATATCCCCTGTCCCGGGCCCTCCAGAGATCATTCACCAGAGCGACCAATGCTGTCTCCGTGCTGTACCCGGGCCTGAAACCCAATTGGTACGGGTCTAGATAATCCGCTTCATCCAAGACCAGAGGGAGCTGATGCCCCACCACACTCTCAACAACCTTCGCAATGCTGGGAAAGATTGAGGGCAAGAGAAGAAGAAGAAGGGGACGACAGAGAATGAGGTGGCTGGATGGAGTCAATGAAGCAGTAGGCGTGAGCTTAAATGGACTCCAGAAGATGGTAGAGGACAGGAAGGCCTGAAGGAACGTTGTCCGTGGGGTTGCGATGGGTCGGACACGACTTCGCAACTAACAACAACAAGAAGAAGACAAAAGGAAAAAAAGGGAAAAAGGCATTGACTTCTGACTCCCTTTTGTGCAGTAGAATAAGGTAATAACATCAAACCTCAACTTTTTACTTTTACACAATATAGGTAGTCCTTGACTTATAATTTAATGACCGTTCAAAGTTACAACGGTGCTGAAAAAAGTCACTTATGACCATTTTTCACACAACATTGCAGCATTCCTGTAGTCAAATCTGAATCAAAATTCAGATGCCTAGCAACTGCTTCATACTTATGACCATTGATGTGTCCCAGGTTCAAGTGATCCCTTTTGTGACCTTCTGACAAGCAAAGTCAGTGGGGAAACCAGATTCACTTAACAACTTGTTACTAAATTGCTGCAGTAGTTCACTTGACAATAGTGGCAAGAAAGATTGTAAAATGGGGCAAAACTTGGTGGAGCAGTGGGCTAATGCCTCCTTAAGTAACACCAGCTGCCTGCAATTAGTGCAGGTTTGCATCCCATCAGGCTCAAGGTTGACTCAGCCTTCCATCCTTCCAAGGTAGGTAAAATGAGGACCCAGATTGTTGGGGGCAATAAGCTGACTTTGTAATAATGCTGCTTGGGGTGTGTGTGAAAGCCCTAACAAGCAGGCATATACATAGAATGAAGGGTACTGCTAAGCTTGTAAGCCGCCCTGAGTCTTCGGAGAAGGGTGGGATATAAATGTAATTTTAAAAAAAAAATTATATCAGCATAAGCACAGTTATTACTAACAATTTCAGAGTTCTACCAAAATTTTTATGAGCCATATAATCAGCAAGCAGACCAACTGAATAATGTGAATCATTTCTCTAAATACCCCCAAAACATGCATTTTATCTACATGTGCTAACACCACAATACTACAAACTGTCATAAAGTTTAAATCAAATACACCAAGATAAGAACTGGTATAGTCCACTCTGATGTAAAGACCAGCTTCAGAAAATACCTTTCCAGTTGACAAGAGATGCTGACTTCTTGCTTTGATCCTGATCTTCTTGTGGTGTCCTATCTACCTGAATGCCAGAGTCTTCTCTGCTCAAAGGTTCGGTATCCTCTTCATCACTTACATCTGACCAGTCCTATATAATATTAAAGCACAAAATATACTTCCCTCTAAGATAATGGCACAGTGGAAACTTAAATGGATTTTTGTAATTTACGAGGCATTACAACGTTAAAAACATTACAGTATAATATAGCATCTAAAACATGTAAATATTCAATAATTATCTCATTTCATAAACAATGCACTATGAATTCCAGTTTAACATCACCATAAACAGAAGTAATAGAGTGGAGCAATTCTACAATTCTCTAAGACAAAGTCAGAATTTTAAGATAAAGATTTGCTGGCAGAAAATCAATGATTACACTGTTTCTATTATTGGAGAGGGAGAGAGACAAACACACACACAGTCTTAGGAAAAAACTATAATACGAGGTTGAAACTAAATTACTAAAACCAACCATGTAATCATGATATAATATAGACAAAGGAATTTACTGAGAAAATTTGTTGTTGTTAGTTGCGAAGTCGTGTCCAACCCATCGCGACCCTATGGACAATGTTCCTCCAGGCCTTCCTGTCCTCTACCATCTTCTGGAGTCCTTTTAAGCTCACGCCTACTGCTTCAGTGACTCCATCCAGCCACCTCATTCTCTGTCGTCCCCTTCTTCTATTGCCCTCAATCTTTCCCAGCATTAGGCTCTTCTCCAGTGAGTCCTTCCTTCTCATTAGGTGGCCAGAGTATTTGAGTTTTAGCTTCAGGATCTGGCCTTCTAAAGAGCAGTCAGGGTTGATCTCCTCTAGGACTGACCGGTTTGATCGCCTTGCAGTCCAAGGGACTCGCAGGAGTCTTCTCCAGCACCATAGTTCAAAGGCTTCAATTCTTTGGCGCTCAGCCTTTCTTATGGTCCAGCTTTCACTGCCATACATTGCAACTGGGAAGACCATAGCCTTGACTATACGCACTTTTGTTGACAGGGTGATGTCTCTGGTTTTTAGTGTGCTGTCTAGATTTGCCATGGCTTTCCTCCCCAGGAGCAAGCGTCTTTTAATTTCTTGGCTACAGTCCCCATCTGCAGTGACCTTGGAGCCCAGGAAAATAAAATCTGTCACTACCTCCATTTCTTCCCCATCTATTTGCCATGAATTGAGAGGGCCGGATGCCATGATCTTGGTTTTCTTAATGTTTAGTTTCAAGCCAACTTTTGCACTCTCCTTCTTCACTCGCAACAAGAGGCTCTTTAGTTCCTCTTCACTTTCTGCCATTAGAGTGGTATCATCTGCATATCTTAGGTTGTTGATGGTTCTTCCGGCAATCTTAATTCCAACTTTTGATTCATCTAGCCCTGCCTTTCTCATGATGTGCTCTGCATATAAGTTAAATAGGCAAGGCGACAGTATACAGCCTTGCCGGACTCCTTTCCCAATTTGGAACCAATCAGTGGTTCCGTGTCCAGTTCTCACTGTTGCTTCTTGGCCCGCATATAGGTTTCTCAAGAGACAAATAAGATGGTCTGGTATGCCCATCTCTTTAAGGACTTGCCACAGTTTGTTATGATCCACACAATCAAAGGCTTTAGCATAGTCAATGAAGCAGAAGTAGATGTTTTTCTGGAACTCTCTAGCTTTCTCCATGATCCAGCGTTTGTTAGCAATTTGATCTCTAGTTCCTCTGCCTCTTCGAAATCCTGCCTGTACTTCTGGTAGTTCTCGATCCACATACTGCTGGAGTCTAGCTTGTAGAATTTTAAGCGTAACTTTACTAACATGAGAAATGAGTGCAATGGTGCGATAGTTTGAACATTCTTTGGCACTGCCTTTCTTTGGAATTGGAATGTAAACTGATCTTTTCCAATCCTCTGGCCACTGTTGAGTTTTCCAAATTTGCTGGCAAATTGAGTGTAGCACTTTTACTGCATCGTCTTTTAAGATTTTGAATAGCTCAGCTGGAATATTGTCACCTCCACTAGCTTTGTTGTTGCTCAGCTTTTCTAAGGCCCACTTCACTTCACATTCTAGGATGTCTGGCTCGAGGTCAGTAACCACCTCATTGTGATTATCAGGGACGTTAAGCTCATTCTTGTATAGTTCTTCTGTGTAATTTTGCCACCTATTCTCTTCTGCCTCTGTTAGGTCCCTGCCATTTTGGTCCTTTATCATGCCCATTTTTGCATGAAACGTTCCTTTCATCTCTCCAATTTTCTTGAAAAGATCTCTGGTCCTCCCTATTCTATTGTTTTCTTCTATTTCTTTGCATTGTTCATTTAAGAAGGCATTCTTATCTCTTCTAGCTATTCTTTGGAATTCTGCATTTAATTGGGCATATCTTTCTTTTTCTCCCTTGCCTTTCCCTTCCCTCCTTTCCTCAGCTATTTGCAAAGCTTCCTCAGACAGCCATTTTGCTTTCTTGCATTTCTTTTTCTTTGGGATGGTTTTGGTTGCTACCTGTTGTACAATGTTGTGAACCTCTGTCCATAGTTCTTCAGGCACTCTGTCTATCAGATCTAATTCCTTAAATATATTTGTCACCTCTACTGTATATTCAACAGGGATATGATTTAATTCATACCTGACTGGCCTAGCGCTTTTCCCTACTTTCTTTAATTTAAGCCTAAACTTTGCAACAAGAAGCTCATGGTCTGAGCCACAGTCAGCTCCTGCTCTTGTTTTTACTGACTGTATAGAGCTTCTCCAACTTTGGCTGCAGAGCATATAGTCAATCTGATTTCTGTGTTGACCGTCTGGTGATGTCCATGTGTAAAGCCGTCTCTTGGGTTGTTGGAAAAGAGTGTTTGCTATGACCATCGTATTCTCTTGACAAAATTCTATCAGCCTGTGCCCTGCTTCATTTTGTACTCCAAGGCCAAACTTGCCTGTTATTCCAGTTATCTTTTGGCTTCCTACTTTAGCATTCCAATCCCCCATGATGATAAGGACATCATTTTTTGGTGTTAGTTCTATAAGGTGCTGTAGGGCTTCATAGAACCGGTCAATTTCATCCTCTTCAGCACCGGTGGTTGGGGCATAGACTTGGACTACTGTGATATTGAATGGTTTGCCTTGGATTCGAACTGAGATCATTCTGTCATTTTGAGGATTGTATCCCAGTATTGCTTTTCCTACTCTTTTATTGACTATGAAGGCTACTCCATTTCTTCTGAGGGATTCTTGCCCGCAGTAGTATACCTGATGGTCATATGAATTAAATTCACCCATTCCTGTCCATTTTAGTTCGCTGATACCTAAGATGTCGATGTTTAGTCTTGTCATCTCTTGTTTGACCATGTCCAGCTTTCCTTGATTCATGGATCTTACATTCCAGGTTCCTATGGAGAAAAAATCTTTACAGCATCGGACTTTCCTTTCACCACGACATATCTACAGCTGAGCGTCCTTTCGGCTTTGGCCCAGTCGCTTCATTCTTTCTGGCGCTAATAGTACTAGCCCTCTGCTCTTCCCCAGTAGCATATTGGACACCTTCCGACCTGAGGGGCTCATCTTCCAGCGTCATATCGTTTTGCCTTTTGGTACTGTCCATAGGGTTTTCATGGCAAAGATACTGGAGTGGTTTGCCATTTCCTTCTCCAGTGGATCACGTTTTGTCAGAACTCTCTGCTATGACCTTTCCGTCTTGGGTGGCCCTGCACGGCATAGCTCATAGCTTCATTGAATTACGCAAGCCCCTTCGCCACGACAAGGCAGTAATCCATGAAGGGGACTGAGAAAATAGAAAATACATTTCTACATGGGAACATACACCTGAGAAATTGACTAAATGCTAAATGTTATTTACTTATTCAATACAAATTATTATTCTCTATTACTTACTGGTGATTCTAGATCAGGAACAAAGTCCAGGTCTTCGTCTTTCATTAAATATTTTCTCCAATCAAATTCCTCTTTTTCTATGGAAAATGCACAAAAATATTTATATACTCAGCTATTTCTTCAATGATCTCAATATATTTCATCTAAGGAAAAAGTATAATTGTTTATTAATTAGTTTTATATCTTTTTTTCCAGAAAACTAAAGGAATATGTGTTGCACCATGCTGCCATGCTATGTGATTCTGAAAAGCTAAGTACTGAGAAAGCCTCAGCATAATCTCATACTACTATAAAGGTTTGTAATGTCAGAAACTGTGTGTAATGTTATATCATGTCATGTAAAGTAGTGTAATAATGTAATAGTCAGTTACAGTGGTAATGAGTGCAGTGCTTGAAAAAATAAAAGGCCTGGTTAGAGACATAAACTGAGGGAAAAAATTACTTGAACCCCTGCTGATTTTGTACGTTTACTCACTGACAAAGAAATGATCAGTCTATAATTTTAATGGTAGGTTTATTTTAACAGTGAGAGACAGAATTACAAAAAAACACATTTCAAAAATGTTATAAATTGATTTGCTGCTAATGTCATGGTTCCGATTAATGAGACACATCAAAGTATACTGCATGATTGTTTATTGCAAAAAAGTCTATAATAATAAAGACAGATCATCGGCACTCATGGGTAGATGCCAGAATCTGAATTCTCCTCCCCTTAACACATCAGATCATACAGAATCTCTCTCCCTTAATTACACGTCATGAATCACATTCACCAATTAGTTTAACACACGAAGTTTCACTTGTTCGGGCCCTGCTGCTGCCACCCTTGCTGTTGTTGTCCTCCCACCACCTTCTGATCTCCAGGCTTCTGCACCACCCCCAGCTGTTGCAAGGCCTCTATTAGCTGTGGCAAGCTCAGAGGTTTTTTAAGTCTTTCACTTGTGGGGGTTCCCCAACCTCCCATTGCTGCAGAGCCCCAGGCTGCGGTCCTCTGTGTCTGTGGGCCTGGAGGGCCTGGCAGGGGACTCCTGGGGCTGGCAGGCTGTCTGGGCTGCAGACAGGATTTTCCGCTCACCCAAATTCTCAGTGGCAGATGGTCTGGTAGCTGTCCACCATTCTGCTTTTTAAGACTCTGGCAGTGCAGTCTCAAGGCATCTGTAGTCTCCGCTGGAGTGATTCCAGCCTGATGACCAGATAGGCTCACTTAGCTGCTGAGGGTTGGAGATCTGCCCAAACTCAACATCCCACAGCAAGCCATCTATCACTCCCTCCTCTGAGGTTTTATTAGCAACCAGGCTTCCTCACTGAAGATTCGTCCCTGAATCTTTGCCAGGTTATCTCCCTTACTAGAGACAGCGGTGGGAGCTTAGCACTCCCAAGTTGTTTGAAAGAAAGAAGATTCCGGCATGATGTCATGGTTCCGATTAATGAGACAGATCAAAGTACACTGCATGATTGTTTATTGCAAAAAAGTCTATAATAATAAAGACGGATCATTGGCACTCATGCGTGGATATCAGAATCTGAATTCTCCTCCCCTTAACACATCAAATCATACAGAATCTCCCTCCCTTAATTACACGTCATGAATCACATTTACCAATTAGTTTAACACACGAAGTTTCACTTCCCTTCTGAAGCACGCTCTTATCTTCTCAAAATATCCAGCTTTAATTCCTCCCGCACTTTAGTGATTCAAAGCCAAACAGTTAAAGCAAAAGGCTGCCTCTTATATTGTCAGTGCAAAAACATGTCAATGTTTGCAGCATTGACAGCCAACTTTGGAAATGAGCGAGTTCCAGCCCAACCACCAGAGCCTGTGCTGCTTCATCCTCCCCCCAACCAGCTGCGATATCTAGCCCTGTATCCCAGCCAAGCCCATTGCCACAGCCTCATGATGCCAGTCCCAGAGCCCAGCCAAGAGGAGTCTGGAGAGTGATTCAACCACATCCCCAGGACCAGCAATCCGCCCAAGCCCAGCAGCAGGCGTAGGTGGCCCCGCTGAGATTCGAGCCGCCTCTCATCAAGCCCACTTTCGATGGGAATCCTGAGAAGTTAACCTTCTTCCTAAACCAGGTGTGGGCTCATTTGGATTGCTACGCTTATGCCTACCTGGATGGGGCTATGATGGTGAATGCGGTAGCGGCAAACTGGGGGGAAGCGGCTGACTGGGTGACCAACCTCCATCATGAGGGGGCTCCTGAATTGCACATTAATCTATTCATGGAGCAACTGAGAGTCAGTTTGAAGATGAATCCCAAATCCTGACGGCCGAGAAAGAAATTCACCGCTTGAGGCAAAGAGGTGTCCCCACAAAGGAGTACGTCTGTCAATTCAGAAGAGTTGCTAACTGGTTGGGGCAGTGGCCTGAATGGTCACTGGTCAATTACTTCAAAAAGGGGCTAGATTGCGACTTGCTTCAAGCCTGCATCATTCAAGGTTTTCCTAATCTATTATGTGTTACCGTGTGTCAATGGCACTAGACATCAAACTGGACCACCCCAAAAAGTCAAGCACCACCAAACCCAAGCTGCCGTGCATCCAAGAGAAACACATCTATGGCTGACATCCCCAAGCCTCTGCAGCCACCCGCATTCTGAAGTGCCAGCCAGGACTACCATCAAGTGCTACCGGTACAGTTAGATGGGTCATTGTGCTATGAACTGCCTCACTCATCCTCAATCCAGGTGTGTGCCAGTTGCTGCCATGAAACCACGAAGAGCTCCCAGAGGGGGAAGAGAAAAAACCAACTGGACACATCAAGGCCCAGGCATCGAAGCCTCCCCTCCTACCAAGCTCAAAGCCAAGCCCCAAGCCAAGCTGCAGCAGATGCCGGCACTGTACAACAGTGACAAAGAAAGGAAGGAGGACCCTATGGTGAGTTGACCCATTCCCCCTTTTACTATTCCCACCAGACTGATAGTGCCCAAAACAGGGGCTCACATGAATCTGAGCATCCTAATAGATTCAGGTTGCTCTCAGCACTGAATTAATTTACCCACTTTACTGAAACTGGGCATCCGAGCCAAGCTATTGCCTCATCCCATGAGGTTTGAGCAGGCCGACGGGTCCCTCATTGGAGGTGCCCCTGCCATGCACCTAACCGAACCTCTATGTTTAGAAATCGGTCGGCATTGGGAAATCATCTGTTTTGTGGTGGTTCAGGAGATGAGTGAAGCAGTAATTTTGGGGCTAGCGTGGCTTGACAAATGGCGTCCTCACATCTAGTGGGAGGAGGGAATGTGCAAATTAAGACTTCCCACCTGATACTGATGATAAAACAAAGACACTGGCCATCTGTGAAACTCATGGGGAGTCCCGTGAAATCCTAAAAACTGTAGCCAAAAAGCTGCCAGGGATTCAGCTTGTCCCTACTAAGTACTGAGATTTGGCAGAAGCCTTTAGTGAGAAGGAATGTGACATCCTCCCCCCACACCAGACTAGACTGTGCTATTGAAATTCTGCCTGGTGTCAAGCTCCCCAAACCAAGCATGTACTCTATGACACCCAAAGAGATGAAAGAACTAAGGGAGTACATTGATAAAAGTTTAACTAGGGGTTTCATTTAGCCAGCCAAATCACCTGTGGCCGCTCCTGTGCTTTTCAAGGAAAAGAAAGATGGCTCTCATAGATTATGCATCGATTCTGAGTCTCTCAATGCTGTCAGTATGGAAAATACTTCCCTTCCCCTGATGATGTATTTATGCAATTGATAAATCCAGTGCTCCATAATCATTTATACAAGGGGGGTTTGGTTTGTCTTGATGACATCTTTATCGACACTGAAACCATGGATGAACACATCAAAATTGGTCTGTGAGGTATTAAGGAAACTTTTGAAAGCCAAACTGTATGCAAAACTGTCAAAGTGTGAATTTCACCAGACACGCCTTGATGATCTGGGGTATCGGATTTTGAATGAGGGGTTAGAAATGTACCCTGCCAAAGTCAAAGCAGTTCTAAAATGGTAACCCCCACGCACCCGCAAACAGCTTCAAAGTTTTCTGGGGTTTGCCAACTTTTATCATCAATTTATTCCCTCTTTTGCAGAGATAGCCATGCCAATCACCGATTTACTCAAAACAGGCAAAGGGGGGGGGGGAAAACCCGACCTTGTCAGCCATTGCAATGGTCACTGGAGTGCCAGGCAGCATTTGAAAAATTAAAGAGACTCTTTCTGAACCAATCCTTAAATACCCTGACCCCGGGCAACAATTTATCATTCAAGCTGATGCAAGCGACATGGCCATGGGTGCTGTTCTTTTACAAAAAATCACAAAGGAGTTACAACCTTGCGCTTACACTTCCTGAAAATTAACAGAGACCAAAGGAGGTGGGCAGTTTGGGAGAAAGAGGCTTTTGCAGTTCGTTGGGCTTTGCTGATATGGCAACATTTCTTGGAGGGGGGGAAGTACCTTTTGAGGTATGGACTGATCACAAGAATTTGGAGGCTCTCAAGACCCCCACAAATTATCTCCCAAGCAAGTTCAATGGGCTCAATACTTCAACTGTTTTAATTTCACTTTAAAATATTTTCCTGGAGACAAGAACTTTTTGGCTGATGCCTTGTCTAGAATGCCTCAGTTCAAGAGCCACCGAGAGGAAGTAATTAGTTCTATTATTCCTCTACCGCAGTTCACTTCCCAAATAACAATCAGATCGCACACAAAGAGATTCCCTGCTGGTCCTGATGATCAATCGCTAAAGGAATTGAAGAAGTTAGAGAATGATGCCTGGTTTAAAGATAACATATCTATATTGACTTTTAGGGGGGGATTAGTTTGGAAAGGTTCTAAATTATACCTCCCAGAAGGCCTCAGACTCCAGGTGTTGCAACAGAGTCATGATGCTAAGCAAGCGGGTCACTTTGGATTTTAAAAAACATTGCATATAGTGCACAGGCAGTTCTGGTAGCCGAGAATGAAAAAGGACATTGAGAATTATGTAAAAAGTTGTGCTACTTGTGTTACTGTGAGGAAGCATCCTGGAAAACCACCAGGTTTATTGCAGCAAGTGGCCAACCCCTCTCAGCCTTGGGAGGAAATAGCCATGGATTTTATAGTAGAATTACCTGAGAGCAAAAGAAACACTGTGATATGGACTGTGGTTGATCTATTTTCCAAACAGGTGCATTTCATCACTTGCTCAGGACTTCCCTCTGCCCAGAAGCTAAACAAACTGTTTTTGAAGCATATATACCGACTCCATGGTGCCCCAAAGAGGATTGTGTCTAATAGAGAGGTCCAGTTTACTGCAAAGGTCTGGAGGGAGTCTGATTGGGTCCTCCCAGAGGCTTTCATCTGCTTTTCATCCAAATACTAATGGAGCTGCTGAGAAAGCTAACACAATGGTGGAACAGTACCCCAGATGTTATGTAAATTACCAGCAGTCTAATTGAGCTGATATTTTACCTTTAAGAGAGGTAGCCTACAATACTGTGCACAGTAGCACTAGTCTCATCCCATTCAAAATAGTGACAGGTCAAGATTTTGTGCTCATGCCTGAGTTCTCACAGGAGCCTCCTATATCCCAGACTTTGGGCCAATGGGTGACATTGCAGTCTTTTGAAACCTGTGTCAGAATCCACTTTAAGACCTATTCCGCCTGGTCCAATGGTGGTAGAGGGAGACACGCATTATGAAATGAAACGTATTTTGATTCTAGGCTGTACAAGGGAAAGATACAATACCTTGTCCAGTGGAAAGGTTACCTCCTTTCAGAAGCTACATGGGTAAAATGTACAAATGTGAAGGCAGATAGATTGATAAAAAATTTGTATGATAAATACCCTCACAAGCCTCAAGGGGATACCTAACCTGATTTTTGTTCTCCTGCAGGAGACTCTTTCTTTCTGAAGAGGAGCCAACTGTCAACTTTGAAAATGAGCATGGCTGTAGCCATTTTCCCTACTCATTTTCAGTTGACACATAGCACGGAGGGAGGGGGTTTACCAGGTGCTTCGCTAGACTAAAAAGATTTTCTCCTGTGGGAACAAAGGTCATCGGCTGCACCTGAGACTGCAGGCTGGGTGTTTTGTGAAAAGTCTGCCAAGAAGATATATTGGGGAATGTTGTAGCTTGCATAGCTTTAGGGGTGGGATTCCTTAACTTTGTATTGGTGTCAGAACCCATATCTATAGATTCCTTTTCCTCCCCTCCTAACCCATTCCTTTCATTCTCTCTTTTCATCCTGACCCAAACCTTACTCTCTTGTCTTCCTGGGTTCTGCCATACTCCTGGAAGGGAGGGGGAGTGCTTGTGGGTTATTGCCTTGACTTCCTCTTTTGATACAATGTAACACTTTGCTTTTTTGCATTATTTCTCTCTGAACTTTCTTCTCCCTTGATATCAGCTAGTAGAGAGAGGGAGGAAGAAAGGAATGTAACCTCTGGCAACTGGTTTATCTCTGCGCTCCCAAGAGCCACCTAAACACCTCTGCTACAACTGGAGCCAGCCTGATGTTATCTCCTATTTCCCACGATGGACTTAACACCTGGGGATTGGCTGAATTGAACCAACTGGACAAACTATGGGGAGGGGTTTTGCTTGGGACACTTTAACCTATCGATCTGAGTGGGAAAATTTCAGATCCTGTCTAGTATGCCTGCTATCAGCTTCTCCTAATAAAAATTCCTTTTCTAAGAATCTGCTTCCATGAGTTCTGCTTTCTTGGGATGAGGTTTTGAAGCGGGCCCTGACATATAGACTGATCATTTCTTTGTCAGTGAGCAAACGTACAAAATCAGCAGGGGATCAAATAATTTTTCCCTCACTATATCCTAATGGAGAAAATCCATTTACTGTATGTCATTGCTAGAAATCAAGTACCTTCCTAGTGCATAATTATTTTTTTAAAAGGACAACACAAAATTGAAAAATATATAATCAAAATGGTAGAATAAAGCATTTTCCTTATAATTTCTTGGATGCTCTCAACTTACCTACTGGTTTTTTTATTGGTTCTTCTGCAAAGTTGGTGTTGGAAGGAGAATCAGACAAGCACAATAGAAGTGAGAGTATGGCATAATGTGCATCTGTCTTAAACACAGAAAACAAGTAATTCAGTGAACAGGACAGCAAAATAAAAGATATCAGAATTCTAATCCAATGGTATATTTAGAAGTGAAAAACAACACATTTAGTTTATCATTCATCTTAATTAGGATTAGAATTAATATAGGAAATACATAAGAAACAATACAAAATAAAAGTATAATTCTGTTTATCAAGTTATAAATTTCAAATATGAGATTTTATCTTCACAAGCTGAAAAAAACTAAATATTCCATGGTACATGTTATGGTTTGGAAGCGATCAGAACAATCACTTCAGATGTTTACTATTTGTCGTGTTAGAAATTCATTTTGGCAAGAAAGCAGAAGTTTTTTATTCTTGGTTGTTATGTGATGAACCTAGGTACAAATTTAACTGACTGGCAAAAATATATTTCCTATTCAGTAAAAATACTATATTTTCTTCACTATTTTAAACCCAGGCATTCTTCTTTAAATATAAAATACATAATAAAATAAATATATACAAAAACACTTTATTTACTGTCCCTATCCTTCTCATCTATTCACTTACAAATCAGAGCAGAAAAACATCAACATTGGACAAGGGATTGGCCCACCTCACCCACCTTGGGAGAAGCGCATGCTGCAGACTCCATCGGTCAAATAATTCTGACTGGTGGGGTCAGGAGAAGAGCCTTTTTTTGCCATGGCTCCCACCCTCTGGAATATTGTGCCCTCACCTAAATTGAGATCACATCCACCTTTTTGGCCTTCTGAAAGGGACTGAAGACCTGGCTCTGCCATTGGCTTGGAGTCTTGATGGGGGCATGTCATTTTAGAGGTGATTAATGGACACGGTGGCTCAGTGGGTTAGGACACTGAGCTTGTCGATCAGAAGGTCGGCAGTTTGACGGGTCGAATCCTGAGTGCCGCGTAACAGAGTGAGCGCCTGTTACTCGTCCCAGCTTCTGCCAACCTACCAGTTCGAAAGCATGTAAAAATGCAAGTAGAAAAATAGGGACCACTACGGTGGGAAGGTAACAGCATTCTATGCGCCTTTGGCATCTAGTCATGCCGGCCACATGACCACGGAGACGTCCTCGGACAAGTGCTGGCTCTTCGGCTTTGAAATGGAGATGAGCACTGGCCCCTAGAGTCGGAAACGACTAGCACGCATGTGCGGGGGAACCTTTACCTTTACAATGGACTATGAAAAAACCCCCACCTCTTCCATATGTGGATCTTGCTCCCTTCCTTGCCTTATATAATTTTTAAGTCAATTATAGTGTTAACATTTATTATTTTAATAGTTTGTCTTGTTGCTTTCATTAACTGTAAATTTAATGGGCAGCATGTAAATTTAACACCTAAATAAAACATTTGTATAAAAGCAATGTTGAAGGTTTACTGACTTTGAAACTATTATAGTGTTGGAACTAACAAAGTAATCTTAATTTTTATACGTTATCCTCTTTTCAGAGCCCAGGGACTATTCTTTGTGTTTTAATTAAATATGTCTGAGATTTTATAATAGTCTTCATAAATCACAGTGCTACTAGCCCAGGGGTCAGCAACCTGAAACAGTGAAAGAGCCACTCGGAACCAGTTCCCTCACAAAAGGAAAAACTGGGAGCCACAAAAAAATGTGTGCACATGTGCGTACATGCGCGCATGCGCAGAACAGGGTTTGACTGAAGAGCCAAGGCAAGATATGCACTTACCCTGCATATTTGAATTGATTGGTTGAACTTTTTTAGTCCCACTTTTTTTTTGAACTGCACATGGCAGAGGACTGGGAGCCGCAAGAGACGGCTGAAAAAGCCTCATGCAGCTCCGGAGCCGCGGGTTGCAGACTGTGTACTAGCCTATCAAAATAATTTATTCCAACAATTGCAAGTGTCTTACATGCCATGTTACATAGGTAATTGGTTTCATGGCAATTACATGCAGAAGTCTGATAATGCATCAAAATCCAGAGAATCAATATTATAGAAAAGAAAAAAATATTTATTAATTTCTGATGCACATATACATTTCTGCTACAAAATGATTGATATATTCTAAAAATCACAAACCTTTGTTCCTTCTGTGGTGGGAAGAGACAAATTCAGAAACTCTTCTGTTAGTCTCCTCCAACTTCCAGCTTTAACAAGGTCAGAGTGAACAACCAGCTTTTCATAAATTCTATGTAAAAATATGGAATGTTTACTAATTTTTTAGATTAAAAGGATTAATCTGATGTTAAAAGAAACACAAAAACTTTACCCTTCCATTATTTTCTCCACTTTGTGCCTACTGACATCAAGAAATTGATGAAACCTAGGAAAAAAACAGAATTATCTTTAGGGTCATGGGTTAGAAATGATGAATTGTATTTTTTCAATGTGTATTATTTTAGCATTTTTACAAAGGATGGACTTCATTTTTATTTATTTACTATAGTCACAAACCCTTAGGATATTCAGCATATTTTCAAAGACCACTTTGTAAAAAACAGCCTTGCTCACGCTAGTGTTTTCCAAACATGTTGACATCAACTTGATATACTGTCTTTATTACCTCATAGTTCCAATAGATGAAACCATTTAAAAGAACTTCAAGGCAAGGATTTCTTCCTTAAAGAACATTTTATTTAGGAAACAAGGTATCGACAAATACAAAAGTGAACCTAACTAAAATCCCCTCCCTCAGGCTGCAAAGTAACAAGTTGCGATTCCCACCCCAAATTGCTGTCATAAATCACATTCACCAATTATTTCAAAACACGGACTCTCCTCCCAGCTTCTCAGACCGCCAAAACTCTTATCAGGACTGACCTTGGTTCTCACACAGACGTATTGTTATGGTTAACTGAGAAACTTAACATCCCCCTCCCCTTCCTTCATCTAAAATCTCTAAACTAAAATGTGGCAATGAAGACAAAATGAAAAATGGCTTCAGTTCAGTTTGTCACAGCATTGACATTCCACTTCCCTTAAAAGAAAGGAGAAATCCTGCAAATCAAACAAGAATAAAAGTTACGAATCCCCCCTCAGTTTGTTCAGATGTTTATCATAAAATTTATGTATGACCCTATCAGCTTTCACATCAGTACACTTCATCCAGGTAGCCTCTGATAATGGATATCACTTCCATTATTGCAATTTCCCTTTGTACAATCTAGCATCAAGAATACACTTCACTTCGTAATTAGTCTCTCCAGCTACCACAAGTGGGCCAGGTGCTTTCTTGGGATGGGGTCTCAGAGTAGAATCTCTGAAAGGCTTCAACAAACTGCAGTGAAACACTGGGTGGATCTTTCCTAAAAGTCGAGGAAGTTTTAGTTCCACAGTCACTGGGTTTAAAATCCGCACTATGGGAAAAGGTCCCAGGTATTTTGGCCCCAATTTTTTGCTAGGTAATTTGAGTCTTAAATATTTTGTGGAAAGATAAACCTTCTCTCCCACATGAAATGACTTTTGAGGTGCCCTTTTCTTATCAGCTTGTTTTTTGTAAGACTCTGAGGCTTTTTCTTTGCATTGTCCCACAACCCCTTCCAAGTGGACACCCACTGATCTAAAGTCTGAGTGGCAGGTGGCTCCTGGAGGTATTCAGGCATTGGGATAAAATCCCTCCCCTTGGCTATTTTAAACGGCATAAATCTGGTGCTGCTGTGTACAGTGTTATTATAAGCCACTTCAGCGAAAGGGAGATAGATCCAATTTGTCTGTTGGTAATCCACATGGCATCTAAGATATTGTTCCACCATTGCATTCGCTTTTTCAGCCGCCCCATTTGTAGATGGGTGAAAAGCCGATGACAGCCCTTATGTAGATCCAATTAATTTTAGAAAGTCCCTCCAGAACCTGGGCATAAACTGCACCCCCCCCCGTTGGAAATTAGTTGCTTTGGCACACCGTGTAGTCTGTAAATATGCTTAAGGAACAACTTAGCTAATTTCTGGGCAGAAGGGAGGCCTGAGCAGGCAATAAAATGAGCCTGCTTTGAAAATAGATCAATCACAGTCCATATTACTGTATTTCCTCTCCTCTCAGGTAATTCAATGATAAAATCTATAGCGATCTCTTCCCATGGTTGGGAAGGATCTGCAAAAGCCCAGGTGGTTTTTCTAGGATTCTTTTCATGGTAGCACAGACTGCACAGCTTTTTACATAGTTCTCCACATCCTTCTTTAAGACTGGTCACCAAAATTGCCTCCGGATTAAGTGTAGTGTCTTTAGGTAACAAAAATGACCAGCTTGCTTAACATCATGACTACATTGGAGCGCTTGGAGTCTGAGTGATTTAGGTAAATATAATCCCCCCCTTTCCAAGCTAGACAATCCCTATGGGTAAGGGTGGCTTGATTGTCCTTGAACCATTGGTCAATAATGAATTCTTGTTTTAACTTCTTTGTCAAAGGCTCGTCAGTCTTTGCAGATTGGTGACTTTAGGAAGTTATTTGAGAAATAACTTGAGGTGGAGGCATAATAGAATCTATGACTTGTTTAGGTTGGCTTTTGTATTGGGGTAATCTGGAGAGGGAATCAGCTAAGAAATTCTTTCCACCTGGTTTGTATTTCAGGGTGAAATTAAAACAATTAAAATATTGTGCCCAGCGTACTTGTTTAGGAGAGTTTACGGAGAGTTCTCAATGCCTCTAAATTTTTGTGATCAGTTCATACTTCGAAAGGCACCTTGCTCCCTTCCAGGAAATAACACCACATTAGCAAAGCCCATGTAATCTCAAAGGCTTCTTTCTCCCAAATGGCCCACCTCCGCTCTGTGTCAGTGAACTTTTTTGAAGTGTAAACACAAGGCTGCAAAAGTCCCTCATGATTCTTTTGTAGGAGTACTGCCCCCACAGCCATATCGCTAGCATCAGCTTGAATTACAAATTGCTCTTCAGGATGGGGGAGTTTTAGAATTGGTTCAGCAGCAAAGTCTTTTTAAATTCTCAAAAGGGGTTTGGCATTCTAACAACAATGCAGAGGCTGACCTGGATGCAGTTTTCCCCCATCTTTACCGGTTTTCAATAGTTTGGTAAGGGACAAAGCAATCTCGGCAAATGAAGGGATGAACTGACGATAGAAATTAGCAAAACCCAGGAAGCTTTGGAGTTGTTTCCCAGTCTTTGGGGGCTGCCATTCTATCACAGCTTTCACCTTAGTTGGATCCATTTTGATGCCTTCGTTAGAAATTCTATAGCCAAGATAATCTAAACGTTTCTGATGGAATTCGCATTTTAAGAGTTTGGCATAGAGCTTAGCATTCAGTAGTTTTCTCAGTACCTCTTGCACTAAGCTTATATGCTCTGCCATAGTTTCTATATTAAGATGTCATCAAGATACACCAAAACTCCTTTGTATAAATGCTCGTGTAGCACCTGGTTAATCAGTTGCATGAACATGGCAGGAGCTCCTTGTAATCCAAAAGGCATAACTTTAAACTGATAGCTACCCAGAGGGCTGTTGAAAGCAGTTTTCCATTCATCACCTTCTCTTATCCTCACATGGTGATATGCCTCTTTTAGGTCTAACTTGGTAAAAAATTGCCCCTTTGCCAGATGGGCTAATAAGTCCTTCATTAAAGGAAGGAGGTACATATTCTCCACACTCACCCCATTGAGACCTTTAAAGTCCACTCAGAGCCTAAGCGACCCATCTTTTTTTCTCTTTAAAGAGCCCTGGGGCAGCTACTTTTGATTTGGCAGGCTCAATGAAACCTCTGGCTAAATTCTTGTCGATGTATGGCCGTAATTCTTCCACCTTGAGGGGAATCATGGTATACATCTTCGGTTTTGGCAACTTGGCTCCTGGCAAAATCTTAATAGCACAGTCATTTGTTCTATGAGCCATCAGGAGTCACATTCTGCCTCACTAAACAACTCTGCCAAGTCTCGGTATTTGCTGGGAGAGGGGAATAGTCACTATATTTATTGTTTCAGATGGAGGTTTTGCTCCCCCACTAGCGTCATGGGAGGAGCTGGGGGATGATGGCCCTATGGGTAATCTCAAAGTTTTCATCCCATTCTCCCACCCTATGAAGGGTTTCCACTTGTCCAACCAAACTAAACATAGAATCACCACTTCAGTCATTTTTGGAGCTGCCACAAATCTAATGAATTTCCAATGCTCTCCCACTTCTAGCCACACCAGCTCCGTTTGGTGGGTTATTAGAGTTCCGCCCATTAAAGATCTGTCTGCCCGTTCAAATTTCCTAGAGTTGGAGAGTTGCCTTGCCCTGATGCCTAACTTTAGGACAGTTGGGAGGTTGATTAGGCATCACGAACAACCCGAATTTACCAACACACGTAAGTCCATTCGAGCACCTGTCTTAGGATCTATACGTTTGGCAGAGAGGGAAAAAGGCGGAATAGGCTGACTCACCATCGAGTTGTTCTCCCCCTCATTATTGCTGTCATATGGAGCAGGTGTGATGGCAGTTTCAGCTGGGGCCTTGACCTTCTCTTGAGTGGGTAAGGTGACTTGAGTAATTTGCTCTTGAGTAATCCAATTTGATTTCTTTCTGGTGGAAGGCTGGCTTCCCTTTCTCTTTTCTGGCAGAGCTGAGATGCTTTTCTGCTGAGGGAAAGGAATGGGGCAAGCTGCTGCCCAGTGGCCCAGCTGGCCACATCTAAAACACTTGATTGGAGGTCCCAAAGATGATTTTGGAGGTTCAGTCATCCCAGTTGCTGGGGTTTGCCAGGCAGGTGGCCGTCTTGTTTGGTTTGGGTCTCGGTCCAGTAATCGGTGGTTTTTTGTAGCAGGTTAGCTTGATGTTCAATTTCACTGCCAGACGATACCACTCCTGAAGTTGGTCAGGAATTCCTCGGTAGACAGAATCCTGGGACAGATTGGGATCCAGGATGTTCTTGAAATGGTGGACCAGGGATCATTCTGGCCACCATTCAATTCCGCCAGCCACTCTCTGGAATTTACACACATATTCCTTCACTGGTCTACCTTCCTGCTTTACTTTGTGAATGTCCTTCCCAGCTTGCAAGGCTATGGACTCATCCTCGAACCTGGTTCTTAACCTTTGGATGAATAGATTGTAGTCCCACAGCTCAGGTGCTTGCTCAATGTGCAGGCTGTTCAGCCATTCTGATGCCTCCCCCTCTAGATTCGCCACTATCACGTCAACTATAGCAGCAGGGTCCAGGTAGGCATTGGCATTTCTATTCATGTAGGAGTGCACTTGGTTTAGGAAGAATGTTAACTTTTTGGGGTCTCCATCAAATGTGGATTTGAAAGGAGGAGCTGCTAAAGGGCTGCTGCCTAAGGGAGCGTGCAGCCACCCATACTGTTGTACTATATTTATTTTATTTATTTATTTTAATTCCATTTATATCCCGCCCTTCTCTGAAGACTCAGGGCGGCTTACAAGCTTAGCAGTAGCCTTCATTCTATGTATATGCCTGCTTATTAGGGCTTTCACACACCCCCAAGCGGCATTATTACAAAGTCAGCTTAATTGCCCCCAACAATCTGGGTCCTCATTTTACCTACCTCGGAATGATGGAAGGCTGAGTCAACCTTGAGCCTGGTGGGATGCGAACCTGCAATAATTGCAGGCAGCTGGTGTTACTTAAGGAGGCATTAGCCCACTGCTCCACCAAGGCTCGTTGGATTCCCCCTGCCCTATCAACCCTTGGCAGGGGTCCTGGACTGGTGTGGCAACAGTAACAGCGGTCGGGACTGGCCTGGTATTGATAATGATTTGGACTAGCCTGACGTGGATACCTGTCAGGGCTATCAGGATATCGGTGACGATCGGGGCTTGTCCTGCACCAATGGCAGTCTGGGATAACATGACATTGATACCGGTCGGGGCTCACATAGGGGTGGCGCCATTCAGGGCTAACATACTGTTCCCAACTATCAGGGCTGTCACGACTTCAATGGTGGTCACGGTTCAGAGGCTGCCAACAATAATTGGAGCTAGCACGCTGCTGATAATGATCTGGACTTCACCTCTGCACCAGACTAGAAGTTAAAGCTGGTGGCTTCAGTCTTGAGGAGCCAGCCCTGGCCCCGACTATGGGACTGAGACTCCTCCTGGACTGGGAATGATCCTGGGGGCATCTGTCATCCCGCTCACTGACAAGTAACTGGTGGGTGATCTACTCCTTACTTCCCACGTCCAGTCCTTCAAACTTCTCTCTCAAATGCTTGACTGACTGGCTCCAAATTGCTGTCAGATATTTCCACTCACCCGACTCATCCGAAGGTGCTTGGCGCCTCTTCAAATAGGAAAGCACGACTCATGGGAGGCAGTCAGCGTAAAATCAGCTTCAGCTGCCATTGCAGAATTCTTTTTCGGCTGGGGTGTCTCTGAATGCCACAAATCATCACTAGACAAGGTCTACTCTGATGACCAAATGTGTTTCTATTCTTTCAGTCTTGCACCTGCTGCTGGAGTTACCAAAACCACACTCTCTCTAGAGGCAATGGCCTGTGCTCTACCTGTTGAGGTGGTAGCTGCGGTTGCGGTGCTGGTGACAGGTTCTTCCTTTTTCTCAATTTTGGGTTCTTCCCTGAGTCTTTGTCTGTCCCGCTCAAGCTTTGGGTAGGTGACTGGAGCTTAGGACCCCGTGAAGTTAAAATAAAAGTGAGTCTTGGGTTAATGTCATCATTCTGATAGATGAAACCATTTAAAAGAACTTCAAGGAAAGGATTTCTTCCTAAAGGATTAGGATTAGGATTTATTAAATTTATATGCCGCCCTTCTCCCCAAGGACTCAGGGCGGCTCACAACAATAAAAATTAAGAGACATAAAATACAAAAATTAAAAAAGAATTAAACAATGAATATAAGAAATACGGGACAATTTAACACAATAAAAACCAAATTAAAAACAATGGTCAGTCCAGGCCTGCTTGTTGGAACAACCATGTCTTCAGATTACGGCAGAAAGATCGAAGGTCAGGGGCCGTCCGCAGCTCCAGAAGCAGTTCATTCCAGAGGATCAGCGCGCCCACAAAGAAGGCTCTCCCCCTGGGGGTCACCAGCCGGCATTGTCTGTCTGACGGAACCCTGAGGAGGCCGACTCTGTGGGAGCGAACCGGGTGATGGGAGGTTGACATTGGCAGCAGGTGGTGTCGCAAGTATCCCGGGCCTAAGCCATGTAGGGCTTTAAAGGTAATTACCAGCACCTTGAATCGCACCCAGAGGGCAACCGGAAGCCCCATCAAGATCAGGTACATCGATGGGAATGGTTTGGGATGCTAGTAAAGCTTATATAAGAGGGGTTTTGATTTATATGAATAACGCCTATAGGCATAAGCAAACGCAAAAACGTTTAGATCTTGAGGAAGAGATTAAATCTAAGGAGAAAAACCTTATTTTGAATCCATTGGATAATAACTTAAGTATTTCAATAAACTTATTGAAAGAACAATTTAGCATGCTACTGGCTGATCAAGTAGCAACCAACTTGCGTTATGCTAAACATAATACTTTTTGTAACGCTAATAAGCCTGGTAGATGGTTGGCTTACCAATTAAGGAAGAAACAGAAATCACGTACTATAGACAAAATAGAATATAAAGGAAAAGAAGTTTACCAACAAAATTTGATTAAGAGGAGTTTTTTAGATTTTTATTCGAAATTATATTCTAAAGAAAACATACAAGCTTTAGATATAGACAAGTATTTACAGGAAGCTCATTTTCCGAGACTTTCAAAAGAACAACAACTTGAGATGAATTGCCCAATAACATCAGAAGAAATTTCTTTAGCTATTAAACAGTTGAAATTGGGCAAGGCTCCGGGAACAGATGGATTAACAGCAATTTACTATAAAATGTTGGTGGTTGAAATGATTGAACCCTTAAAGATTTTGTTTAATGAAATTCAGACTGGATGTGCAGTTCCTCCATCATGGAGGACACCTTTTGTATCATTGATTCCAAAAGAGGATCAAGACCTTACTCAACCTAAAAATTATAGACCTATATCACTTTTGAATACAGATTATAAGATTTTTGCTAAGTATTGGCTAATAGATTAATGCAAGTTTTGAAACAAATGATTCATAGTGATCAATTGGGATTTATATCCGGGAGGTAAATGAAATATAATGTAAGACAAATTGTAAACTTGCCTGAATATTTGGATAAGAACAACCAAGTCCCCGCAGCATTGATATTTTTGGATGCAGAGAAAGCCTTTGACCAATTGAATTGGCAATTTTTATTGAGAGTTGTTGAGGAGATGAATTTTGGAGAAGGTTTTTTACATACTATTAAAGTTATATACCAACAACAAACTACGCAAATTATAATTAATGGGGGGCTAACAGAGACCTTTAAAATTGAAAAAGGTACAAGACAGGGATGCCCCCTATCACCATTATTGCTTCTTTTAACATTAGAGATTTTATTAATTAAAATTCGAGAGTCCTCTATGATAAAGGGAATTAAAATAAAACAGAATGATTATAGATTGAGAGCTTTTGCTGATGAGTTGGTTGTGACAGTATCTCAACCGTTACAGTCGGTTATAGATTTGATGGAAATTATAACTCAGTATGGTAAGGTTTCTGAGTTCAAGGTGAATAGTAATAAGACTAAGATACTATCTAAGAATTTATCTATGAGTGAAAGGGACATGTTATCTAAATTAACAGGTTTTGAAATAGTAAAAAAGGTTAAATATTTAGGAGTGTATATTGCAGCTTCAAATGTAAAATTATATAAGAATAATTATAAAACACTATGGTTGAAGGTACAAAGGGATTTAAATAATTGGAAAAAATTACAATTATCCTTATTGGGAAGAATTGCAGTTGTTAAAATGAATGTTCTGCCAAAGTTTCTCTTTTTGTTTCAAATGATACCTATATTGAAAAAGGATGCCAACCTTGATCAATGGCAGAAGGGTATTAATAAATTTATTTGAGCGGGGAAAAAACCAAGAGTTAAATTTAAGATTTTACAAGATGCTAGGGAAAGAGGGGGACTTAAGGCGCCGAATTTGAAATTGTATTATGATGCGGTTGCCTTGACGTGGGTTAGTGATTGGCTTAATTTAACTAATAAGAGAATACTTCATCTTGAGGGTTGGGATTTGGTATATGGATGGCATGCATATTTGCTTTATGACAAGAAGGTGGATAGGGCTTTTAAATCTCATATACTTAGAAGTGCCTTGTTGCGTGTCTGGAAAAAGTATTATTATAAGTTAAATTATAAAATACCGATTTGGGGAATTCCTGGACACGCGATAGAGGGCGTATCTATGGGAGTGAGTTTGGATATGGTTTCCTATAAGGAATTACTTAGATTGGAAGGGAATGATTGGCAACTTAAATCATTAGAGGAGTTAAGACAAGAAAAAATAAGTTACTCTTGGTTTCAATATACCCAATTGAAAGCTAGGTGGAAGTTAGATCAAAAGGTTGGCATCACAATTACAGATCAAAATTTAGTAAAACAAATTAAGAGACTTAAATTGTGCACATATAAAGAGGATATATAATGTTTTAATTGAATTGGACTCGGAAACGGAATTAGTTAAAGATTGTATGATAAAGTGGGCACAAAATATTCAGGAACCAATTTCGCTGGATACTTGGGAGATAATTTGGGTCAGAAATGTTAAATTTACTCAGGCTCAAAACTTAAGAGAAAATTTTTATAAAATGTTTTATAGATGGCATGTGGATCCCAAGAAGTTGTCTAATATGTATCCTAACTTGCAGTCTAAATGTTAGAGATGTGGTAGTTTAGAAGCCACCTATTTTCATATGTGGTGGACTTGTAGAAATATAAAAGCTTTTTGGATTAAAATTTGGTGGAACATTCAAACAATTTTTAAGAGGAAGATAAAGTTTTCTCCGCAATTGTTTTTATTGGGTATTGTTGTAGATTGTGATGTTAAAGAAACTAATTTGATGTTGAATATGATAACAGCAGCACGGTCACTGGTGGGACAATATTGGAAGAAGGATAGTTTGCCTACTATAGAAGAATGGGTGTTTAAAGTTTCGAATCTTGCAGAAATGTCTAAGATTTCTGCTTATTTGAAAGATCATTCACAGGAAAGATATATTTCAGTTTGGAAGAGATGGATAGATTATATTCAGAATAAATATTGGACTAAAAAGTTCCATTTAGCTTATGAGTAGATTTTAACATTTTTAACATTTTTAACATTTTATTATATTTGTATACCGCCCTTCTCCCGAAGGACTCAGGGCGGTGAATAGGGCATATATAAAAATACAGAATACAAAAATTAAAAAGAATTAAATAGTAGCCCAGCGAAAACAATCAATAATAATATAAAAATCCCCATTAAAACCCCAACACATCCCCCATCAGGCCAGGCCGGCTTGTTCAAATAGATGGGTCTTCAGACCGCGTCGGAAGGAGCGGATATTGTTTAGAGCAGACATGTCAAACACAAGGCCCGGGGGCCGAATCCGGCCCGCAAAGTGGTTTCATGCAGCCCGCGAAGCCATCCTGGAAACAGTGAGGGAACGGCCCCCACTGCCTTGGCCCTACCCCAGAGACCCTCCTTCTGCCAGAGACCCTCAGATCTGTCCCACTCCTCCCCCATAGGCACCCTTGATGCGAACGATGTAGAGCTAGCCACGCCCACCTAGTAGGCCATACGTACTTTAGCCATGCCCACCCAGTAGGCCACACCCACCCAGGCCACACCCACCTGGCCCCCTGAGGGAAACCGCAATGCTGATGCGGCCCTCAATGAAATTGAGTTTGACACCCCTGGTTTAGAGGGATATTGTTATCTTAGTGTTAGTGCTTTGTATGTATCTATGTTAAAGGGGAGTTAAAGCACATTATGAATTTGGTTAATTGTATATTATGGATAATTCTTATTTAGAATATGATTATTATAACTATAATCCTGTATTTAGCTCTGGGAAGTGGGGTGGTTTGGGTTGGGGGGAATTTGGGGATATATTGTAAAATCTTGTTTCTGTAAAACTCTTTAATAAAAAAAAGAGATGGAACATGTTGGACAATTCGAGATGCCGGTATCCACAGCCACTCGGTCTTGGAGGGGTTCAGCCTGAGCCTGTTCCTTCCCATCCAGACCCGCACCGCCTCCAGGCACTGGGACATCACGTCAAGGGCATCACTGGGTTGGCTCAGGGTGGAGATAAATAACTGGGTATCATCCGCATATTGGTGATACCTCACCCCAAAGCCACGGATGATCTCACCCAGCAGCTTCATATAGATGTTAAACAGGAGGGGGGAGAGAACCGACCCCTGAGGTACCCCACAGGAAAGAGGCCTCAGGGTAGATCTCTGCCCCCCTGCCACTACAAACTGAGAATGGCCCGAGAGGTAGGAGAACCACCGTAAAACAGTGCCTCCCACTCCCAACCCCTCGAGCCGTCGCAGCAGGATACCATGGTCGATGGTATCAAAAGCCGCTGAGAGGTCAAGTAGGACCAGGACAGAGGAGCAACCCCTGTCCCGGGCCCACCAGAGATCATCTACCAGTGCGACCAATGCCCTTTCCGTGCTGTAACCGGGTCTGAAACCGGACTGGTGTGGGTCCAGATAGTCCGCTTCATCCAGGAAATGCAGAAGCTGACGCACAACACTCTCAACAACCTTCGCTACAAAGCGAAGGTTGGAGACAGGACGATAGTTATTTAACGAGGCCAGGTCCAGAGAAGGCTTCTTGAGGAGGGGCCTCACCACTGCCTCTTTTAAGGCGGAGGGGAAGACACCCTCTGTCAATGAAGCATTGACAACTTCCTGGAGCCAGCCCCTTGTCACCTCCCCAGCAGCCAAAACTAGCCAGGAGGGACATGGGTCCAATAAACAGGTTGTAGCGCTGAATCTACACATAATCCTGTCCATATCATCCAAAGACACAGGGTCAAACTCACCCCAAATGGTATAACCAAGACCTGCCCTCTCCACTCCGCCGGATTCCGCCCAGTTGGAGTCCAAACCAGTCCGGATCTGAGTGATTTTGTCCTGCAGATACTGTATAAATTCCTCAGCCCTACCTTGCAAGGGGTCATCCCTCGGTCGCTGATTAAGCAGTGAGCGGGTCACTCTAAACAAGCCGGCTGGGTGATTATCTGCAGACGCAATGAGAGCGGAAAAGTAAACATGCTTTGCCGCTTCCATCGCCACTAGAGAAGACTTAAGATAAGTTCTTAGCTGTGTTTGATCAGATTCGGATCTGCTGGACCTCCAACAGCTCTCTAGGTGTCTTTTCCGGCGCTTCATCTCTCAGAGTCCCTCGGTAAACCAGGGGGACACCCGGGATCTGTGACGGGTCAGTGGCCGCAAAGGCACAACTCGATCCAAGGCCCCAGCAGCCCCCCTCTCCCAGCCCGCCACTAGGGCCTCGGCAGAGTCGTGGGCAAGGGAAGCAGGAAATGTCCCAAGCTCTGTCTGGAACCTCTCAGGGTCCATCAGGCGCCTGGGGTGGAACCACCTAGTCGGTTCCGCCTCCCAGCGGCGGGGGGTGGCGTACTGAAAATCTAGCCGGAGAAGGAAATGATCGGACCATGACAGGGGTTGGATGGTTAAATCTCCCCTACCCAAATCCTTAATCCACTGCCCAGAGATAACAACCAGGTCGAGTGTGTGCCCTCTATTATGAGTCAGGTCCTGAATTATTTGAGTCAGGTCCATGGCCGTCATGGAGGACATGAACTACCGAGCCAACTCAGATGCCTCACCCATGGAAGGCAGATTGAAGTCCCCCAGAACTATGAACCTGGGGAACTCAATCGCCAACCCGGACAAGACATCGAGAAGTTTGGGCAGGGCCGCTGACACGCAGCTGGGAGACAGGTACGTGATCAATAGGCCCAACTGAACTCCAGGACCCCACTTCAAAAGGAGAGACTCACACCCGCCTATCTGAGGGATAGTGGCCATTCAAGGACAAAGACTCTCCCTAATAATATCCGCCACCCCTCCCCGCCCCTGCCCTGGGCCCGTGGCTGGTGAAGCACCCGGAAGCCTGGTGGGCATAATTCCGAGAGGGGGACACCCCCCTCATGGCCCAACCAGGTCTCCGTGATGCAGGCCAGATCCGCGTTCTCCTCCTCAATGAGATCGTGTATGAGGGGAGCCTTGTTCACCACGGACCTGGCATTGAAATAAAGCAGCCTAAGCCCAGGGTCCTGCAATCCTATGCCCCCGGGGGAGCAAGAAGAGCAATGAGGGCGGGAACAGGCAACCACTTGAAGACAGCGGTGGTCCGTTCCCCAATTATGATAGAGCCCTTTGGTCCCACACTCTCTGCCCCTCCCAATCACCAACAAAATAGAAAGACCCTCCTCACTCGGAGCTGAGTCCACCCCCAAATCCCTGCTCTCCCCCCCACGACCATCCGATGGTCTGGACTGCTGTCCAGGTTGAACTCCCCCAAGTTCATTCCGGATCCCTTGGGCCTCCCCCCTCCCGGATCCCCTTAAAATTTTATTTAAAAATCTTGATAAAAATCCCCTCTTTGCAGCATGCCATCTCTCAAGGTCCCACAACCTGTCATCAAGAAAGATCTTCTGCAAAACAGATGAACGCTCCTGTGAGAGGGGGGAATTTCACAGCGAGTAAAGTTCTTCTAAGGTATACGCTGGCATATAAAGGGAGACGGTAATGGTAACATCAGGCAATGGAGGGTGCCAGTAGATGGAATTGATGAAAAGTTGAAAAGTTCAGTCGGCCGGTGGCAGGTCCCAAAGCCACAATCATGATGATAATGGAATAATCAACGGTGGTGACAGCAAAAGCCATGAGGTGGACATGACAAGTCCAGAAGAGGGGGGAGGAGGCAGCCCGATGACAATGCCGATGGACCCAAAACAACGGGTTCAGGCACGACGACAGGGACAGCTGCGACCTCCGCAGCGGCAAGGAGAAGGAACAGCAGCAGTGGCAGACCCCACCACGCCACCAGGTCCACCACGCTCACGGAGCCAACTCGCTGAGTGGCAAAGGGGGGGAAACACTATATCGAAGCCCCCTTCCCCCCTGCCATAACCCAGGTCTCACAATAAAGCAAACAAGCACGAGCAGAGCCCAAATTCCGACTCAAGTTCACTCGGGGTCCAGCTCCGCTCGGCACAACAAAGGCTCAGCACAACAAAGAAACAGTCAGGTCGGCCCCGGCCAGCCGCCAGCGTCCTCTCACCGAAGTGTTAGATCAGGGGTGTCAAACTCAATTTCATTGAGGGCCGCATCAGCATTGCGGTTGCCCTCAAGGGGCCGGGTGGGTATGGCCAGGGTGGGTGTGGCCTACTGGGTGGGCGTGGCTAGAGTGCGTATTGCCTACTAGGTGGGCATGGCCAGCTCTACATCATTCGCATCAAGGGTGCCTATGGGGGCCTGGGCAGGAGTGGCACAGATCTGAGAGTCTCTGGCAGAAGGAGGGTCTCTGGGCCAGGGCCAAGGCAGTGGGGGCTGTTCCCTCACTGTTTCCAGGATGGCTTCACAGGCCACATGAAACCACTTTGTGGGCCGGATCCGCCCCCCCGGGCCTTGTGTTTGACATGTCTGTGTTAGATGGTCTCCTCCTCCATCCTCCGTCATTACAAACTGCATCCAGACGGGGGAGGGCGCTAACGCTCCACCGGAAATTCAACCGACCGAACAGGGGCCAAACAATAGCAAAAAAGCACCATGGCCACCCAGCAAAGCTGAAAACCGTTTCGTGCTAAAAGCTCAAGACCAGCGGACAGCCATCTTGGACATGCGCATTTTATTTAGGAAACAAGATATCGGCATATACAACGGTGAACCAAAGACTAAAATCCCCTCCCTCAGGCTACGAAGTAACAAGTTGCAATTCCCACCCCAAACTGCTGTCATAAATCACATTCATCAATTATTTCAAAACGTGGGTTCTTCTCCCAGTTACTCAGCCCACCAAAACTCTTATCAGGACTGACCTTGGTTCTCACACAAAGTATTGTTATGGTTAACTTAGAAACTTAACGTCCCCCCTCCCCCTCCTTCATCTAAAATCTCTAAACTAAAACGGGGCAATGAAGACAAAATGAAAAATGGCTTCAGTTCAGTGTCACAGCATTGACATATTAGTTATATAATAATATAGGAATGAATTTTCAGATCCCCCACTTGCTTAAGGCACCCCCTTTCCTTACCACGCTGCTTCTTGGCCTAGATTTCAGTTCCCTCTCTCTTTTGGGAACTATCTAAAAGAGCTGCCCAATAAAAGATTTCAACTCCACACTGTGAACAGAAGGGAACTCCTCCAGCAGGGTACAGGAATGGAGCTCAAATTTTCAGAATTTAAGCTCCATTTCTGCAGCCTGATGAAGCTGAGCTCCCCTACATGCATGGAGAGGAATTCCTGCAGTAGGGTGCAGAAACAGAGCTCAAATCAGGATTCAAGAACACAATTCAAATCTTCTCACCAATTGGCAACAGCTTGCATCGTTTCCCACTGACTTTCTGGGGAAGCTGGCAGAGAAGATTGCAAGTATGTAATCACAAGACTGCTGGATGCTTGGCAACCGGCCATACATGGTGGTACATTTGGAAGTGCTTTAGAGGCCATAAAACAACCTTTCCAATTCCACTGTAACTCCAGACCACTGTTAAACAGTCAAGGACTATCTGAATAAAAACATCTACGTTCCTTTGGCATTAGCCCTAAGTACCACTTAAATCCACACAACGTCACAAGCATGCTTGTTTTATTATCATCTATTCAATAGTGTTTCCCCTGCAGAGGTATAGCTTTGCTTTAGTGTTCTGGAAGCCATTCTGAAGTAAATGTGATCAAGGACAAAAAAGTGGGTTAGACTGGACAAAATAATTTAATATAAATTTAAACACAAATATTTTTATTAAATTCCCTAAATAGAATACTTTATTGGCCAAGGACACAGGAAATTTGTCTCTAGTGCATAAGCTCAAACAACAAAGTATATAATCATAAGATACCAATGGAGAAAGTAGTAGAAAAGATGAGGATAATAGCAATACAGCCCTACTATACTACATGGGTAAATATCCTTAGACATAAGACAGTGCTATGAGAATTAACAGCATCATTAGCTGATCTAGTTGTGTGGTAGACAAACTGCAAGGGGTCTAGCAGCAGATTTGTAATTATTTTCAGATGGGCCAGCACTAACCTTTCAAAGATTGTCATAACTACCGATGTCAGAGCAACCGGTCTGTAGTCATTCATCTCCTTGATGAAGGGTTTCTTAAATGCAAGGAATATTACTCCTTACATATTTAACAAATTTTCCTTTCTGTAAAGCGTGTAGCTTCAACTGTATCTCAAGTTACAATTGGCTGACAACTTCTGCAGATCCTATAGGGATACACATTGTAGTTTTAAATTTTGTTCTAAGGGAAAAACTATAGGAAACAAGCCACAATACTTCAGCTCATGTAAGATGACAGGCTACTACCAAACAACTATTATAGTTTAATCCAACATATGAGCTAAGACAGACGCCCTCAGGTAAGCCTGTTTTGAGTTCCACAAGAAAGCAGGATTTTTGGGGGGAGTAATAGGAGTAGGAAGGAGTATTAGGTATGTACACCATCTTGAGTTATTTATAGAAAAATATAAGAGGCAAGAAATACACACAGAAAACATAAATCAAGCAGGATAAATAGTGGAAACACTTTCAGGGATATATTTTTTCCAGTAATTAGTATGGGCCCTCTCCTAACTGGTAGGTTCACTAATCCAGTCTGAAAACTTGGTACTGTAATATATTTTATGTAATATAGGTAGTCTTCGACTTATAACCACAACTGAACCCAACATTTCTGTTGCTAAGTGAAACATTCATTACATGAATTTTGCTCCATTTTACTACCTTTCTTGCCACAGTTGTGGCAACTCACTGCAGTTGTTAAGTTAGTATCCTAGTTGTTAAGTGAATCTGGCTTCCCTACTGACTTTGCTTGTAAAGTCGCAAAAGATTATCACATCACCCTGGAACACTGCAACGGTCATAAATATGAGTCTGTTGCAAAGCATCTATATTTTGATCAAATAACCACTGAGGTGCTGCAATGGTCGTTAAGTGTGAAAAATGTTCATACCTCAAGTTTTTCAGTGCCATTATAACTTTGAATGGTTACTAAATGAACTGTTGTAAGTCAAGGACTACCTGTAACCCATAAAAGTAAAAAATCATGGCTGAGCATGCTGTCTGAAGGTGACAGCCTTCCACAAACTTGGTTGGCTCTAATGATCCCATGCTGTCAACACCTTCTGAAAAATAATCGTCCTAACTCCTCGGGAGGAGAAAGCAGATCTACGCTATCCTACAAGCCAACTGTCCTCGTGCCTCTTTTTTTTCTCGCGCCACCCGCCCCAAACTACCGCGAGACGAGATGCCTCCGTTTCCCCCGACCCGCGCGCAAGCCTAACGGACCTGAAGTTGGACCAGGCGAAATTTAGCGCCGCTTGAAAGTGGCCGGACGTTTCGGGTCTCCGCTCGTTCAGGCCGGTTACTTGCCAGATGAGTTCCCGTACCGCTAGGTCTTGCTCTTGGTCGAAGCGGCTCCAGTGAGCAGGCGGAGTCGTGACCGACGATGCCGTCGCCATCATGGGCCAAAGAAAAGAGAAGAAGTCGGAGGGGGGGGCAGGTGCTGAAATACTTTCTATTGTCACATTCCGGAAGCTCTATTTCGGTGGCCAGTACCGCTAACATCTCGCGAGATTCTGCTCCTCTTCTGTGGTAGGGAAGCGCTTTGCGTGATGGTTTACGTAACGCGTCACTTCTGCCCCCACTCTCGTTTCTTTCGCCTTCCCCAGTCCCCCTTTTACCAAAAGGTACGTTTGAGAAGCGGGTCTATAATTTTACATTGTGGTTTTTGTTGTTTATTTTGTACTTGATATTCATTTTCTGTAATTGCTTATAAAACTTTATTTTCGTGTCTGGCTGAATAGGAGAAGCAGTAATTAGAAATATAAAAACCATCCCCAGCACCTAAGCGACCTTGATCCAGAAGCTAAGTATAGGGTCGGCGTCCTTGAATAGAATGGAATGGAATATATGAGATAGACTCATTACGTGCAAAGCAAGGTAGTTTAAGCTGTGGTTTGTCATAATTGTGATGATTATGGCGTACAGCTCATGAAAACCCCAAATCCACAATCTCAGAAAATTAGAATATTACATGCAATCAATAAAACGAGTGTACATAGAACAATATCGGACCTCTGAAAAGTATAAGCATGCACATGTACTCAGTACTTCCATCCTTCCGAGGTAGGTAAAATCAGAACCCAGATTGTTGGGGGCAATAAGCTGACTTTGTAATTAATGCCGCTGGGGGGGTGTATGAAAGCCCTAATAAGCAGGCATATACATAGAATGAAGGCTACTGCTAAGCTTGTATGCCGCCCTGAGTCTTCGGAGAAGGGCGGGATTAAAATTTTATTTTAATTCAAATAAAATAAATAAAATATTAGGGACTCTTGATTACAGAATAAGCAGGTTGCAATTGCCTGACTTGTATAATAATTGGCTACTTTGCACCAGGGAAAAACAAAATCAGCATTTGGCGGGCCAGTTCATGATTTGGCTATCAATGATGAGAGAAGACAGTCTTTTTTTATGTATATAATTCCTCTATTTGGATTATTTTAAAACCATATATGGAAACCAATATTAATGTATTTTCAGTTATAACCAATAAAATGTATACTTTCACTTCAGCTAGGTAACTATCAGAATGTAACATTTTGGTGCCTCCTTTGTGTGAAAATTTGTTAGGCTCTATCAATAATATAAGGTTAATTATACTACTGATCAAGTGAAGTCAAGGTCAGAAAATTCAACTTGGCATGTCCAAGGCCTACAAAGCAAGTGAACAGACTTATTCAACATGTAGGAGTATACGGCGCTTATATGAAAGAACACAATAAATGTTAGGGATGCTGGCTCTATACATCAAATTTTGTTGTTTAAGCTTTGATATAGTGTAGATTTATGGTGGAACTGGAGAAGGAACTGGCAACCCACTCCAGTATCTTTGCCATGAAAATCCTATGGACAGTACCAAAAGGCAAAACGATATGACGCTGGAAGATGAGCCCCTCAGGTCGGAAGGCGTCCAATATGCTACTGGGGAAGAGCAGAGGGCTAGTACTAGTAGCGCCAGAAAGAATGAAGCGACTGGGCCAAAGCCGAAAGGACGCTCAGCTGTGGATGTGTCTGGTGGTGAAAGGAAAGTCCGATGCTGTAAAGATTTTTTTCTCCATAGGAACCTGGAATGTAAGATCCATGAATCAAGGAAAGCTGGACGTGGTCAAACAAGAGATGACAAGACTGAACATTGACATATAATAAGCAGGCATATACATAGATTGAAGGCTATTGCTAAGCACATTGATTTGTGCTTAGATTGTAAGCCACCCTGAGTCTTCGGAGAAGGGCGGGATATAAATGGGATTAAAATAAAATTAAAAAATGAACTTGGTTTGGGCCCCTTTTGCAGCAATTACTGCCTCAATGCGGCGTGGCATGGAAGCTATCAACCTGTGGCACTGCTGAGGTGTTATGGAAGACCAGGATGCTTCAATAGCAGCCTTCAGCTCTTCTGCATTGTTCCGTCTCATGTCTCTCATCTCTCACTCAGGCTTGTGCAGTGCTGCCACTGGTTCAGCTCATTCCCCCCCCCGCTACCACTTTTTTAAGATGGTTGCATACCACCTGCCAGGTGCCAATGTACCACAGGTGGTACCTGTACCACTGGTTGAAAAGCCCTGTTCTATACCTAGTGATAAAATTATTTTCATCCCCTGATTGTAAAGCTTTTAATTTAATACACTACTAAGAGAATATGGATAAAGATCAGGAACAGACTTTTTCTATGTTGAAAGCAATTCATGAAAATATTCTTACACCTTCTGACAAAGTAATACACTATAGCAATGGTGGCGAACCTATGGCACGGGTGCTAAAGGCAGCACTCAGCGCCCTCTCTGTGGGCACCCATGCCATGCCTTTGAGGTGGCAACTGTCCCTCTTCAACCAGCTGCCTGCTAACTTGCCGAGGTCCCACGTGGCTGGATGCATCCCAGCATGACTGGTTTCCCTCCCCCCACTACCCCATCCCTCCTGGCCTCACATGCTCTCCTTTTCCCAGGCATGACCCACTGCATTGCCTCCTCAGCTGTCAGCCGACCATCCAGAGGTGGCTTCTTTGAACTGCTGGCGATGGGCTGTGGAGCCCCAGAGTGCGCCGGTCAAGGGGCCAGCAGGCTGTGGGTACTGACAGACACCATCAGCCCCCATGCGCTCGCTGGCTTCTGTGTGCGAGGGCCGATGGTGTCCAGCAGCAGCCGCCCCAGCCTTTGCCTTGCTCCTTGGCAATGGCATCCCCACCCTGCCTCGCCTTATCCCGCAGGATGAGCCTCCTGCCTACCGCCACACCTACCAGAGACCCCCTGGATCTCCCCCAACCCTGTCTAACCCCCACAGGTGTCCCTCCCCACGGGCGACATTGAGGTGAGCACATCCACCTTGGCCACACCCACCCAATCTTCCATGACCACCACAGCCACAGCCACCCAGTAAGCCATGCCCACCTGGCACCCAGAGATAAATAAGTGGGTTTTGGGTTGCAGTTTGGGCACTCGGTCTCTAAAAGGTTCGTCATCACTGCACTATAGAAAAGAACAAGATGTCAGCCTAGATCAATGGTGGCGAACGTTTTTGAGACCGAGTGCCCAAACTGCAACCCAAGCCCCACTTATTGTCGGGTGCCAGATGGGCGTGGCCCACTGTGTGGGCGTGGGTGGCATGGGCATGGTGTATTGGATGGGTGTGGCCAGCTCAACGTCACTTGCGTCAGGGGCACTTGTTCGGAGTTGGGCAGGACTGGGGCGGATCTGAGGATCTCCAGCGGAAGGGGGATGGGACCGGAGTGAGTGCCGGGTCATGGTTCACTGGAGGAGCCTCACTGATATTAAAGGGGGTAGGGGTAGACATGGTATTAAAGGGGGTGGGAGAAGAGATATTAAAGGGGGTAGGGGAAGACATATTAAAGGGGGTGGAGGAAGACGATATTAAAGGGGTGGGGGAAGACATTAAAGGGGGTGGAGGAAGACATGATATTAAAGGTGGGGGAAGACATGATATTAAAGGGGGTGGGAGGACATATTAAAGGTGGGGGAAGACATATTAAAGGGGTGGGGGAAGACATGATATTAAAGGGGGTGGGGAAGACATTAAAGGTGGGGGAAGACAAAGGGAAGGGGGAAGACATGATATTAAAGGTGGGGGAAGACATTAAAGGGGGTGGTGAAGACATTAAAGGGTGGAAAAAGACATTAAAGGGGGAAGACATATTAAAGGGGTTGGGGAAGACATTAAAGGTGGGGGAAGACATTAAAGGGGGTGGGGAAGACATTAAAGGGGGTGGAGAAAGATGATATTAAAGGTGGGGGAAGACATATTAAAGGGGTTGGAAAAAGACATTAAAGGGGGTGGGAAAGACACATTAAAGGGGTGGAGGAAGACGTATTAAAGGGGGTGGAGGAAGACATATTAAAGGTGGGGGAAGACATATTAAAGGGGGTGGAGAAAGACATGATATTAAAGGGGGTGGGGAAGACATATTAAAGGGGGTAGGGAAGTGTATGTGTGAGACAGAGAGAGAGATTCCCCTTTTTGTAAGTTTGCTTACTTTGCAATGCTTTCCTTTCCCCACGCTTGCTTCCCTGCTGGCTCAATAAGACACTATAGAAAAGAACAAGATGTCAGCCTAGATCAGTGGTGGCGAACCTTTTTGAGACTGAGTGCCCAAACCTAAGAGAAAAAAGTCTCTTAAGTTTCTCAAAGGCTTCTCTCCGTTTTAATGGTTGACTGGGCTTTGGCTTATCCCTCCCTCTGGTTTTTAACAAGTTTGTGATTGGGAGGGCAATCTGCAAAAGATGGGATGAATTGTCTGTAAGTTTGCAAATCCTAGGAAACTTTGCAGCTGTTTCCTGGTGCTTGGAGGAGCCCAGTCCAGGACTGTTCTCACTTTCTCTGGGTCCATCTCTATTTCCTCGTTGGATATACAATAGCCCAAGTAATCAATATGATCTTTGTGGAGCTCACACTTTGACAGTTTGGTGTACAACTTGGCAGGGCGCAGCTTTTTTAATACCGCTCTGGCCAGTTTGATGTGCTCATCTTTGGTTTCGGTGTAAATAAGGATATCATCCAGGTAAACCAAAACCCCTTTGTACAGGTGATCATGTAGGACCTTGTTAATCACTTGCATGAATACTCCAGGAGCCCCTTGTAGCCCAAATGGGAGAACTTTGAATTGAAAGAAACCAAGTGGGCAATTGAAAGCAGTTTTCCATTCATCCCCTTTCTTAATTTGTATGCAGTAATAAACTTCTCTCAAGTCTAGTTTTGGGGGGAAAATTTCCCTTTTGATAGGTGCGCTAACATATTTTTCATTAAAGTCAGGGGATACATGTTCTCCAGGCACGCAGCATTCAGACTCCTATAATCCATGCATAGACAAAGAGAATAATACAGGGGCTGCTACCCAGGGTCTACCCGGGTCTAGATTCTTTTTGATCAACTTCCCCAGTTCATCTAATTCCCTGTGAGTCATACAGTACATTTTTGGCTTTGGCAGTTTTGCCCCTGGAATGATCTGAATAGCACAGTCTGTGGGCCAATGAGGGGGGAGTCCATCCTCCCTCTGCTCGCTGAAGGATTCAGCCAAATCTCGGTATTCCATTGGGAGGGCTTTCAAGTCTGACTCACTGAGGGTGGAGGCAAAATCGCAGCATAATCCACATCTGCTGTTTTATTTAGAAGCAGGCGGGGCTCCCCCTTGTGGGAATTTTAACTGTCCCTCCAGTTGATCATGGGGTTCCACTTCTTTAACCAAGCCATACCCAAAACTAATGGCCACTCCATCCCTGGGGCCACAATAAAAGCTAGAGTCTCTGCATGGTCCCCCAGGTCAATACGTAATGGTCTTGTGGCAAAGCTGGCGGGTACCCCCTCGTCTGCAACCGAGCCATCCAATTGGCAGAAAGTAATTGGGGTTTTTAGCCTCCTGAGGGATATTCCCATTTTCCCCATTAGTTCTGGGCTAATCATGCATTGGGTACACCCTTAGTCCAGCAAGGTGGCTAATTTTACTGTCTTCCCAGTGCCAGGTATAGAAAGTTCTAGGGGCACTGTTATTGGGTCAGTTGGCCCACTCACCAAAAGGTTGTCCTCGTAGTCGTCTTCTGCCCCTTCTGGGCCATTGTAGCATGGAGTTGGAGCTTGACCCTCTTGGTCGCGATCCCAAGGGAGCTCTACAACTTCCTTGGACCTCATCGCAGTCTGCCTGGGGTGCAGTGAGGCTCTTGGAGGTCTTCCAGCCAGTAGACAATCCCCTCTCTTGGCCGGTGTCTTACTGCAGCAATCCACAGCTCGATGTCCCTCTTTACCACATTTGAAGTAGGCGGTGCTGCGAGATGGGGCAGGCAAACCTTGTGCAGCCTCCCCTCGCTTCTCGGACTATGGTTTGAAGCTTGGTCTCACTGGGGGATGTAGGTGCTTGCATTGATCGATCTCTACTTCCTCAGCTAGCAGGCATCAGTCGTATGGCCATCCCAAGGCTCTGTGAGCTATGCAGGCATTATATAGCTCTTTGTTGAGCCCATCCTGGAAAGAGCTTACCAGGATGGCCAGCTTTCTGAATTCTTCAGTGTATTCAGTGACTGGTCTCCTTCCCTGCTTCACTGTTTTTATGCGTTCCCGGGCTTTCTTGTCTGCCAGCCAGTCTTCAAAACATCTGCGGAAAGCAGCCATAAACCGATTGAAATTCTGAAATTCGGGTGTGTTGCAATTGTACAGGGTTACCATCCAGTCAGCTGCTCCACCTTCCAAAGCTAGGATAACTACCTGGACCTTCTCGATAGTAGGCAGTGTTCTCCCATAGATTTGCATTTAGGTAAACACTTGTGCCAGGAAATAGCCCAATCGCTTCGGGTCTTCATCAAACTTCACTCAGATCAGGATCAGCTTCACCTTGGCTGGTTGGGGTGGTCTGCTTTTCTTTAGCTATCAAACCCTTCCCGAATTCTCACCCAAAAATGCATTTAGCTTTATTGCCAATTTGTAACCCCCTCATGCCTTCCCCCCCACCAGTCCTTTGAGGGCAGGACAACAGTGTGGTGCCAAGCCGAAAATGTAGATATAGTACCATTAAGGACAACTTAGCCAGTTACAAATGCATCTGGTGGTGATGCTGTCTATAGCACATTTTTCTACCTACTTTGTCAAATGCCTTGCTGAAGTAGACTATGTCCACAGCATTTCGCTGGTCTACTAATTTAGTCACTTTGTCAAAGAATGAAATAAGATTGGTTTCGCATGATATATTTTTAACAAACCCATGCTGGCTACTAGTTATAACTTTATTTGTTTCTACTGTAGATGTTCACAGATCTGTTTTTTGATTATTTTTCCAGTATCTTCTCAGGTAGTGATGTTAGGCGGATTGGTCTGTAGTTTCCTGGTTCTGTTTTTTTCCTTTTTTTGAAGATGGGACCCACATCAGCTCTTTTCCAATCCTTTGGTAGTTCCCCAGTGCTCCAAGTTTTTTTGAAGATATGATACAATGGTTCTGAGATAACATCTGCCAGCTCCTTCAGAACTCTGGGATGTAATCCATCAGGTCCCGGTAATTTATATTCATCAAGGTCAGACAGATTAGACTGGGGCAGATCTGACAGAGAGAGAGATGATGGATGGATCAATGGATGGATGGATAGATAGATAGATAGATAGATAGATAGATAGATAGATAGATAGATAGATTGATAGATAGATAGGGATGGATGGATGGATGGATGGATGGATGGATGGATGGATGGATGGAGCTATTAACTTACAATAATAATCCAGTCTGAAATTTTTGGTTATGAATTGTGATACTCATAAGGCAGGTACGAGGTGACCAGACTCAATTTTACAACCTTTTTTAATGTGATCATTAAATAAATGCCATGGTTGTAAAACAAATAACCCAGTCATTAAGCAAACCTGCTATGTGGTGGGTTTTGCCAAAATCTAGAAGCAAACACCAGTTTTCTGTAAAAATGTAAATCATGGTTATGATCACAAATACTGAAAATATTATATTTGCATCAGTGCTTTTTTTTGTAAAAAAAAAAAAAGGTGCCGGAACTCACGCACAGCTCCAGCTCTAGTCAAAAGCCCTTTACGGAGCTTTACAGAGAAGAAACCACTTTAGGGAGTTCCAAGGCACAGATCACTCACCTGGAAAAGGTCTGTTTCCTCTCTACCATGGTTCCTGTTGCCACTCCGATCTGAGGCTAGGGGACACGTCAATCTGGGCTCCGGAGGCTTGCAAAAGGCCTCTGGAGCCTGGATCGGCCATGGGGGAGGCACAAAATCGTTCTGCAGCCATAGATCTGGGTGGCAGAGGCCTTTTCCAGGCCTCCGGAGCCTGGATCGGGCTGCTGGGGGTCCGCAAAATTCTCTGCAGCCATACCTGTAATCGCACTGGCAGCTTAGAAGGAACCGGTTCTTCCATTCAAAAAAAGGTGCCGGAACACCGTTCTATGACAAAAGAAAGCCCTGATTTCCATACTGTAAATGCAAGCCAGTTACCAAGCACACAAAATGCAGTCACAAGACTATGTTGAGGTGAGAGGACTGAACGTCATAACTCCAGAACTGGATTGAAAGTTGCTTTTTCAGGATCCGTCATAACTTTGAACAGTCATTAAGTGACAGGTCATAAGGCCTACTTGTACACAAATTCTAGTACTTTATATTTTACATCTAATCCCACATCGGTTTGCATCTAAGGCTTACCTTGATGCCAACAGCCTTAGAGTTCTAGGAGAAGCAACTGCTATATTATATTTCTGCAAGTACCTCTCCTTTTTTTGTCCTAGAGTGCTTACATGTGCCTGTGCACACTTTTTTCTTTTTTTCTTTGATTAATACACATTATTAGCAAATCTACATACAGAGATAGCAAAGATAAGATGCTTTCCCACATGATGTTTTCTACTAACAGCTTCACAGACATCTTTCCCTCCTAGAGATTTTATCTTATCTTGGGAGGTATGTAAGAGTTATGGGTTGTAAACAGGCATGCTCAGAGTCATAATTTCTTCTAAGAAATGGTGACAGCTCAATTCTGGCTGATGTAGTAAAGATGGCTTTCGAGTTGTTATTTTAATATGCCTTGTGTTTATACAACTAGAAAGGCCTAATGAATTACTTTTTCCTAATATCTTGACTGTTTCTCCATTACCCAGAACATGGAAGTGCTGTATTATGAGAAGTCTGCAGTTTAACTGCCTGAGATGACAGCATTAGTGTTTGTTTTGCTGAAATTGCCATAATTCAGCAGAAGCAGTTGGTTACAATAGAAGGAAAGAGAATAGAGTAGATTGGTTCCTGTTGATAAATCTAAATACTTCATGTAATCTGTTTAGTACTAAGAGGGGGGAAAAGTTTGAATAAGAACATGGGGAGTCTTTGGTGGAAACATCTGCTCAGGAGGATGTAGCTTCTTGGTTTCTATTTTCCCCTAAAGAGAATTCAAAATGGCATAATGCAACATAATATACTACCACCATTCTTTCAGATTAGTGCTAGGTTGAAGGCATTAGTAACAAAGTTAATCTCATTCCATGATGGCTGATTTCATTAGCAGTAGCAAAACAAAAGTTGAACTGTCCAACAAGAAATGCTACTTTTTGACTAGTCCTTCTGTGGCTGTCATGTAGCATTATATGGGAGTGCCACAGTGTCAAAATTACAGGGTATATTTGATGTATGTTAATAGTGTACATTAGCCCTAGGTATCAGGATGCTTGCCATAAGCAGACTAGCCTTTGGAATCTGCATTAACAGTTTGGGTCAGTAGCTTGATACGGGAAGGATCTTTTTAAGATATTGAATTGACCATTAGTATTAGGCTTATACTCTTAGGTATTTACACAAGGTAGAAAAGTGAAAAAGTTGATGCAAAATATAGAATACACATTCATAAATTCATACATATGCAAATGCTGCTCTATTTTGTGAAAGCAGCATTATGCAGAGTGGAGAAAAGGAATAATTTGAAGCTTAGAGTTTTGAACTAGGGCACAATAGCTTATTCAATCAGCTAGATTAAGCAGACATAAAGATGTAAAAACCATCACAATAAGAAAATGTCAAAAATAATTAGATTAAGTTCTGAAGTTCTTTTATTTTTAGGATGTTGCGCATAAGACTACTATGGTAGAAATGAATATCAGTTGACCTCTATATTTGAAAATGTAATAATCCTTTTAATATATTTAGCACCAATCTCCTGATGTAGATCATAAAAGACTTTGGGCAGGGAAAACATTCATTATCTTATTTATTTTATATGGCTGTCCAGCTCATATACATGATTTCTGGCAGCTAATAATTAGAAAGAGAATAAAAGCATAATTTAAAAAAAAACAAAATTAAAAACAACAGAAACAAGATAAAATAACATAGCAGCTGAGACCCCTCATTTAAGTCACCACTGGTTAAATAGGTCACAACTGGTTAATTGTTCTCACTGTCAGGAAATTTCTCCTTAGTTCTCGATTGCTTCTCTCCTTGATTATTTTCCATCCATTGCTTCTTGTTTTGCTTTCTGGTGCTTTGGAAAATAGACTGACCCACCCCCCTCCTCTTTGTAGCAGCAATATTCCAGTATTTAAATTATGCTTTTATTCTCAAGCAAAGGTTACAGTTGTCTTGCTAAACATCTGAGTTTCCGGCCTTCCATTTGTGGTTTAGCTACAAGCCAGACATATGTGGTAAGCTGTAACTGAACTTTGTGCTGGCCTACGAGGTGTGACCTACAGTTGAACTTGTGGTTTGGCATTCTCCATTTCCTTGATCCTCTTCTAACTAATACACACATTTTCTTCATGCCTCACTTTTATGTCCTACCTCACTTTTATGACATGCAGCATTTTGATGTATTCTTTGTATCTTTCTTTATGGCCTGCCTCATCAACACTGTTTTTATAATGTGGTGACCAAAACTGGATGCAATATTCCAAGTGTGGTCTTACCAAGACATTGTATTCACATGATCTTGATTCTTGATTCTCCAGCCTTGAAGAAGATTGCCTCTCTAGGCTTGAGGAAAATTGCCTTTGTTTGCTTTCTAGCTTAGCCTTGCATCAGCAGCTGCAGGTGAAGGTAAAAGTAAGTGGATCTGGGCATGGTAGGGCAGGGAGAAGGCCAGGCCTCTCTGGAATGGTACAGGGAAGAGAAATCCAGAATTTTCAGAAGTAGTGTAACCATCAGCCAGTCTAACAATATTAAGTGCAGCTCTTAACTATGAAAATTTTTCATATATCTGCTCTAGCCTATAACAATTTCTTTTATACAAACCTATTAACATTATAATCTTTGTTACATTATTGCAAGGATAGCCTACTTCAGAGGTCTCCAACCTTTTGGGCACCAGGGACCAGTTCCGTGGAGAAAGGTTTTTCCACGGACCGGAAATTGCATAGTTTTGTGTGCTGCCTGCATCCCACAGATAGGGCTTTGCTTGTTTGTGCGGACCAGTTGCTGGCGTGCCACAGCCTGGTACTGGTCTGCAGACTGGGGGTTGGGGACCCCTGGCCTTCTTCCTTCACTAGCCTGAGTGAAATAAAGGAGGAAGACTTTGGGTAGGGAAGTCCTGTCCATTACAGAAGCCTGCTTTCCCGAAGGGCTGAAGAAGAATTTCCCTGCAGAATGGACATTATCCATATTTTGTCCTTCCCTCTCAAAGGGAAAGCATGAGATATGAACAAAGCTGACCCTTCCTACATGACTGACTTAACTCAAATATTGCCTTTACCCAGTGAAGGAGATTAGGAGTGAACAAAGTTGGTATAAGTAGTTTTGATGGGTGTTTATGCTTCAGGAATATTTGCAGATTAAGTAGATTGCAATGGTGGGAGAAGATCAGGCTGATGGTCAGGCATGATGGACAAAATTTGGGCCTTTTGGTTGGAGGTTCCTTATTATTGTATTATGAGAATATATTCCATTACTGATATAAATTACTAATTGTGATTCTGGGAAAGATGACATACAGTACTTTGTAAGAAGCAAGAATAGATTCTAAACTCAGCATTGTATTTTAATATGTTAAGCATTTTAGGAGAATACTTGCAGTGAGCTTCACAAAACAGGAGAGGCACCTGTTAGTATTAATAGGAGCAACACTTCCACATACCATTGAATGAGTGCCTTCTTCACTTTCTGTTCTTAAAAAATCAATATACAAACTGAATGGAAAGAATCAAATTCATAAAACAACCTCAAGGATGTATAAAGGGGCATTTAAAGAGATGTAAAAAGAAAGAGGAGAAGATAAAATAATTGTTAAAGAAATCTGCTGTTAGCCATACAGGATGTTTATCTTTCATCTTTCCAGCACTATCTGCTGTCACATTGTGTGCACTTTTAAATTCACTGATTTTCAAATGCCAATGAAGTTCTAGCAGTTTAACAAGACATAAGAATGTATGCTAGCAAATAAAGATTATGGTAATAATGGAAAAGGAAAAAAAACTACTATAGCAACTATAAGACTACAAGTGGTAAATAAGCTTTCATTTTGTACTAAATAAATAGCTCTATATTCTGTTCAGGTTTCACCTTTTGCCAGTGCTAGAGTTCTTTTATGGACATTTTCTGTGAGCTAGATTAGTGTACCTATCATAAAGACAGGAGTGGACAATTATTTTGGATAAGTGAGCACTTCTAAAATTTTGAAAGCATGTTACGGGCACTTTCTCAAGTGCTACCATGGAGGTGTTGCCTATTTGTGAAGTTACCAATACTTAAGAGACAACAAATTGGTGGTGAGGTTGTTCTCTGCTGTCCTTTTTTGCTGATGAAGATGCTGTTTTTACTGGGCACTGGGCAGATAGGGACCTCCAAACAAACCACTGGACTGCTATCACTCAATTTTTATTTTTTCTAAAGGGGCTTATTTAGAGCCTGAAGTTATTCTTGTACAGTCAGTAAAGTTGATTTGCAGCATGCTGCATTTTCAATTATTTTTAATTATTGCTTTTTGATGCAGGTTCTACATTCTACATTCACATACCAGGTGGCCAAATATTTTCATCAAGTTATAGAATTCCACAAAATTAGACATCATTTTATTTTACTGTCTTATTTTTTTCTCTGATAACAAATTGTTATATTAAACTGTTTTATTCTGCTGTAAATGCTGGAAATAAAATATTTGATTTGATTATTTAAACTTAAAAGTCTTTGAAGTATTAAAATTAGATAGGATAGTGTACTGAACAAAGTACTAAAATAGGCTTCTCCATGCAGATGGGTATTTAGCTGCAATATATTGGCCTATTTTGGCTTTGAAGATGATCAGAAAATATCCTTAATTTATTAAATTGAAGTTAAAAATCCATGTGTTATGGCTTTTAAATCACAAGAGCAGAAAAGTTTCTGGGGATTCTCAGTCCTCCAGGTCATAGTTGTTCCAAAGGTGCTTTTTCTTCAAAAGGCAACAGGACTGTTTTTTTCCTTGAGGAAGAAGAAGAAAAAGTTTCTCTTCTCATCCAAAGGAAACTTCTTCCTCAAGGAAAAAAAACAATGCAGTTGTCTTTTGAAGAAAAAAGCACCTTTATATATAAAGAGCAGAAAAGGCAACTATGATATTCATAGTTAGCAGGATGGTTAGCAGGACGCATATAGAACTTTCCCAGAGTTCTTATATATTTTAACAGGGCTGGAACTTATAGTGTAAGCTCAAAGTAATATAGAGTATTAGATTCGTTGTTGTTGTTAGCTGCGAAGTTGTGTCCGACTCATTGCGACCCTATGGACAACGTTCCTCCAGGCCTTCCTGTCTTCCACCATCTTCTGGAGTCCATTTAAGCTCACACCTACTGCTTCAGTGACTCCATCCAGCCACCTCATTCTCTGTCGTCCCCTTCTTCTATTGCCCTCAATCTTTCTCAGCATTAGGCTCTTCTCCAGTGAGTCCTTCTTTCTCATTAGGTGGCCAAAGTATTTGAGTTTTAGCTTCAAGATCTGGCCTTCTAAAGAGCAGTCAGGATTGATCTCCTCTAGGACTGACCGGTTTGATCGCCTTGCAGTCCAAGGGACTCGCAGGAGTCTTCTCCAGCACCACAGTTCAAAGGCCTCAATTCTTTGGCGCTCAGCCTTTCTTATGGTCCAACTTTCACTGCCATACATTGCAACTGGGAAGACCATAGCCTTGACTATACGCACTTTTGTCGACAGGGTGATGTCTCTGCTTTTTAGTGTGCTGTCTAGATTTGCCATGGCTTTCCTTCCCAGGAGCAAGCGTCTTTTAATTTCTTGGCTACAGTCCCCATCTGCAGTGATCTTGGAGCCCAGGAAAACAAAATCTGTCACTACCTCCATTTCTTCCCCATCTATTTGCCAGGAATTGAGAGGGCCAGATGCCATGATCTTGGTTTTCTTAATGTTAAGTTTCAACCCAACTTTTGCACTCTCCTTCTTCACCCGCAACAAGAGGCTCTTTAGTTCTTCTTCACTTTCTGCCATTAGAGTGGTATCATCTGCGTATCTTAGGTTGTTGATATTTCTTCCAGCAATCTTAATTCCAACTTTTGATTCATTTAGCCCTGCCTTTCTCATGATATGCTCTGCATATAAGTTAAATAGGCAGGGCGACAGTATACAGCCTTGCCGGACTCCTTTCCCAATTTTGACCCAATCAGTGGTTCCGTGTCCAGTTCTCACTGTTGCTTCTTGACCCGCATATAGGTTTCTCAAGAGACAAATAAGATGGTCTTGTACTCCCATCTCTTTAAGAACTTGCCACAGTTTGTTATGATCCACACAATCAAAGGCTTTAGCATAGTCAATGAAGCAGAAGTAGATGTTTTTCTGGAACTCCCTAGCTTTCTCCATGATCCAGCGTATGTTGGCAATTTGATCTCTAGTTCCTCTGCCTCTTCGAAATCCTACCTGTACTTCTGGTAGTTCTCGATCCACATACTGGTGAAGTCTAGCTTGTAGGATTTTAAGCATGACTTTACTAGCATGAGAAATGAGTGCAATGGTGCGATAGTTTGAACATTCTTTGGCACTGCCTTTCTTTGGAATTGGAATGTAAACTGATCTTTTCCAATCCTCTGGCCACTGTTGAGTTTTCCAAATTTGCTGGCAAATTGAGTGTAGCACTTTTACTGCACTGTCTTTTAAGATTTTGAATAGCTCAGCTGGAATACTGTCACTTCCACTAGCTTTGTTGTTGCTCAGCTTTTCTAAGGCCCACTTCACTTCACATTCTAGGATGTCTGGCTCGAGGTCAGTGACCACCTCATTGTGATTATCAGGGACGTTAAGCTCATTCTTGTATAGTTCTTCTGTGTAATTTTGCCACCTCTTCTTAATCTCTTCTGCCTCTGTTAGGTCCCTGCCATTTTGGTCCTTTATCATGCCCATTTTTGCATGGAATGTTCCCTTCATCTCTCCAATTTTCTTGAAAAGATCTCTGGTCCTCCCTATTCTATTGTTTTCTTCTATTTCTTTGCACTGTTCATTTAAGGAGGCATTCTTATCTCTTCTAGCTATTCTCTGGAATTCTGCATTCAATTGGGCATATCTATGTTTTTCTCCCTTGCCTTTTGCTTTCCTCCTTTCCTCAGCTATTTGCAAAGCTTCCTCAGACAACCATTTTGCTTTCTTGCATTTCTTTTTCTTTGGGATGGTTTTGGTTGCTACCTGTTGTACAATGTCGCGAACCTCTGTCCATAGTTCTTCAGGCACTCTGTCTATCAGATCTAATTCCTTAAATCTATTTGTCACCTCTACTGTATATTCAACAGGGATATGATTTAATTCATACCTGAGTGACCTAGTGCTTTTCCCTACTTTCTTCAGTTTAAGCCTAAACTTTGCAAGGAGAAGCTCATGGTCTGAGCCACAGTCAGCTCCTGGTCTTGTTTTTACCGACTGTATAGAGCTTCTCCATCTTTGGCTGCAGAGCATATAGTCAATCTGATTTCTGTGTTGACCGTCTGGTGATGTCCATGTGTAGAGCCGTCTCTTGGGTATTAGATTCATACAGTATTAAACAGAATGTAAATGTTTTAATTCCTGTACATTTTCAAGAGAAGAATCGGTCCTGTAGCAACTTGTGATCAGTTTGTTTCCTGAAGTAATCTTTTTTACATTAGGAGACAAACAGATCACAAGTCGCTACAGCACTGATTCTTGACTTATTTCCTGCTGTAAATAGTTTGGTGAATGTATTTAGATCTGTTATTCCAATTAATCCGGGGAGTCAAAATCCAACATTCAGGGAGATTACTACGTTGGTAGTAACTGAGCAAATAAGCACATTCTGTCTTGCTTGGATAATAGTTGATTATGGCCAAACTGACACATAACATAAACTAGACAGAATATTCTTGGCTGATAGGATTAAAAATTCTACCTATTCTAAATGGTATCTAGGAAATAAGGTTCATAGCTCTGGAATACTTTTGATCTTTGTTACATGAATTTCTCAAATTATAGCAATAGTCATTAATACTCTGTTTCAGTTTTTAGCAAGCATCTGTAGATGATATATCTGGTTAGTTATTTGTGCTTTACTTACGTTCATATTGGGTTACTGTAAAATAATCTACCTACAGGGGATTTGAAAAAGTAATTAAAAACTTCCAATATTATTTTTCATAACTAAGGGCAAAAAGCATGGTTTATAAATCACATTGGCTGATTTACATAACAAAGAAGCCAAGAATTGCCCCTCAAACAAACACACATTTTGACTTAGGGTGTTGTGTGAGCCAATGTATTTGTCAGACTTTTATTAAATATAGCTTGATGGAACTCATGCTATGCCTTTGACATCTCTGGCCTTGAAGGGTTTTCCATCCAGTCAACTTACAAAATTTGAGCTCCCCTTCCCTTGAGCATCTTCAATCCACTGCTGATCATTGAGAAAGACTCCTTAAATAAGATCCATTATGTTTAATGGACACTGTTTTACACCCTCATAAGGGTGCTATAAGAGCTAACCAGTGCTATAATCTTCCTTGAAAAAATGCTCTTCTGCATTATTGTGAAGTTTTAAAAAGCCTACATGGAAGCAGTTTCTGTTCTAAGGCCAATTCAAGGTGTTGGTTATGATCTTTAAAGTTCTACATGGCATAGTGTCAGGCTACTATGGGACCATCTTTGCCCCATCACAATTAGCCTATCTCAACTGGTCAAGCAGGAAAGGTATGCTGTGGACCCATCAGTCAAAGAATTCCCAGTGGCAGGGTCCAGGAAGAGAGCCTTCTCTGCTATTACCCTCACCCTTTAGAATATTCCGCCACCCAGAGGCAAGGCAGGCTCCAATTCCTGGCCTTTTGAAAATATTTAAACATCTGGCTCTGCCAGTTTGCTTGGAGCTCATAGAAGAGAATGCCTTGGGACTGGTTAGTGCACTGAAAGCCCTTCCCCTGCCTTTTAATTAACTTTTAATGTCATGTTTTTAACTATTCTTGCCCTATTTTAAAGTTTTATATTCAGTTTTCTTGTTTTTAATATGATATGGTTTTATCTGTAAAGCACTCAATATCCCTCTATAAAGGATATGGGCAGTTTCTAAATATGATAATATGATAGATAGATAGATAGATAGATAGATAGATAGATAGATAGATAGATAGATAGATAGATAGAGATATTTACTGTTTATTGTTTGAGGTACTGCAGCTCAAATGGCAGTTAAGAAAAGCACAATTAAAATTACCAATGACAGAGCAACCTATGAAAAAGGTAACAGTATGTAAGTATTCAGGAGAAAAAAGTGACTGAGGTGAATGTTACTTCAAAAATCCCATTCTTATTTAAGGACTTTTCACACTGCTACCATCCCCAGTAACTGTAGGCTACTGACATTTGCAGATAAATATTTTCAAATATTAAAAGTGGAAAGCTAATATGATATGAAGCAGAAGTCCAACTTTCAGAATTAATTTTATTTTCAAAAATTACTCCAATATTAATCCCACATAGACACACAAATTACCCATGGCTGCAACTCAATACTGTCAGGACCTACTTCACCCACATCTTAAGAAAACAGAACTCTTGGAGACAATTTTCCCCAAGGAGGAACTTTTACTAAGAAATAGGAGATAGCAGGCAAAATAGACAGGATCTGAGGGATTCCCTTGAGACTGATATCTTTAAAATGCCCCCAAGCAAACCCCACCCCACAATTCATTTGGCCAGTTCCAGATCAGCTAATCTCCAGATGGCAAGTCCATCGTGGCAAAAGAAAGACAACATCAGTCCGGTACCATTTGCAGCATGATCATTTCCACCACTCTTCACACCTCTTTGGACAAATAAACCAGATCCCAGAGGTTTGTGTCCTTTCCCCCACCCTCACCCCTTTCCCCAGTTGCCCAGCAAGGAGAGGAGAGTTCAAAGAGATGCATAGTATAGAAAGCAACTGGTTACATTTTAATGGATAGCAGACAGACAAATGAAGAAAGGTTACATTTAATGGAGGAAGTGAAAGCAATAAAGCCCCATGCCTGTCCCCTCTCCCCCGTGGGAATATGGCAGAATCCAGGAGAAGGTGAGATTTGATTTTAGCTCAGAGGAGATAGTTAGAAATGAAATATAAATGGATTCTGACATCCTGGCCCCCTTAAAAATAGGAAAGATCCACCTGTAGGGGAAACAAAAATATAGATGTTAGCTTAGTTTGTTGGAATATTATGTATGAAACTTCTTTAGCAGCTCTGATGTGATGTTTAAGGACCCACTCATTTTCTGAGGAGGGAAGTATTTCCATGCTACTAGGTATTGAGTTGCTCCATGATACTTTCTAGAATCTAGGATTTCTTTTACCTCAAAGAGTTATTCTCCTTCAACCATGATTGGAGATGGTGTGTGTGTGGGGGGGGGATTTCCGGTTAATTTGAGATTAGCTCTGGGAGAGGGTTGAAACTTTGACCGGTGGCTATTTGAAAAGGAGTTTATCCTGTGCTGGAGTGGACTGCGTTATTGTAAGCAACGTCTGCGAAAGGGAGTAGGTCCGTCCAATTTATTTGCTGGAAATTAATAAAGCATCGTAAGTATTGCTCAAATACTGAGTTCGAGCATTCCGATTGGCCATTCCCTTGAGGATGATGACTAGATAACAGTCCCTGAGTGGTTCCTAAGAGGGATAAAAATTTCTTCCAAAATTTTGATGTAAATTGCACTCCCCTATCAGATATGATGTGTTGGGGTGCCCCATGCAGTCTGTAAATTTGCTGCACAAATAGTTTCTCTAAAGTTTTTGCAGTGCAAATCTTTTGGCAAAGGATAAACTGCACTTGTTTGGAAAACAGATCTGTAACTCCCCAGATGACAGTGTTCCCGTTGCTTTCTGGTAATTCCACCATAAAATCCATGGATATTTCTTTCCAGGGGGCTGAGGGGTTCGCCACTGGTTGTAACAGTCCAGGCGACTTCCCGTGCAGCCTCTTCGCCATTGTGCAGGTTGGGCAGCTGGCCACATAGCTTTCTGTATCTTTTTTCATGGATGGCCAGCAAAATTGCCTTTTAATTGGAGGCGGAGCCAGCTGTGAAACGGAATGGCTGTGTTGAGACGCCGCTCCAAATGAGCATGCCGATTTCACAGCCATTTCTCTGTTCCCAGTGGGTTTTTTAAAAGCCCCAGATCTCTCAGAGGGAGATCAGAAATGGAGGCACCCAGCTGAGTGGTTCTGGACGGCAGTCCAAACCGCAGAAAGCAGGAAAACCTAGGAGAAATCCGGGTGAAGGAGATGGCCCATTATGGCAGCCGTGAAAAAATGACAACTGTCAGAAATAGCGGTGAATCAGCAGGACAGGGATTCAACTAACCTGGCAGAGTGAGCACTCAGCGAACCTTTGTAAGTGTTCCAGATTGTGAAATCATTCCAGAGAATTTCAAAGAAGAGAAGAAAAGAGGAGAAGCCCCGAGCAAAAGGGGGAAATCATCTCCCCTGTCAAATAGTGGTGAAAAGGAGACAGGGGAAAAAAGAGATCTGACCTTAAAGTAACAGACTCACAGGCTGTAAAGACTGGTGATCAAGGATGGTTTCTCTTTCTGGCTCTTGCAGCAAAGCCAAGAAGTTTAAAAAATAAATAAATAAACTTGAAGAGTGAAAGTGTGGACTGAGCAGAGAGAGCGGACATCTTGAATAAGAACTGATGACCAATTAGCATTAGATGAGGGAAGAGTGATACTCATAACTTAAGAAGTGAAGTAATTTCTTTAAAAGGTTTCTAAAACAAAAGGAATAAACTGTAATTGATTTGAGAGCTTAGACCAATAAGAATTAATTGAACATAACCCATTGTATGATTGAATTGGAGGAGGCTAACTAGGAACAAAAGGTTGAATGCCCAAGGAGGGTGAGAAAATTTATTTTCTTGTCTTCTTCTTGAATACAATTATATCTATAACTGTCAAGGGACTGACTGTAAAACCTGGTCTTTATTGCTAATGAACTGAATACTGGTTACAATACTGAGGTAATTTAATGGTTATATTATTGTTACATGTTACTATATAGATAAATTACGACTGTAGTGGAATATAAACACTTGAAATTGATTAATATTGATTATTGTATATTAGAATTGTTAGTGTAATAGGTTTCATATTGTGTTAGCAACAAAATATATCATTGTTAAGATATAAGGCACTAGCGATTATAACCTTGGAAGAATAAAAAATTCTCCAGGTGTGGTGGAGAGAAAGACAAAGATCGTGTATAAGTGGGAGGGTTGGTTGAAAGATGGCAAGCATCCCAAATCTAACAAGAGTTGGGACTGGAAGAAGGCAGATAACCCAAGCCTCATTGGTAGAATTAAGCACAGCAGGGCAAAGATCCATAGAAGAGATGACGCCACGGGAGAGAGCAGGCTCACTTAAAGACCTACAAGCAATGCTACAATCCATGCAAGAGGTTATGCTGAGAAATCATGAGGATCTAAAAAAAGAAATAGGTGAAATAAGGAATGATACTGGAGAACTTAAAGAGAAGATGGGAGCAATGGACGGAAAATTTGAATGTTTCCAACGACAAATATTGAAAAATGAACAGAAATTATTAGAAATGGAAGACAGAATGAATAAGGAAGAAAGAAGATTAGATGAAATGAATGAAAAACTCTCACAAGCAAAGAACTAGAAAAAACTGTCATCCTACTTGAAACTGAGAAAGCCGACCATTATCTACATTTCCAAAACGTGAAAGAAGAGAAGGGGGAGGACCTCCCAGAAATGATGATGGACTTGTTAGCAAGGGCCCTAGGGATGGGGAAAGAAGAGATGGCAAATGAGATTGATGAAATATACAGAATCCGCACAAACTATGTGAGAAGAAATAACCTACCCAAGGAAGTACATATTAGATTTGTGAAGAAGTCAATTAGGGATGAGATTTTGCACAGAACAAGAGACGACCCAATAGAATACAGAGGCAAACAACTAACTGTCCTTAAACAAGACCTGAGAAGGCCCTACCAACATATCACATCAAAATTAATAAGACAAAACATCAATTTTAGGTGGCTGATGCTGGGAGGGATTCTGGTGACCTGGCAAGAAAAAAGATACAGGCTAGATTTGATTGACAAAGCAGAAGAGTTTTTCCAGCAGCACCTAGGCAATGAAGATGAATTAGAAGAAAGAGAGTTAAGAGAAGAGAACGATACAGAGAGATATAATAGAAAGACGCGAGAATCACAAGGCAAATTATGGGAAATGGAGAGAAGAGAAAAAATGAGAATGAAGTATGACAATGAGGCTGAAAGTAGACACAAAGAACTCAAGGAAGATAGACTGACAAGAGCGACAAGATCAAAACATAGGCAGTAATGTGGAAATATTAACAGTATTATCATTAAATGTAAATGGACTAAACTCCCTGGCTTAGAGAAATATAATTTTGAATAAGCTCAGTAAGAAAAACTTAGACGTAATAATTCTACAAGAAACACATATAAAGAATCAAGATCAAGATCTACTAAACTACTCTAAGCTAGGAATCAAATTTGTATAGCTTTCACAGCAGAAGAAAGGAGGAATTGTGATATATGTTAAAGAAAGAATCCCAGCAAAACAAATCTATCAAGATGAGGAAGATAGAATACTGATCACTGAAATTTCCCTGAATAAAAAAAAGGCCGCCCTGGTAGGAATTTATGCCCCCACTGAAAAACAAAGACAATTTTATAAGAAACTGCATAAGGTTATTGCTGATATTGAATATGAGAACATTTGTTTAATTGGCGATTTTAATGCAATTATAGACAGAGAATTAGGCTATAAGAGTGAGGAAGTAAGGAAACGAACCAGAACAATATTACCCGGTACTTTTTTTAAAATGCCAGAAGAATTAAATATTCAAGATAGTTGGAAGGAGAGAAGTTTGAATGAAAAGCAATTTACATACTATTCAGGGCGGCACCAATTGTGGTCCAGAATTGATATGGTCTGGACAACAAAAGAATTAAATTCAGATATAGATGACATCAAAGGGATGCGGTGGCTCAGTGGGTTAGAACGCTGAGCTTGTCGATCAGAAGGTCAGCAGTTTGATGGGTCGAGTCCTGAGTGCCGCGTAACAGAGTGAGCGCCTGTTACTTGTCCCAGCTTCTGCCAACCTAGCAGTTCAAAAGCATGTAAAAGTGCAAGTAGAAAAATAGGGACCACTACAGTGGGAAGGTAACAGCATTCTGTGCGCCTTTGGCGTCTAGTCATGCCGGCCACATGACCACAGAGACGTCTTCAGACAAGCGCTGGCTCTTCGGCTTTCAAACGGAGATGAGCACCGGCCCCTAGAGTCAGAAACGACTAGCACGCATGTGTGGGGGAACCTTTACCTTTACCTTTTATAGATGACGTAGTAATAGACATTAATACCTGGGCAGACCATAATCCCATTATAATTAAATGAAAAAACAGAAGACAACAACAAGGAGGTGGACTCTAAAAAGGGCAATCCTAAACCAAATAGAATTTAAGGATAAGATGGAAGAACAAATGCGGACATTCTTCCAGACAAATAAGAAAGAGGAAACTAGCACTCAAAATTTATGGGACATGGCCAAGGCTGTTATGAGAGGAACTGCAATTGCATACATGGCCAATGAATATAAAAAGAAAAGGCAATACCAAAAAGGTTTAGAGGAAGAACACAAAAAATTAGAATTAGAACTACAAAAAAAACCACAGTGTAGAGACCTAAAGCAACAGCTAGATTTAAATAAGCATAAATTGTACATTATAGAAAAGGAAGAAATGGCACAAAAAATAAAAAGTATTAGACAAAATTTTTTTGAACAGGCAAATAAACCCGGGAGATGGTTGGCCTATAGATTGAAAAAACAAAAAGATAAAAGATGGATTAGTAAATTACGCAATCAAGCAGGGGAGATGGTACATCAAAATGACGAAAAAAATGGGTAACGTATGAATTCTATAAAAATCTTTATAAAGAGGATGAAAAGATTACTGAGGAAAGAATATCACAATATTTTATGAAAGCGGACTTACTGAAGGTTTTGGAAGAATTTCAAAATATATTAAATAAGGTTATAACAGTGCAGGAAATTATAGAAGCAATTAAAAAGCAAAAAAGTAATAAAACACTTGGCCCTGACAGATTACCGTCTGAAATATATAAGAACCTCCAATAATTTTTGGCCCCAACTCTATTGGACATATTTAACAATGTACTAAACACAGCAAAAATCATGGAAAGAAGCAATCATCTCACTAATTCCTAACAAAAACTTTGATTTGACCTGCATTAAAAACTATAGGCCCATTTCTTTACTGAATACGGATTATAAGATTTTCATGACTATAATGGCAGAAAGATTAAAAAAATATTTAGCTGAATTTATCCATACCGACCAAAACGGCTTCTTGCCTAAAAGAGAAATTAGACATAATGTTAGGATTATACTAGCCATCTTAGAATATTATGAATTACACAGCGAAAAACAAATGGTATTCATTTTTGTTGATGCTCAGAAAGCATTTGATAACATCAAATGGAATTTTATGTTGACTCAACTTAAACAGATGGAATTCGGGGAAAGATTTATAAACATGTTTAAAGCAATCTACTCCAAACAAGTTGCAAAAGTAATCATAAATGGAGAATTAACAAATAATGTTCAAATACAAAAAGGCATGAGACAAGGTTGCCCACTATCTCCTCTATTATTTATTCTTTCTTTAGAAGCACTCACAAAAATAATCCGAAAAGATAAGCTGGTTAAAGGACTAGGAACCAGAAAAGAGACATTTAAATTACAGGCTTATGCAGACGACTTAGTTTTCATTTTGGAAGACCCCTTAGAATCTGGAACAAGACTATTACAGGTGCTGGAAAATTATGGAGATGTTGTGGGGTTGAAGGTTAATAAAGAAAAAACTAAAATGTTAGTTAAAAACATGTCGAATTTACAAGAAACTGAGCTAGTAGAAAAAATTAATATCCAGAAATCTAAAAGAGTAAGGTACTTGAGTATCCAACTGTCGGCAAGATGTATTACACTTAAAAGAGAAAATTTTGACAAATTAATAGATCAAATTACAGCAGACTTAGACAGATGGAAAAACTTGCATCTCTCCTTTATGGGGAGAATAGCAACAATCAAGATGAATATACTTCCCAAATTACTCTTTTTATTCTAATGTGTACCAATTAAATTAGGCAAGGATTTTTTTGAAAATTTAAACAGAATTACATCCAAATTTATCTGGCAAGGTAGAAAACCGAGAATTAAATTAAAATTATTATAGGATGCAAAGGAAAGAGGAGGGCTCAGCCTCCTGAACTGGGAAAAATATTATCAAGCGGCAATATTGGTATGGATAAAGGATTGGATACACTTAAGGAACAGAAGACTACTAGCGTTAGAAGGCCACGACATGCAAATAGGATGGCATGCCATAATGTGGGACGGGAAATATAAGGCTCATCAGTACTTCCAGAATCATCATATTAGATGGGCACTATTAGACATGTGGATAAAAATAAAAAAAATAATTATATAGAAATCTCCAATTGGCTATCCATATTTATGCACCCCAAATTCATAAATTTAGGAAGAGTAATCACATATAAAGATATATTATACGAGAATGGAGACTTGAAAACAAGGAAAAGACTATTAGAAGACAGTATAGAGTTGGAATGGTGGGCATACTTACAAATACAGTCACAATACAGAAAAGACAAAAAAGAACCAGGGATAAAATTAGAGCATACACAATTAGATAAAATCCTTCTAGGAACAGAAGACCAAATGATAAAAAACATATATCAATATTTATTAGAACAAGATATGTTAGAAGAATAAGTAAAAGAAACAATGTTAATCTGGAGCAAAAATTTTGGTTACAGTTACAGGGATAGAAACAGGAGGTTAACGCTAGCTACCTCCTATAAAGAAAATTTATACAAGATGTTTTATAGATGGCACCTTCCCACTACAAGGCTAGCAAAAATAGATTAAAAAATCTCACCAACATGCTGGAAATGCAGAAAGCTTTCAGGGACTTACTATCACATGTGGTGGGAATGTCCAAAAGCGCAAAACTTTTGGCACCAGATAAAAAATTGGTTGGAAGAAATATTATTACAAAAAATTGATTTAAAACCAGAAACCTTCTTATTAGGGATTATTAATGATAAGCTCAGCAAAGCATCTTTTTACTTACTATTGCACATTTTAACCGCAGCAAGATTGGCCTATGCCCAAAAATGGAAAAGAAAGGAAACCCCCACTGAAGAAGAAATAATAAATAAAATTTTAAAATGGACAGGTTAACTCTAGAGATTAAAAATAAAACTGAAACAGAGTATTATGAAATTTGGAAAATTTTGTACGATTGGTTAGAGATAAGGAGGAACGCTGAGATGACTATCGATTGATTAGTTGATAACGTAAAGACTTCTTATTAACACAATTGAAAGATATTTAAGTACAACGTTGAGGACCGAAAGATGGTTCACCAGAAAATTTACAGATGTCATATGTACATTTTGTTATACTCTGTCCCATCATAGAATGTATTTTAATTTTCTGTTTTTCTTTCTGTCACATAAGGTAATACTAATAGCAGTGTTGTAGCCAGGGAACTTGAATCATGTCCACTTTTGTTTTTAAATGTACATTTAATAAAAAAATTCAATAATAAAAAAACAAAAAACAAAAATTGCCTTTTAATTAAATGTAAAGTTTTTACAAATCCAAAATGCCCTGCTGATTTTGTATCATGGCACAACTGTATGAAATTGATTCTCTGGGTGGCTGGTATATATAATTTCTCCCTCACCCAGGGTAGCCCATCTTTGATTGTGCACACATGTCTATTTTTCTGGAACCATTCATCTGTTTCCAAAGTCTTTCAGAATTCAATTCCAGTTTGGCTGCCCAGCTGCAGCTTTATTTTAGCTTGGGCCCTGGTGGTTACTGGCGCTGTCAGTTGTTTGGCATAAGTGGTTTAGAGTCAGTTGCTCATGTGTTGTTGTACTGGGGCATGCAAGACTGTGCATCTTCCAGGAAATTCTTCCCCCTCCCCGCAAGTGTTTAAGTGTGAAACGGAATTGGTGAAAGTGCTGAGACCAGCGGGTTTGCTTAGTAATGAGTTTTCTGGATGTTTTTAGTGCTTCCAAGTTTTTGTAATCTGTCTAGACTTGGAAAGGGATTTTATTTCCTTCAAGGAAATGACGCCCTGTAAGTAATGACCACCTCAGAGTGTAAACCTCCTTCTCCCACATGGCCCAATGTTGTTCTGTCTCAATGAGTTTCCTGGATGCATATGCACATTGTTGCAATGCCCCCTCGTCATTTTCCTGTAATAATACAGCTCCCACCAACACATCGCATGCGTCTGCCTGTATTATGAAAGGTTTATCGGGATCTGGGTGTCTCAGTACAGGTTTGGCAGAAAAAAGTCTCTTTATCCTCTCAAATGCTGCTTGACATTCCATTGTCCACTTCAGGGGCTGGCTGGGTTTCACTACCCCCCCCCCCCCGTTTTCAACAAGTTTGTGAGAGGCATGGCTATTTGGGCAAATGAAGGGATGAATTGGTGGTAGAAGTTTGCAAACCCCAGGAAACTTCGCAATTGCTTCCTTGTGTGTGGGGGGGTGCCCATTCTAATATTGCCCTGACTTTCTTGGGGTCCATTTCGATGCCCTGTGGGGATATGTGATACCCCAGGTAGTCTATTCTTTCCTGGTGGAATTCACATTTCGATAATTTTGCATATAGATGGGCGGCCTGCAATTTCTCCAGAACTGCTCTGACTAGATTAATATGCTCCTCTTTGGTCTCAGTGAAGATAAGGATGTCATGTAGGTAAATCAGGACCCCCTTATATAGGAGCTCTCTTAGTATTTCATTAATTAATTGCATAAAAACTGCAGGGGCCCCTTGCACTCCAAATGGCAGGACTTTGAACTGGTAGCAACCCATTGGGCAATTGAACGCAGTCTTCCATTAGTCCCCTTCCTTGATCCTAACGCGCTAGTGTGGTTCTCTTAGGTCTAGTTTGGTAAAAACCCTTCCTTTCGATAGGTGGGATAGCTTATCCTTCATTAGGGGTAGGTGATACAGATTACTTTCACTAATTGCATGCAGGGCACGGTAATCCATGCACAAATGCAAAGTGCCATCCTTCTTCTTCCTAAAGAGGACCAGGGCGGCCTCTTTGGGTTTGGCACTTCTAAGTTTTTATTTATGAATCTTTCCATCTCCTTCATCTCTTTAGGGCTCATAGAGTACAGCCTGGGCTTCAGGAGTTTTGCCCTGGGTTTGATTTCTATAGCACAGTCCGTGGGTCGGTGAGGAGGGAGCTCATCTGCCCGTTCCTCACTGAAAACTTCAGCAAGGTCCCGGTATTCTTCCAGTATTTCTGGTAACCCCTTTTCTTCTGATGCTTTCTCCAATCCTAGGGTTTGTGGGGGCCTTTGTGGTTTTAGGTTCACACAATACCCCTCAGGGAATTTGAGTTCTGCTGTCCTCCAATTTACCCAGGGGTTCCGCCTTTTTAACCATTCCAGCCCTAGAATCATTGGGTATTCCATGCCTGGGGTCACTATAAATGTTATCTCTTCCTCATGGTTCCCAAGGGACAGGTGGACTGGTAAGGTGGTTAGGGTAGCTAGCCCTCACCCTGCTATGGACCCATCTAACTGGCCAAATGATATTGGTTGCTTTAGTCTCCTCACTGGAATGCCCAGGTTCCCCACTAGCATTGGGCTTCAAAAAAGGGGAAAAAATGGATCCAGGAAATTACAGACCTATCAGCCTGACCTTTGATTATCTTCTGGAAAAGATAATCAAACAACGAATCAGCAAGCACCTATAGGCAAACAAAGTCATTACTAAAAGCCAACATGGGTTTGTCAAAAACAGATCATGCCAGACAAATCTTACTGCATTCTTTGACCAGGTGACAAAATTAGTGGACCAGAGGAATGCTGTGGATATTACTTGGACTTCAGTAAGGCATTTGATAAAGTAGATCACAACCTTCTACTTGATAAGATAGAAAAATGTGGGTTAGACAGAATCACCACCAGATGGATTCGTAGCTGGCTGACCTGCCGTACTCAGCGTGTGGTCCTCAATGGAACCGCATCTACATGGAGGGAAGTATGTAGTGGGGTGCCCCAGGGCTCTGTTGTGGGCCCAGTGCTCTTCAACATCTTCATCAATGATTTGGACGAAGGGATAAATGGGGAACTCATCAAATTTGCAGACGACACCAAGCTGGCAGGAATAGCCAACACTCCAGAAGACAGGCTTAAAATACAGGAGGATCTGGACAGACTTAAACACTGTGCGCTATCTAACAAAATGAAATTCAATGGTGAAAAAAGTAAGGTTCTACATTTAGGCAAGGAAAACCAAATGCACAGGTATAGTTTAGGAGGTACCTTGTTCAATAGTAGTAACTGTGAGAGGGATCTCAGAGTCCTAGTGGACAATCACTTAAATATGAGCCAGCAGTGTGCTGCAGCTGCCAAAAAAGTCAACACAGTGCTAGGCTGCATTAACAGAGGGATAGAATCAAGATCATGTGAAGTGTTAATACCACTTTACAATACCTTGGTAAGGCCACACTTGGAATACTGCATCCAGTTTTGATCACCACGATGTAAAAAAGATGTTGATAATCTAGAAAGAGTACAGAGAAGAGCAACAAAGATGATCAGGGGACTGGAGGCTAAAACACACGGAACGGCTGCTGGAATTGGATATGTCTAGCTTAATGAAGACGAGCGGGGACATGATAGCAGTGTTCCAATATCTCAGGGGCTGCCACAAAGAGGAGGGACTCAAGCTATTCTCCAAAGTGCCCAAAGGCAGGACAAGAAGCAATGGATGGAAACTAATCAAGGAGAGAAGCAACCTAGAACTAAGGAGAAACTTCCTGACAGAACAATTAACCAGTGGAACAACCTGCCTCCAGAAGCTGTGAATGCTCCAACACTGGAAGTTTTTAAGAAGAGACTGGACAGCCATTTGTCCGAAATGGTATAGGGTTTCCTGCCTGAGCAGGGGGTTGGACTAGATGACCTCCAAGGTAACTTCCAACTACTACTACTACTATTATTTATTATTATTATTATTATTATTATTATTATTATTATTATTATTATTATTATTATTATTATTATTATTATTATTATTATTATTATTATGCAGTGGGTGCAGCCAGAGTCTATTAATGCTTTCACTTTGACAGCTTTGGGCATGGAGGGAGCTAATATAGTTACTGTCTTGAGGATGGGTGGAATGGATCCACTTACCAGGGGTGCGCCCTCTGAGCTGTCCTCCGATGTGTCCCCCACCCCTGCGGTGTAGGCCAGAGTTCCCTCCCATTCCTTGACACAGGTTGGGGACTCTACAGCCTCTATCCCCCTCATGGCAGGTTCTTTTGGTTTGGCTGGGGACTTCCCTGATCTCCTGGCCAGTGATGGGTATGATTTGTGCTGAGGGGCTTTTGAGCGGCATTCTATGGCATGGTGGCCCTCTCTCCCACAGTTGAAACAGCCCATTGACTTCTTAGCTGTAGCCGGTGGTTTCGCTTGCTCCCGCGTCTGCTCAGGAGGTGGGCGGACCCATGGTTTTCCTCAGCAGTGCCTCTTCTGAAGGTCTATCTCTGCCTCCTCTGCCAGGACGTACCAGTCATCGAGGTGGTGTGGGTCCCCTCGAGGCAGGCAAGCATCATACGGGTCGTAGTTTAGCCCATCTTTGAAATGGCTAAGGAGGATGTCTTCCGGCCAGTTCAGCTTGTTGGCAAAGGCCCGGAATTCTTGTGTATATTCAGCCACCAGGCATCTGCCCTGCCTCACTGTTTTGATTCTCTCACGGGCCTTGTAATCAGTGAGGGAGTCCTCGAATCGCCTTCTCAAAGAGGAGATGAAACAGTTGAAGTCGTTGAGCTCTGGGGTGTTGGAGTCATGCAGGTTCACCACCCAGTCTGCAGCCGGTCTGTCCAGGGTGGATTGCACAATACAGATGCAGGCTTTGTTGCTGGGGATGTCCTGTCCATATTCTTCCATGTAACTGAGGACTTGAGTTAGGAAAAACCCCAAGCATGGCAGCTCCCCCCTGAATTTTGCTTCCAGTGGCGGGACTCTTTGAATGGATCAGTGCCTTCACTGCTGGCGGTATTGTTTCCCATCCTGATCCCCATCTGTGTGTCGGTGGGGGATGGGGGCTGCTGAGGTGGTAGCTACGGGTTCAGGGGATGTCCCCGGGGCTATAGGTACCAGATCCCCCCATGTCTTTCCAGCTGCAGCTCCAGGTGCGGTTGTGGGAGCTCAGGTTTCTCATCCCTTAGCGAGCCAAGGGTTTTTTTCATCAGGTCAATAGCTTTCTCTAGGATCCAGTCTGAGTGTGGTGCATAATTCCCATCCTCTTCGTTAATGTGCAGGGATTTCTCCATCTCTTGCTTCCATTCTGGTTGGTGGCTGCCCCGTCTCAGGGTCACTTTTCTTGATATCTTTTCCCACTCGCTTTTCCTTCCAATGCCCGTCGACCACCGAGGTTTGTGGTCGCACGCCTCCACCACCTCTTCCCCTGAGGAGTATGATCCCAATAGCTGGTGGGATCTCGGTCGGGAGGAAGGTTCCCTTTCCATAGGGCTTCCTTCCTTCCCTGCCTTGTCGTTCGACATTATATTGTTTACAAAATCCCCCGGTAAGGTTCTTCCTTCCAGGTTGACTATTAATGCAGATCCTGTCTAATCTCAGGACCTACTTCACCCACATCTTAAGAAAACAGAGCTCTTGGAGACAGTTTTTTCCAAGCAGGAACTTTTACTAAGAAATAGGAGATAGCAGGCATAATAGACAGAATCTGAGGGATTCTCTTACAGACTGATATTTTTAAAATGCCCCCAAGCAAACCCCACCCCACAGTTCATTCGGCCAGTTCCAGATGAGCCAATCTCCAGATGGCAAGTCCATTGTGGGAAAAGAAATATAACATCAGTCCGGTTCCATTTGCAGCATTATCATTTCTACCACTCTCCACACCTCTTCGGAGAAATAAACCAGATCCCGGAAGGTTGCATTTCTTCCGCCTACCCTCTTTTCTAGTTGCCCAGTAAGTTCAGAGAGAATGCCTACTATAGAAAGCAATTGGTTACATTGTAATGGATAGCAGACAGGCGAATGAACAAAAGGTTACGTTTAATGGAGGAAGTGAAAGCAATAAAGCCCCATGCCTGTTCCCTCTCCCCCTTGGGAATATGGCAGAATCCAGGAGAAGGTGAGATTTGATTTTAGCTCAGAGGAGATAGTTAGAAATGAAATATAAATGTATTCTGACAGAAGGGCTGCTCCAGAGTAGAGGAGAACTAATTCCATTATATCTACCTTCAAAAGCCCTTTTAAAAGTCAAAATCAAGCTTTTAAAATGATTCCATTATTATCACTGGAGACTGTCTTAAAGCCTAATTGCTTTCTCTCTGTGTGTGTACCTGCATACCATGCCCATGTGTGTGCAAACACTTGTATGTAGAGAAAGTATAACAGGAGTGACATATCGTCTTCCCCAAAAGACAATCCTTCTCTCTTCTCATTTTACATATACTTTATTGGCTATTATTAATGACACATTTCTAAGTACAGTTCAAAATGCTGAGAAATGTTACTTTTAAAAATCTAAATAGATTAAAAATAAAATCTTCTCATATGGCCCTTTTTAATTTATGTGACCAAGTAAAGATGCCCTTCTGCTTTTCTCATGGAATACATTTATTATTTATATATCACACTATTTATACATTACATTGAATAAGATCAAGGAACCAGGTGTTCTCTGCAGCAGAAACCAAGAAATGTAACTTTTCTCCAGAATCATTCTCTTATTCATTAATATGCATCTTCAGTTAAAGTGATCTATTTAGACTAGAGAAATCTGTAGCTTGATTTTTTTTTCTGTTCTCTATCTCTCTCTTTTCAAGGAACTCAAAGAAACATTTCCGCTTTTTCCTAAAACAACTAGTAGTAGCCTCACAATGCCATAAAGTTGGTTAGATTATAGGTAGGCTGGAATCACCCTGAACTCCTTTGAGTAGTATTGGGAATTGAGTGTTTCAGTCCAATCAAATAATGTTTGTTCCCTTTACCAAGAGTTTATATTGCTGTTGGGTTCAAGACTTCAGAAGACACCATTACTTTATTGTGCAAAATCAGCTGTCATTTGCAAATCATGGGTGTTGGCTAAATGTTAGGTGTAAATGTAGTTTACTGGCTTATTTAAGTGTCTTGGCTTATGAGCGTCCAACTCACCTTGAGGATTAAAGGATGAGAAGGCAGAGTAGAATTTGCAACATCAGTACTTAGCATACACCCTTTTTAGGCTTAAGGATTATCCTGTTCAGTATTTATCCTCATCTCCAAGGCAAAGAGTACAGGATAACTGCAAGTACTGAGTGCTTTAACCATAAATAAACAATACCTCTTTTTAACTTAAATTACTTAATTTGCATTTAGATTTGTGAGGTTAAAGAATGCTGAGGGAACTGTCACTCAACTTCATCCTATGTAAATACAGCCTGGCTGGGAAAACGCCACTCCGACAGCTTTCCCCCCTCCCTCCCCCACAAATAATCGGAACAGGAGACCAGCCTTAACCTTACGCGGACTTAAAACGCCGGGGGGCTCAGAGGGACGGGATGCGTTGGCAACACCCTGAAGCAGCGCGGAGCCGCAGCCTAAGTTGAAGGAACGGCGGGCTGGCGTTCTTTTGCATCCTCTTGCCGGCAACTGGGGGCGTGTTTCTACGTCGGGAAGGCGGCCGCTACAGCAGCGGCCACCACCCTCGTTTCCCCTCCGCCTTCCTCAAGTTTGAGCTTGTTTTTGAACCGGGCGACAGTGGCGGGGAGGACAGCTCCCTCGGGCGTGGTTCCGAGGGAGCCATGAAGAGCCGGCGACGATGGAGGTGGCGATGGCAGCTCCACCGGCGATTTGCGCTGGGTTTAGTCGCCTACACGCTGCTGCTCCTGCTGCTCGTGTCTTACACGCTGAACTATCGAGCCAGAAGGGGGCGCGCGGGCGAGGAGTCACAGCTGCCCCGCCGCTGCCCCAGCCTGGAGGAGGCGCTCGGCGACTGGGGCTGGGAAGAGCCGCAGCCGCCACCACCATCAGCGGCAGGAGAGGCTGAGGACGGGACTCGGAGGGCGCCCAGCCTGCGGAGCAGAGTGGGCGGGAAGCGGCACATCTACTTGCACGCCACTTGGCGCACCGGCTCGTCTTTCCTGGGAGAACTGTTCAATCAGCACCCGGATGTTTTCTACCTGTACGAGCCCATGTGGCACTTGTGGCAAGCGCTCTATCCCAGCGACGCGCTGAGCCTGCAGGGCGCCCTCCGGGACATGATGCGCTCTCTCTTCCGCTGCGACTTCTCGGTCTTGCGCCTCTATGTCACACCGTCGGCCGGCCGCGACCCGCTCATCCCCTTGCCCGTCTCCTTCGGGGCCAAGTCGGGCAGCGGGAGCGGCAACCTGAGCACGGCGAGCATTTTCGGTTGGCGGACCAACAAAGTGATCTGCTCCGCGCCTTTTTGTGCCCGAGCCGCCCGGGCCCGCGCCGACGTGGGCCTCGTCGACAGCGCCACCTGCGAGCGGAGCTGTCATCCGCGGTCGCTGCGGGAGTTGGAAGCCGAGTGCCGAAAGTACCCGGTGATGGTGATTAAGGACGTGAGGCTGCTGGAGTTGGGGGCGCTCCTGCCGCTGCTGCGAGACCCGGACCTCAACCTGCACGTCATCCAGCTTTTCCGCGATCCCCGCGCCGTCCATAATTCTCGACTCAAGGCCAAACAAGCTCTGCTCCGGGAGAGCATTCAGGTGCTGCGGAGCAAGTATCACGCCGAGTTCCGAGGACTGCCCCGCCGGCAGCTCCCGCCCGCTGCCGCCGCCATCGCCGGCGGTGGAGCCGTCCGAACACAGCAGCAGCATCGAGCCGAATTCTTCCTGGGCGGCGCCCTCGAGGTGATCTGCCAGGCCTGGCTGCGTGACTTGATCTTCTCCCGCCGGGCCCCCGCCTGGCTGCGCCGCCGGTACACGCAAGTGCGCTACGAGGACCTGGTGCTGGAGCCCCGCGCCCAATTGCGCCGCTTGCTGCGTTTCGCGAACCTTCCCGCGCCGCCGGCCCTCGAGGCCTTCGTTTTCAACATGACCCGCGGGGCCGCCTACTCCTCGGAGCGCCCCTTCCTCATCTCCGCCCGCGATGCTCGGGAAGCCATCCACGCCTGGCGGGAGCGGCTCAGCCGGGACCAGGTGCACCAAGTAGAGGCTACCTGCGGAGAGGCCATGAGGCTCCTCTCCTACCCGCCGAGCAGCGAAAAGAGCGTTCGACGTGACTTCTCTAGGGAACGCTCCAGCGCTTCTCCTCATCCAGGTAGCCGCAAAGTCGCTCCTGGCACAATCTATTTAACGAAGTATATTCCGCCTTAGGCTGTCATAACAGAGCACTCAGATGATCCCATCTTTTGGTCTCGGGGCTCCTCCGCATCTAGACATCCCGACAGAAATTGGGGCAGGTTTTCTCCGTTGCTTCTATGAGTCACTAAAGTGAAGAGGAGCTTGTCCATCCCCCTCTGACATTTATTCTGTCTCAGTCTTCCCCATCTTGGTGGTATTGAGGAAAGTCATCACTCAAGCTAGTATGGTGCAACATCTGCCCAGAGAGGGCCCCCTTACATGTTCTTTTATTTATCAGCTTGGAGAAAGAATCATAGCCTATGATAAAAAAATATATATGTGGGTGGGTAGAAATACCAGTTTGAATTTTTATAGGATTCTTAGTTATTTAAAATGAGTGGCACTGTAGAGACTTAAGATGTATGAAATGCATGCTACTAGCTGTTTTCTTTCCTGCTTTTGACAAATAGATTGACATCTGAATACCAACTCCTGTAACTCCTGTATTTGAATGAGGACTTTAGTCTCTTGAACATGAATCAGGCTGCAAAGCAAGTCATTAAAGCTGAGTCTTAATCCTTATAATGGTTCTTCATAATGATCAGATTGTTGTTGTTTTTTTAAATCATATTGATAGTCAAACAAAACATTTTGAAGATATTTGGCCTAATATAGAATAAAAGACTACTTTTTTAAAATTTGAAAGATGCAAATGGCCATTATAAAAGAAGCATTCCTTTCTTTTCCTGTATAGGAGAGTGTACAGTAATTCTGTTTTGATTTTTTTTTATATCTCATCTGTTTTCTACCTCAAGTATCTTTCTCCACTTTAGGTTTCTGTAATGATTGCTATGTTTGAAAGTTTCCAGCCAAAAGATTTTTAAAAGGAGAAACTGGTTTATAAAATAGCAATTATACAGGACATAATGAACAGCTTTTGGGTAAAGTAATTACTGGAGGGGGATTATTGCAATCAGTTGAAAGGACCCTATTTACATGCTTGAAACAAGAAATGCACTGTAAATCATTCAAGTGATAATTTTGGTCTGCAGAGAAAGAAAAAGCTTGCAAAAGTATTATAATGCCACTATGTCTCAGCCAGCAACATTCTTGCCTTGAAACTGGGTAGGTTTTAAAAAGTACAGAAAATAGAGTGCTTTATATGTAACTTCTGCATTGGCATAAAACCTGAGAAACTCAAATTATCTGATCATTCATTTCTAGTGAGTAAATAATCTTAGTTTTCCCACATAAAGGCATTATGCCATCCAGAATTTCTTATTTATTTGCATGCCTTGTTTTGTCTGGAGAGCCAACTTGTTTTAAAGTGCCAAAAATGATAATGCCAAGAGACTGGTAATGGACTACTATAATGTAAGGAAATTATAACACTTTCTTGCTGAAAATCTATTCTTAAGTCAGCTTCTGAGGAGAATTATTCCTCTTGTAAGGAGGAGGGGATAGTTTTAAGAACAGCTACAGAAACATTTCATAAAATCTCATGGAAGCATGTATATATTATATATGTATATATATATATATTATATATGGTTGAAACAGATTACTTCATATACTGGGATTGGGTATATACACATCAAATCTCAAGAGTCCTAAAGATGTAAATGAAGGCCAAAATTAGGAAATATTTATGTTGCTTAGTTTGAGATTTGACCCAGTAAGTTTTAGTTTCTAAAACAAAGAAATCACCAGGAAAAACATTCTGGAAACAAGCATTAGACATCTTGAGGTTACCATTTCTGTCTTTCAGGAAAAGCAGGAGCATGTAACGCAAAATTGTCTTGCTTTTGATATATCCTGATTTTGTATGCTGATACATGCATATGTTATTCAGAGGTTAATACTACTGTTGTAAATGTCTACAGCTATGGACATTTATAAGTAATATACTTGAGAAGAATCTCAAAAGCACATTTACCTCTCATAAGTAGATATTCTTAGGTGTGTGCAGACTTACTAATATTGCTTTTGATATTACTTGACATGAATGCCCACAAAAGTAATATCAGGACTGAGAGTGATTCTATATACAGATTTGTAAAAAAGTATTTGTTGTATTTCAGATTTTCTGAATTTTTCTATTGAATGTTTTCAGATTTTTATGTGGATCTTAGTGATACATTATCTCTAAAATAGGTTGGCTTCACAAATGATGACAAATCATAATTAGTTTTTTAAATTTAATCTTAGCAAAGATATACTAGTTTACATAATATGTGTCTGTAAAATAGGACACAAAGATTTCTACATATATTATTAAATATGTAGATAAATCTTGAAAAGTATAAAACTACTAAGGCTGAATACTGAATTGTATTTGATTTGCAAAGCACAGAAGATAGTTTTTTCACTTAATTTCTTAAAAATTGAATAGAAATGTGAGTTAAAGTGGTTCCGTGTCCAGTTCTCACTGTTGCTTCTTGGCCCGCATATAGGTTTCTCAAGAGACAAATAAGATGGTCTGGTATGCCCATCTCTTTAAGGACTTGCCACAGTTTGTTATGATCCACACAATCAAAGGCTTTAGCATAGTCAATGAAGCAGAAGTAGATGTTTTTCTGGAACTCTCTAGCTTTCTCCATGATCCAGCGTTTGTTAGCAATTTGATCTCTAGTTCCTCTGCCTCTTCGAAATCCTGCCTGTACTTCTGGTAGTTCTCGATCCACATACTGCTGGAGTCTAGCTTGTAGAATTTTAAGCGTAACTTTACTAACATGAGAAATGAGTGCAATGGTGCGATAGTTTGAACATTCTTTGGCACTGCCTTTCTTTGGAATTGGAATGTAAACTGATCTTTTCCAATCCTGTGGCCACTGTTGAGTTTTCCAAATTTGCTGGCAAATTGAGTGTAGCACTTTTACTGCATTGTCTTTTAAGATTTTGAATAGCTCAGCTGGAATACTGTTACTTCCACTAGCTTTGTTGTTGCTCAGCATCAACTTTTGTTGTTGCCGGCATCAACTTCCCTCCGCCCTGTGTGTTCCCACAGAGAGGGCCTCCTCAGGGTGCCACCGATCAGAGAATGTCGATTGGTGGCCCCCAGGGGGAGGTCCTTCTCTGTGGGTGCCCCAGAGCTATGGAATCGTTTACCGGTTGAGCTCCGGATGGCACCCGACCTTCGCTCCTTCCGTCGCGATCTAAAGACATTCTTATTTGAACAAGCCGGCCTGGCCTGATGGGGGATGGTTGTTTTTTAAAAATTGTTATTTTAATATTTGTATTTACTGTTTTTAGTTGGGTATATATTTAATCCCTTTTAACTTTTGTATCTCTGTATTTTTTATGCTTGCCCTGTTCACCGCCCTGAGTCCTCCGGGAGAAGGGCGGTATATAAATAAAATTATTATTACTATTATTATTATTACTATTATTATTATTACTATTATTATTATTATTATTATTATTATTATTATTATTATTATTATTATTATTATTATTATTCTAAGGCCCACTTCACTTCACATTCTAGGATGTCTGGCTCGAGGTCAGTAACCACCTCATTGTGATTATCAGGGACGTTAAGCTCATTCTTGTATAGTTCTTCTGTGTAATTTTGCCACCTCTTCTTAATCTCTTTTGCCTCTGTTAGGTCCCTGCCATTTTGGTCCTTTATCATGCCCATTTTTGCATTAAACGTTCCTTTCATCTCTCCAATTTTCTTGAAAAGATCTCTGGTCCTCCCTATTCTATTGTTTTCTTCTATTTCTTTGCATTGTTCATTTAAGAAGGCATTCTTATCTCTTCTAGCTATTCTTTGGATTTCTGCATTTAATTGGGCATACCTTACTTTTTCTCCCTTGCCTTTCGCTTCCCTCCTTTCCTCAGCTATTTGCAAAGCTTCCTCAGACAGCCATTTTGCTTTCTTGCATTTCTTTTTCTTTGGGATGGTTTTGGTTGCTACCTGTTGTACAATGTCGCGAACCTCTGTCCATAGTTCTTCAGGCACTCTGTCTATCAGATCTAATTCCTTAAATCTATTTGTCACCTCTACTGTATATTCAACAGGGATATGATTTAATTCATACCTGAGTGGCCTAGTAATATCCCTACTTTCTTCAGTTTAAGCCTAAACTTTGCAAGGAGAAGCTCATGGTCTGAGCCACAGTCAGCTCCTGGTCTTGTTTTTACTGACTGTATAGAGCTTCTCCATCTTTGGCTGCAGAGCATATAGTCAATCTGATTTCTGTGTTAACCATCTGGTGATGTCCATGTGTAGAGCCGTCTCTTGGGTTGTTGGAAAAGAGTGTTTGCTATGACCATTGTATTCTCTTGACAGAATTCTATCAGCCTGTGCCCTGCTTCATTTTGCACTCCAAGGCCAAACTTGCCTGTTATTCCAGTTATCTTTTGGCTTCCTATTTTAGCATTCCAATCCCCCATGATGATAAGGACATCATTTTTTGGTGTTAGTTCTATAAGGTGCTGTAGTGCTTCATAGAACTGGTCAATTTCATCCTCTTCAGCACTGGTGGTTGGGGCATAGACTTGGACTACTGTGATATTGAATGGTTTGCCTTGGATTCGAACTGAGATCATTCTGTCATTTTGAGGATTGTATCCCAGTATTGCTTTTCCTACTCTTTTATTGACTATGAAGGCTACTCCATTTCTTCTGACGGATTCTTCCCCACAGTAGTATACCTGATGGTCATCTGAATTAAATTCACCCATTCCTGTCCATTTTAGTTCGCTGATACCTAAGATGTCAATGTTCAGTCTTGTCATCTCTTGTTTGACCACGTCCAGCTTTCCTTGATTCATGGATCTTACATTCCAGGTTCCTATGGAGAAAAAAATCTTTACAGCATCAGACTTTCCTTTCACCACCAGACACATCCACAGCTGAGCGTCCTTTCGGCTTTGGCCCAGTCGCTTCATTCTTTCTGGCGCTACTAGTACTAGCCCTCTGCTCTTCCCCAGTAGCATATTGGACGCCTTCCGACCTGAGGGGCTCATCTTCCAGCGTCATATCGTTTTGCCTTTTGGTACTGTCCATAGGGTTTTCATGGCAAAGATACTGGAGTGGGTTGCCAGTTCCTTCTCCAGTTCCACCATAAATCTACACTATACCAAAGCTTAAACAACAAAATTTGATGTATAGAGCCAGCATCCCTAACATTTATTGTGTTCTTTCATATAAGCGCCGTATACTCCTACATGTTGAATAAGTCTGTTCACTTGCTTTGTAGGCCTTGGACATGCCAAGTTGAATTTTCTGACCTTGACTTCACTTGATCAGTAGTATAATTAACCTTATATTATTGATAGAGCCTAACAAATTTTCACACAAAGGAGGCACCAAAATGTTACATTCTGATAGTTACCTAGCTGAAGTGAAAGTATACATTTTATTGGTTATAACTGAAAATACATTAATATTGGTTTCCATATATGGTTTTAAAATAATCCAAATAGAGGAATTATATACATAAAAAAAGACTGTCTTCTCTCATCATTGATAGCCAAATCATGAACTGGCCCGCCAAATGCTGATTTTGTTTTTCCCTGGTGCAAAGTAGCCAATTATTATACAAGTCAGGCAATTGCAACCTGCTTATTCTTTAATCAAGAGTCCCTAATATTTTATTTATTTTATTTATTTTATTTTAATTCCATTTATATCCCGCCCTTCTCCGAAGACTCAGGGCGGCATACAAGCTTAGCAGTAGCCTTCATTCTATGTATATGCCTGCTTATTAGGGCTTTCATACACCCCCCAAGCGGCATTATTACAAAGTCAGCTTAATTGCCCCCAACAGTCTGGGTCCTCATTTTACCTACCTCGGAAGGATGGAAGGCTGAGTCAACCTTGAGCCTGGTGGGATGCGAACCTGCACTAATTGCAGGCAGCTGGTGTTACTTAAGGAGGCATTAGCCCACTGCTAATAAAAGATTGGCATATCTTTTATACACTTTGGGAAAGCAAAGGCATATAATCACTAGCCAGCTATAGGCAACAAGCAACAATTCACCCCTCCCATAGAGGACAGCCCTCCCAGAAGGTAGGTTCATTACTAAAATGTTACAGCCCTTGCCCTTCTGACCCTCATCTGTAAGGCTGATAAGTAAGTATAGAAAACATTCTAGCTAAGTTATGTGCAACTGGAAAAAGAAATTAACCCTGAATCAGCAGCTGGCCTGGTTTGAGTTCCTTAATTAGGTAGCCTTCCTTAAAATGTTAGGGCAAGGATGTGAGCCCCAGGAATGAGAGGCCTGAAGGGAAAATATTTAAAAACATTTTTTTTCAACAAAACAGTCGTCTGCCTACCACAGTATGATTTAGTCTGCAGCTAGACATTGACTAGTTATTTAAAAAGTGAAGATGCCCTGCTAGTAGCTACATAAAAATAATTCTGTATTGATTTTGGCAACAGCTCTGAAGGTGATTTACCAGTGCCTTTTTCTAGAATGTTTTTTTTTTACTTTTCACTATATCTTACAACTCTGGTATTTCGTGATGGCTTCTAACCAAGGATTATTTTTAAGTGCTGTGTAGAAAGCAGACTTTTGTGAAGTCTATCCAATAAAGAGCACAAATGCTCTTTTGTCTTGGCTGTGTTTCCTTTCTTTATCCTATTTTCTGTTAGTTCTTTAGTATGTAGCTATTCTTGCATTCTGGACCCTTTAGGACACTTTTCTTTCATCTAAAACCTAGGCCACACATTGAACTAAATGATGATTTGTTGAATTACGTATTGTTGGATGTCTGCATTTTGCACCATAAGCCATGTTTTACGAATCTTAATGAGTAGTTTTACAAATCTCGTTGAACCATAATCTGGATTGTTGCGTTAATTTTGGTTAATCATTGGTGAACCATCCTTGAAATTGTATAGACTAGTCTCTGGCAATGTAATGATCTCATATGTATTAAATTTCAAATCCTATAACACATGTTTATCATGGTCAAAATATCAGTATTAAACTAATTAATTTTAGTTTAAGATTACTATTAAAATTTAATACTATTTGGAGGATGTCTTTAGAAAAGATTGGTTATCATGTCATTGGTTTGCTTTAGCACATGGTATGAACTCAACTATTAGGATTTGCAAATCATTAATTTTGGCTTATTTGGGAAACCGTGATGGAGCAAACCATGATTTAGCACATCTGAGACAATACTTTGCAGCATAGCACCATTATTTGCATGGTGATATCATCACAGTTTGCTTTGGACACTATTGCATAGCATGCTACACCAAAAATATCATTTAGTAAGGATATATACCTACCCTCATTTTACTTACCATGGCATGCAGCTCTTTACCATTAGGGTTTTTGCTGTATCTTTCAAATCAACAAAAGTTGCTATTTGAATGTATAGAAAATTAAATTTAAGCCAATGAATATTTGTTACAAATTCTGATTTCAGTTTCATCTTAAATAACCATAGTAAATGGGTTGAACAGTCATTTATAAAACAGTCAGGGGATAGTTAAAGCATAATGTATCAATTTATTAATAGGGCTTTTTAATATAACATGTCATACAAACAAAACCTATGTCATCTATAAAATCATGAAGTGTTCATGTATCTTTTTGCTGACTCTTACTTCTATAGGACTTCAGTAAACTAGATTTTTGTTAGAAGATACCAGAATTATGTATTCCATGTGCAAAATTAATATGAAATATATTTCTTAATTTAATAGCTATGGAGTGCATTTTTAAAATCATTTCTACATTAATACATGGTCTGAAACAGTGTTTACTTGCATAATTTAAAGGACTCCTTTATATCTCACTAACCATAGATTAGGTTTTGTCACATTTTGAAAGTAAGGTTTTGCATCAAAATAAGTTTACTGAACTAAAATGCCATCCTGCAAATATAATTATTACACTATATGAATAATACTTTTATATATTAAATATTTATATATTGATTGATTTGACGATGATTATGTGCCTTAAAGTTGGCATTGCTTCTTTCTTTACCCATCACCACTGTAATTGAGTCCATCAACTTTGAACTTCTTGTCCTCTTCCTCCCTTTCCTTCCATTTTTCCCATCATTAGGGTTCTGCATATACTGTAATATGTTTGAAGTACAATAATTTGATCCTGGTCATTTGTGTAATTAGTGAGAATTCTGGGTTGATTTGTTTGATGATCTAGATATTCATTTTCTTGGCTATTCATAGTATTTCCAAGTATCTTCTTTAACACCAAAATAGGAAAGCACCAATGTTTTTTCTATCTTTTTTCAAAGTCAAATTTATATATTGCATATCAAGTACAATTTAAGATGCTGGTACTGATCTTTAAAATTTTTAAAAGTTTGATTCCCTTTTAGACACAAATTCAAACATTTGTGTCTAAAATATTTAATGTCCAGTTAAATTAAATTTTCCTTAATAGCGGTTTTCATAGTAAAGTATGTCATGAAACATCCAGAAATTTGTATATTAAATTAGGAACTTCCCTTAGTACTACTTTTTTACATAATAATATGTATATATGCTTATATCTATGTAACTTTAGTTAAAATATATAATGAGCCACAGCTAGCCTTTTTAAATATGCTGATTTTTTTCAGACTAAGAAAACATGAGCCACTAATAAACCTATGATGTACATACCTTTTAGTACCACTTATAGAATAAAAATGCAATTTAGCATAATCTTTCTTCTATAAAAACATGGTTGATAGTATCCCTGTAGTTATTCACTTTCATAACTTTCTTTTTCAAACTCCCTTAGCCTCAGGTTCTCCACTGTGGAGTAAACCTTTTCCCTTTCTTAATAACAATATTTCTGCCAAAGAAATCTTGGATAGTACATTGAATTTCAAATTAGCCACACTGGCTGGATTTGAAAACCTATTAGACTAAATTGCAATTGGCTAGTTTGTGAATCAGTTGCTGCTATTATATCATTCAGCAATTTGGTTATTTTTTTTAGGTAACCACATGACAGGCAATGCATTTTTTAAAATGTAATTTCTGCTTCTGTTTATATAAGCACCGGGGTTATAAGAGTATACAACTTTTAAAACAAAAACACAAGATTTAAAACGACACTGAATAAATAAAATTAAAAGAATTAAGCATTTAGTGAAAAAGATACATTACATGTAATTCACAACCAATGATTTCTGCACAGTTATCATGTGATCCCTATAGTCTATATCAGTTAGCAGCCTGGCTGCAGCATTTATGCCAACTGAAATTTCTAGACATTCTTTACATTTCTTAAAATAGGCCCAAGCAGTACCTTGTTATCTCCACTTATGCTCTAGCCCTCTATCTAACCTCATCATTGCTCCCTGCTAAGCCAGGATGCTAGAAGTGAGTGTCAGCGGTTATAGCATTAGCTACATAGGCCACACATCTTTGTAATCCAATATTTCAGCATAATGATGATAGATGCCGTGATAATTTACCCAAGCACCATCAGATATCTGGGTCAGACTATTTTAGCCAGTCTTTCTCACCTACATCTCTTTCCCAGTTATTATTTGCAGCCCATGTTCTTCCATTCTTTCCGATGTAGCTGATACAAGATCAATTATTTAATACAAAAAACACTTACTCAACCTTTCCTAATGCATCACCATTCCTTCCCCATGCCTTTTTATAGAAAGAATTAATGTAGTCCCCCAAGGGGCAGCCCAATTAGCATTATTTTTTGAGGAAAATTATCTAGTTCTATGAAATGAACATACAATGCTTTTTAGGATTATGGAACTGCATGCCTACATATTACAAAGCTTGTAATCAAAGTGACTAATAGTTTCTGTTATAGTTACCGAAATGTAAGATGCAGCCACACCTAATTCATCTCTAGGTCTAGCTCAGGATTATAGAGTGACTTTTTTCTTCTTTTTTTTCATAAAAGTTTTATTAATTGTTAAAAAGTATAGTCTTTAGTGCTTAGTAAACAACATGTTGTCAAATATTTAACATTGACTTTTTCAAAATAAATCTGTTCAATACTACATAATCCAGTTTTTTTCCCTGATCCTCTTTTCTTCTCAATATTTTTTCCATTTTCTCTTCATTATTTATTTTTATTTTATTTATTTTATTAGATTTATATACCGCCCCTCTCCAAGGACTCGGGGCGATGTACAGGGCAATTAAAACACTAACAACATGCAAGGTATAAAAATTAAAATAAGATTAAATCAATAGCCCTAAGTAATAAATACAATCTAAAATTTTAATTTTTTTAAAATTTAAACACTAAAATCCAATCCCTCAGTCCAGGCCGGCCTGTTCAAACAACCAAGTCTTCAGGTCGCGGCGAAACGAGCGAAGGTCGGGAGCCATCCGGAGCTCAACCGGAAGCTGATTCCAAAGGGCAGGCATGCCCACAGAGAATGCTCTCCCCCTGGGGGCCACCAGTCGACATTCCTTGACCGATGGCACCCTGAGGAGGCCCTCTCTGTGGGAGCGCACAGGACGATGGGAGGTTAACGCCGGCAAAAGGTGCTCCCATAAATAACCCGGACCCATGCCATTTAGGGCTTTATAGGACATCACCAGCACCTTGAATCTCACTCGGAAGACAACTGGAAGCCAATGCAGCTCGCGGAGCAGAGGTGTTACATGGGAGTATCGGGAAACCCCCATCACAACTCGCGCGGCTGCTTTCTGCACCAGCTGGAGCCTCCGAGTGGTATTCAAGGTCAGCCCCATGTAGAGAGCGTTGCAGTAGTCTATCCGAGAGGTCACGAGCGCATGAGTGACTGTGCGTAAGGCGTCCCGGTCCAAATAGGGCCGCAACTGGCGCACCAGGCGAACCTGGGCAAAAGCCCCCCTGGTCACAGCTCCTATATGATCTTCAAAATTGAGCTGTGAATCAAGGAGAACGCCCAAGTTGCGAGCCCTATCTATGGGGGTAACATCTCACCCCCTATAGATAAAGATGGAATAGAATGGACAACCCGAGATGCCGGTACGCACAGCCACTCGGTCTTGTCGGGATTTAGACAAAGCCTGTTTCTCCCCATCCAGACCCTCACCGCCTCCAGGCAATGGGACATCACGGAGAGGGCATCACTGAGTTGATCTGGGGTGGAAATAAAAAGCTGGGTATCATCAGCGTACTGATGATAACCCACCCCAAAACCACGAATGATCTCGCCCAGCGGCTTCATATAGATGTTGAACAGGAGAGGCGAGGGGACCGACCCCTGAGGGACTCCACAAACGAGAGGCCTCGAGGCTGACCTCTGTTCCCCTGTCAACACCGACTGCGAACGACCCAGAAGGTAGGAGGAGAACCAATGTAAAACAGTGCCACCCACTCCCAACTCCCTGAGGCGCCGCAGTAAGATACCATGGTCGATGGTATCAAAAGCCGCTGAGAGGTCCAATAGGACTAGGACAGAGGAGCAACCCCTGTCCCGAGCCCGCCAGAGATCATTCATCAGCGCGACCAATGCAGTCTCTGTGCTGTACCCGGGCCTAAAGCCCGATTGGTAGGGGTCCAGATAATCTGCTTCCTCCAGGAACAGAGGAAGGTGATGAGCCACCACACTCTCAACAACCTTCACTAAAAAGCGAAGGTTGGAGACTGGACGATAGTTATTTAAAATAGTCAGGTCCAGGGCAGGCTTCTTGAGGAGGGGCCTCACCACCGCCTCCTTCAAGGCGGCGGGGAAGCTGCCCTCTCTCAAAGAAGCAGTTATTACTGCCTGGAGCCAGCCTCGTGTCCCCTCCCGTGCTGCATAAACCAGCCAGGAGGGGCACGGGTCCAGTAAAGAAGTGGTGGAACTCAGCCTCCCCATGATCCTGTCCACTTTTTCCAGAGTCACAGGATCGAATTCTTCCCAAATAATATTCCCAAGACTGCTCGATTCCCCGTCATCAGACTCTGCCCAATCGGAGTCCAATCTGGCCCGAATCTGAGCAATTTTATCTGCCAGATATTGACTAAATTCCTCGGCACGACCTTGCAGGGGCTCCTCCCTCACCTCCTGGTTCAGGAGGGAGCGAGTCACCCCAAACAGGGTGGCTGGGCGATTATCAGCGGACGCGATGAGGGCAATGAAGTAGCTGGACTTCGCTGCCTCCATCGCTGTGAGATAAGACCTCGTGAAGGTTCTTAGTCGCAATCGATCAGACTCAGACCGGCTGGACCTCCAACAGCTCTCTAGGCTCTGTCTCCGACGCTTCATCTCCCAGAGCTCCATGGAGAACCATGGTGCCCGCCGGGCCGGGTCAGGAGCCGCATGGGAACAACACGGTCGAGTGCCTCCGCGGCCGCCCTTTCCCAGGCTTCCACTAAGGCATTGACCGGGCTGTGAGCGAAGATGGCAGGCACAAATCCAAGCGCCTCCTGGAACCGTTCAGGGTCCATTAGGCGCCTGGGACGGAACCACCTGGTCAGTTCCGTAACCCCGCAACAGGGGTGTGTGTGAAGCAGAAGGCCAGCTGTAGGAGGTGATGATCGGTCCATGGCAGGGGGGTAATAAATGGAGATCCCCCTCCCAGATCATCAAGCCACCATCCAGATATAAAAGTAAGATCGAGTGTAGTGACCCCCCTCATGAGTCGGGCCCTGAATTACGTGGGTCAGGTCCATGGCTGTCATGGAGGTCATGAACTCCTGGGCCAACCCCGACGAACCTCCCAAGGATGGCAGGTTAAAGTCCCCCAGAACCATACGTCTGGGGAACTCAACCGCCAACCCAGAGAGGGTGTCGAGGAGCTTGGGCAGGGCGGCTGCTACACAGGTAGGCGAAAGATACGCCAGCAACAAGCCCAACTGAACCCCAGGGCCAAATCTCAAGAGGAGCGACTCACACCCAAATATCTGAGTAACGGTAGCCTCCCGCGGACACAAGGTTTCCCTTACAACCACCGCAACACCCCCACCCCTTCCCTGAGCCCAGGGCTGGTGAAGCACACGGAAACCTAGCGGGCAAAGATCAGTCAGAGGGACACCTCCCTCTGGGCCCAACCAGGTCTCAGTAATGCAAGCCAGATCGGCATGCTCCTCCTCAACCAACTCTCGGATAAGGGGAGCCTTGTTAACTACCAATCTGGCGTTAAGGTACACCAGCCTGAGCTCAGGGGTCTGCTCATCCCTGCTCCCGGGAATACGGGGTAAATCTGGGGGGTCGGAGCACACCACCTCTTGAAGATAGTGGGGGCGTGCTCCTGAATGTTGATGCGGCCCCCCGTACAACCACCTATTGCCTTTCCCAATCGTTGTGGGGATCCGCAACCCCACCCCTCCTTCCGGAGACCCAGAGGCGCCCAACCCAAGCCCGGCCCCACCGCGACCTGTCACAAGCCTGGACTGAAATTCGGTTGGTGGAAGCCCCCCAGATTCCAACCCAAACCGCAATCCAACCCTCCCCCTTAACCCCTTAAATTTTTTTGCTAAAAAACAGATCAGGGGTCTCTTCCTAACAATAAACCGGACACCCCAATCCATACCTGACCATCTCTCAGGGTCCCAACAATTGGGCCCGTCATCAAGAGGAAAGGTAGAAAAGAAGGCGGGACGCACCCAGGAGGGGGGAGCACCCCTGAGGGCGTATAAGTCCGTGCCTGAATAACGTAAGCGTGCCATGACTGGCCATGTGAGTTCGGGAAGTGGCAGTCAGATGTTGAAAGATGATGTCATATCAGAAGGAGTATATGAGTCCAAAACCGCCAGTCCAGCACCACTCTCACTTGTGCTGGGTACCCCAGAACCAGTCAGCAGTTGTTCTCTCACCCTGACCTCGAGGCTGATCTAGGAGGCAGATGGAAACCCCATCCAGGGAAAAAGAACATACCCTCATGGATCTCCCACATCCGGAGAGGTTGTAGATGAAAAAGAACCTGAGCCGCCCTCTCACAGCGACTCTTCACCCCAGGTCCTCCTGAGTCTATGGGGGACAAGAGAAACAGCATGCAAGAGTCCAACTCCATATAGGTGATAGGCAAGCCCAGCCCATCTTGGAAGTCATAACTCCAGGCCATGATTGAAAGCTGCCTCAGATCTCTTAAAGGCAGCAGGTCTTAATCAACATAGGAGACCAACACCATCCTGATCTTCTCCTCGGTGATCTCCAGTGGCTGCTTTAACCAGCGGGGGGTAGATAGCAGCAGGTAGCAGATAGGAACAAGCGAGGAGTAGATAGAAATATCCCAGCTCCTCCAGCAGCATTCACCCATGCCGCGGTTTCTCCGGTTAATCCAGCCATTCGGAGCCGTGGCTCTATCTGCCCCAAAACTGGGGCGTTTCAAGCCATGACTCCTCCGGCAACATTCGCTCAAGCTGCAGTTCCTCCGGTTCCTCCAGCCATTCCAAATATTCCAGGCTGGAGCATTCACTCCCTCCGCATTACATCATTACAATTTTTGGTACTGTTAATGTATACAAGAAATAAGCATCTTCATCATATTTTACTAATATCATACAAATAATAATATCAATTCATAAATAATGTCAATCAATATCTTGTTTTTTTTGTGCTCTTGTTAAAGTTTAATTTCCGATCAGTATTTAAAATATCCTTATCAATTGACTTCCGGTGGCTCCGCGGCGACGGAGACAGCCCTCCCGGGCTGCCCGCGGCTCAGCTGTTGTTTTTTCGCCCGAAACAGCGCCGATCAGCTGTTCGGGCGAAATTGAAGCCCCCTCCTCGGGAGAAGAGGAGGGGGTGAGCCCCCAGGTAGGGGTAGAGTTCTCCGGGGCCGCCTGAGCTTGGAGCTTGGGCGGCTGAAGGATTGAACTCCCCCGTAGCCTGGGCTGCTCCCAGCTGACCAGCGTCTCTGCTCCGGATTTCATGGAGCAGAGCCAGGCGTCTGCGACCATCCCTGCTTGAAGGAGAGACTATGAAAGGAAAAAAGCAGGCAGAGCAGTACAAGAGGGAAAGATGAAGAGATGAAGAGGATTATTTTGTTTTACTCTCAAGCTTGATGGACTTTGCTTGAAACTTAAAGTGAAAGTGCGTCACAATTGTAAGTAAAAGATGGCGGCTAAACCTCCCCCTAGAGCTTTTCGGAGTGCTGGAAATTCTCCGGTGCAACAACAATCATTACTGCAGGCGTTGCATTCTCCTGATGTACTGACATCGAAGGATCTGGAAAAACATACCCAGTTAATTTTGGAGTCAATGGGTGTTAAATTTCTACAGATGGAGGAGAAATTGGAGAAATTGGAGCAGAGAATGGAAGAAAGGATGGAGCAGAAACTTAGAGAGATGAAGGTAGACATTTTGTCCTCAGTGCAAAAAGTTGCTAAATGTGTGGAGGTGCTGGATGATCAAGTGCAAGACTTAATTCAAAAGAATGTTTTATTAGAAGCAAAAGTATTGGAATTGGAAGATTTAAAAGACAAAATGGACAGTGAACAGAGTCTGGCCCAATTTTACCAGATGCAGTTTGCTGTGAGAATTAGAGGCCTAAAAGAGAATATTAAGGAAGATTTAAAGCAGCTGGTTTCTGAGGCTTTTGAGGGAGTATTGAACCATCCAGCATCTGAATTAAAACAAGGTATGGACAAAGTGTTTCGTGTGAATTCGTGGATTGCTAAACAGAGAAAGTTGCCTAGAGATGTGGTGGTTTATTTTGTAAAAAGGGAAATTAGAGATGAAGTTATACAAGCTGCCTATGATACCAAAGTTATGATTGCTGGTCAACAAGTTTTGGTTCTAAAAGAAATTCCTCCAAAGATTTTAAAGAGAAGGAAGGATTTTATATTTTTGGTGCAAGAGCTTAAGCAAAGAGATATAAGGTTCAGATGGGAGATCCCAGCTGGGTTGAGCTTCATGTATGATGGTAAAAGGTATTGTTTGAGTAATGTGAAGCAAGCGCATGATTTTTACAACAATGTTTTGGAAGTAACCCCATCAACACTTTTGGAAGCTGTAGAGGGATCTGGAGAAGGAGAATGTCAAGAGGATGAAGATGGACAGATGGACGAGAAGGGTACAGGAGGAGATCAAGCTGCAACTCTTTTGGATGATCTTAGAGAACAGAGGGTGACGCGTGCTGCCTTAAAACGCTCAAAAAAGACTAAAAAATAAGACCAGTAGAAATCTATGGAACTTCCACAATACATTTATAGTTAAGTGGTAGTTGTGTTTTTAAAGGTTTTGGGATACTATGTGTGGTAACAGATTTTTTTTTAATGGTTAATTTGTGTAAGAGCTATCTATTATAGCCTATTGTGGCTAGAGAGGTTAACAGGGATAGGTGTTTGTGATGTGTAAATGAGTGTATGTCTAGGTAATAGTGAATTGTGGAAGAACATAGATGGGAATGATGCTAGTTTTCTTTTATTTTAGTTTCTTATATATATTTAGTATTATTAAGGATTGGTTTACTCTATATAAGCTAGAGAGTGATGGATTTTAGAGTTTATAATTGTTAGTATATGATTGTTTATGATTGCCTTTCAGATATATACCTTGTATTTTGCTCTGGGAAGTCGGGGGGGGGGGAGGGGGGGAGGAGGGGAAGTAGAGGGGGGGAGGTAGGGGAGGGAGGAGGGAGAGGGGGAGGTGGGGAGGTAGGGGGGAGGTAGGGAGGGGAGGAGGGAGGGGGAAGGGGGGGTTTTTTAAAGGAAAATTGTATTTTATAAAACTTTTCAATAAAAAAAAAAAATATCCTTATCAATTATAATTTTCTCAATATTAATTACATTTATATAGCTGAAAGTTTTATTCAAATCAATCCTCTTACGTTCATATTTCCCATATCAAAAAAAGAAAAAAAATGCTATCTTAATTCTAAATATCTTTCATTGTAAAAGTCTAATTATATCTAAAAGTCTTCCATTGTTTTAATTTTATTCAAAAAAGTATTTAAACATATAATGCCCCTTCTAGAAGGTCAAGTCTTCTGTTTTTTAAATCTGACTCTAGCTTTCTTTCTTTGCCAAGTTGCTTTCCAAGCCAGGGCTATTAGATCGCCCAGGAGTTTTCTTTCTATTTTTGTGAAAATTGCTTGACCTGAGGAAAACAGTTTGGGTAGGGTATTGGGGTGTGTGTGTGTAAATTTCAGCCAATCATATTCTTTAAACAACTCCCAATTGCTTTCTCCCTCCATTTCTCTTTATTTCCAGTCTGTCAAGTTGTGACATTTCCCTTAACAGCTCTATATTCCCTTTTTAAAAATCTTTTTCTTTGCCATCAGATATATTTTGCAGACCTAAGGGGTAATAGGTCTTTTGCATTTTCATTGTTATAGCTAAGTCTTACAGTTCTTTTATCTCTTCCATCTCTAAATCTATTTCCTCTGTTTCATCTTCTGATTTCTGGATTATTTGTTCATACTTTGTGGTCATTATCTGGGAGCTTTCTAGTTGTAGATTTAATTTGAAGATTTGCTCATTTGTATTGTCTAAATTGTTTTTAGTCTCATTGTGGTTTCTTTTTATAGCCTCTTTGCATTCAACAATTGTTTGGTGGATTAGCTGTACAAAGAATATATTTCTTTCTGAAAGGTGTTTGTTTTTTCTTGAGGCATCATTCATGGAGATTAGTTTTCTGGTCTTTATATGTATCCTTTATAATCCAATATATTCCAAAGTATAGATTCAGTTCTGAAAGCAATATTTTATAGTAATCCCTTGTCTCAAGTATCCCAAAAATTGTCAGTCAGGCAAGGTTGTAATCCACAATATTTGAAGTGTTCCAAATGTTCAACCTCTCTCAAAACAGCTCGAAGGTCTCTCCCAGCCAGGCGTAGTCCAAAGTTAAATGCTTCTTTCTCTCCCACTAGCTCTTGAAGTTAAAAGTCCAAGGTCAGTAGGTATTTATAATCCAAGAAGGTCAGGATGATAAGTATGCCAAAATATTTTCCTTTATTGCCAGCTGTTCTTCCAGGGTAGGAATCACCAAGCAAAGCAAATTATAGTGCCATACACAAATCCACCACTAGATGTCATTCAAAGTCCATTTTCCATTCTTAAAATGAAGGATTGATTTGTTATATTTCGCATCAATAATTTTTTCTTTTTTCAAACAGAAAATCTTAACAGTTATCTCAGTTCTCAAATTTATTGAAACTGTAGCTTTATGTTATTTCCACTTCAATATTGTATGTTTCTGTCCCCCATAAAATTAAAACACCGTTTCTGTTTACATTCGGGGGGTTTTCACTTCTTGGGAGCCTTTCCCAGGAAATTCAGTTGTAAAATAATAAAGAAAGGATCAATCTTCTCACCCAGTTCCAGACATGCTGTTTATGATATATTAAGTAGTGCTTTTTTCCTCTTTGATTGTCAGCAGCTAATGGCCCGCCACAGGAATGTAGCCAGTCTTTCCCCTGCCAGTTTGGATGGCTTTCCTTGGATCGAATGGAAAGACCACCACCTTTCCATGATCGACAAGGTACCCCTCCTCTTCATCGCCTCTTTGGGGTGATTTTAGGTCCTTTTTAGGGCCCCCAGCAGGGCGAAATCGGGCGACACAGACCAGAAGTCCTTTTTTCTTCTGTTCAGTTGTGTCTGATTCTTGAAGTCTGCCTGAACAAGTCCCTGCAGCTTCCTTGGCAAGGTTTTTCAGAGGTGGTTTGCCGTTGCCTTCTTCCTTGCTTTCTTCCTAAAGCAGGACAATTCATGTATTCATAGTTTTTAGCTTAATGCCTTAATCACTGCATCAGACTTAAAAACTTAAAATCATCAAGACTTAGAATATTAATATTAATATTAAAATGCTAGCAATTTAATAATTCTCCCTATAATGCTGGGGATGAGTGGTGAGAGATTTAGCTTTGTTTATTGGCAAATGATATGATATACTTTGTTTATTGAGGTGTGTTACCACCTAATTTAAGAAAATGCTACCGACTGATTAAAAGTAAAATGCTATCTTCTTACTTATGTGTGCCTTTATTTACAAGTCAGATTGAAGAACTTAACTGCAGAAATCCTAATCTAAATTGTGGACTTTTCTCATCACCACAGGCTAACGGACCAGTTGCTCACTTATCACAGAAGATTTCTGGATAGAGCTATGCCTTCTATAGACATTGGAACCATCAATGAACTGCAATTTTACTGTAAATTATGCATGGCAGAATGAATACTGACTAGCTTTAATGAAATTGTTACTATTATGAAGGAAAAAAAACCTTTAAATATGACATATGACACAGTGCAATATCTGTGCCCCTCTAGGTTTTGAAGTGTTTTATCTTCAGTCAATGAATATGTTACTGTTTTATCTTACTTGCAACATTCAAACCACCTACTATACCAAGTAAAAACACAATAGTGGAATTTAGAATCTCAGACAAGACAATCCAGCTATGATGTTTGAGCTTTTCAACCTACCCAAGGACTTGTCAAAAATAGAAGCGGAAATCTTGAAGATCTGTTGATTATTCCTCCCACATTTTCCCCTTAAAATGTCATTGTCTTTTCTGATTTTTATCTTTAAAAACATACTCATAAAAATAATAGCAGGCAATATATTTATATAAGTATTTTTTTTTCAAACTGATTCCAAACTGAGTGTGGCTTAGAGATGAGTGAACCCTGCATCTTTTGGATCTAAAAGTTCTTCTGCTGTCCCTGCATTTGTCCCCTATTGAGCTAATACAAGGAACAGGAATTTCCAGTATTAAAAAGAGAAATTGGTGTGGAAGAATAGAAAGGAAGTCTGACTCATTTTTTATGTCATAGGGGAAAAGCCAACTTACCTACAGGCTTGGAAATTTTCCCAAGGTGTATAGATTTTAGTAGAATAGTCATATCAAAATCTTTGTACCCTCTTTCATAAACATAAGGCCTGAGCTCTAGACTTGTACAAAATGGTGCTATCTAAGGAAGCCACATCAAACTAAATTGAAAGAACAATGTGTTTTAAGGCACAGCCAAGGTGCTTCTGCCTCAGTGCTGAGATGGACCACTTCACTTCACCAAAAGTATTGACAGAAGCATCTTCTCTGTCCGCATGCATAAAAGCCCATAGACAGCAGTCTGTAAATTATGGCTTACCCTTTGTGTGTTGCTTTAACACAGCCTAAAGTTGAAAGTAAGGTTTTAATATTTAAAGTTATGCTATAAATTTCTAATTGGTAGTGTGGGAAGTGAGAAGGAAATATTAAAAAGAGCAAAATATTATATTATATTTCCTCAAAGGATCTTAAAAAGGCACAAAAGCATGCCCAGATTTTCTTAATAGTCCCAAGTCTCCCTCCCCCATGCAGAAACCAGCACTGTAGAAATGCAGATATTATAATCCTTTCAGAAAGACTGGCACCTGGAATCTTAGAGCTGATGGGATTAGAAAGACAAAGATCTCTAGAATCAACAATCCCTCACACCAAAAAAACCCCAACACAGGACATAGTCATCAGCCACACCCTCAGGGAAGCAGGATATATCTTTGTTGTTCTCTTACCAGAATCCAGTCTTTCTTTTGTCCTCATCTGTGGTGTCCCCATTTTGTTGTAAATGGTCTTATCTGTTTCTTTAACAACTGCAGTATTAATGCATTTTCAAACTTTGCCTGCAAGCTATCCCCTTCCCTTTCCACTTTTCCATTTTTTAACCCTCTGTTCTCCATGCCTAAGTCTGACCAGCAATGCCTCTCCTGGGAGAGTCCACCATGAAAGGGGGGAGGGGATCTTGTTATGTCTTCCAGCCCTGCACAGATGACTCCGCACAACCTTTGGAAGCAGAGCACACTGACCCAGATGCTGCCTTTATCCATTTGAGCCAGAGAATTGGGTTTGAATCCAGCCATCTATTAGAAAGTCATTATGCAACCAGAGTGGAACAGATCTTACCAAGTCCTACCATCCCCCGCCAATGCTGCAGAGGAAGGAATGAGTCCTGGAGCTATTGGACTCTCATGTGAAGCCTCAGAAGACAACTGGAAAGATTAGGGGGGAGGGTAGAAACTCATTGTAAGGTTTTCTTTCTTGCTTCATGTGTATTGCAATAAGCCATTTGAATGTATTTATGGAGGGATGGCATTTAGGAATGGTTGAAACAGCAAGTATTTAACACCTTGGATTTCTGTCTGATGGGAGGGAAAATTTGTCCAGGATGCTTGTATTGCTTGTTTTTAGAACTAGCTGCATGCACACATGCACACACACCATTCAGAAACACACTGAAGCTATTCCCTTCACCTACCTTCAGTAAAGCTCCTTAGGCTGGTTCTTGCTCTGTGGCATTAAAGTTTTGCATGCACAACTTCCTGCAAATTCCAAAGGGAAGGGAACCAGGCCCCCTCAGGCGATTTGCAATTCATATGCTCTCACTAAGGAAGTAGCAAGAAAGAGATCTCCAAAACCCAAGCCCTGAATATGTTGCACTGGTAGACTCAGAGTGGGAGTCCTAGAGTTCACTGGGTGCAATTTAATAGCCTAGCTTGCATACTGGCTAACCTCAATTGTACATCACAAACCTGGATGCTAAGAGCTAAGGCAAGAAAAAACCCTGGAAAATGGGCAGCCAGTGATTATGTACTGAGGTAAACCATGGTTGTGAAGAATTTTGGAGGAATGTGCAAACCTGACTGGAAACTCGAAGGGGCATCAAACATCTAAAATAATTGGCACATAATATTGGACACTATAAATTTCTTTTCCACCTAATAGAACTTTTGCCCTGACTTTTAGACCTTCATGGTTGAAAAGCTCCCCTTTTGGGAGCCACTGCAGGGATCTTTTTCTGCTGCCTCTATTAGTGTCTTCCCCTTCCTGCATTAACAGTTTAAAAGCTTGTTTCCCCACATTCTGGAGCCCCCATACAAATGCCCATCAAGTCTCTCTGACCAGATCAATTTTTTATCTTGTGCCAGGAAAAGTGTGTCATCCACACTTATATGGCACAAAGGGGGAATTGTGGGAAGTCACACCCCCCCCAGAAGGAAATATTAAAAAGGTCAGAATATATTTCCTCAAAGGATCTTAAAAAGGCAGAAAAGCATGCCCAGATTTTCTTAATAACCCCAAGTCTCCCTCCCCCATGCAGAAACCAGCTCCGTAGAAATGCAAATATCATAATCCTTTCAGAAAGACTGGCACCTGGAAGCTTAGAGCTGATGGGATTACAAAGACAAAGGTCTCTAGAATCAACAATCCCTCACACCAAAAAAATCCAACACAGGACATAGTCATCAGCCACACCCTCAGGGACATAATAGGATTAACCCACCACAATCAGAATACCAGAAAGGTACTCAGACTCAGGTCAAAGTTAATGCCACAGGAACAACTCCAAACAAAAGCTCAAGAAGGTATAAAAACCCACCACTCCCTACATGTGCTCAGCTTTCCCAAGTTTTCAGACAAGTTTTCAGCTTGTCTGGCTCTCCTCTTCAATAAACTACAACCTTCTTTCTAAAGCAGTCTCCATTTTCATTATTTCCAGCTTGGACTGGACCTTGATGAAGATTTTTCTTTCAAGAGTAGTTTTCCATATCATAGTAGGTCAAATCCAACCAAAGCAATACCTGAACCCAGCCATCCTGTAAGAGCAGAATATAGAGGTAGGCTAGGCAGGGATGACACTGTAATTTTTTTAGATAATTAGGTCATATTTGGTGGCTGTGTTCACAGGTTGTGTGTTGAACCATAAAATTTTTTGTTTGGTTTACACATAATAAACTCTGTGAACCCTACTCCAGGTTCAACAATGATGACTGAGTATAGTGCAGCATTGGCTTAATCTCTAAATTTATTCTATGGTATTTGATGTTTTAGACTACAAAAAGGGGTTTTTCCTAGTTGGCCTTTTCATGATTATCTGCATTAGATTGACCTTTTATATTCTTGTAAGAAAGTTGAGACAAAGTTCTTAAACAAATTGTAATGTACAGCCAAACTGTTATATTGCATTTGATGCACAACAGTACTTACGAAGAAGCAAGTTCATGTAAGATTTATTATAGGAGAGACTGTTATTTTTAATGTGATAAGGAGTTATGCTAATTACAGCTTTAGAGACTAAAATTTGTTAATAACATGTATGTAGATCCAACTTTGCTTCTTCTCAAGTGCTCAATCAGCACCAAATTAATTAACTAAAACAAAGTAAGATCATACATAGTTGTGGTTTTACTTAACAACTGTCCCAATTGTAGTTGCTAATAGAAATGAATTTAATAGAACAGGAAGAAAATAGTGTAAAGTTACACAATTATGCTGAGAACTCCCCTTCCTCCTAAGCTGAAGGTGACTAAAAAGAAAGTTAACCTTTTGGCTAAAGTGAGATGGACAGGTGGCTAATACTGTCTGGAAATCATAGACTGGAAACAAGGCAAGATGAAACATACAATGAATACTTAATACCAGAGAGCAGGCTGCAAACACTTGGTGTGCCAATCAGTCATATAGTAGCTAGCCAAGCAGTAGCAAGCTTGAAACTAGTGGCCATGGTGGTGAGCCCTGGAGGAGTTGAAGGTGCTTGATAGGATTCTTTTGGGATGAAAGCAGCAAATTTATTGACTTTTCAAAAAAAATTCACAGCCACATGCATTCTCTATTTTCTGCTTCATGTTGTTGGCACTAGCAAGTGGGGCATTATAGATATGGTTTCTGTAAAATTACCATAACAGGACAGCTAGAAGACCTCGAGGACTGCTGTTTTAGAGGCTGGTTCTACATTCATTGACATATCTAGATTAGTCTTATAATTGCTATACAGGTAATCGTCAATTTACAATCACAATTGGGACAGTAACTTCCATCACTAAGCATTGTGGTTGTTAAGTGAGTTGCATCCAATTTTTTGCCAGGGTCATTAAGCAAATCATCATACGTTGTTAAGCAAATCCAGCTTTCCCATTGTGTTTTCTTGTTGGAAGCCCCTGGGAAAGTTGCAAAATGGTGATAATGTGACCCTGGGATGCTGCAACCATTGTAAATACATACTTATAATCCACACTTTTTGTTAATCCACTGTTTTGGATTCCACTATTTCTGCTTCAAGCCAGATTTGTTTCACATCTGTCATTGTTTCATTAACATTCTTTAAACATATCTGCCCATAGAAACAGACATCATCCCTAAAATTATTGATATTGTGGCTACTAATTTCTGGCCTCATCTTCAGAGATCTTTAATATTTAAAATGTTTTGTGCCATTTTACAGATCCTAATTAAAACCAAAGGCAGTTATTTTCTTCTTTTTACCTGGAATCTCTAATCCTCTTTAGTGTTCAATTTAAATTATAAGCTTTCTAATTTGTTTTATGATTACAGTAGACAAAAGTAATTCTGGTTTTCAGAAAAAGCTATTTATTTCCAAACTTTTGTTGTAAAAGTTTCAATATTCTATGCTTGTCTGGACCCTTGATTTGTTTATAATATTCTTGGTTCAAAATCTTATTTAGCTTTTTTGCTATTTACTTAAAATTCTTAAAATTCTTACATTTATAGTTAATTTTTCTTTTATTAAGAAATGAAAATAGATTCAGCAGGTAGATTTTTCAAGCTTCTCATTTTGAAAATCTCTAATAGCTTTTAGATGGTTAGAGAAGAAATTTGCCAAAATGATTAGAAGCAAGATTAGCAAACTCTATAGTCTTTAAAAGGCACTGCCTCAGTTGTGAATTTGAAGATTAATCTGTCTCCCAGCACTCAAACCCACAGGAGACCGATGTCCTGAGGTCTCCTTATAAGGAGCAGCCATCTCAAGTACAAGTAGGTGATCTCCCATCATCTTGTTGTCCAGAGAGGCTCTGAGGAATCAGTCTATTCATTGGTTCTTTGGTCTTTACTTTGGTCATTTCCATTCCCCATGTAGACGTGTTTAGCTTGCTGTGCCTCCATTGGAAGTCAAAGCAATCTTTATCCTAATTGTATTCCAGCACCTCTGCTGTTAGTCTTTTGAGGCAGTCCAGACAAGAAACACAAATCCTGGGTACTAACACTAACTTTATTGTAAGGTTACATTAAAAGAATCTTACAAGTCTAAAAACACTTCTCCCTGCCCTTATTTTTACTTTCCAGAAAACCAGGGAGGGTCTCTTCTTAAATACTTCCCTCTTTCTTTCTGGGTGCTGAGATATCTTTTGCATGATGGTTGTCTAGGCTGTAGCTCTTCCTCCTTTCTCCCAAGGTCATTCTCATATCCCATTATATATTCTTAATTCTAATTAGAAAATGCAAAATCAATGTAGATTCCCATTTACGTTTTGTGAGCTTGGTATCTTCCACTCTCTTGCTATAAAACTTACTCGTAACTACCTCCTAGGAAAAAGAGGGCTACCTTGGCACATGGACCTGTTCTACTAATTAATTAGTACAATTAGTTAATCTAGTCTTGTTTCTTTGTCATTTACCTTGGAGGACTGATAATTCATAGGATCAGGCATGTGAAATGAATTGTGAAATGAAAATCATTTAATCTCTTTACATTATTAAAGTCTCAGCATAAATTGATGTGTCTGATTTCTCTACAACTAAGCTAGTTACATGTACTTCTATAGAAACTGATAATTTAAAGTAATGTTGCTTTTTAAAAAGTTGAATCTTCTTAGTTGAATATTGATCAGTGATACCATAAGAGTCATGGTAAAGTAATAGACTTTATTACATAGGTTGGTTCAAATGTAGCTTTCATTTCACAAACAGACTAAAAATGAAACAGCAATTAAAAAAATGTATCCAGAATAGGAAACAAAAATACAAGAATGTGAGAGCATATTTTTATTTTCCTAAGCATTTTTAAATTACAGGGCAGCCCATTTAAATAGTGCCCATTAGAGTTAAATCGTTACGCTATTAAACTTGCTTTTATTATTAAACTTGCTTTTTAACAGCTAACCTCCCGACAAAGAAAGCTGTAGAGAGTTGTCAAATTATATCATGGAAAGCAGATGCTCATTTATAATTAGAATTGCATATGCTTTATTTGCAAATGAGCATTGCTATATCTTAGGGCAGCATTTCTCAACCTTGGTAATATTAAAATGCATGGACTTCACAGAAGGAAAATTATGGAAGTTGAAATTCACACATCTTGAAGTTGCCAAGGTTGAGAAACACTAAGACTCTCTAGTCAGGTCACAACATGATACTCTTTATTACATAAAGGCACTGTGACATTTTTAAACATAAGGATCATAGTGCCATATGCCACTAACAAACACACCAACACTATCTAATTGATTATGATTACACTTTTCATTCTGATGCAAATATCAGAGAAAGAGGTACAGTTTACAGTAGTCTTCTGCTAAACAAAAGACACACCACCTAAATTGAAATAAATGGCTTTATCCAATCCAATGATCTCTAGCTTGGCCATGCTGATTGGGGAAGTTAATAATGGTAGTTTAACACATCTGGAAGATATCAGCCTGGGAAAGATTACAATAGCACGAGACAGATTCTATCAATACTTCTTGAGCAGTTGTACAGCAGTTTGTAACTTCACTAGACCCATTCAATGTTCTTCACATTTGTAATAGAAGAATGTTACTGTCTACAGTTGTGTACTGGAGAATATTAAGGGCACAAGTCAGAAAACATATATTTTAGACAGCAACAGCTCATCTTGTGATGCAACCACAGGACTCACACTGAAAGTCTCAAAAAGCTGTCCAAAGAGCAATGTATATAATATTGCTTTTTTTTCTTCCCTCGTTCAGATACAGAAAAATTAAATGTCAAACTTTACTAATACAAATATTATTGAAATGAGAAGGGATTTTTTTCTTCTTTTTTTGCAACAAGTCCAGAAAAATGTTCATGTGGAAATTATATGTTCTTTTTTCCAACTATTTTTTCCCCTCAAGTATAAGTCAACACTGCATCTTTTGTCCAGGACAAAAGTGACCAAAGGGTTTTCTTCTGACAAAAAGACCTCAAGTGGGTCAGAATTATTTTAGCCACCAGGATGGTTAATATCCCCACAGTGCCTAGAATTAGAGGATTACAACATTTTGCTTTTTGTTTCAAGATAGCGTTTTTCCCTTAATATGACAACCTTAGCCATTTTCCATTCACCCATTTTAGAAACTGTCAGCATCTCAAATTATTTTTTAGAAAGACATGGGGGGGGGCAAGGGCATCTTGAGACTTTAAAAAAACTTACATTGTACCAGAGACATTAAGTTACTCGCTAAGCGTCTCCACTGACAAATGGCCTGCAGATAGTTTGGATTTGGGGGCACTGAGCCTATCTTTTACTGCTCCATATGCCAAGCAGTCTTCATGCATCCATCGGAAACACAAGCCGAGTTCCTCTGCTCATCACCTCAGGTGCTTCTGTTCCAAGATCACTTTCCAAGGCTTCTTCAGAGCTACTTTTTGCTTTCCTGCCATCCAGGTTGGTAACAGCACCATGGGAACTAGAGGAGCCATTAGCAGTTATTGTTGTGTCTCCATAGGTCAGTGTCAAGTCACTGTCATTCAAGATAAAATCAGAATCTTCGTCTTTAAGCTGTTCTTGGTTCTGAAATGAGTTCAACAGGGCTTTTAAGGAAAACAGAAGAAACTTCCATTGCATCTTAATGGAACTGGCCAGAAACTTAGTGGAGCTACATCCTTCATATGGAAGAGGCTAGATTTTGGAGGTAGCTTTGGAGTATACCTGTTTAACATTTCCATCTATTTCCCCCCTCCACCCAAAATAAGAGATGCATTGTCAGTACTGTCAGCTCTTTGAGATAATCCAGATCAAGAAATCAAAGTTTTGAATGCTAATAATATTTTTATTAGAAGATTGTAGCAAGATTCTTGACAGCCTGAACGCACCTCTTCCCTCCCTGCCTTTAGCTCAGAAAACTAGAGAAAGCCAGCTCTAAGACATTCTCAAATTCCATTCCTGCTTTGAACTCCATTTCTCTTATCTAACTATTGTCATATGCTCCTTGTTTCTCAAATTTATTCTCACAGCCCATTACAGGTACTGAGGGGAATTTTACTTTGGGGACTTGTTTTTGATTTTACTGATACTTATTTTGTTCTAAATGACATTGAAAGGTGGCCTTTCAATAAAACTATTACCAGAGTCCAATCCAACAATATGGTCTGTTGTAATATCTGGGCTGCAAAAATACAGGTGACCTCTAGATGTCAGCAAAGACATCAAAGACTCCAATTCTTTGGTGCCATCTAGTAGTTGTCCTTTTTATTTTTGGCAGCCCAGATATGACAGAAGCTAGATACAGTAGCTTTGTATCTTATAAATTGTCCCTTTTCATTTAATTTTTCCTCTACACCTCTACCCTACCAGTAGTCCTCAGCTTACAATCACAATTGATGCAGTTGTGAAATGAGTCATCATAAGACCAGATTTAATTTTGGTCACAAAACATGATCACATGACAGCAAAATACTGCAACTATCATAAATGTGAACCAGTTGCCAAGCACCCAAATAGTGATCACATGGCAGTAAGGATGAAGTAATGGTTATAACCTCAAGGACAGATCATAAGTAACTTTTTCCAAGGCCACCATAACTTCAAACTGTTGTTAAATGAATAGTCAAAATCGAGGACTACATGTACTTATTTTGCTAACTACTATGAATCAGGTATTTTGTACTAGATGTGTGTTCACCAACAGGTGATCGTATTTGTCCTCTACTGCATGACTGAGGATACTATATGTACATTTCAATAATCTGTTCAGCCTTGTTTCAGCAAACTGATTAGATTCATATTGACCTGTTTTGAATATTACTATTTTGATAATAAATGAAATCACAGGATAAATAATGTTTCCAGCTGTGCATTTGGAGAAAAAATACCTTTGGATGAAAACTAGTTTTGCTGGAAAAATCTGTCCAGAAATGTGTATTCATATGTAACTCTAGGAGATTTTTATTAAATAAAAAAGAGGTTAGTATGAAAATATCTAGGAAATCACTCTGAGGGACAGGAAGAAATGACTGTATCAAGACAGCAGGGCTTGAGACAAGGCCAAGAAAAGGAGAAAACATCTCAAAGTGCCTCCCCTAATTTACATGGAATTAAAGTAAGCAGCGGGGGAAGCAGATTCCAATTTGCAAGACTCTGATATTATAAGTGTTAAAATAAAAGGAGTCCTAACTTACATGGCATTAGCTTCTTAGTCTGGTCTACCTTGTTGGGCTTACAACAGCACAGAATTTATGAAAATTATCATTGGAGGGAGGCAATCAGCAATCTCTCCCAAACTAATGTATCTAAACTAGTACATTCTATATTTTGTGTGGAGTTCCTTAAAATGGAATGCAAGAGAGGTTGCTGTCCTGGTCACCTCAGACTCTGATGAGGAAACCAACAATAAACACTCAGTTTTTGAGCTGCAAGACAAATTGCTGCCTGAGGAATTGCAGGCAGAGAAGCTATGCTACTGGTAAACAGGAGATGCAGCTGCAACCACTCTTACGACAATGAAGGGTCTGAGCTGTCACCCCACCCAGTGCAAGCACACTGCAGAGCAGCGCAGGGTAGAGCGCAGAGCAAGAGGAGGAGCAGCAGCAGAGAGCAGAGCAGAGAGCAGCTCTGCAAGGCTCCTTGCCAGAAAGGACCATTGGTTTTCCAGATGAGTAACACTGACATTCCTTCTATTTAAGAAGTGCAGCAAGTTCAAGACTCTCCATTAGAAACAACAATTTGTTGATCTAGATCAGGGGTAGGCAATATTGGCTGTTTTATGACTTGTGGACTTCAACTCCCAGAATTCCTGAGCCACGCTGGCTCAGGAATTCTGGGAGTTGAAGTCCACGAGTCATAAAAGAGCCAACGTTGCCTACCCCTGATCTAGATTGTGTGCTTTGTCTCTTGACTCAAAATCTCATCACTGTGATACTGGACCTGGATTGGCTGATGAGCCTGCTACAACATTGGATTCTTGGCCTTCTGACCACTCTTGTGCTTGCTATTTTGCATTTAGACTTTAAAGACAAATTTGCTGGCCTTTAAGGGATTTGATTTCATTTGTGTTTGTGTGTGTTTGTGTGTGTGTTTGTTTGTTTGCATACCACTTGTTTATTTGCTTGAAAACATCATAGTAAATTTGCAAACCTCCCTATGTCTTTGTGAATGCATGGCCTGAGACAGGAAGCTTGCTGATAGATCATTCACTGATTGATTAGTCAGATGGCACTTCAATTACCTACTATAATCAAATAAAATAAACATTTAAAAATGGATTTCAGTATTAGTATCTTGCTTGGTTAGACTCATATGAAAACTACTCCTTTAGATCTTTAGATGCAAAAGACCTGCTAGGAAAGCAGGGAGATGCAGCAGGAGCAATTAAAACACATTTCCATGTTCTGTTCAATAAAGCACTTTGAGATTCCCTTTTTCTGCCTTTGAGATAATGGTAGAATATTGAGTTTTCCATAGTGGAAAACTAGCAACTGAAAAAAAACACCCTGCTGAAAGGAGAGAGAGATGCAGATTTCACATGGAACTGTGCATCTTATATTAGACTTTTTTGATTAAAAAAAATAAAGTGGTACCATGGTACTCAACTACTTTGAAACTCATCAAATTTGGTACTCAACACATTATGACATGAAAATTTTGTCCCAGTACTCATCATTTGTTTGGTACTCAACGCACAAACTAGAACCTGAGTGCCGTCTATCTTGTGACTCACATTATTCCTTATGGGAAAAAAATCATTTGGTATTCATCACACCTCCCAGAACCAATTAACAATGAGTACTGAGGTACTACTGTAACCATATTAAATGAAATTGTCATTTAATTTTGTCGTATGCACCTGTCTTAACATGCCATACTCATACTAGCTACTCACAAAAGTAGCTAAAGGCTAAAAATCAAAACCAAAAACCTTGCTATCTACAATATTGTATGAGACAAAGGAAAGGATAAATATTTTCAAAGATGTCTTAATCCTCTATGCTCTAACTTTCTAACTTTCCCAGTAAAAAAATACTATTATATCATTCTCTAAAGATTCTTTCCTTGTTTTCCTCAAAAAACAGCATATTTGTTCTACTCATTTCTTCCCAATATACTTACTTGAAGAGAAAACCTAAATTTGCATTCTTTATTAAGTTTCTGCTTTGTTTTAGGTTACAGTTTTGTTTTGTTTTAGGTTACAGTTTTTTCAGAAATATAGTGTAATCGTAGACATATTTTTATTTTATACATGTAGACTAAATACTTCACTTAATCTGCATATTCAATATTACTGCCTTAACTAGAAAAGCTATGGAGTCCCAGTAAACCAAAACATTCTTCGGAGGCAGAGAGAAAAACAATCCATCTGGATCCCAGGGGACTTGAAAATGTTCCAAAAATAACCTGAAGCAGGCCTCTCTGATTCCTTGCATTCTTGCAGATAAGATCTCCTAAATTCACTTCAGAAGTATCTGGTTCTATTTGCTTCTATTTGTTTCAGTAATAACAATACTCGTTGGACTGACACACTCCCATAACTAAACAGTATTAGAGTAGCCATACGTAATTTCCACACTGATACCCTATTCTACATCAAAGCATATATTTACAGCTATTGCAAAATGTATGCGTGATTCTGATGAAAGGAGATGGTGTGAAATAAATGTAGACCAGGCCTTGGAAGTGGGAAAGGAATGTGTGAATTGTTAATGGGAGGGAGAGAGTTTCTGAAAATATGACTCAGTCCTGAGAAAGAGGAAAGCATGAGGAAAAAAAAAAGTCTCAAAACAACCTCACCTGGATTTTGAGAAATTATGATAGGCTTTCAAAATTCTGTTCTTCTATCCTACAGCAATAAATAATTTGGAATCCTTAGCCTGTTTTTCTCACCTCACCTATCTCAAAGGGTTGACACTCAGTATGTCCCATTTCTACCCAAATGTGCAAGCAAACTTTATTAAAATGTATTGAAATTGCATGGTTATTTCCTGGAATATCTACCCTTCTTCCCATTCAGTTCCCCCTCCTCCCCCGAATCTGATGCTACCTAAGAGTTTGGTAGGCAACAAAATGCACTTACCTCATAAACCTGGGGGCTAGTTAAGCAACGAGCTATGACTCCACACCAACCTGGAAGAGTTGTTGTGAGCAGTGGACCACTGTGGGTCAAAATGGGCTTGAGGTATCTGTAATATTTCATTAAGGAAAATACACCTATCAAACAACCATATGCAAATAGTTCAAACTACCATTAATAGATACAGTAATTTCAGCCCATTCTTATACTGAACTATGTATTATGAATAGCGCTAGCCACCAGGTATCAGGAATTGTAAGGAAAAAGGAAAATGAAAAATTCACTGGACAAAAGGTAATCAACCATCAGCCAGATCATAGAGCTAATTAAATAAGGGAGCCTTCAGAGCATATTAACTATCTCCAGGGTAAAAACGAGCTGTGAAACTAATGGAGAAACCATCTGTGAAAACTATTTATAAACCAAACTCCATGAATAAATGTTAGTTTCAAGATTAATATATACATCCTAAGTGTAACAGTTAAATTCAGCAGTGATATACTCATATACAGTCAACAATCATGTGGTGATCTGGACCAACATTCTGAACTGAATCTGAATGATATAGAATAACATATTCTTTGTTTTCTTTGTACCTCAGCTAGTCTAATAGGCATTCTTCACGTATTTTGTCTTGTACCACTTGGAGGAATGGTGTCAGAGCCACTCAAATGTATTTGCCTTTAATACTCCCATTTCTTGGTTTTGCCTATGTATTTTTGGGGCATGTCATACTGTTGGAGGAGGGTGCTTGCATGGGGATTATTATTAGCTTTGCTCTGCTTTGTATGAGGTGCCCTCCCTCTGGGAGAGAGGAATGCGACCTGAAAACATCTCACTTATCTGGGACCGTTGGGAAACGAAACTTGAGATGGGCACTAAATCTCCAGCTTCTCATAACACTGTGGCACCTGTGGATTGGCTGGATTTCAACCGGACAGTGCGATACTGGGAGGAGTTTTGAATTGCCCTTTTGATGTAATCCTTTATGTGCCAAATCTTTAGATGTTGCTTTGCTCTCTTGCCATCACTAACTCTTGATAAAAGTTCCTTTTGAGACAATGCCTGTTTCAAGTTCTGCTTTCTTGGGAGATCTAGCTGAGGCAAGTCCTTACATAAAGCAAGCTCTGCAGTAGTGCCCAACCCAGAGAGGCATCTGCCCTACTGAGAGGGTCATGCATAGCATGTCTCTGCATGCAGCGAAATGAGAGAAGTTGGAACCGAAGACTGCAGTGATGCAGCCATTCAGATTTATCCCAGAGAAAGCACCTCCACCTGGGTAGAGGAAGCTGCGCATCGAGGCCAACATGGTTGCTCGGTGTTGGGAGAAGAGAGGACTGGGAGGAAAGCTCCCAAAAAGTAACTCTCACCCGAGGAAATCAGAAAAAGATTCACAAAAAAAGGACAGAGCTGCTTTCCGATGATGAAGATCTGAACCCATAGTTGGACCCGATGGAGGGGATCCTCAAGCAAGCCATGAATTATATGGTGGAAGCTTTCGAGGCCCTAAAAGCCAAATCCTTGAGTTGCCCAGAAAAAGAGGAAGAACTGACCAAGAAGGTTGGAAGCAGAGGAAACAGTGATAACGGAGATGGCAGCGGGGACTACTCACTGTGACAAAGACAGTGGTGGCTACTCCAGCAGTACAGCAGCAGGCAAACCCCTGGAGAGCTAGGACCCCACAACCTCTCAGAAAGAGAACTCCCCCAGAGGAATCAAAACTGGTTCCGTTGGGAGTCAAATTTGATGGGGATCCTTAAGCAGTTGGGCTTCTTCCTGACTCATGTCCTTACCTACATGCAAGTGTATGGGAGGTCTCTGCCAAATGATGCAGCCAAGATCTAGGTTGTCACCCTAGCCATGGAAGTTAGTGACGCCAGGTGGATGGTGACCCTGTATAACTGCAACACTCCTGAGCTTCAGAATTTAACTGCTTCATGACCACACTGAGACACCATAAAACAGGGGCATTATCTTGTAGCCAAATATATGGAGGAGTTTTGAGACTTGGCTTGCTGTTTGAACTGGACCGAAGACATCCTGATAAGCTGTTTCCAGGATGGGCTAAACGATGACCTGTATAATGCCTGTGTGGTTTGTGGAACACCCACTTGTCTCTATGAATGGTGTCTTCTGGCTGAAGAGGTGGAAACTGACCAGACCCAGAACCTGTACCATCCCGTGAAATTTGGGAGAGAAAGCTAGCCAGAGGGAAGGGGAGAGACTAGTAAAACCCCTGCAACCCAACCACGTTCCACCACCTGCTTCAAATGTAGCAAAGAAGGGCATCGCACTGCAGAGTGCCGCAGCAAGACCCCAGTTAGGAAGTTGGATCACACCTCTGAGGGGAAGCCAAACAAATCCACCCAGCTCTCAAAAGACACAGCTGTGAAGTCAACAGAGGTTGTGGAGCTCCCCTGAGCCCCAAAGGCAGGGGGTAGAACTCTGACACCACCAGACAATGATGATTCATTGGTAAGTGAGCCGACTGACCCCATAATCATGCCCATAGAACTGACAATCCTGGGCACGACCAGGAAAATGGCCCTAACTGCTCTGTTGGACTTGGACTGCACATGGAGCCTGATAAGTCCCAAATTAGTTGGGAAACTGGGGCCTCCCCTTAGAAAACTCAAGGAGCCCGTCACTTTTTGTTAGCTTGATGGGTTCGTAGCAAGGGGCATCCCAGCAAGTTTTGTCACCAAACCCCTGGGACTAACCATGGGAAGCCACTCAGAGACTTTAGTGTTCATTATGGCTCCTTGCATGGAATGACCCCTAGTCCTTGAGATAGCTTGGTTAAAGAAATGGAACCCTTTAATTGACTGGAGAGAGGGGAAGCTAAGGTTCCCAAGGAAGAGAGCGCCTCCCCAGGGTTGTCTGGAAGTAGAACAGAGGGTCCAAAGCATGAACTAGCCTCCACACTGAGCGAGGAAGAACTTCAGAGCATTCTGAAAAAGTACTGAGATCTAGCCGAGGTTTTCAGTGAGAAGAGGTTGGATGAGCTTCCCCCTCACCGACCTATGGACTGTGCTATTGAGATCATCCCGGGAGCTAAATTGCCTAAGCCAAAGCTGTATTCGATGAACTCTAAAGAATTAGATGAGCTCTGCAGGTTCATTGACAAGAATTTAGCCCGGGGGTTCATCCAGCCTGCCAAACCTTGGGCAGCAGCCCCTGTTCTATTCAGAGAAAAAGAATGGGTCTCTTCGCTTCTGTATGGATTATAGGTGTTTAAATGCAGTATCCCTGAAGAATGTGTACCCCCTATCCATCATAAGCTAGACCTGCGAGAAGCATATTATCACATCAGGATTAAGGATGAATGGAAGACTGCTTTCAACTGCCCCTTAGGTTGCTTCCAGTTCAAGGTGCTCCCTATTGAGCTACAGGGAGCCCCCGCAGTGTTCATGCAACTGATGCCAAGTTTCAGACGTATGGGCTTTTCAAGTGACTCTGAGGCATTGTTTACCTTAAAAGTCCTTTATTAGCCTAATACGCCGACAAATGCTTGCTCGAAGGAAGCTGGAATTTGAAATCTCCGCCCCTTGAACAATATAATTAAACACAATTCTCCCCCTTTCTAATTTTGTCATTAATCATATTCTCCAATTAATTTAAAGAATCAGTTTCCCTTCCGTTAGAAGAACCACCAAAGTCTTATCTAATTTAGAGACACAAATGGCCTTCAGAGTGCATTCCTACTCTTCCCTCCCACCAATTTTAAACTAAAACAATACACAAGCCTTAAAGCAATACACAAGTTTAACATAAGAAATAGCTACTCCTTCATTTCTTGTCAAGCAATAACATTCGATGTTAGCAGCGTTGACATCCACCCACCCCCCCGCTTAGAAAGAGGACAAATTCTGTAACGTAAACAAAACACAAGTTAGGAATTGGCTTTTGGTTTGTTGGGGTGTTTCTCATAAAACCTTTTGATAAGTCTGTCAGCTTTCACATCAGTAGATTTCACCCAAGTGGCTTCAGACAATGGGTATCCCTTCCACTGTACTAGGTATTGCAATTTTCCCTTAAAGATTCTAGAGTCAAGAATACGTTTCACGTCATAATGGGTTTGACCTGCTACCACGAGGGGTCCAGGTGCTTTCTTAGGGGGAGGTCTTAAAGTGGAGGTTTGAAAAGGTTTCAGCAAGCTACAATGGAACACCGGCTGAATTTTCCCCAAAAGTCTGGGTAGTTTCAATTTCACTGTGACTGGGTTGATGATTTTCACAATGGGGAAAGGCCCCAAGAATTTCGGTCCCAATTTCTTGTTGGGTAGTTTCAGGTGTAGGTATTTGGTCGACAAAATAGACCTTTTCCCCAACTTGGAATGTTCTTTGGGGAGCTCTCTTTTTGTCAGCTTGCTTTTTGTAGGTCTCAAAAGTCTTTTTTAAGGCCACCTTTGTATTTTTCCAAACTTCTTCCCAACCCCTCACCCACTGATCAAGAGTCTGGGAAGCGGAGGGTAACTGAGGGTATTCCGGTATGGGGTTGAATTCTTTCCCTGTGGCTACACGGAAAGGAGTGTAGCCAGTGCTGCTATGTACTGAATTATTGTAAGCCACTTCTGCAAAAGGGAGGAGTTCGGTCCAGTTTGTTTGTTGGTAAGAGACGTAGCATCTAAGGTATTGCTCCACCATTTTGTTGGCGGACTCTGTGGCTCTGTTAGTAGCCGGGTAAAAAGCAGTTGATAGACCTTGAGATGATCCAATTAATTTAAGAAAGTTTCTCCAAAATTTTGCTGTGAACTGCACCTCTCTGTCCGAAATTATTTGCTTAGGGGCGCCATGTAGTCGATAGATGTTTTAGGAACAACTTAGTCAGGGCGTTGAGCCGATGGAAGTCCTTTGCAGCCAATAAAGTGAGCCTGTTTTGAAAATAGGTCTATCACAGTCCAAATGACAGTATTTCCTCTACTATCGGGTAGGTCTACTATAAAGTCCATAGCTATTTCTTCCCATGGTTGAGAAGGTTCGGCCACCGGTTGCAATAACCCAGGTGTCTTTCCTGGGATTCTTTTCATGGTGGCACATACAGTACAGCTCTTGACATAGTTTTCTACATCTCGTTTTAGTCCCGGCCACCAAAATTGCTGGCAAATGAGATGTAGAGTTTTTAGATATCTGAAATGTCCAGCCTGTTTGACATCATGGCTGTGGTTGAGGGCCTTTCTTCCTGGTATGTACTTTAGAGTAAAGTTGAAACGGTTGAAGTACTGTGCGCATCGTACTTGTTTTGGGGACAATTTTCGGGGAGTTTTTAGTGCCTCTAAATTTTTGTGATCTGTCCATACTTCAAAAGGCACCTTGCTCTCTTCTAAGTAGTGCTGCCAGTTTAATAGCCTAAACCTAATTGTGAAGGCCTCCTTCTCCCAGACTGTCCATCTCCTCTTGCTTTCAGTAAATTTCTTAGAGGTGTAAGCAGAAGGTTGTAGGACCCCACTTTTATTCTTTTGCAATAACACCACTCCGATTGCCACGTCGCTGGTGTCTGCCTGAATTACAAAGGGCTCCCCTGGGCAAGGGTGCTTTAGGACTGGTTCAGTCGCAAATAGTCTTTTTAAATTCTCAAAAGCTTTCTGACAACTCATAGTCCATGCTAGCAGCTGGCCAGGTCGTGGTTTTCCCCCTCCCTTGCCCGTTTTGAGTAGTTCTGTAAGAGGTAGAGCAATCTCAGCAAAAGAGGGAATAAATTGACGGTAGAAGTTGGCAAACCCTAGGAAGCTCTGGAGCTGTTTGTGGGTTTGGGGGGGGCTGCCATTCAATTATAGTTTTTACTTTGGCTGGGTCCATTTCGATACCCTCATTGGAGATTCTATAGGCAAGATAATCTAATTGGGTTTGGTGAAATTCACATTTCGACAGTTTGACATAAAGTTTGGCATTCAGTAGTTTCTTTAACACTTCTCTGACCAGTTTTATGTGGTCAGTCATATTCGTGCTGTATATCAAGATGTCATCAAGGTATACTAGGACCCCTTTGTATAGGTGTTCATGTAGGACCTCATTGATCAATTGCATAAATACGGCTGGGGCCCCCTGCAGTCCAAATGGCATGACTTTGAACTGGTAGCTCCCCAAGGGGCAGTTGCAGGCTGTCTTCCACTCGTCCCCCTCCTTTATTCTTACCCGGTAATATGCTTCTCTCAGGTCTAACTTGGTGAAGACGCTCCCCTTCACAATATCCTCCATTTCAAGGGGGGACATAGCGTACATCCTTGGTCGGGGGAGTTTGGCCCCTGGTAGCAGTTCAATGGAACAATCATTGGGATGGTGAGGAGGCAAGGTATCGCATTCTTTCTCAGTAAACACATCCGTTAGGTCCTGGTACTCACCGGGGATGAGCAGCTTGCCAGGAGGCCGTAAGGCAGCCATGTGTGCTTGCTCATTGGGTGGGCTAAAATCCCCTGTAACATCTCTTGAATCAATGGGGGGATCGGGCCCTATGGGTAATCTCACAGTTCTCATTCCTTTTTCCCACCAGATAAGCGGCTTCCATTTGTCTAGCCAGGCTAGTCCTAGGATAACAGTCTCAGACATCTTTGAAGCTACTAGGAAGTGAATAAACTTCCAGTGCTCGCCTATCTCCAGGTGTAAGGGCTCTGTTAATTGCGTGACTAAAGTCCCTCCCATTAGGGAGCCATCGGCTTGCTCGAACCTCACAGGTTTGGAGAGCAGCTTGGCCTGTATGCCCAGTCTCAAGGCACATGACAGGCTAATGATGCATCGGGAGCAGCCGGTATCAAGTAGCACTTTCAGGTCTACTTGTGCCCCTGACTTAGGGATTATGAGTTTAGCAGGCAATAAAAAAGGTAGGATGGGTCGACTCACCATCGGGTCGTTCTCCCCTTCATCGTCACTGTCAAAACCAGGTAAAGTGGGGGTGGGCCCAGTCCATGGGCCAGTGTCCTCCTGGGTGGGGGACGTAACTTGGGTAACGGGCTCCTGGGTGGCCCAGTTGGACTTTTCTCTCAATGGCTGCTGTGAGGGTTTCTTCCTCGTTGTTGGATCTGGTCTACTCTGCTGTTGCGGGTAAGGAACTGGGCAGTTCACTGCTCGATGTCCCTGCTGTCCACATCGAAAGCACTTGATTGGCAGACCTGTAGGTGGTCTAGGTATTTTGGCAGTAGCAGACGTTGGGGGTTTTCAGGGTGATGGTAGCCATCTGGATCCTGGTTTTGGTGCAGTTTCAGGTGGGGGAGGCTTTTTATAGCAGGCGAGCTGGACATCTAATTTCACCGGTGCCTGGTACCATTCATGCAGCTGGTCAGGTACAGCTCGATAGATACATGTCTGAGAGAGGTGGTCGTCTAACCCTTCTCTAAAAAGATGAATCATTGATTACTCAGGCCATCTCTCTATCCTTCCTGCCATCTTTCGAAACTCCCACACATACTCTAGGGCAGGCCGGCCAGCTTGCTTTATCTTATGGATTTGTTCTTCTGCTTTGAGGGCAATGGATGGGTCCTCAAATCTTTCCCTCAGCCCCAGGAGGAAAAGGTGGGGGTCCTCCAATTCAGGGGCCTGCTCGTTATATAAATTGTTCAATCATTCAGATGCTTCTCCCTCTAGGTTGGACGCAATCACATTGACCATCGCACCTGGGTCCAGGTAAGAGTAACCCCAGCGATTCAAGTGAGAGCGTACTTGGTTAAGGAAAAAAATCAGTTTCTCTGGGTCCCCATCAAAGGTTGTTCTGAAGGGTGGGCTCATCATTGCTTGCTGAGGCCCCCATTGCTGCTGGCCCCACCTTAGTTGTTGGTTCAATGGCTACTGGGGCCCCCATTGGTGCTGGCCCCCCCTTGGTTGTTGGATCAACTGTTGCTGGGGGTCCCACTGCTGCTGGCCCGCTCCTGGTTGTTGATTCACCGGTTGCCAGGGCCCCCACTGCTGTTGTTGTGTCTCCAGTGGCTGCTGGCCCCACTCTGGTTGCTGATTTAATGGCTGCCAGGGCCTCCCCTGATGCTGGCCCCTCTGGCCCTGCTGTACGTTTAGGGCTTGCACATCTGGGTCCTGCTACTGCCACCCTTGCTGTTGTCTTCCCACCAGCTCCTGATCTCCAGGCTTCTGCACCACCCCCAGCTGTTGCAAGGCTTCTATTAGCTGGGGAAAGCTCAGAGGTTGTTGGCCTTCCACTTGTGGGGGCTCCCCAAACTCCCATTGCTGCCGAGGCCCCAGACTGGGGTCCTCTGTCTCTATGGATCTGGAGGGCTTAGCAGGGACTCTTGGATCTGGCAAGCAGTCTGATCTGCAGACAGGATTTTCCATTCACCCGAGTATTCAATCTCAGCTGGCCTGGCTGCTCCGAGGCTCCTGGAGTCTCTGCTGGGCTTAATCCACTCTCCTGGTTGTTTGGGTCCAGCTCCCAGCTGGGAGGATTGCTGAAACTCTTTCCTTGCTGGCTTCTTAGCTGGCCCTTCCCCCACTGGGTGGCTGCTGGTGCCGGGGAGCTGGCTTCAGGCAATTTTACTCCTTCCATTATGGGATCTTCCCCAACTCTTTGCCAGACTGCCTCTGAAGCTTAGAGACAGCGATGGGAGGTCGGGACTCCCTAATTAGTTTAAAAAGTAGTGTGGATTCCAGCTTGATGTCAAGTTTCCGATGTATGGGCTTTTTAAGTGACTCTGAGGCATTGTTTACCTTAAAAGTCCTTTATTAGCCTAATATTCCGACAAATGCTTGCTCGAAGGAAGCTGGAATCTGAAATCTCCGCCCTTTGCACAATATAATTAAACATAATTCTCCACCTTTCTAATTTTGTCATTAATCATATTCTCCAATTAATTTAAAGAATCAGTTTCCCTTCTGTTAGAAGAACTGCCAAAGTCTTATCTTCTTTAGAGAGACAAATGGCCTTCAAAGTGCATTCCTACTCTTCCCTCCCACCAATTTTAAACTAAAACAATACACAAGACTTAAAGCAATATACAAGTTTAACATATGAAATAGCTACTCCTTCATCTCTTGTCAAGCAATAACATTCGATGTTAGCAGCGTTGACAACTGATCAATGAGGTCCTCCATGAACACCTGTATAAGGAGGTCCTGGTGTATTTGTATGATATCCTGATTTACACCGAAATTAAAGCTGAGAATGTGAAATTAGTCAGGGCAGTCTTAAAGAAGTTCTATGTTGCTAAATTGTATGCCAAGTTCTCGGTGTGAATTTCATAAGGATAGAATTGACTATCTGGGCTACTGCATTTCTCACGAGGGGGTGGAGATGGATCCAGAGAAGATGCGGGCTGTCATGGAATGGATCCCTCCCCACACCAGGAAGCAACTGCAGAGGTTTCTGTGGTTCGCCAACTTTTACAGCGAATTTATCCCGTTTGCTCAGATCGCACTCCTTATCACAAACTTACTGAAAACTAAGGGAGGGAGTAAGCTGAAGCCTGGCCAGCCACTAAAATGAACAGCTGAATTCCAAGCTGCATTTGAGAAACTTAAGAGACTTTTTTCCGCAGAACCGGTGCTGAAATACCCAGACCCGGAAAAGCCATTTGTGATTCAGGCAACGCTAGCGATGTGGCAGTGGGGGCGGTGTTACTACAGAAAAACCAGCCGGGCCAGTTACAACCCTATGTCGACATATCCAAAAAATTGTTGGAGACTGAACAACAATGGGCTGCTTGGGCAAAGGAAGCCTATGCAGTGAGATGGGCCCTTTTAACCTGGAGGTATTTCCTAAAAGGAAGAAAAATCCCTTTCCAGGTCTGGACTGATCATAAGAATCTTGAAACTTTAAAAAACCCCAGGAGGTTGTCTCCGAAACAGGCACACAGGGCCCAACATTTCCATTGTTTTAATTTCTCCATCCACTATCTGCCAAAGGGGGGGGGGGAGACTTCCTGGCAGATGCTTTTTCACAAATCCCACAATATAACAGTGTGAAGGAAGAAGTGGTTAAAACTGCCTCAGCCACTACGAGGGCACAGACTAACACACACACACACACACAGTTAGACAATGTGGTGATTGGGGAGTTCAAGAAGGTGCTGGAGAATGACGAGTGGTTCACTGGCCATAAAAACCTCTGCTCAGTGCAATATGGGTTGGCTTGGGTTGGAGGAAAGTTTTATGTGTCTGCAAATCAGAGACTGAGGATCATGCAGGCCTGTCACAATTCAAAAATGGCAGGACACTTTGGATTTCTAAAAACTCTTCACCTGCTTAAGAGGCATTTTTGGTGGCCCTCCTTAAAGAAGAACATTGAAAGCTATGTGGCTAAGCTGTACTACTTATGCTGCTGCTAAATGTAGGCAGGGAAAAATGCCTGGCCTCCTGCAGCTGGTAGCAAGCCCTTCGGCACCATGGACTTTATTGTGGAGCTACCCGAAAGCATGGGAAACACTGTCATTTGGGTTGTCACCAACTTGTTCTCTAAACAAGCCCATTTTATCCCATGTCAGAAGATCCCAACTGCAAAGACTTTGGCTAAGTTGTTTGTTCAGCATATTTATCACCTTCATGGTGTATAATATTCGATAGGGGTGTGCAATTCACCTCTAAGTTCTGGAAAGCCTTTTTGGACCTTTCAGGTTTGGACCAGGGACTGTCATCTAATCATCATCCTCAAACAAATGGGGGGACAGAATGAAAGAACTCAGTTCTACAACAATACTTCTGTTGTTTTATTATCAGGAGGACAACTGGACTGATATGTTGCCATTTGCTGAAGTGGCTTACAACAATGCAGTACACTCCAGTACTGGGTACACCCTATCCAGATAAACTTGATTAATGTGTTTATTTTTGTTTTTCCTTTTCCCCCTTCCTTTTTTTGTTTTGCAGGTGGATTTTTCTTTCTATTAGAGGGGCCGAATGTCAATGCTCCTCAAATGTATTTGCCTTTAATCCTCCCATTTCTCCCTTTCTTGCTTTTGCCTATGTATTTTTGGGGTTTGCCACAATGTTGGGGGAAAATGCTTCCATAGGGAATATTATTTGCTTTGCTCTGCTGTGTACAAGGTGCCCCTCTGGGTGAGAGGAATGCAACCTGAAAACATGTGCCTTATCTCCCGACATTGGGGCCATTGGGAAACAAAACTGAGAGACCTTGAGATGGGCACTAAATCTCCAGCTTCTCATAACACTGTGGCACCTGTGGATTGGCTGGATTTCAACCGGATGGTGGGACACTGGGTGGAGTTTTGAATTGCCTTTTTGATGTAATCCTTTACGCCCCAAATCTTTAGAACTTGCTTTGCTTTCTTGCCATCACTAACTCTCAATAAAAGTTCCTTTTGAGACAATCCCTCTTTCAAGAGTTCTGCTTTCTTGAGATCTAGCTGAGGCAGGTCCTTACAGATGGGCCATATTAGTTTCTGCTCACAATAAATGTGATTCATTTGGCTACTTCATTTCTGTTCTGGATTATAACAGTATCTTCATTTAGCAGTTGTTTTTACTGGAACACATGGCCTGTTCAGACCAGACAAGGATTGGCAGTTTTACAATTGCTTCTTGCATTGCATAGAGTTTTGCCCACTAAGAGTGTGGAAAGGATACTTGTGGTCAAAACTGTACCAAAGCCTGAAGATCCATACACTTTCCTGTTTTGTCCGATTCCTTCGTTCAGCATCTGGACCATCCTGGGCAGGAAAGACAATTTTGTTATGCAAAGAACATTATCAAATAAAGGAATAATACAATCTGAGTAAGAGCAAGGTGACAATAGTTTTCCAGCAGAAATTTTCTTTTCAAAGGGGTCAGAAACATAACACCTAGAGACATGCTTAGAAAATAAAAGTGAGGGAGGGCTACAACCCTGTACTTTGTTTGGAAGTATGCTCATCTTGCCAGAAAAGGGTCAAATGTAGGCTTGCATAAAGGACATCTTGGGGAAGAGAGTGTCCATTTTGCTAGTTTAACTTCTGGTACAAGAATGTGAAGTGACCATATCCATACAAAACCTGGAGTCCATTCTATGAAAATGTGCAAAATATGGAGCCTAGTTACTAAATATACCAACTGGATCAAAAATTTACTTAAGCTATATGAGCTGTATGAAGCAAGGGCAACTATTCACAAACATGGAGTTCCTCCATAAGACGTAAAAGAAGGATGTAACTTATACTACTCCTATTTAGGACATGAGTATCTGGATAGCATCCTGCCTTTTATCCTAATTATATAGCTCTAAACAACTTAAGAACTGTCAAAATGGAACTCTAGTTATAGAGAAGATCAGATGAGAAATGTCTGTATCAATATAAACATCAATAAATAATTTAACTAGTATACGATTTTCTTTCCTGAGATGAACTGGAACAATTGCTGAAAATTAGAAGATTCAGTCAGTTGAAATCAGAAGGTAAGAAAAAGGAAAGAGTCTTAGGAGTTATCTGAAAAGTAAGTGAGATTATTCAGAAGGAACATTGTATTTCTCCCTCCAAACTTTTAAGGAAGTTAATCCTTCACGTCTTGGTGAATGCAATAATTGATTTGGTGACTGCCAGGTTTCAGGTGTGTGGGGCACTAGCTGTATTGTTATGTTAAAACTAATTTTTAAGAAGTAGATATAAGAATCCAAAACTGGAGCTTCTTTGGTAAGAAATGCATCAAATAGATATGGGGGAACAAGGTGAGGAGGCACAGCAGTAGAGGACAAAGATGAAAGAACACAAGGCAATATGTGATTGGTCCTTCTTTCCCTTCCTTTCCATATGTATGTATAGGATGAAACAAAACTGAAGGACAAAAATAAAACTTCCTAACAAAGAACTCGGCTGCCCCATTTATATTCTAATACTGTGTTTCCCCGAAAATAAAACCTATCCCCAAAATAAGCCCTAGTTAAGCCCCTCCCACTCTTCCCTTTCACTCTCCTTCTGAGCCAGACTGCTGATGCTTTTGGCCCCCTGGCCCCCTTTGCAGCTCTGTCCACACAGTCACCGAAGCAGCAGGTGCAGCCCTGGAGGGTCGGAGAAGGTGCTGAAGCGAACGGAGATCCTGCCTGCAGCACCCATACCGGCTGCCCCTTCCCTGCCAGAGCCAGAATGCCACTGCATTTCAGTAGATGCTGGCCTTCTGTCTGGCAGGCCTGGGCAGTTGCTGGAGAGAGACGGGCCCGTTTCAGTGCCTGGCGCCCTTGGTGGAGTTTGCCTTGCCACCTGCTTTCCAGCTCCGTGTTGTTTCTCCACCACCGCGGAGCTGGAGAGCTTGCCCCATCACCACCCAGATGCCTTCGCTTCCCCCAAGCATTTCTTTACTAACTTGCTTTTCAGCTGCATTGCATTTCTCTATCATGTTTCTCCGTCACGTTTCTCTGCCATGTGCAGGGAAACCAAGGAAGTTTGTGGGGCTAAAAAATAAATAAATCAATCAGACCGTCTAACTTCACGAGAATGTGGAAGGTCTGATTTTTTTTTTAGTCCCACAAATTTTTGTTTCCATCCATGCAAAGGCAGAGAAACATGATGGAGAAACGTGACACAGCTGAAAAGCAGGTTAGCAAAGAAATGCTTGGGGGAAACAAGGGCATCTGGGCAGTGGTGGGGCAAGCTCTCCAACTCCCCAGCAGTGGAAAAACTCGACAGAGCTGGAAAGCAGGTGGCAACGCAAATCCCCAAGGGTGCCAGGTGCTGAAACAGGCCTGTCTCTCTCCAGGAGCTGCCCAGGCCTGTTGAGGGAAGGCCGGCATCTACTGAAATGCAGCGGCATTCCCACTCTGGTGGGGAAGGGGCAGCCAGCATGGGCATTACAGGCAAAATGCCCACTTGTTTCAGCACTCTCCCCAACCCTCTGGGACTCTGCCACACTTTGGCCCTAGGCTGCCACCTCCCTGCTCACCTCTCAGATGGGCTAGGCCAGGCCAGGAAGGTGGCCCCTCAGCATTCCTGGGACAAAGGCCCCCTGCTGTACCCAGACGAGTGTCAGCCTGGCTGCCCATGCCTTGGCATCCTTCCTGCCGCCACCCAGCACAGCCACCCCAGGGCTGTAGGAGCAGGCCTGGCACGGGAACATGTCCCCCATCCAAACTTTCTCATACCCTACCTTTACCATAATTGGTCCGCCCTGACACTCCGAGGTTGGCCCATCACCACCGCACTTCAAACTCTGTGTCTCTACCCCATGCGCAGGCCCCCGTGCACTCACCACCTACTATAAGACATGCCCTGAAAATAAGCCCTAGTGCTTATTTCGGAGCCCAAAAGAAAATAAGACTGAGTCTTATTCAGGGAAATACAGTATAAGGCTGAAGCTTGCCTGTGAATTTCAGAGTCACATGAATTGAGCACAAGTTTGGGTGGGGGGGAAAGGTATAATATGAATGCTGCTCGAACATGCTTGTATATGAACATCACTGACCCTATGAAAAAGTTAACTACTTACTCCTTGTAAGACTTGGAAGCTGTCATTGTTAACTGGAGGGTCTTGATCTGGGTCAACTCCAACTCTGTACAAATATCAGGAAACAAAGAGCATGAGATAATTAACTGAATTAATACCTTTTCCACTGGGCTTGAGGTCAGTGGAAAAGATGTAGCATAGGTAGGTATGCATAGTGCAAAGAGAACCCAAAAGTGTCTGGTCATATATTGGTTATTAAGTATTACTGTACTTCTACTCTAATACTTTAATTTCAGGATATATTTTTTAAACAACCTAAATAAAATACCACTCCATAGAACTGAAGCTATCAATATTGTGTAGAAAGAGAATGCTTGTTTGACTATTGTAGACCTTGAAAGCTTCATCAACTTTCTCACTGTTTTAATAAGACAACCAGATATGTTAAGAGAAACAACTGAGTACCTGTCTGGATTTTATTTTCTAATGACTATTCTAATGACTAATGCTATTAATTAAGGAAATGAGTTATCTGACCTTGAAAGACTTAGAGAAAGGGTGTCCAATTTTGACAACTTTAAGACCTGTGGAATTCAAGGGAATTCTGAGAGTTGAAGTCAACATGTTTTAAAGTTGCCACGGTTGGGCACCCCTGCTGTAGAGGATCAATAGAAGGGGAAAATCAGGAGCATGGAACCAAATCCGTCTCCAGGGGTTGATACTGCTCCCTATTGCATGGACTGGATGTTATCAGGGTTTGAGGATCAGGAGAGAAGCAGCCCCTCTACTGAATTCACCCTGTTCCTTTCCCCCCATCTCCTGCACTTATACCATGGTTCTAAATCAGTCCCCAGAGTTTAGAAGAATGTGACAGAAGGTCTCTAGTGACCACATCAGTTCTGTAGTGGCTTCATTGAGGAATTCAGTTATTATAAGTGAAATAAAGACTAAAGAACCAATTGCATAGAAAGCTGACAGAAGTTCAGTCAACATTGCAGGAAGATACACCATAAGCAAGTAGTTTTTTTAAGGCAGTAGAAATCTTGTAAGCATGAAAAGAGCACTCAGCAGTATTACACCCTATCAGTGATCTTTAGAACCCAACAAAAAATTCAAACATAAGGCAAGTTTGTTGCCAAGTAAATGCAAAAGCAAGGAATATGGCTGATGCAATTCTTAACTGAAAGAGGATTCTTTGTAGTAATGTTTTAACTTATAATACAGTGAAATATTTTAAAATATATCTTATATTCCTCTGGTGACTCATCACAAACAAAAAAAACTTTCCACCATGATTTTCTGTTTATTAACTTTACTCCCATTTCCCCTAACTCTTTTGAACAAGCATGTCTTCAGTTTATCCAAATACAGCTTTCCAGTGTTCCCCATCCACCCAATTAAATTACTGAACATGAAACTGAAACACAAGGTTAACTCTGTGGCTTTGCTTTGAAAAGCAAGGCAGTCTCACCTGACTTGCAACCCTGATATGGAGATATATGTTGTTGTTGTTAGCTGCGAAGTCGTGTCCGACCCATCGCAACCCCATGGACAACGTTCCTCCAGGCCTTCCTGTCCTCTACCATCTTCTGGAGTCCATTTAGGCTCACACCTACTGCTTCAGTGACTCCATCCAGCCACCTCATTCTCTGTCGTCCCCTTCTTCTCTGCCCTCAACCTTTCCCAGCATTAGGCTCTTCTCCAGTGAGTCTTTCCTTCTCATTAGGTGGCCAAAGTATTTGAGTTTCAACTTCAGGATCTGGCCTTCTAAAGAGCAGTCAGGGATGATCTCCTCTAGGACTGACAGGTTTGATCACCTTGCAGTCCAAGGGACTCGCGGGAGTCTTCTCCAGCACCAGAGTTCATAGGCCTCAATTCTTTGGCGCTCAGCCTTTCTTATGGTCCAACTTTCACTGCCATACATTGCAACTGGGAAGACCATAGCCTTGACTATACGCACTTTTGTTGACAAGGTGATGTCTCTGCTTTTTAGTGTGCTGTCTAGATTTGCCATTGCTTTCCTCCCCAGGAGCAAGCGTCTTTTAATTTCTTGGCTGCAGCCCTTATCTGCAGTGATCTTGGAGCCCAGGAAAATAAAATCTGTCACTACCTCCATTTCTGCCCCATCTATTTGCCAAAAATTGAGAGGGCCAGATGCCATGGTCTTGGTTTTCTTAATGTTTAGTTTCAACCCAACTTTTGAACTCTCCTTCACCCACAAAAGAGGCTCTTTAGTTATTCTTCACTTTCTGCCATTAGAGTGGTATCATCTGCATATCTTAGGTTGTTGATATTTCTCCTGGCAATCTTAATTCCAACTTTTGATTCATCTGGCCCTGCCTTTCTCATGATGTGCTCTGTATAGTTCTTCTGTGTAATTTTGCCAACTCTTCTTAATCTCTTCTGCTTCAGTTAGGTCCCTGCCATTTTGGTCCTTTCTCATGCCCATTTTTGCATGAAATGTTCCCTTCATCTCTCCAATTTTCTTGAAGAGATCTCTGGTCCTTCCTATTCTATTGTTTTCTATTGTTTTCTTCTATTTCTTTGCATTGTTCATTTAAAAAGGCATTCTTATCTCTTCTAGCTATTCTCTGGAATTCTGCATTCAATTGGGTGTATCTTTCTTCTTCTCCCTTGCCTTTCACTTCTCTCCTTTCCTCAGCTATTTGCAAAGCTTCCTCAGGTAGCCATTTTGCTTTCTTGCATTTCTTTTTCTTTGGGATGGTTTTAGCTGCTACCTCTTGTACAATGTTGTGAACCTCCGTCCATAGTTCTTCGGGCACTCTATCAGATCTAATTCCTTAAATCTATTTGTCACCTCTACTGTATATTCAACAGGGATATGATTTAATTCATACCTGAGTGGCCTAGCACTTTTCCCTACTTTCTTCAGTTTAAGCCTAAATTTTGCAATGAGAAGCTCATGGTCTGAGCCACATTCAGCTCCTGGTCTTCTTTTTACTGACTGTATAGAACTTCTCCATCTTTGGCTGCACAGCACAGTCAATTTGATTTCTGTGTTGACCGTCTGGTGATGTCCATGTGTAGAGCTGTCTCTTGGGTTGTTGGAAAAGTGTGTTTGCTATGACCATCATATTCTCTTGACAAAATTCTATCAGCCTGTGCCCTGCTTCATTTTGCATTCCAAGGCCAAACTTGCCTGTTATTCCAGTTATCTTTTGGCTTCCTATTTTAGCATTCCAATCCCCCATGATGATAAGGACATCATTTTTTGTATTTAGTTCTATAAGGTGCTGTAGGGCTTCACAGAACCGGTCAATTTCATCCTCTTCAGCAACGGTGGTTGGGGCATAGACTTGGACTACTGTGATATTGAATGGTTTGCCTTGGATTCGAACTGAGATCATTCTGTCATTTTGGGGATTGTATCCTAGTATTGCTTTTCCTACTCTTTTATTGACTATGAAGGCTACTCCATTTCTTCTGAGAGATTCTTGCCCGCAGTAGTATACCTGATGGTCATCTGAATTAAATTCACCCATTCCTGTCCATTTTAGTTCGCTGATTCCTAAGATATCAATGTTCAGTCTTGTCATCTCTTGTTTGACCACGTCCAGCTTGCCTTGATTCATGGATCTTACATTCCAAGTTCCTATGGAGAAAATTTTTTTACAGCATCGGACTTTCCTTTCACTACCAGACACATCCACAGCTGAGCGTCCTTTCGGCTTTGGCCCAGTCGCTTCATTCTTTCTGACGCTACTAGTACTAGCCCTCTGCTCTTCCCCAGTAGCATATTGGACGCCTTCCGACCTGAGGGGCTCATCTTCCAGCGTCATATCGTTTTGCCTTTTGGTACTGTCCATAGGGTTTTCATGGCAAAGATACTTGAGTGGGTTGCCATTTCCTTCTCCAGTGGATCACATTTTGTCAGAACTCTCTGTTATGACCTGTCCGTCTTGGGTGGCCCTGCATGGCATAGCTCATAGCTTCATGGGTGGAGATATATGGGGCAATTTAATTCTTGGGGCCTTGAGTGGCAATCTGTATTGACAAGGAAAGGCCCATGGGAACAGTTAGGATCTTTTATTCTACACAACTGCAGGCAATGGATTTTAATCTAGGTTAGACTGCAGTTTATGTGTATAGAGCAGAGAGGAAGACTAAACACAACCTGTTTTTCAGACCAGGGTCTTGACAGTTTGGGCCTCCTAAGCTAGCAACATCTATGAACTCATATTTAAGGAAGAAGCTACAGCTGTTTAGGGGAAGATGCAAAGTATCAGAAAGTGTCTGGTAAGATAACAATTGTTATTACTGTGCTTCTATTCTAATTTCAGGGTACTTTTAGCAATTTTATTTATTATGAAATTAATTTATTATAAAATTTATTTACTGTCCATCTCGTATCCAATGAATCTAGGTGGATATGATTTTATTTGTACATCACAACCAAGGACCATAAAACTCTGGTTCTATTTGTAGATCATAACCAAAACTTTGAGCAGTAACAATATCCTACATAATTCAAACCAGGTTATCTGAATGCTAGTGTTCCCCAATATAAATTGGTCCAAAATGGAAAGAGCTTTCTCTCTGTTCCACCTGCTTGCGAAACACACTTGGCAAAAATTTGGAAGACAGCCTTCCAAAATCATTAACTCCCACTTCTTCCCTCTGATGATCTTCCCCTGGTAAGCAAACAATGTTTTTATTTATATAATAGTTATTTATAATCAGTACAAAATTATAGTTTGCTCAAACAACTTGGTTATTTCATGTTTTCCTCACAAGAAGGATAAGCTAAACTAAGTTTCTAAAGCTTTCTATTGTCAGGGTTTTAAATTTCAGTACAATATCCATACTAACCCCATGCAAAATTTAATGCAAAAAAATAATGAACAGACATAGGAAAATCCAAACCAGTGGAACATTACGTAGATTTTCCAAAAATCTAGTTTTAGGTATTCAAAAACCAGTTAAATCTGCAACCTATGTACTTTTATCTATGGCTGCCAATTGAATTATTATTATTCCCAAATGCATTTCTGGCAAACATTTGTTTAGAGTATCCATTTCTACCTACAAATTGACTTAGCTTATTTAAGGAAAAATTCTTCACACCAAACATGTTTAAAAAAATAACACTTATCAGGATTTAGAAGAATAGCCCAATTTGGCAAAGGCCAGATAATGTAAAGAAGTTGAAGTGGGTTTTGAGACAAGATAATAAATGCAATCTGATTTGCAAAAGAGTTAGCTCCTAACAAACTTATGATTGCTTGTGAGTTTCTGCACTCTTTTCAGTTGCTAGATTGAACAACATGGAGAATGATAATAGTATTTTTCCAATTCACATGTAGTAAAATTTACAATAAAAATAAGAATGGTAAAAAGTCTTCTGCAGCATTAAGAGAAAGACATGCAACAGCAGACAAAGGATGCACACACTTGAGGTTAGAAAAATGAAGAAAGCCAAGCACCAGGTAAAGGTCATTCTGTTTGGTCACCTGAAATACAGCCAGTGGCTTTCATTCATCTCTTCCACCGATGGAATATATTCACCGACTCTAGTATAGCACAAAAATGGGATTGATTTACTTATACATTTTTAAAAAAAAAAACGCCTTTCCATGTTGTTTCTTCTAGGACTACTTTATCATTAATGGAGTGCCAAGTATGAAAATAAAAAAAACATTAAGAAAAAAGACAATAATATTAAGTAACTCAGAAAATTAAAAATTATTATTATGATTATAGTTAAAAGAAATTAAAGGCACCAAGCAAACCTTCTCTTTCAAATGTCCTTGATCCATAACCAGGATTCATTCGTTTTCCTCTCTCCCTGCCACCCATTTCAGTGCCAATGGAATGTGGAGAGCAAGGATGGAGATAAAAGCTAGAAGTCTTGATGAAACACTACAAGCTTCCATCAACCCTCTTAAGCAAGCAAAAAAACTTGAGCTGAAATGTATATAAAAAACCATTATAATTAATCAGAGGTACTTATAATGAGAGGTTTTCCCATCATTCCTCTTCTCATTCTCAGGTGCATTGCTTCTACTCTTTTCAGAGTCACTTCTGTCCTTCTCTTTATGTTTTTATGGAATGCTACCATCTTCTTTCCAGGTCCTTGCTTCCTGTAGTGGCAACCTACTTTCCCAAGCTTTTCTGCTTTTTCTATGATTTTCTCATTTGCTTGGACTGTTGAAGGACCCTCATATGATCATTCAAATACAGGTAGTCCTCAACTTACAATAGTTCATTTAGTGACTGTCCAAAGTTACAACGGTACTGAAAAAAGTGACATGACCATTTTTCACATTTATGACTTTGCAGCATCCCCACAGTCACGTGATAAAAATTCAGATGCTTGGCTACTGGTTCATATTTAAGACAGCTGTAGTGTCCCAGGGTCATGTGATCCCCTTTTGCGATCTTCATTTAACAACTCATTTAACAACTATCTTGCTTATCAGCAGAAATTTTGGGCTCAGTAGTGGTCGTAACTATCACTACTGAGAACTATTTCTACAAATCATATAGCTAGGACAACATTGTGCTGCAGTGCAAGGATGGGTTGCATTCCTTCTCTGTATTTTTGGTGCGACTGCTGAACTCTGAAGCCTGAGTCATAAAGTGTCACGAAGTTGCATTGCATCCAAATATGTACCAGCTGCCACATTATAATCAGCCACTGGATTTTAATCAAGAAAATGTAATTCTTAGATGAGGATCTTGTCTGAAGTAAATAGAAAACTCTTGCCTATGATGGTGCATTACAGACAGTCCTTGATTTACAGCCACAATTGAGCCCAAAACTTCTGTTGCTAAGCGAGACAGTTGTTAAGTGAATTTTGTCCCATTTTATGATATTTCTTGCCACAGTTGTTAAGTGAATCACTGCAGTTAAGTTAGTAACATGGTTGTTAAGTAAATTTGGCTTTCCTACTGACTTTGCTTGTCAGGTCACAAAAGGTGACCACAACCATCATAAATACATGCCAGTTGCCAAGTGTACACATTTTTATCATGTGACCATGGGGATAATGCAACAGTTGTAAGCAGTGCTTTTTTTGTAAAAGAAAAAGGTGCCGGAACTCACACATGTCATACAACCCGCCATGCCTACCCTACAAGGTTCCATCCAAAAAAGGTGCCGGAACTCCGTTCTGAGCGTTCTATGAGAAAAAAAGCCCTGGTTGTAAGTGTGAAAAATGGTCGTAAGTCACTTTTTTCAGTGCCATTGGAACTTTGGTTACTAAATAAATGACTTTAAGTTGAAAGTACTTATATTAGCCGTCTTCTCTATGGCAATGAAAACATCTGGCACCAAGGGAATATTGTGGCATTTTCTATGGCTGTAATTCTAATTCCAACTGGCCGACCTGGACTGAGGATGGGGTTTTTTTAATATTGTTTTAATCTTATTGGTTTTAGTAATTAATTATGGGGCTTTGTAATTTAATTCTTTTTTAATATTTGTATTACTGTTTTTTATAGCTGTTTTATTGTTGTGAGCCGCCCTGAGTCTTTCGGGAGATAGGGCGGCATATAAGTCAAATAAATAAATAAATAAATAATAAATAGTGTTTTGTCAAGAAAAGTTCCACTTGCATCAGATGTCTTAGCTAAATCTTTCACCACTGTGCGTGCCCCTTCCACTGAAATCCTTTACAATGTATCTCATTATTTCTAGAACGATCCTCCTCCTTTTAAGAAGTTTTCTTTGAAGGAATGGTGTGTGGAGAAAAAATGCAGTAGGAATAAGTTTTGACTCACACAATTCTGAAGCCATATCTGAATTAAGGTTTACTGATTGGAAAGATAGGGAGAAATGTCCTTGCATTTGCACACAACACTTGTAGATCATTATGGATAAAATTGCTACCAGAATTCCAATTACATAGAAAGAAATATACATATAAAATTTAGCAGGTTATATTTATTTTCAAAATTCTAGAACAATGTTCCTGGGGTAATGCAAAATCTATGTGGCATTATACTGTCCATCCAAGATCCCATTCTTGAGGCCTTAGAAAGAACTAAAATTATGAAATGTTTCATTTTAAAAATACTAAATACATTTTCCAAAATATGGATCAAGTCTTTCCTATAGTTCTTCACTGACTAAATAATTCTTGCCAGGCTGTCTTGAACAATTTCAAAGTTCCAGCTGTCAGAAGTTTTCAGAAATTTTCTATATATCCAACCAAGTGCTAGCAGCTGATACATCAACTATATGAGACAGTGACTCAATTCAAATACACAGTATTTTCAAGCCATAAAATTAGAGCCTAAAATATTTGATTTTTAAAAAATAGAATAACAGCTAATAAAGGGAAACTAAGATGATAATGGCTTGTCTACTTTCCCTTTCTCATCTACTCTGTCCTTCAGTCCCTAGCAGCATGCACATGCACATAGCTGCACATAATTCTAATGATCTGTTAAAACAAAGTATTTACCATAACTAATTGATTGGAAGCCACTCAGAATTTAGTATAAGATGATCAGCTACATAAATGTTTTAAATCATACTAGCCCAGGTTTGTAAATCCATTTCAAAATTATACTCTAGCTGGGTAAAGTTAATCACAGCAAGCCACAATAAATTATTGCCTACCAATGGTTCTTTAGCCATGGTCTGAAATGTTAATATTGTAAACTGGTCAACACTCTCCTATACTATTACTACATAAACACATTAAATGACTGTGTTATTATGTGCTTAGCAGAGATTCTTGGAACTGCTCCTAAGTGAGTAAATTTCTCTGGTATAAATGAAGAAAAACAAGTCATTTCAGAATTACTGATTTTAAAAACACAAACTCTTTTAAATAGTGTTCTCACAGAAAATATTTTTACTGCTGCATCATTTCCTTTCTCAGAACTATAAGCAAAATTAATTGATCAGCTCTTTTCTGCATAGTGGTTTAAGATACCCTGATTCAAGCATTATTTTCTCTAAAATAATGGTGGAGCAGTGGGCTAATGCCTCCTTAAGTAACACCAGCTGCCTGCAATTAGTGCAGGTTCGAGTCCCACCAGGCTCAAGGTTGACTCAGCCTTCCATCCTTCCAAGGTAGGTAAAATGAGGACCCAGATTGTTGGGGGCAATAAGCTGACTTTGTAATAATGCCGCTTGGGGTGTGTGTGAAAGCCCTAACAAGCAGGCATATACATAGAATGAAGGCTACTGCTAAGCTTGTAAGCCGCCCTGAGTCTTCGGAGAAGGGTGGGATATAAATGTAATAAAATAAATAAATAAATAAATAAATAAATAAATAAAGGCTGTTATCAGCAGAAGATCTGAAAGATAACTGAATGCTAATGCTCATGTTTATGCATGACTTAAATGTAATACAATCCTCTGTCCTAATGAACTGGGTTGTAACAAGAGCTCACTCTTTACTAATGAAGAACATTTAAGAAATCTTCAAAGCAGTTAAGCCAAAAGTTGCACAGGACATTAGTAATGGCTAAAGATATATAACTGAAGAAGGTAAACACAAAAATTGTATTAGATTAGAAGTTTCCCTGATAACAAATGACTGTATCAGATTTCCAAGTAAATGTGCTATGCACATAACTTTCTATCCTTTGTTTTCACTAGTAATCCTCAAATGGACATCACACCTTACACTCTAATTGTAAGTTCAGCTAAACAGAATCACTCCTCTACACATTGTATATGACCACAAGCAAGGCTAGTGACGGCTATGTTCCTTACTGTGCCATAGTATTATTAACCTTGACTGGAATATTCTTCTATTGCAGAGAGAATAAAGGCAGTTCTTGACTTACAACAGTTCATTTAGTGTCTGTCCAAAGTTATAATGGCACTGAAAAAAGTGACTTAATTCCATTTTTCACACTTATGACCATTGCATCATACCCCTGGTCATGTGATTTACATTTGGAGGTTTGACTGCTCGTTCACACTTATGACCATTGCAACAACCCAACAAGCAAAGAGAATGGGAAAGCCAGATTCATTTAACAACTGTGTTACTAATTTATCAACTTCAGTGATTTACTTAACAAATGTGGAAAGAAAAATCATAAAATGGGGCAAAACTCACAATAAATTTCTCACTTAACAACATACATTTTGGGCTCAATTGTGATCAAATGTTGAGGACTACCTGCAATTAGCACTGCCTCAAACTCTAACCCAGGGCTTTTCAACCAGTGGTACGGGTACCAACTGTGGTACATTGGCACCTAGCAGGTGGTACATGACCATCCTAGAAAAATACTAGTGGGGGAAGAGAATTGTTCTGTACCAGCCTACTACCGGCCCTGCAGAAAAGGCAGGGACAACCCCTTTACAAACGGCAAGAGGCTGGAACTAAGCCTGCCAAATTTATTAACATAAAACAGAGCAAAACAAGACACGAACCATGAAACAGGAGCTATTCAAACGGTTGCCTTCAGCAAACCAGCCCTCCCACGCATTCCCCTTTTAAACAGTTTAGGGCGTGGCTTATCTCTGCCTCCTTCCGAGGTGCTCCATTGCCTTCCTCTGTTTACTCCTGATTGCCTCCTGCGTCGGGTGTCCTTGAACAGGGCCAGCTGTGGGTCATCTTCATCCACGCTGTCAGGCTCACACAGCTGGGTCTGCGTCATAACCAGATGGGAGGGGCCTGGCTGAGGGCTCTCATCAGCAACCTCTCCAACACCCCCCTCCTCCTCCTCTGAATCATCCGACCCAACTGCCGAACCCACAGGCTGACCCTGAATCACAACAAGAATGAGTTGAACCAGTGGTAGCACCGCATAAGCCTGAGCGAGAGATGGCTAGAGCTGCAGGGCTGTCAGGGCTCAGCAGAAGAGCCAGGATCAGTGCCATGCTCCAGCTGGAGGTCAGTGCTGATCCCAGCGCTTCTGCTGAGCCCAGAAGAAGCACCGATCAGCTGGAATGTTGCAGCATCTCCAGGGTCTTGTGATTTACAATCAGATGCTTGGCAACTGATTCATATTTATGATGGTCACAGTGTCCCAGGGTCATGTGAAGTGACCAAAACCTCCTGCAACCACCCAGCAAAGGGGTGGGGAATAAAAACCAAACACCCCCCAACCCACCCCCGCTGCCAGTCCTCAACAGAAATGCTCACAACAATGAAAACCTCAGACAGGAAGAAGAGCACCGCCGGGCGGGCAGGCAGGTGTCCTGCTAGGCTGTGGCTTGGGGGGCACTTTTTCAGTGCCATTGTAATTTCGAACAGTCACTAAGTGAACTGTTGTAAGTCGAGGACTACCTGTACTTCACTTTTTTCCTTTTTTTTTTGGTCCTCAAGTTATTGACACATTGCTAGGCGACTGTTGGTACTCGGATGTTGCCATATCCTAAAAGTGGTACAATGGGTGAAAAGGTTGAAAAGCCCTGCTCTAATCAACTAATAGTGTTATGATTTTTCCTCCTTCTCTTTGTATTACAATTGCCCATGACTGCCATCTTCTGGGTTGTTTTATGTCCTGCAGCTTCAATGATTTTCTATTTTGTACACACAGACAGACTAAGCTCAATTAGAAGGGAACAGGGATAATTAACACTGCAAATCTTAAGAGCTTGTCTCTTTACGAAGCATACTCCTTTATATATGATTTAGGTCAGAAGTGGGTAAGAAAGAGAAGGATTCCATAGTTCCAAACAAATTCTAAGTGTTTGGAAAGGATATCACCTGACCATTTGACAAAATAAATCCCAAAGAACTTTGTTGCTGAAATGAAGGTTGATGAAAATAATCAAGAATGGAATTTTGCTATGAGCGAACTAGATCCTGGTCCTGCCTGATATTCATAAGTAACTCCTTGGTTTAGAATTTTTCCTCATACTAGTAATCAATCAAAAGCAATCTTCTATTTGAAAGTGTCTCTTTACCTTTAAAAACACATACACAAAACCAGTTGAACCTTTCAAAGCAAGCAAACTTCTGAATATATGAATTATGATCATATATTTTCTATGCAACTAACTACACTATTTTCTTTATTTATAGCATACCTTTATTATTTTTACAGATAAATCAAGGTGGCAAAGATATCCAACATGCCTTCCTCCTATTTTCCCCTCTGTGAGGTGTATTGAGCTAAGAGAGAGTAACTGGCGCAAGGTCATCCGACTGGCTTTCGTGGCTATGGCAGGACTTGAACTCACAATCTCCTGTTTTCTGACTTGGTGTCTTAACCAATAGACCAAAATGGCTCCAGTTTGAATAACTATGTTAATACTGATTTGATTTTTTTTAAAAAAAGTCAGTTATGAACAAGTAGGTTCAAATTCAGACTGGATACCTTATGTTTAGCCATGACAACATGGGTGTTGTGCCTCCACCAACGATCCAGACAGTAAAAAAGACAATAAGTAGGGTTGTGGAGAACATCATCTGATGAGCATACGTTGCAGTGTCCCGGATGGAAAGAGCAAATGCCATGGCTCCACGGAGACCTGCAGGCAACATTGACAAAAGGACGGTGGTTGTCACACAATAGAGAACAGCTGTTTTGAGTATCTCCATCTAAACAGAATGCCAGCATTTAATATATGACACAATCTATAATTACCAAGGTTATAAACAGTTTCTCAACCCCAGGAAAGAGAATCTGTTACTACGATGAAATATGAATGCTATTCAAAATCAGTATGTATCTGCTGAAGATTATGTAAGCCTCTCAACCATTAACAAAGCAGCTAGACCAGGGCTTTTCAACAGGTGGTATGCGTACCACTGGTGGTATGCAATCACTGGGCTGGTGGTACAGGGCATAGCCTTCCTCCCCCCTCATCGCACCCATGCACCAGCCTTGCTGCATTGACCCGCCAGGGGCTCTCTGTGGACTGGAGCCCGTCGGGGGAGGTCGGGGCTGGCCGTAGGCACCGATCAGTTGGCAACTCCATACGGCTGGCCTCGACCTCCGCCGATGGTCTCCAGTCCACAGAGAGCTCCTGGCGGGTTGATGGCTTCCTGGCGGCAGCCCTGGCCAGTGAGGAGGCTGAGAGGGAGGTGTGGGCCCGGTGCTGGGGCTGCCAGGGCTCAACAAGGATCAGCGCCGCTTTGCAGCTGATCGGGGCTTTTCCGGGGCTGCCAGGGCTCAAGCGCCAGGATCAGGCTGCTTTACATAGATCGGGGCTTTTTCGGGGCTGCCAGGGCTCAGCAAGGCTCAGTGCTTCTTTGCAGCTGATCAGGGCTTTTTTGGGGCTGCCAGGGCTCAAGCGACAGGATCAGGCCACTTTGCAGCTGATCGGCGCTTTTTCGGGGCTGCCAGGGCTCAGCAAAGATCAGCGCCGCTTTCCAGCTGTTTGGCGCTTCTTCTGGGCAGTCAGGGCTCAGCAGAAGCACCAGGATCAGTGCCAGGCTCCAGCTGGAGCTGCTGAGCCCCGAATAAGCACCAATCACCTGGAAAGCAGCACTGATACCAGCACATCTGCTGAGCCCCAAAGAAGCACTTATCACCTGGAAAGCAGCATTGATCCCTGCTCACACACACACACACACACACAAGCAGTTACAGCTGAAGGCGTTTCAGCCTTCAACTACGGCTCCCAGTCCTCCAGCATTTGCAGAGAGAGAGAGACAGAGAAGCACTGTCTCTCTCTCTCTTCATGCCAGCTTGCCCCCTAGCAAGGCTCCTGATTGGCCCTGCGCCCGCTCCTCTCCCATTGCCCTTTGCACGACGTGAAGTGCCCGGGGAAGAAGCTGCGGAGGCAGGCGGGTGGGCGTGTAGCGAGTTCCCTCCAAAGAGTTTCCTCCAGGCTCTGCCCCCACCTGATGGCTCTCTCTGTGCGTCTCCGATAAGGAGCAAGGCCCCTCGCCTCTTCTGCGGTAGCCAAAGCCCACATGGGAAAGAACGATCTTTATGGAAGCAAAATAAGCCCAATTTCGGGACTTTAAGGGCAACTGCAATGGAAGCGTGACTGTGTCTGATACTTCCCTATCTTGGACTTCAGAAAGCAGTTTTCCTAAACCAAGAGTGCCTGGTAGCAAGAGGAAATAATGGGGAAAGGAGACGAGGTGGGGTGGGAGAGTTGGACTCATTGAAAGCACAATTGCTCAGAGAATGGAGGAGAAAAGAAGAGAAGAAGTGACCCAAAAAATCTTAGGGAAGAACTGGGAAAACAAAAAGGTGACAAAAGAAGAAGCCCAGAACTCTGAACTGCTGAGAATGAACCAAGGTTGGTGGAGGAATAAAAAGAACTTCTTCAAATATGATCAAGTTAAAAGAAAAAAAACAAGGAAGGAAGGAAAGAAAGAAGAAAGGTAGGGACAGTGGGAGAGAGGGAGGGAAGAAAGGAAGGGAAGAAGAAAGGTAGGGACAATGGGAGGGAAGGAAGGAAGGGACAAAGGGAGGGAAGGAAGAAAGGAAGGAAAGAAGAAAGGTAGGGATATTTGCCCTTCAGAGTATAAACAGTAACATGCCTATTGAAAACTTTGGTTTCCCTCCTGCCCACTCACAATAGTAACCCATGGATTCCCCATACACACACAAACAGGCACCCTGCAACCTGAGGGAGGGTGGGAGGGACAATGGAAGGGAGGGAGGGAAGGAGGAAGGGACAAAGGAGGAAAGAAAGGAAGGAAAGTGTTGTGATTCAGGGTCAGCCTGTGGGTTCGGCAGTTGGGTCGGACGACTCAGAGGAGGAGGAGGGGGGTGTTGAAGACCTTGCTGAGGGGGGGCCCTCCCACTTGGTCAGCACAAAGACCCAGCTGTGTGAGCCTGACAGCGTGGATGAAAATGACCCACAGCTGGCCCTGTTCAAGGACGCCCGATGCAGGAGGCAGTCAATTAGGAGTAAACAGAGGAAGGCAATGGGGCTTCTCGGAAGGAGGCAGAGAGAAGCCGCGCCCTGAACTCTATATAAGGGGAATGTCTGGGAGGGCTGGTTTGCTGAAGGCAACTGCTCGGATGGTTCATGTTTCTTAAAGCTCCTGTTTCTTGGTTTGTCTTGTTCCGTTTGTTTTTGTAGTAATAAATTTGGCAGGCATAATTCCAGCCTCTTGCCTTCTTGTAAAAGGGGTTGTCCCTGCCTTTTCTGCAGGGCTGGTAGCAGGCTGGTACAGAACAGTTTGCCTTCAGCCTCCCACCCCTTACTACTATTATGGAGCAGCTACATGCTGAGAATGCCCAGCTCACCCAGCAACTCACTTTGCTGGCAGCTCAGGTGGCTCAACTGCAAGCTCAGGTTCATGCTGCACCCCCACCATCACCCCCACCCAGGAGAAAATGCCAAGTTGCGATGCCGGATAAATTTACAGGCACTCCAGAACTATTTCCTGCTTTCCTGGGACAATGCCAGCTCTTTATCAGCGTGAGAGCAGCTGATTTCCCCACTGACCGGGATAAGGTGGGGTTTGTGTTAAGCCTTCTTTCGGGTGATGCAGCTCGTTGGGGCACGCCTCTGCTGGCTCAACCTAGCCCATTGTTGGACAACTTTGTGGGGTTTTGTGATCATATGCGTCTGATGTATGAGGACCCTATTAAGACGCAGACTGCTACTCGACACCTGAAAGCTCTGAGGCAGGGTCAACGCCCCCTACAGGGCTATATCAGCGATTTTTGGCTGCTTAGCCAGGATTCCGCTTGGAATGAGGCTGCGCTTGTGGATGCCTTCCAGGATGGATTGTCGGAGGAGATGTTGGATGAGCTGGCCCGTGTGGATATTCCCTCAGACCTGAATGGGCTGATCCATCTCTGCCTGTGGGTCGATGCTTGGTTGCAGCAGCGAAGGAGTCGCCGTGCCACCCCACAGACCCCTGCAGCCCCTGTTGTGCGTGAGCCCCCAGTTCAAAGGGAGGAGCCAATGGAGCTGGGTGCCGCCAGGTCTCGTCTATCGGTGACTGAAATGAACAGACGACGATCGGGGGGGTTGTGTTTTTACTATGGGGACCCTGGGCATTTGGCTGCTTTTTGCCCAAAGAAGCGACAGCAGGCATCAGTGACCGAGTCTGCCCCGAGAAAGTCCCCTACTTTTCTGTCGGGAAACGCCCCGAGCCCGATCTAGACAGTGTGATAGATCGGGCATCCCACAACACTGAGCGACGTCTTTCCGATGCTGCCTGTGGACCTCCACGGCATCTGATATTGGAGGCACGTCTGATCATTCCTGGCAAGCCAGAGGGGATTCCAGTCCATGCCTTAATTGACTCTGGGGCCACCACAAATTTTATGGACTCAGCATTTGTGGCCAAATGGACTGTTCCCCAGTGCCCGGTGGATCCGCCCATGTTAGTGGAGACTGTCGATGGTCGAGTGCTCCTGTCTGGGCCAATTACGGCAGCCACGCAACCATTATGTATGGCCATCAGTTCCCATGTGGAGGCCATCCAGTTCTATATCACCTCAGATCTCATTTCCCCATGGTCTTGGGACTGGCGTGGCTCCGGGCGCATGACCCACAGATCTATTGGTCACAGAACTTGGTCACCTTCCCAAGCTTGCAGTGCGTGGACCACTCCCGCCATATCTGTGCTGGCCAGGTGGAGGGTTCCCCAGGGGTTTCCTTGCCTCCCGAACTGTCCGACTTTGCTGATGTGTTCAGCGAGACAGAGGCGGAAATTACCCCTGCACAGGCCCTATGACTGCCCCATTGATTTAGTCCCTGATGCGCCTCTCCCAGTGGGGCATTTGTACTCCATGTCGGACCCCGAGTTGGCTGCATTGCGGGACTTTCTGGAGAAGAATTTGGCTCGCGGTTTCATCCGGCCCTCGTCCTCGCCAGTGTCTGCACCCGTGCTCTTCGTCAAAAAGAAGTCGTGCAAATTGCGGCTTTGCTGCAATTATAGGAAACTCAATGCCATCACGGTGCACAATCGTTACCCGCTGCCCCTCATCCCCAAAGTCTTGGACCGACTCCGGGAGGCTAAGATCTTCACGAAACTGGACCTGCATGGAGCTTACAACCTCATCAGGGTTCGGCTGGGTGATGAGTGGAAGACGGCGTTTGGTACTCGCTATGGACATTTTGAGTACACGGTGATGCTGTTTGGCCTGACCAATGCCCCCGCTGTGTTTCAGCATTTCATGAATGACATTTTCCGGGATTTGTTGGATCAGTTTGTCGTGATCTACTTGGACGACATCCTGATCTACTCCCCGTCGCGTGAGGTGCACCATCAGCATCTCCATCAGGTCCTGCAGCGACTCCGAGAACATCGGCTGTTTGCCAAGTTGGAGAAGTGCCAGTTCTACCGGGTGACCATTGATTTCCTGGGTCACCGCATTTCTCCTGAGGGCATCACCATGGAGCCGAGTAAGGTTGAGTCTTTGCAAAGTTGGCAACCCCCGCATCGCGTGAAGGATGTTCAGCGACTTCTTGGGTTCGCCAACTATTACCGAACTTTCATCCCTGGGTTTGCTGCCTTGACAGCCCCCCTCACCCGGCTCCTGCAAAAGAAGACTCGGTTCCAGTGGAACGCTCCAGAACAACAGGCTTTCCAGACTTTGAAGGAAGCCTTCATGAAGGAGCCCATCTTGAAGCATCCTGACCCGCAACGGCCGTTTCTTGTGGAGGCGGACGCCTCCGACATTGCCATTGGGGCGGTGTTACTCCAGGCAACGACGCCCAGCGGTACCCTCTTCCCTTGCGCGTACCATTCACAAAAACTGAACCCTTCGGAGCGCAATTATACAATCTGGGAGAAGGAGCTGCTGGCCATCAAAGTGGCGTTCGAGGCCTGGAGGCATCATCTGGAGGGAGCGCGGCATCAAATTGAGGTCCGGACAGACCATAAGAATTTGGAAAGCCTGCAGACTGCTCGGAATTTGAACCAACGCCAGATCCGGTGGTCTCTTTTCTTTGCGAGGTTTGACTTCCGGGTTCGGTACATACCTAGTGGGCACAATCAAAGAGCAGATGCTCTGTCCAGGAAGCCCGAATATTCCCGAGTGGAAGACAAGCTTCTGCCCAGTACAGTGATCCCCGTCGAGTCTTTTGCTGCGGTGCGGGAGCCGGTTGATATACGGGCTCGGATCTGGGAGGCACAGCAGCAGGAGGTGTGGGTGGCTCAGCGGAAGGAGGAGGTGGGGCCAGATTCTCCTTGGATGGTCATGGATGGACTCTTGTATTATCCTGACCGGCTCTACGTTCCGGGAGGGCCACTCAGGGGACTCATCCTCAGCCAGTGTCACAATAACCCGGCGGCGGGGCATTTTGGCCTGTTCAAGACCCTGAACCTAGTCTCCCGTACCTTCTGGTGGCCCCGAGTCTGACACAACGTCCAGTCCTATGTTACCTCCTGCATCCCATGCAGGCAGGCCAAGTCAGCGACAAGGGCCCCACCTGGATTACTGCAGCCTTTGCCGACACCCAAAAGACCCTGGGGGGCTGTGTCCATGGACTTTCTGACGGATTTACCCCCATCCTCTGGTTTTACGACAGTGTATGTGGTGGTGGACATGCTGACCAAGATGGCGCACTTCATCCCCTGTCACGGCTTACCGTCAGCCCGCACCACTAGTCGTATGTTCATTCAGCAGGTGTTTCGGCTGCACGACCTCCCTGATAGAGTCGTCTCTGATAGGGGGGCCCAGTTTACAGCCCGCTTCTGGCAGGAGTTGATGCATGCATTGGATATCAAGATTTGCCTCTCGTCCGCGCATCATCCTCAAACTGACGGGGGAACCGAGAAGGTCATTGGTATCCTGGAACAATATTTGCGCTGCTACGTCAATCTGCAGCAAAACAATTGGGTGGACTATCTGGCCATAGCTGAGTTTGCATTTAACAATTCGCAGCACACCTCCACACAGATGACACCGTTCTTGGCCAATGTGGGATATCACCCCCGGTTTTTCCCCCTTTCTCCCATGGACTCACCGGAGCCGGCAGCGAACAACTTCATGGCAGAGTTACAGGCGATCCATCGATTGGTGCGACGTCAGTTAGAGAAGGCCAAGGCCGATTACAAAAGATTTGCTGATCGGTCAAGATGGGATACGCCTCCACTATCGGTGGGAGATTGGGTCTGGTTGTCCACCAGGAACCTACCGTCAACATGGCCGGTGAGAAAGTTAGATCACCGATATTTAGGACCGTTCCCAGTCGAGGCTGTCATCAATCCGGTCGCCTATCGCTTAACTCTGCCACGTTCCCTGCGCGTGCACCCAGTCTTTCATCGGTCTCTGTTGGTCCCCGAGCAACCGGCCTGTCCACTCCACCGAGCGGAACCTCCCCAAATCAGGACCTCTCGATGGAGGCAGCACCCCCGAGTACGAGGTCGCCAGCATCAGGGATTCCTGTTGGCTGAAAGGTCGTTTCCAGTACCTGATTGAATGGAAAGGTTACGGACCAGAGGACTTCACCTGGGAAGACGCGACCGCCGTTCATGCCCCTGCATTGGTGACCGCTTTTCATGAACAATTTCCATCCCGACCGCATCCGGATCGGCAGACCCGGGGGAAGGGCCCTGCGGTGCGGGATAGTCTTGTGATTCAGGGTCAGCCTGTGCATTCGGCAGTTGGGTCGGACGACTCAGAAGAGGAGGAGGGGGGTGTTGAAGACCTTGCTGAGGGGGTTGAAGATCTTGCTGATGAGAGCCCTCAGCCGGGCCCCTCCCACTTGGTCTCCACAGAGACCCAGCTGTGTGAGCTTGACAGCGTGGATGAAGATGACCCACAGCTGGCCCTGTTCAAGGATGCCCGACGCAGGAGGCAGTCAATTAGGAGTAAACAGAGGAAGGCAATGGGGCTTCTCGGAAGGAGGCAGAGAGAAGCCACGCCCTGAACTCTATATAAGGGGAATGTCTGGGAGGGCTGGTTTGCTGAAGGCAACCGCTTGGATAGTTCATGTTTCTTAAAGCTCCTGTTTCTTGGTTTGTCTTGTTCCGTTTGTTTTTGTAGTAATAAATTTGGCAGGCGTAATTCCAGCCTCTTGCCTTCTTGTAAAAGGGGTTGTCCCTGCCTTTTCTGCAGGGCCGGTAGCAGGCTGGTACAGAACAGAAAGAAGGAAGGGACAATGGGAGAGAGGGAGGAAGGAGGGCACCCACCCTAGTCCCACCCCTCTCCAACAGAGACCCATGGATTCCCCCCACAGGCACCCTGTAACCTGAGTGATGAGCTGCCCCCCCCCCCGGCCATTGACTTTGCTTGTCAAAAAGTTGCAAAAGGTGATCACATGATCCTGGGACACTGTGACCGTCATAAGCATGAATCAGTTGCCAAGCACCCGAATATAAATCACATGACCCTGGGAATGCTGTAACAGTCATAAGTGTGAAAAATGGTCATGTCACTTTTTCAGTGCTGTTGTAACTTCAAACAGTCACTAAGCGAATTGTTGTAAATCAAGGACTATCTGTATTTTATTATTTTTCCTTTTTTTTGGTCAAATTTTTGACACCTTGCTGGACAACTGGTGGTACTCGGACATTGCCTTATCCTAAAAGTGGTACAATGGGTGAAAAGTTTGAAAAGCCCTGAGCTAGACCATTTAATTGGTTTCTGTGGTTTATAAAAACAAGTTTTGCGTGCTGCTTTAAAAAGAGCAAAACAAATAAAAGAACAAGACCAGCAGAAGATTATGGAATTTTCAAAGCGCACTTACAGCGAGGCAGTGGGAGGAGCGCGGCCCAAAGGAGGCAGGGCCATTGATGAGGTGCTCCAAAAGCTTCGGGGCGATAAGAATGGCGACTAAATTTTTGACTTGGAATGTTAATGGATTAAATTCGCCTCAGAAGAGAAAGAAAGTTTTTTTATATTTAAAACAATTTAAGACTGATGTTATATGCTTGCAAGAAACGCATATTAGGGCTATGGACCAAAAGTTTTTACTGAACTCAAGACTGGGTATGCAATTTGTTGCCTCTGCAATGAATAAGAAAAATGGAGTGGTTGTTTATATTAAAAGTACTATAACAGCGAACTTAATTGAAGCAGATAAGCATGGAAGATACGTAATGATAGACTTGCTGCTAGATGGTAAAAAAACGCTTCTAGTTGGACTGTATGCTCCTAATCAACAACAACAACAGGCTGACTTTTTTAGCTTACTTCACACAAAGCTTACTCAGTTGGATTACAAATCGTTTATTTTTATGGGGGATTGGAATGGCGTTTTGGACGTACAGATGGATAAGGCTGGTTTTTTTAAGCGTATTCCGTGTCATGCCAGGCTGCCTAAGTCTTTTTTTGAAATGAAGGATGATTTGGAATTGCGAGACATTTGGCGTGACACACACCCGCATGAAAAGGATTATACTTTTTTTTCTGATAGACATCAATCTTTTTCTAGGATCGACTTTATTTTGCTGACTAATGATTTCTTTTCTAGGATTAAGAAGATAAAGATTTGTGCAAGAGCTATTTCTGACCATAGCCCAGTATGGTTAGAGATTAATAAGGATAACAGAGATAGGCGCTCGTGGCGCGTAAATGAGAATATGTTTAGAAACCAGGAAAATGTGGAAGAGTGTAAACAGCGAATGAAGGATTTTTTTGAAATTAATATGAATAAGGATACTTCTATGGATATGGTCTGGGATGCTAGCAAGGCCTATATGAGAGGAGTGTTGATATATATGAACAATAAATATAGACGTACGTTGGAAGCTAGAAGGAAACAATTGGAGAATGAAATTAAGGAAAAAGAGAATGCTTTGATTTTGAATCCATTGGATGTGAAGACTAAGGAGGCTATTAAGCTATTAAGAGGACAATTTGATAAATTAATGGCTGATCAAGTGGCAACCAATTTGAGGTTTGCCAGGCATAATACTTTTTGCAATGCTAATAAGCCAGGTAGATGGCTAGCTTATAGACTAAGGAAAAAGCAGAGGGCTTCTAATATAGACAAAATTGAACATAAGGGAAAAATGGTGTTTCAACAGGATTTTATTAAGGAAGCCTTCGTGGATTTTTATTCTAAATTATATGCTAAGGAGAAGATTAATGAAAAAGACATTGATGAATATTTGGAGAATGCTAGCATCCCGGTGCTTACACAAGTACAAAAAGAGGAGATTAATCAACTGATTACAGAAGAAGAAATATTTACAGTAATTAAGGAGTTGAAGGTGGACAAAGCGCCAGGTACAGATGGTTTGACTGCGGCCTACTACAAAAATTTACAATTAGAGATGGTTAAACCATTAAAGGAATTGTTCCAGACAATCCAGAGAGGGGGAAAGGTGCCTCCATCTTGGAGAACTGCCTTTATCTCTTTGATTCCGAAGGAAGACCAAGATGCTACTCAAGTTAAAAACTATAGACCGATATCACTATTAAATACAGACTATAAGATATTTGCTAAGGTGTTGGCTAATAGATTGATGAGGGTTCTGCAACGGGTGATTCATGGGGATCAAACTGGGTTTATTAGTGGTAGGCAAATGAAAAATAATGTGAGGCATATAGTAGATGTGTTGGAATTTTTGGAAAGGAACAACCAGATCCCTGCGGCGCTAATTTTTTTAGACGCTGAAAAAGCTTTTGATCAATTGAATTGGCAATTTTTGATGAAAGTTTTAGACAAAATGAATTTTGGGGATAAATTTTTGCAACCAATCAGGGCATTATATCAAAAACAAACAGCCCGAATAATAATTAACAATAGCCTGACAGAAGTATGTAATATTGAGAAGGGCACAAGGCAAGGGTGTCCGTTATCGCCCTTGTTATTTGTGTTAACATTGGAGATATTATTGGTAAAAATATGAAATTCGGAAAGAATTAAGGGTATACAGATTAGAGATCAGGATTATAGATTGAGAGCGTTCGCAGACGATCTGGTTGTTACAGTGACCCAGCCGGAGAGTTCTGTTGTGGACCTGATGGAGATAATAATGCAATATGGGAAGGTTTCTGGATTTAAAGTTAATGCACAGAAAACTAAAATTTTGGCTAAAAATATGACAGCATCGCAAAAGGCCCTTTTAGAAGGGTTAACTGGATTTGAGATTGTTAAAAGGGTTAAATATCTGAGGGTGTCTTTGTCGCCCTCTAATACAAAATTATATAAAAATAACTATGAAAAATTATGGGGAAAAATCCAAAAAGAAATGGAGAGTTGGGAAAAACTGCAATTGTCTTTGTTGGGGCGAATCGCAGCAGTAAAAATGAATGTCCTGCCTAAATTTTTATTTTTATTTCAAATGATACCGGTTCTTAAGAAAGATTCTAATTTGGAGGAATGGCAGAGAGGTATCAACAAATTTGTTTGGGCAGGGAAAAGGCCACGAGTTAAACTTAAGATTATGCAGGATACTCGTGAAAGAGGTGGTCTTAAAATGCCTAATTTTAAATTATATTATGAAGCTGCTGCATTAGCAGGTATAAGTGATTGGATTAATTTGACACAAGAGAGATTATTAAATCTTGAGGGCCACGACTTGCTGTTTGGCTGGCATGCATATTTGTTGTATGATAAGAAGGTAGATAATGTGTTTAGAGTGCATATTTTAAGACAGGCATTGCTGAGAGTTTGGAAGAAGTACAGACATAAGTTAGATTGTAAGATACCATTGTGGGCAATTCCAAAACACGCAATAGAAAATATACATGCTGGTTTCAAACATGATGTGACTACGTACAAGGAGATTCTAAGCTTGGAAAGAAATGTTTGGTGTTTGAAGCCATATAGTCTCTTGCGAGACGAGAAGATTGTTCAAAATTGGTTTCAATATACTCAGCTACGGGCCAGGTGGAAAGAAGATCAGAAAAATGGTTTCACAATGACTGATGAAAATCTGATGAAGCAAATTAGAAATCAGGGACCAGCACATATTAAACGGATATATCTTGCATTGATAGAGATTGATTCAGAAACAGAACTTGTTAAGGATTGTATGATAAAATGGGCCCAAAATATCCAGGAAGTTATCACAATGGACACGTGGGAAAAGATTTGGGTGAGGAACGTAAAATTTACACAAGCTCAAAATTTAAGAGAGAACTTTTATAAAATGTTTTATAGATGGCATCTAGATCCTAAAAAGCTTGCAAGTATGTATCCGAATTATCAGCCAAAATGCTGGAGATGTGGTGATGAAGATGCAACATATTTTCATGTATGGTGGACTTGTAAAAAGGTTAAGGCCTTTTGGATAAAAATTTGGTGGAATATGCAGAAGATCTTCAAGCAAAGGATAAAGTTTTGTCCGCAACTTTTCTTGTTGGGAATAATTACGGATGCTACGGTTGTGGACACTAAATTGATGTTAAATTTAATTACGGCAGCAAGACTTTTGATAGGTCAGTATTGGAAGAAAGAGGAACTGCCGACCATAGAAGAGTGGACTTTAAAGGTCTCCGACCTGGCAGAGATGACGAAGATTTCGGCTTATTTGAAAGATCACTCGCAAGAACGTTATATTATGGAATGGAGAAAATGGATTGAGTTTATCCAGAACAAGTATAGGGTCAAGAAGTTTCATGTAGCATTTGAATAAGTCTTCTTTCTTTTTGTTTCTTTTTCTATTTTAGCTTTTCTATATATATTTAATATTACTAAGGTTTGTTTTATCCTATATAAGCTAGAGAGTGATGGATTTTAGAGTTTATGGTTTTTAGTATATGGTTGTTTATGATTGTTTTTTTTATATATATATACCTTGTATTTAGCTCTGGGAAGTCGGGGGGGGGAGGAGGGGAGGGGGGAGAGGGAGGGGGGAGGGAGAGGGGAGGGGGAGGGGGGATTGTTAAAGATAAACTGTATGTTAAAACTTTTCAATAAAAAAAACAAGTTTTGAAAAAACACAGTAAATGGTGAGAAAGCTCAAATTTATGAAACTTCAGGAAGGATTTAATCTACTCAAGTTCTAATAAGTGCTGACCTCCCAATATTTTACCTGTGGAACATATTTTTAAGACATATTTAAGTCTAAGTGTTTCTCTGTGTATGTGTTGTCCATTCCAGTCAGTGCTGAATCCCAGAAACTGCCACTTTTTAACTGCTTAATTTTTTTCTCCTTCTGGTAGTTCTTTCAGATTTCCAAGAACTTTGCCTTAATTGCCAGAGGTAAACATTGTGATCTAGTTAGAGATTTGACATGACTTCAGGATTCTTATTTTTGTTTACTTTAACAAGAAAAGTTATTATTTTCAAAGAACAGGACAAGAACCGCCACAATAGATTTATTATTTTTCAAGATGTCACAAGTCTCCCTTCATATCACAGTTATTTGAACATATCAGTGCAACCACTTCTGAACCTGTCTCCTGTTTTTTAAAATCACTATGAGATGATTAATTTCTACAGCACAACAAAAAATTTAAAAAAATAAAATAGCCCCTCCCCCAGGATATAAAATGAGTAGAACAAATAATAAACGTTTTTGTCAGTTATGGTGAGGTTAGTTCATGTTAGTCACACCAAAACAGGTATTCCAAATACTGAAGACCTACTCTAAATTTTGCTCTACTGAAAGAGAAGTTAAAAATATCTGTCACAATCATTTTCTTGGGTCAGAAGCCATTGCACTGTGGTAACTAGGTATGTTTAGTCTAGCAAAAAGAAAGATTGGAAGTGACATGATAGAGGTCTTCCAATATTTGAAGGGCTGTCACAGAGAAGAGAGGATTGACCTATTCACCAAAGCACCTGAGGGGAGGACAAGAAATAACGAATGGAAGATCATTAAAGAAAGACCCAACCTCGAAGTAAGGAGAAATTTCCTGACAGTGAGATCAATTAAGCAGTGGAACAGCTGGGAGCTGGAAGTTTCATTGCTGAAGGTTTTCAAGAAGAGACTGGACAACCATTTGTTCGGAATGCTATAGGGTAGGGCTTTTCAACCTTTTCACTGATTGTACCACTTTTAGGATATGACACTATCCAAGTACCACCAGTCACCTAGCAAGGTGTCAAAAACTTGATGACCAAAAAAAAAAGGAAAAAAGTGATAAAGTACAGGTAGTCCTCAACTTATAACAGTTCACTTAGTGACTGTTTGAAGTTACAATGGCACTGAAAAAGTGACTTATGACCATTTTTCACACTTATGACCGTTTCAGCATCCCCAGGGTCATGTGATTTACATTTGGATGCTTGGCAACTGATTCATATTTATGATGTCTGCAGTGTCTCAAGGTCATGTGATCCCATTTTGTAACCTTTTGACAAGCAAAGTCAATGGGGAAACCAGATTCACTTAACAACCTTTTATATCAGGAGTATCAAACTCAATTTCGTTGAGGGCCACATTAGCACTGTGGTTACTGTGTGTGTGTGGGGGGGGTTCCTTCCTTTTTCCTTCCCTCCCTCCTTCTCATTCCCATTTTCTTCCTTCCTTCCTCCCTCCCCTCCTTTTTTAAAAAACTTATTAATTTTCCAATAATACAATTATATCTTTGAAAAACAACATGGTGTCTGGGTTATAATAATTCCATTACATACATATGTGTATTAATACAAATCTCCATTGTTACAGCCAATATTTCCTCTCTTTTCTTCTTTAATATATACTGTCTCTTGTTTAAATTAATATACTTTTTATTCCATCCATCAGCTACTTAATAGCTTTCTTACATTTATCAATAATTTTACATGTCTTATTTATTTTGACATTCCATCTTTTGGACCATCAATAACCTTATAAATTTTCCCAGCTTTAGTTTTGCATTAATATTTAAACTAAACGTTTAATATTTATCATTTCCAAATTTTTATATGACCCCAGTTCCCTTTATCACAATTTCCCCCAACTTCTAGTGTTCTAGATTCATATCTTTTCTATCTCATTTCCATATCAACAGATTAGTAATACAATGTAATATTCTTATTTTCATTATAATTTCCAAATATTATAGGTTCAATAACCAAGTTTTCTCCCATTTCAGCATTTAAAACATCCTCTCTTCTTCTTTATGTCCATTTTCTCATATTTAAGCTTATAATTTTATTCTTTTCACTATGTCAAAACATATTACATTATATTACTCGTAACATATGTTTTAATCACCTTTATCTAACCTTTATAAACAACTCAATATCTCAATTTAACTATTGACATTCATGCATCTAGATTTTAATTAGCCAGCATTTTTCTTTATCTTCACATCATAACAATATCTCATATTCAAGATACAAGTCTTGTCTACTTAGATATATTCTATTTTAAACCTCCTAGATATGTCCATACTCCATTCTTCTTTTGTCTTATTCTGGCTTTTTTTCTTTTCTTCCGTGTCCTTGCTTCAGGATCGTCAAAGAGTTCTTGTATTATTATGTCATATTGAGATGACCATCCAGTCACCATTTTTGAAAGATTAAGGGGTCTGGCAGGACTACCAAATCTTCTCTTTGTTTTCTCCTCTTGACATAGTTGTCCTGGACTGTTTATCTTTCCTTCCATCTGTTTCTCTTCTTGTTCTTCAAATTCCTTCTGATTTATATAGCAGGTTTTTTCCTCCATCCAAGTTATCAGATTTTTTTCTGAATTTTCTATTGACTGTACTTGTTGGGCAGTTAGGTCTTCTGTGATAATATTTAATTGTTCATTTTTTTCTGTTGCAATCTGTATAGATACCGTATTTTCTGGCGTATAAGACGACTGGGCGTATAAGACGACCCCCCAACTTTTGAGATGATTTTCAAGATATTTCATCTTATACGCCGGAAAATCAGCGAGCCCGGGAAGGCACGCCCTCCCATCTCACTGTGGAGGAAGCAGGGCAGGCTGGCGTCTGGCAGGAGCCGGCAGGGCAGTCCTGCGCACGCGCGCGCTCCCCAGCTGTTAAGGAGCACTCTTTAGCAGCCGGGGAGTGCGTGCGTGTGCAGGACTGTCCTGCCGGCTCCCACCAGACGCTCTTCCCTCTTGAGGCAGCATCCCCAAGGACTTCTTAGGAGCTGGGGAGCGATGCTGCCTCAAGAGGGAAGAGCATCTGGCGGGAGCCGGCAGGGCAGTCCTGCGCACGCGCACACTCCCCAGCTGTTAACGAGCACTCCTTGGGACTAATTTATAATCTCTCATGTAAGAAAATGCTGGGGGGAAAAAAAGAGAATTCATAATATGGTTTGCCCTGAAAAGGGATTTTGATGGTTATCATGTGTGTTTGCAAAGGATTCACGAGTCGGGGAAAGGGAGGCATGTGGAGGCATGCTAATGACCAAACCCTCATATCAGTGGTACAATGATTTTGTCATATCAGTGGTACAATCATTTTGACGTCATCTTGGCTTGTTAAAGTTACCGGTGCGTGCAGCATGTAGGTGTATTCAAACACAGAGCCAGAGAGGTAAGAGCGTAGAAAGGAGAGGTGCCAATACGTGGGGAGCGCGCACGTGCGCAGGGCAGTCCTGCCGGCTCCCGCCAGACGCTCTTCCCTCTTGAGGCAGCATCGCTCCCCGGCTCCTAAGGAGTCCTCGGGGATGCTGCCTCAAGAGAGAAGAGTGGCGGGCGGGATCCGGCAGGACAGTCCTGCACACGCGCGCACTCCCCGGCTGCTAAGGAGTGCTCCTTAACAGCTGGGGAGCGCGCGCGTGCGCAGGGCAGTCCTGCCGGCTCCCGCCCGATCGCTGATTTTCCGGCGTATAAGACGACTGGGCGTATAAGACGACCCCCCAACTTTTCAGGTGATTTTCATGGGTTAAAAAGTCATCTTATACGCCGGAAAATACGGTAGGTTTTTAGTTATAGTCAAAGTTTGAGTTTTCATATCTAAGACACTTTCTGATTTTTTCCCCGAAAGCTCTTATTTCATCACCAGCTGTAAGAAGAGTTTGGTAAGTTTGGTAAGTTATTTTCAATATAGCAGAAATTTGTTTTTGCATTTCTTCCATAGAAAAGGTCTGTTTCTGGTCTTCCATAGTAATGAGTTGAATTGAAAACTTTTACAGTTTTTTCCCCCCAGTAAATAAAAAACAGAGCTAAAACTCTCACAGCTGGTGTTCAAGGTCACATGAGTCTTATCTTATTTTCTGAACTGTCTTTAAGAATGATAAATTGCAATTTCAGGTTTAGCCACAAGATGACACTCCAGAGTTTAAGGAATTCCTTTAAATCCCCTTGAAAGTTATTTCAATCCTTTGGGGGGGGGATTCTTCTATTTTAAGGGAAAAAACCCAGACTTTCAAATAAAAATAGAAGGTAAAAAGTAGATAATCAAAAATCTTTTAATCCACAAGCTTTAGGAAATAAAGTTCCAATTGAGATCCAATTAACATTTTCAAAAAAGCTCCCCTGTATGTTCAGTAGCCGCTGTTTCTAGAGGGAGGGCTAAAATCCCCCTTCCCTCCCCACAGGGGGAAAAGTACTTTAGCAGCTTGAATAGGTACAAAAAAGCAGTTAGGATTTAAGAGAGGTAGATCTCACCCAGTCCTTTCCATGCTGCTTTGAAGTTGCCAGATGGTGAGTGTGACTTCGGCTGTCTGCAGCTTAGGGACGAGCCATATTTCTATGGCCGGTCCTTTCATCTGCCAATTTGGAGGGATTGCCAGCTCGAATGGGAGAGTTGCTGCTCTCCCACAATCCAGTGAGAGCCCCTCCTTGCTGGTCGCCTCTTCGGGGTGACTTTCGGCCCTTTTCAGGGGCCCCCAGTGATCCGAAACTGAATGGGGGAGAGAAAGTCTGCCAGCCATCCACGGCGGCTGCGTGGCAAACCGCTTTCCCTCCTTCTCATTCCCATCTCCTTCCTCCTCTACTTCCTTCCTTCCTCCTCTCCTTCTTTGCCTCCTTCTCATTCCCATCTTCTGCCTGCCTGCCTGCCTGCCTTCCTTCCTGCGCTGAACCTGGTGCTTCTGCTGAGCCCTGACAGCTGATCAGCACTTCTTCAGGGTTGTCAAGGTTCAGCAGAAATGCCAGGATAAGTGCCAGGATCTAGCTGATCAGCGCTTCTTCGTGGCTCAGCAGAAATGCAGGATCAGCGCCGGGATCCAGCTGATCGGTGCTTCTCAGGGGCTCAGCAGAAGTGCCAGGATCAGGACCAAGATCCAGTTGATTGCCGCTTCTGGGGGACTCAACAGAAGCACTGATCAGACTTCCGGTTTGCCAAGTCAGCCGACATAAGATGTCTGGAGGATGGCTCTCGTCTTCCACATCCAGTTTCGCATCACTGGGAGGGGGTCCTAAAAGGGCTGAAGAGTTGCCCCAGAGTGGTGACCAGAAAGAAGGGGATTTGCAGAAACGCAGGGGAGCCGCAACCCCCCCATTAGTGCCTGCATTCCCTTCATACCGGTGGACGAAAGACTGGCCATAGTAATATGGCCAGTTACTAGGCTGCAGACAGCCTATGTCAAACTTACCATCAGGCATCATTAAAACATGTAGAAGAGGGGGGTGGTGGTAAGATTGCTCTCTTATACCTTAATCTTCTTCTTTTCACCTAAATAAGCTGTTAAGTACCTTCCCCCCTGTGGAGAGGGAGGGGGGAATTCAACCCTCCCTTCAAATAAGCGGTGAGCAAGCCCAGGGGTGTTTTTTAAAAAAAAAAACATTGAAAAAAGAAACGGACTAAAAGAAAAGAATTTTTGAAGTATTTGGGGGACACCCAGTGGCTAAACCTGAAATTGCAATCTGATTTTCTCTTTAAAAAAAATCAAGAAAATATTTAAGAAAAACAAGATAAGATTAACCTTGAACACCAGATGTGAAACTTCACTATGGAAGAGTTTCAAAAACAAATCTATGCTATGTTGGAAATATCTTACCAAACTTATCAGTTCCTTTCTTCAGCTGGCGATGAAATAAGAGCTTTTGTAAAAGAAATAGAAAGCATCTCAAAGAAACAAACTCATACTGTGACTACAACTAATATTTCATTGGGACAGAACTTAACAGAAGAAATTGAACAATCAAATACATTGGCAGAAGAATTAAATATTGAACAAATACAGACTTTTAAAGATTATAATGGAAAAAAGGTGGAAAAAAAATCTATTCAGACCAGGACAATTATATCAAGATGTGAAAATAATGAGAAGATTTGATGCTGTTAACAGGCTCCTCAATCCTTCAAAAGTGGAGACTGGAGGGCCACTTCAATATGATATAACAACACAAGAATGCTTTGATGATCCTGAGGCAAAGAAGCGAACAATGACATGGCAAAGGAAGAAAGCAAGAATAAGATTGAAGAAATATGGACATTCTTAAGAGGCCTGAAATAGATAATACCAAAATAGACAGGATTGTACTTGGATTACAAGAGATTGTTTTAATGAGTATATAAAAATACTGACTAATTAAAAAAAATAAAAATAAAACACAGATGTATGAATACTAACATTGAAATATTGAGTTCCTTAAATGATATGGATTAAGATGTCTATATGTTAAAAATGATAGAAAGTAATTAATATATTTGGATGTAGTGACACGAGAGGATGTATTAAATGTTGAAACGGAATAAATTTTGGTTAATTTTTAATATGTGGAAACTATAAATGAGAAACAAGAATATTATATTGTCCTCCTCTTTCTCCTCCTTGCAACTGGTATTCCAATGACTACTATTCTAATATTGTACTACTAATATTGATATGGAAATGAGATAAATAAGAAGTGTATTACATTACTAGGTATTGGAGAAAATTGTGTAAAGAGAAAGGAGGTTATTTAGCAATATGAAAATGAAATTTTAAATGTTTAATTTTAATATCAATGTAAAATTAAAGCTAGAAAAATATATAAGGTGTTTGATGTTTTAAAGATGGAATGTTAAAATATAAAATATACTAAAGTATTGATAAATACAAGAAAACTATTAAATGACTGATGGATAACAATGAGAAATATGTTAATTTAGATAAGAGATAGTATGTATTAAAGGAAAAAAGAGAGACGAAGTATTGGTTACAACAATTTGGAGATTTGTAATAATATGTATTTGTCTGAAATGGAACTATTGTAACCCAGACACCACGTTGCTTTTTAAAGGTACTATTGTAATATTGGAAAACTAATAAAAAAAGAAAAGAAGAAGCGCTGATCAGCTGTAGCCGCACGTGCTGATCCTGGGCTCCTGCCAAGCCCCCATATTCCTGCCGAAGCACACACCGATCCTGGGCCTCCTGCCCAGCTCTCGCTCACCTTTCCCCCCCAAACAGGCGGCTTGCTCCCTTGCCCTTCCCCTGAAAATACGCTGCTCACTAAACAGGCTGCTCGCTCACGCATCCTTTCCCCGAAAACATGCCGCTCGCTAAACAGGCTGCTCGCTCATGCACCTTAGCCCTAAAGGCAAGCTGCTCAATAAACACTGATTGCTCACTCACTCTTCACCCAAAAACATGCTGCTCACTAAACAGGCTGCTTGCTTACTCACCCTTCACCTGAAAACATGCCACTCGCTAAACAGGCCACTCGCTCATGCACCATTCCCCAAAAAACATGCTGCTCTCTATAAACAGGCCGCTTGCTCACTCACCCTTCCTCTGAAGACAAGCTGCTCGCTCTGTCTCTCCTCACTGCTTTGGTAAGAAAAGCCTCTTCTGTTCTCGCTCTTTCTCTCCCTCTCCCACCAAAACCTGCCCTTTATATTTCTCTCCACCCTCTTCCTCCTCTTTTCTTCCGGGTGTGCCGGAGGCTCCTAATTACTATGTTGCCACGTGCATCCATCCTAGGGCTTCTGCCAAGCTCTGCAACTCCAGTTGATCTCCTCCAGATCTGTGCAGCGCCACTTTAGCTGATTCCCTCCCCCGTTACACTTGGCTAGGGGTCGCGTACCACCTTGGAAGTGCTAAAGTACCATCAGTTGAAAAGCCCTGCTATAGGGTCTCCAGCTGGAGCAGGGGGTTGGACTAGAAGACATCCAAGGTCCCTTCCAACTTGTTATTCTGTTATTCTAAAAGCCTATACTAGCTACAAGAATAATAATCATATATTAGGATTGTTTTCTTTTAACATTACTTTTGAGATTACATAGAAACATTAAAAAATAAAAACTCCCAATAATGTTAAAATTATTTTTTTACTTCGAGGCTCCTTCAGAAAAAGCAGTAGTGTGGGGTCACAAGATGTCCCAGGATCACTGCAATGCCACTATTTGGGTTCACTATAGCAAATAAATTGTGGTTATTGAGCAATCAACAGCATTCATGGAGTTAGGCAGTTATTTCATTTTCTTCAATTTTTTTTAGAAACTCAGTATGAGTGAAATGAATGATATGTAGTTCAGAAAACAATTGAAACTATGTTAATCTTGCCATGGGAACATCCCCCAAATTACATGGCCTAAATGGTCTTATCTTTCTTTATTTTCTGATGGAATGAGAAGGGGGGAACAAATAAAAGTACAAGCTTAACAACCAATGAAGTTAAAAAAGATCAGAGGAGCCAAAAATAATGGGGAAGAATGACAAATAAATACAGGTAATCCTCAACTTATGAACACAATTGAGCCCAAAATATCCATCACTAAGAAGGAAGAACAGAACAGAACAGAACAGAACAGAACAGAATAGAATAGAATAGAATAAGACAGAGTTGGAAGGGACCTTGGAAGTCTTCTAGTCCAACCCCCTACCCAAGAAGGAGTCCCTAAATCATTTCTGACAGATGGCAGTCCAGTCACTTCTTGAAAGCCTCCAGAGATGATGTACCAACAACATCTGAAGGCAGTCTGTTCCATTGGTTGATTGTTCTCACTGTCAGGAATTTTCTCTTTATTTCCAGGTTGAATCTCTCCTTGATCAGTTTCCATCTGTTATTCCTTGTCTGGCCTTCAGGTGCTTTGAAAAATAGGTTGATTCTCTCCTCTCAGAGACAGACCCTCAAATATTGGAACACTGCTATCACATCTCCCCTGGTCTTCTCTTCACTAGACTAGCCATGCCCAGTTTCTGTAGCCGTTGTTCATATGTTTCAGCCACCAGTCCCCTAATCATCCTTGTTGCTCTTCTCTGCACTCTCTCCAGAGTCTCAACATCTTTTTTTATAGTGTGGAGACCAAAATTGATTGCAGTATTCTAGGTGTGGTCTTACTAAGGCTTTATAGAATGGTAATAGTATCTCATGTGATCTTGATTGAATCCCTCTGTTAATGCAACTTAGGCTTGCACTGGCTGTTCTGGCTGCCTCCACACACTGTTGGCTCATATTTAATTGACTGTCCACTAAGACTCCAAGATCCCTCTCAAAGTTGCTGTAAGTAAATGAATTTTAGCCCATTTTATGACCTTTATTACCATAGTTATTAAGTGAATCACTGCAGTTGTTAAATTAGTAACTCTGTTGTTGCTAAGCAAGACAGTTGTTAAATGAGTTTTGCCCCATTTTAGGACCTTTCTTGCCACAGTTAAGTGAATCACTGCAGTTGTTAGTAAATATGGTTAAGTGAATCTGACTTCCCTATTGACTTTACTTGCCAGAAGGTCGCAAAAGGTGATCACATGACTCCAGGATGCTACAACAGTCATAAATACATGCCAGTTGTCAAGCATCCAAATTTTGATCAAGTGATCACAGGGATGTTGCAATGGTCATAAGTGTAAAAACCAGTCATAAATTACTTTTTCCAGTAGCATTGTAACTTTGATCACTAAATGAATGTTTTTAAGACTACCAGTATATTAGAATATAATCCTATTATTATTATTTTTTATGGCTAAGGAAACCCTCTCTATTGGTTTATTCTTACTAATTTACCTGAAAACATCATCATATGTTGAAAATTCCAGGAGATCTTGTGCCTTCTGCCCAAATTCAGGAAGAAAGAGAGTGGGTAGACGTGTGCAGCTCGTCCCAGAAAGACTGCTATCTATTCAGAACTTTTGGTTAAGTATGCAACAGGCATATAAATCCCTTCTATTATTTTCCAGTAATTTCATTAATTTTAAGACTATAAAATATTACATCAAATATCAAATTGCATAAAACACAAAACCTGGACAAAAACCAAAGCAATGAGTCATAAAATACAAATACAAAGCAGGGAATATTGGATCTGTGTGCACTATTAAACAACACTGGGACATAACAGAAGTATAATATAGTATGGTAAAACAGCTTATTAAGACTGAGACTAAAACTCAGACAATTTAATTTAATAATTTTAAGAATAAATATCCTACAACATCTCTTTCCCATGTAACAAACCCTTTTCTTATTCTTAAACATGTGATATTTAAGTCCTAACACCTTCTGAGAAAGCCTCTACTCCACTGAAATCTGCTTGTGTGGTTTGAACAAGGGAAGCCTCTACTTCAATAGTAAGAGAAACAACATCTCTTGCTATCTATTTGTTCTTCATTATCTTCAGAAAGCATAAGGCTGCTGTTGAAAAAAAAATAGAATTAACCTTCAGTCAATCTTCCTCTTGCACTGGTCACTAAGAAACCACTCATATCATGAAAGCCACTTTAATGGATCCTTAGGGAAAACAGGCGGAAGATAAATTGCACTTCTTTGCCAAGTCAATTCAAGTAGGAAAATGCTTGCATACAAAGTATACTCCATATTGCATTCACATGCAAATCTACAGCTTGATTTTCAAATACTCATTTGCATATGTACATTGCTCACTTGCAAGTGCTTAAGTGTTTATCAAATGAATGTTTATGAACATTTAAAACTGAGCTTCTGAATAAAAGTTAACAAGAAGAAATGCTCTACACAGAGATTCAGCACTAGGCTAATCTAAATGGGCTTATGAAATTTAAGATAAAGAGGAAGAACAAGATCTCTTTGAAATAAAGCCAAACTTAGTTGTGAATTCTACATACAGTACATGTGAATCTTGCAAGAGCCTTCCTAAAAGGCATTGGTCAGCTCAGTGAAAACAGAGTGTCAGAGCCCGAAAGAAATGTATCACTTTTCTTTCTATTATATATGTGTTTCTCTGTCCATTTTGGGGGGCTTGCCATTCTGTTGGGAGGGGGGATGCTTTGCTTTGCTACACTGCCCTTCCCCCAGTGAAAGGAATGTAGCCGAATACCATTACCCTTATCTGGAAGACATTTTGTGCTTGGAGCCAGAAGGAAATGAAACTGAGAGACCTTGAGGAACACATCAAAGGAGCCAGTTACCAAAACAATATACCATCTGTGGATTGGCCAAGATTAAAACGGACAGTGGGACCCTGGGGGGAAGAGTAAAGGATATTGCTTTTGATACACTGCTTCTGCGGGTATTTCCCCCAGACCTTGCTTTATTTCCTAGCTGTCATTAACTCCCAATAAAAGTTTCTTTTTAAGACAATGCCTGTTTCAAGAGTTCTGCTTTCTTGGAGACCTAGCTGAGGCAGGTCCTTACACAGAGACAGAAGGACACTCAAGAGAAGCTCCAGGGAATGTTGTTGTTGCTGAACCAATAAAACTGAACCCAAAGGCAAAGTTATGAAATCCAACAATAAATAGGCTCTCCTAGTCATCTTTTCATGCTGAAACATCAATGCTGTATGGCAAAATGATACCATAGTACTTTGAATTGCCACCTCTGTTATAGCTTTTGCAGCAATCTATCCAGGGTCCAAGCCAATAGTTCTTTGAAAGAGGTAAAGAAATTTCATTATAAATTAATTAATTCTTGGAATGCAAGAATTGTAGCCAATTCCAAAACAGCATGAGACAGTTGTCAACTCTACAACAAACCTGGCTGCAGCCATCTTGCTCGTTCTAGGTTGCCACAAGAATGGGAGAGGGTGTGGAGGTTTTCTGCTAAACATTTCACTTTCCCATGGGAATCAAGGTCATTTCTGTCAGTTGGGGGAGGGCGTGTGAGCATTTGGTCAGAAAGCTCACCAAACTATTCTATTGGGAAATGTAGCTGATTGCATAGCAGTGGGGTAGGAGGTTTAACTTTGTAATAGTGTTTCTCTTTGGAGGGGATTTCAGACTTGGTTTCACTTTTGACCGTGCTGATACTATGTAACCAATAAACATATTCTTTGAGGAAATCCCTAGCCTTGGAGTTCTGATTTGTTTGGTCTCATCTATCAGAACCATGACAGCAGCTTCTATACAGGAAGGCTGAGTGGAATCCAGCCAGATGGGAAGTAGGCCCAAGGGACCCAGCCTGGTAGGATAGAGGGAAGACAGAGTGGTGTTCCTGTGATAGCCAAGCACCTGAATTGCGATCATTTGACTATAGGGGAGCTGGAGCAGCCATAATTTTGGGTACAGGTTTTAAGTCCCTTCATTCAGCACCATCATAATTTTGAATGGGCACTGAATGAATGGTCATAAGTCAAAGACTACCTGTACAAAAAGTTTTTCACCACTTGGGAACTTCCGGGTGGCTCTTCAGCAGCGAGGACGGTCGGATTCGACCGCCAGCCCTTTGATCCCGTTGAAGTGGTGGAATAACCGACGATCAGCTGTTCCGCCACTCAAAAACCCCTCTCCTTGGGCAAAGAGGGGAGGGGGAGCTTCCAGGTAGGGGTAGAGCTCCCCTAGTGGCCCAGAACATTTGTTCTGGGGCATGAAGGGTGAGAGCCCCCCAAAGCCTGGGAATGCTCCGGAACGAAGGACTCTTCTGCTTAGGCAGAACAAGATGCTGAATCCACTCCTGCCAGATCTGATTGTCATCTTGAGTTATGGTAGCAGCAGAGCTGATGCGGGAGTAGTATAAATAGCAAGTACAAAGCTTTAACTCTGAAACTCAAACTCTCTTCCTACTCTAAGGATTGTTTTAAAGAAGGGGAAGATGGCGCCTGACAGACTTTTTTTTTCTAACAAGAAGTGAAAGTGTTTTTCTTCAAAGTAAAGTGACTGCTTGAACTGAGTGGGAATATGTAAAATGGACTATCAAACTTTAAAAGAGCTTGCTATAATTTGGAGGTGCTAAAAAGTTATTTTCAAGATTTGGTTATTTCACAGTTTAACTATAAAGTAATAAATGGACTAGAAAGTGAAAGTGTGTACTGAAAGTCATCAGTCGCAAAAATGGCTCCCAAACCGCATAGACCCGTTTTTAAAAGTGCAGAGGCATTGCTTGTTCAGCAGTCTGGAACGCAGTCTTTGAAGTTACCCCCCCCCCGAAGTTGCTGCATCTGTATTGACTTTAAAAGATTTACAATGTGCTTTAAACGATGCCTTAAAAATCCAGTCTGAAAAAATATTTGAGAAGGTGGCAGAATTTATTGAAAAGGAATGCAAGAAAATAAGGGAGGATACTTTGATGGCAGTTCAAGTGTTCTCAGGCTGTATTGAGAACCTGGATGAAAGTGTGGAAGAAGTGAAACAAAAAAATCTGATGCTGGAAGCTAAAATAGGTGAAGTGGAGAATAAAATGGAAAAACTTGAAGATGAAATGATGATAACGCAATATAGAGATATGGAATTTGCCTTGAGGATCAGAGGTTTGAAAGAGAACCCACAGGAGAATCTGGAAGAGATGTTGGTGGATGCTTTGGCACCTATTTTGGGGTTTCAACCTGAAGATTTTTTGGGGAAGATAAAGTATTTCGTGTTAATTCTTGGATTGCTAAACAAAGGAAACTGCCAAGGGATGTGGTTGTGTATTTTACAAAGAGAAAGATTAGAAATGAGATCATTTGAATCTCTTATAATAAAAGATTTAAGGTGGCTAATCAGGAGGTTTTGATTCTGAAAGAGATTCCTCCAAGAATTTTGAAAAAAAGAAAAGATTTTTTCTTTCTGGCAGATGAATTAAAGAAACAACAGCTTTGGTTCAGGTGGGAGATACCAGTGGGGATTGTGGTGAATCATTCAGGAAAAAGATATTGCCTTAATACATTAGGGAAGGCATGTGATTTTTATTCTAATGTACTGAAAGCAGGCTCACCGTCATCCTCAGAAGTTAAAAAAGGAAAGGAAGAAGAAGAGCGACAGTTACAAGAAATAGTTTCGGAAGCTGTGCAATCCTTGGTTTTATTTAAAGATCTTAAGATTCAAAGAATGACACGGGCTGCATCTAGATTCAAGGAATAACAATAATAACAACAGTAGAGATTAAAGTCAAGTGTATGTAAGGAGGACATTGATAGAAACAAGATTTAGTAATGGAATTTGTTAAAGATAGTAGGATAATCAAGAACTAATAATGGTGGATATTTGGGGATGGTATTTACAGTAGATCTTAAAAATTAGTATGTATGTATTTAAATTGCTAGTCTAAATGTTGGAGATGTGGTTGTGATGATGCAATGTATTATTATGTACGGTTGAATTGTACAAGATTACAATTTTAAAAGTTAAAGTAATTTAGTGGAATATGTAAGACTTTTAAGAAAAAGATAAAAGATAGGGTTTTTCTTTTCTCTTTCTTTTTTCTTTGTATAACTATTTTTGTAGGGTACTATTATAGATTGTATTGTTATAGAAATTAAATTTAATAACTATAGTAGAATTTTTGATACTGTTATATTGGAAGAAGGCCAATTTGTTTATTATAGAAGAATGGAGTTTGAAAGTTTTCAATTAGGTAGAAAAGGTAGAATTTGGAATATGTGAAGAATATTTGTAATGGAGATATATTGTGATGTTTAAAGAGAGTTAAAGCGTGATTGGATTTAAAGTGTAATTATAGTTTGTTAGTATATTTTAGATTAAGATTGTGAAAATAATACCCTGTATTCAGCTTTGGGAAGTCAGGGGGGGATGCGTGTGGGGGTTGTAGGGGTATTGGGTGGTTTAGGGTATGGGTTAGGGGTAGGGGGGATGGGGTTTATGCTTTTTTAAAAAAATGTACTTTAAAACTTTTTAATAAAAAAAAATCACCACTCCTTTCATGTGGGATGTTTCCTCATCTATACCCTAATTCAGGGGTGTTAAACTGCTGGCCCGTGGGCAGCAACACATCATGTGAGTTTGACACCCTTGCCCTAATTTATACTCTTGAGATTTCCTCCAAGATCTCTCATCTGAATAACAACCAAAGCTGACACATGGAGACCCACATATTTTTTAAGTTGTTTTCCAGGAACATTGGTCATTTTTAACAGATTTTAATTCTAATGTTACCTCACATAAACAATTCAGTTGTGTGTGGACAGTTAGTTAATTAATTCAGTTAATCTGATAGAGAAAATGATTTCAAGAAAGCATTCTGCCAGTACCAGTATGCCCATTAACATTTTCCATGGTACTTGCCACTAAGGTCCCTGAGCTATCTGATGCTTCCCTTTTTAAGAATCTGTTAACTGAAAGGAATCCACTGGAATCCGGCAAGCTACATGGTAAAATGCCAGCTTTCATTTTAGAAATGTATTTGTAGGCATTCTTAGGAGATTAAAAAGTAAGATAGATAGTAATACTTTCCCTACTTGAATATATGTATATCCATCTTTTTGTAAATAAGAGGCAAATCAGTAGGGCTGGAAGACAGCATTTGAGCAACTATACCAGTGTCCCTTTTAACAAATGTGCTTTAATGAATGTTTTGGAGGGTGCAGCCAAACATTCTGAGAAAAGGCAAATCTTCTTGTTCAAATAACTATTACAAAAATCAGAAAATTGTGCTTGCTGACCTGAAAAAGCTATTATTTTTAATCACTTCAACTTATTTATTGCCTTTATTACAAAGAAAAAACTAAAATTGCTACTTATTCCCTATACTTGCTTTAATATTTCAACCATTTTGATCAGGTGATCAATGTTTCTTCATAATTATATTCACCAAATTTCAGACTTTTGCTATCTCATACATATATACTTAAATACCTACATGTCTACATATCTACCGTACATATATAGGAACTTTCACTTCCTTATATAATTTGAAAAGTCAAGAACACATGAGGAAGAGGAAGAGTAGCAGTTCTCTGAAGACTGCATCATAAATATTAACAATAATCAGTACAACTTAAGATATTGGCATTACTGTGTGAAAATGATTGAGAGGGATTAAAAAGAAGATTCTGGTTTAGAATCTGTAAATTTCTTTCTGGGGCTGACAATAAAGGCTCAAAAGTGCAACAGAATCAGCCAAAGGTCTGATAATAAAAGGATTTTTTAAACTTAATCCTGAAGGCAAGATTAAGTTTGGTTTTTTTTCCTTGCATGATAAATTTAGGAACAATAAAGATTAGGATGACAATAATTTCCTCATCCCTCAGTTTTCATTTGAAAGTATAATTTTCCATTTCCTAGTTTTCAGCAAGTACTGTACCATGTTCTTCTTTTTCATCTTTCCCAGACTATGACATTAAAGTAACTCTAATGTAATTATGTTTTTAGAAATTATATTACCAGGATACTTTTTTCTTATGGCCAAACTACTTCTCCTTCAGTTTTATTCTCAGATGCTTGAGAACTTCAGAAGATACCAGAATCTGACTTTTTGTCATCTAACTTTAACATACTCTGTCCACCTTCTTCTGAAGATTTCTCAAATCTCACAATTGGTTTGATAAATATGCAGGTTTCAGAGATCCTACATGTACACAGATTTATCCCACACAATACTGTGACTCAAGGACAATAATTTAATTTAAGATAATAATCAAGACAATATTTTTCTAATATTTAATCTACTAGATGCAATATCTAATATAGTTTAAGAAGCTCCATCCTCTTGTTTGGATTGCAGCAACACAAAATTCAATGCCATGGTTTCATAAAAGGGGCTGCAGCAAAAGCTACTGTAGTCTGATAAAATACAGTTGAAACCCTAAACACATATAGTTAGGAGCTAATCCCATAAATTCTGCAGGACTTATTTCTAAGTAGCCATCTACTGTATAGCATTGCACTTTTAAAAATATTTTATTTCAACTCCATAAAAACACGAGAAAACTTCTGAAACCTTTGAAACACATATTTGAAATATGTTAAATATGAAGAAAGGATACAAAAGCTCCAATTATGAAAATGGGGCTAAAAACATGTTTCTGGAAAGTAAATAAAGCTAATCCCATATAAGAAAATATGAAATTCTCAGCCAGGAAATGCAGAACTTCAAAGAGCTGAGGGGAAATGTGAAATGATTAGTTTTCCAGTTGCATTCAATATAGCTGACACTTTATATAATACGTATGTATTCCCATCTTCCATAAAGCTCATGCAAAGTAAAATAAAAATACATGTAATAATAGAAAATAACGGGTTTAAAAGTTAAATATGTCATTTTGTTACCAGTTATTTTTACCATTTTTATACTATGCATCTGAAATTATATACCTAAGATAGTATAATGTTAAGAAGGTAATTCCCAAATTCATAACTGTTCTCCTATTCCTAATAAATACTGAATTTGAATGATCTTCCAGCATAGCAAAGATAGTTATCATAAAACAAGAAGTCCTTCCTGATCTTACTGGACTACAACTTTCATAATCAGCTGTGCTAATGGGATTGCTGTAGATGTACTTCAGCAACATGTAAAGCACCTAAGATTCTTGTTCAGAGTTGTAAAACTAACCCCCCTAAAAACTAAACCACTAAAGCCAACTACAAATCAGAAGTCTTATACTAAATGAGTAGCATAAGAGGTGCCTTGTATTCCATTTCTAGCTGAATGTTGAACAGTGTATCATCATATCTATAGACACCAGTGTTTGGACCTTGCCTCACAATCATTTAGGAAGTAGAGATGATGTTGTCACTGCTATCATCATTTTGTCTTTAAATGTTCCAGCACAGCTGAAACCACAGAAAACAAGAAGGTCCCAATTCTGCCATAATTCATAAAAGGTATCCTAACACAGGGCTTTTCAACCTTTTCACCCATTGTACCACTTTTAGGACATGGCAATATTCGAGTATCACCAGTCACCTACCAAGGTGTCAAAAACTTGATGACCAAAAAAAAAGGATAAAAGTGATAGTCCTCGACTTACAACAGTTTGCTTAGTGAGTGTTCGAAGTTACAACGGCACTGAAAAAAGTGACTTATGACCATTTTTCACACTTATGACTGTTGCAGCATCCCCAGGGTCTTGTGATTTACATTTAGATACTTGACAATTGATTCATATTTATGATGGTCACAGTGTCCCGGGGTCACATGATGCCCTTGTGCAACCTTCTGACATGCGAAGTCCATGGAGAAGCCAGATTCACCTAACAACTGTGTTGCTAATTTAACAACTGCAGTGATTCACTTAACAAATGTGGCAAGAAAAGTCATAAAGTGGGACAAAACTCATTTAACAAATTTCTCACTTAGCAACATAAATTTTGGGCTCAATTGTGATTGTAGGTTGAGGACTGTCTGTACACCCACTTACCACACTTTTAATGGGAAACTTGTGCCTGTTTTTCTGACATTAATCTTTGCACTGTTGTACCCCCTTCTCTCCTTCTGGTTGACAAAGAAGCTAGCTGACTGCAGGGGTTTTTGGGGGGTGCAGCTTCTGCACTTAAGTGGGGGCATGTGGGCATGTTGGGGTGCTAGTTAGCTATCCCCCAAAGATTCCCTAGCTCTTGGGTGGCAACAGTTACCCAGCATGAGGGGCTCAGGAGAAAGAGATGCTGGCAATGCTAACTTCCAAAAATGAGGGGCTCAGAGGCAGCTATAAGCAGGGGAGGCAGGGAGCGGGGGGGGGGGGGGAAAGAAAGGAAATCAAACCTGATTGACAAGGAGCATAGTAACCCTGCCCCTACTCCGCAGAGGGCAGACCCCATCATCCCTGGCCCGGCAGGGGTCTTCCTGCCCCACCGCTGCAGACAATGAGGAGGAAGAAGGGGTTTAAGCAAGCTTAGTAACTGGAGTGGGTAACTTCCTTCATGGGTAACCACCTAGCATGACAGAAGTGACCAAAACCTATTGCAACCACCCAGCAGATGGGGGGGGAAGGGGAAAATAAAAACCAAACAGCCCCCCCCACCAATTCTCAACAGAAATGTTCATGACAATGATAACCTCGGACAGGGGAAGAGCACAGGCAGGCAGGTGTCTTGCTCGGCTAGTGGCTTGGGGGAGGGAAGAGGGCAGCTTCACACACCCCCAAAATGCTGCCTTTTCACGAAAGCGGTATGAAAACTGTTATGTACTGTATTGTAAATATGCTAAGCCATTGACCCCCGTCTACTGTGGAGAAGCTAAGCGGGTATTTCCTGCCAAGCCAAGGCTAGCCCCCAGGAGACCCTGATGGTTAGTCCCAACCATTTTGGCGGGAACATTTGTATTTGGGCGGGAGATTCCAGACAATTGGTAATTGGTTGAACATCTGAGGGGTTAAGGGTATAAGTACCGGCCATTACCTGTTGCTCAGTTAGTTCTGTTCCTGTTGCAATAAAGCTATGTTATGATGCTGTGTCGCTCCTTGCCTATCGAAGTAACCCACTACATAAAACTGGTGATGAGGATGGGATTCTGCAGGAAAGGAGGCTGCTGCTGATCAATGGACCGGTGAGAGACCAGGCTACGAGCCCTGGCAGGACCCGCTCCCCAGCTGCCTGCCAGTAAGTCACACTGGAGGAACAACAGACCTGAGGATCTGTCCCCAGGACCCCTAGGATCAGCAAAGCTCCGACCGCAGCAGCACAGGCAAGACCCTGCACATGCCGCCTCCCAAGAATGGCCAAATTGGGAAGAATTCAAGAGTTCGACATAACCCACCCCAAACAGTGGAGCACATACGTCTCCCGGGTGGACAATTATCTCTGTGCAAACCAGATCAGGGACAATGGGCTGAAGGTGGCAACCTTGCTAGGTGTCTATGGGTAAGACACACATTAGGAAAACCTAATAGCCCTGGCCAGCACAGAAACAGTTACCTACGCCAACCTAAAAAGAAGACAGAGAACATTTCAAGCCCAAGTTATCAGTCATCGCCTGATGCCACACATTCGAGTGATGTGACCAGAGATCAGGGGAGTCAGCAGCGGAGTTTGTGGCAGCCCTTCACCAAGTTTCACACAACTGCAAGTTCCCTGACCTGGAAGACCATCTCTGAGACAGGCTCATTTGTGGATTGCGGAACAGAGAACTGCAACAACACCTCTTCACCATTGAAAAATTGACCTTCCAAGATACGCTGAAGGAAGTCATGGCAGAAGAAGCTGCCGGAGGAGCAATGAAGACTCTCCAGCCACCTAAAACACACACCAGCCCCACAGCGATCAACCATGAGACCACCGAAGGCTCCGCAGAAGACAGCGAGGACGAAGAGGTCGACCAGCTGCAACGAGAGCCACCCCGATGGCCACGCTCCACGGAACAAGCAGCTTCAGCACTGAACTGTGCGAGCTGTGGGGGCCAGTATGAACGAGCGGAGTGCAAATTCTGCACAGCTGTATGCTGTGCCTGTGGAAAGCAGGGCCATATCAGCAAAGTTTGCTGAGGCCAGCGGGGGGAACACGAAAACCCCGACGCAACAGCCAAGAGGGAAATGGTCTCCAAGGCAGTCCCGAATTGAATACTGTTCAGGGAGACAGCGGATCCAATGCACAGGAGCTAAACGCGCTCACAAGCAGAAAATTAGATTACAGCCAAGGCTGCAAGGTGTCCCATGCCTCATGGAGCTAGATACTGGATCAGCACTGTCCATTATCCTCCAAAATCTTTGACCACATCTCGAAGCTGAGCAGATGGTGAGTCCCATTTAAAACATCCAGTTTGGTGTTAACAGACTTTCAGCACTGTCGCGTCCTCATAAGGGGGGAGGCCATCATCAACATGCAATTCAAGGAATTTGAGGGTCCCCTCAACATAGTGGTTGTGGAGGGACAACACACCAGCTTCATAGGGCTAGACTGGTTCAAAGCCCTGGGCATCACGTGACCAGCATCCATCGGACCTAAATAGATGAGCTAGCCGGAGTATGCCAGCAATATGCCGACATGTTCAGTTTGGAGCTGGGGCAGTACAAGGGGGCACCCATTTCCCTCAACCTTGACCCAACAGTAATGCCCATCCAATTAAAACCACACAGAGTTTCCTTTGCATTGAAGCCGAAGATAGATGCGAAACTAGCTAGTGCAGCAAGGAGTGCTCCAGCCCATGGACAGTAGCCAGTGGGAGACTCCAATAGTGACCCCAGTCAAGCCCAACAGGGATGTGCACATATGTGCAGATTATAAATGCACCATAAACAAGGCACGCCAACAGCATGCTTACCCAGTTCTGGTGGTAAGCCACATACTCGCCTTGCTGCAAGGCGGTCGAATCTTTGCGAAGCTAGACCTCGCCCAGGCATACCAACAGCTGCCAGTCAATGATGCTACCGCCGAGGCACAAACCATAATCACACACAGAGGGGCATTCTGGGTGCGCCGCCTGCAGTTTGGAGTAAGTGTAGCCCTCGGGTTGTTCCAAAGCATCATGGAATGGATACTTAAAAACATACCTGGCATCTGCCCGTACTTTGGTGATGTCCTGATCACAGGAGAATCAGCGGCGGTCCTGGCAGAATGGCTTAGGGCCATTCTTCAACGTCTCCAGGAGGCAGGCCTAAGGCTAAAAAAGGACAAGTGCCAAATCGGCATGGAATCCACAGAGTTCCTGGGATTCAGGATAGATGCTGCCAGAATCCACCCATCAGAGGCAAAGCTGAAGGCAATTCTACAAGCCCCCAGATCCAAATCCAAGGGGGAGCTGCAAGCATTCCTGGCTTGCTGAATTTCTACCATTCGTTCTTACCACAGAAGGCTGCAGTGGCAGAACCACTGCACTGCCTATTGGACAGAAAGGCACCCTGGGTCTGGTCGAGCACCCACGATAGGGCATTTAAGGTGGTCAAGTCACTGCTATCCTCCATCTCCATGCTGGCCTTCAATGAGAAGCTACCAGTAACATTAGCCTACAATGCTTCACCATATGGCATCGGGCCAGTGCTAAGCCATCAGACACCAGATGGTCACGAGGCCCACATTGCATACTATTCCAGAACCTTATCATTGGCTGAGAGGAGAGGAACTACACACGAATCGACAAAGAGGCTCTCGCCATTGTTGCAGGTATTAAGAAGTTCCATGACTTCTTATATGGGTGACCCTTTACTGTTTACACATATCACAAACCGCTGCTTGGCCTTTTCATGGCTGAGAAGCAGACTCAGCAGATCCTGTCCCCACAGATGCTGCAATGGTCAATCTTCATGGCTGCCTACTCATACAGGTTAGTCCACAAGCCAGGGAGGGAAATGGGCCGTGCCGATGCACTCAGCCGACTGCCCCTATCACAGACGGATCCGGACCCAGCTCCGTTATCGCGTATCTTGGCAATCCAGGACTTACCAGAAACCCCGTTAAATGCAGAGGATGTACCAGCTGAAACTGCCACTGACAGAACATTCAGTTGCTTCTCAACTGGGTGGTGCAGGAAAGATGAACTGTCAGCCTACAATGGTTGTGTGCTGTGGGAGAGCCAGGTCGTTGTTCCACCCAGCCTGCACTCCAGGGTGCTGGATTCTTTACACAAAGGGCACCCCGGAATTATGAGGATGAAGGCGTTAGCCCAGAGCTACTTGTGGTGGCCAGGCCTGGACATTGAAGACTGAGTTAGGAGTTGCCAGGCATGCCAAGAAACCCAACCGGAGATGCTACACACGCCAGTGCATCACTGGGAGACCCCCCCCCCCATGGTTTCGCATGCACATTGACTTTGCAGGCCCATTCCAAGGGCAGGTATTCCTCATAATTAGTGGACAGCTACTCAAAGTGTCTGGAAGTGGCACCAGTCTCATCAATGACAACGAACAGAGTCATCCATGACTTGCGCTGACTGTTCACCATGCACAGTCTGCCAAATGTGATTGTGTCCGACAATGGGGCACAATTCACAGCAGGAGAGTTTCAGGCTTTCCTAAATGCCAACGTGATCTGGCATGCAACGTCTCCTCCATTCCACCCAACAGCCAGGCAGAACGGATGGTCAGGACGACAAAGGAATCGCTCAAGCAGATAACCACGGGGGACTGGAATCAGCACCGGGTGAACTTCCTACTGTGCCAACACACAACCCCCCTATACCGCAGTGGGTCGCAGTCCAGCAGAGCTGAGGTGGGGCCGCCGGCTCACGACGAAGCTCGACCGACTTTATCCAGATAGAGTAGTGGCAGAGATGGCTCAACCCAAGCCACCCAGGAATTTGCAGCTGGGTGACTTGGTCTGGGCCAGGAACTACGGGGGTGGGGTGTTTGGGTGGCAGCCAGGGTGACCAAGATAAAGGGGCCCTTGTCCAAAATCATGTTAGGTGATGAGCCCATGGTTAGATGCCACATTGACCAGTTATGGCATCAGCAAATGGAGACCGCTCAGGGGGCAGATGCCAAGGAAGTACCAGATATTTCCTCAGACACCCAGGGTGATGACATTTCCCTGAGTCTGCCCTGGTCTACCGCGGCCGCCTCCGGCAAGACGGAGGCATGAAGGCCAGGAAAGTTGCCAGCAGTTGCGGTGACTTGAGCAGACAGCGTGAGTCCATTAGACTGGAGCAGGATCATATCCCCCTCTCAAGACAGATGCCTCACAGACATTGCGCCAGTCCACCAGGATGTGAGGTCCCCCAGCCTACCTCAAGGACTACGAGTGCTGAATAGACTGAGGGTGACAGCCATCTAAGGAGGGAGGGGTGTTATGTACGGTATTGTAAATATGCTAAGCCATTGACCTATTGTGGAGAAGCTAAGCGGGTATTTCCTGCCAAGCCGAGGCTAGCCCCCAGGGGACCCTGATGGTTAGTCCCAACCATTTCGGCGGGAACATTCGTATTTGGGTGGGAGATTCCGGGCAATTGGTAATTGGGTGAACACCTGAGGGGTTAAGGGTATAAGTTCCGGCCATTACCTGTTGCTCAGTTAGTTCTGTTCCTGTTGCAATAAAGCTATGTTATGACGCTGTGTCGCTCCCTGCCTATTGAAGTAACCTACTACATGAAAAAAAACTCTGAAAAAGAACCAGGAAAAAATGGTTTAAACAGAAGAGTGTCTCTTCTGAACAAGAAAAAAAAATCACATCCGCATCCAGCTCTTGGTGGGGTGGGGATTTTTATTTTTTGCCTCATTTTGATCTTTTCAAAAGACCACGCCCCATCACCGTTCACCTGCTGTGCCCCCCACAGACCCAAATTCCTTCTTTCCCTTCCTTTGAAACAACCCCCCCCCCGCCCAAATCCTCCCCTTCCTCCCTTCTGAATTACAATGAAAGAAAGTGAAGTTTTTTTTCTTTTCTGTTCTTTATATATTTAAATTGCTAGAAGGAAGTGGGGAAGCAAACCATCAGGAGACACTCTTCTGTTTTAACCTTTTTCCCTTGTCATTTTTTGGAGTTTTCATCTTGCTTTCATGAGAGGACAGTGTTTGGGGGGGTGAAACTGCCCCCTTCCCTCCCCCCAAGCCACAGCCAAGCAAGACACCAGCCGCCCGGCCATGCGCTTCCTCCTGTCTGAGGTTTTCGTTGTTGTGAGCATTTCTGTTGAAGATTGGCAGCATCTGTGTTTGATTTTTATTTTCCCACCCCTATCTGCTGGGTGGATGCAGCAGGTTTTGGTCACTTCTGTCATGCTGGGAGGTTACCCACGAAGCATGTTTGTTTTTTGGGGGGATCTCCACTCTGGTTGCTACGCTTGCTTAAATCCTCTTTCTCCACCTCCTCCTCACCAGACCCCCCCCTTGTCTTTAACAGTGCAGTAGGAAGACCCCTGCCATGCTGGGGATGATGGGGATCTGCGCTCTGCGGAGTAGGGGCAGGGCTCTAGCTAACTGACATTTCTTCTGGGCTCAGCGGAAGCACCAGGATCAGCGCCAATCAACTGGAAAGCAGCACTGATCCTGGTGCTTCTGCTGAGCCCTGACAGCCCTGAAGAAGCACTGATCAGCTGGAAAGTGGCACTGATCCTGGCGCTTCCGCTGAGCCCTGACAGCCCTGCAGCACCAGCCGTCTCTCGCTCAGGTTTGTGCGGTACTGCTGCCAGTTCAACTCATTCCCCTCCCCTGCTACCACTTCTCTAGGATGGTCGCATACCACCTGCCAGGTGCCAATGTACCACCAGTTGAAAAGCCCTGTCCTAGCAGAATCATGTGGCAAAAATGGGAATACATCAGTCACACTGGCACAGGGAAAAGTGTAGTAGAAGAATAGCCAAGAATCTTTGCCCCAGCCCTGTGGTTCTGTGGGACTAAGAATGTTTTTGGGGGACATGACAGAGGTACATTTCAAACTACAATTCTGCATCCCTGTAGTCTGGGTAACAATCCAAAGAAGACTGCACTTGACTGTTTTCCCAATCATATATTTCAGTTCATCCATTTTTATTAACTACAAAAAGCATTTTCTGTTCTTATCCAGTAAGAACAACTTGATGCAATAAGTGTATGTATACAACACAAATCATGTTTATTTACACAGCAAAACCAACATTTTTTTTCCTCACCTGCTTGGTTCGGCTTCTTGATTCAACAGATAGATTATTGTATGTGTAATGAGCTTGTGTTATTCCACAGAAAAGAACAGATACAACCCCTGTCAAGAAAACAGCAATAAAAAGAAACATTAAATAACTGTAGATTGTCTTTTTTCTATGCTTATTAAGATTTTAAATATGTTTTTTTCATTCCTAAAGTATTGAAGATCTGGCTTGCCTATGAGGACCTGGTAGGTTAACCTTTTCTAAGGCACGTATCACATGAAAAGCTACAGAGCTTAACTTACTTGAAGATATTACTCTGTGTCCTGGACACCTAGTTCTGTATTCCCAGGAGTACAAAGAAAACTGTTGTACCTGTAAGTAAGACCTGCCATACAGCATCTTCTCAGATGCCCACCTATCATATATATTTCATGTTTATAGAGAGAACCTTCACAGCTCCCGATTCTTCAAACCATTGGTGAGATTGAAATAAAATACTAGCCTCATTCTGGCATTGAGAAATCAATCTATAGTTTGTAGAATACAAGCATTTTATGCACAACTATCTAGGTACAAAGGACAAAATTACAACTAGACTCTTTGTATCAGCAATTCAGTGATATTTGAAACATAGCACTTAAATGTACTACATTTCAGTTCATACAATGTTTCAACATTTTTAAAGATTTATTTCCTGCTAATAAAGAAAATTGTAAATAGCTACTAGAACCATAAAGAATACAGCATAGATCATATTTTGTCTAGAATTGTTCAATATAAATAATTCTGTATTTATATAAAATTCAGCCCATTAAAAATGTTAACAATCTTATTTAAATGAAAACAAAATACAGAGGAATCAGCTTCAGCTTCTCTGACTCTGACTGGAACTTTTGAACTTGCTTTTCAAAAAATTATAGTCTCCATAAAAATGTATTCCCAATGTCAATTCTATAGAATAGAAAATCTCAATATTATAAATAAAAACTTTTAAACTACCTGGATTATCAATAATGGTCATGCTGGCTTAGAATTCTGGGAGTGAAGTCTGCATATCTGATTACAAAAGCTGCCTTATGGTAGCCAATTCAAAATATATAAGGATGTTCCTGTTTTGGTACAATTCAAACTGATTTTGAACTCTGTAACATCACTAAAGGACAGAAACTAAGGCAGCTTAGTCCAGGAAAATACATATCATCAAAATGTAAAGAAATGTGCAAATGTCATTCACAATTGAAGTATACATTGTTGTTTTTAGCATTTATTTTGATGCAGGAATAAGGCCAAGGAACTAAGTTATAGATTGCATAACTTTTCATTTTCAATATCCTAACTATGCTTCCAAGAAAATCAGTGTGAATCAACAACTTAAAGCAGTTCTTGGAAAAGATGCCACCGCTTTTAGATACTGAGAGCAAGTGTTATGGTTTTGTTCTTGCACATGATTCAAAGCCCAGATTGAATTCAAAGTGTTGCAGAAGTGTATTCAAATATGTACTCCATGCACTGTTGCTAAAACTAAATTAACTTACTTATCTCAAAAATAAATACACACATCTGATGACAGGAACAATTATAGTGTTCCAACAATAGAAATTGCTATGTCAGCATGACATTACTTAAATTTTTCTTTTCTATAAAAGCGTCTTACCTGTAAAACCACAAGCTTCAGCCAACAAGAATGTACTCCAAGACATCAGGAAAAAAAGGGCTGTCTCCAGCAAGGGAAAATAGTGTAGTTTGGTAAACTTTGTCACGTGAACATTTTGTCAAGGCCACACAAAGACTAGATGTGATTTAAGAATTACTTATATCTGTCTCAAGGGTATCAGTGATGAGGCAGAATTGTAGAGCAGCTATACAGTTAATTGTTGGTTCCCACAACATCCTAATGTAGACTAAAAATGTTTTTAGATTAGCCTTAAATCTTTGCTTGGACAATGGCCAGATTCTGAACTCCTTTGTCAACTGGCCACTCATCTCCTTCCATCCCTCCTTATCTTCCTACCTGCCTTCTCCTTAAATTTACTTTCATATAATCTTTCCATTTTAGCCTAATCTGAATGAAAAGTTTGATTTTGGCTTGATCCATAATAGACCCTGTCTCTAAACCAAGTTTCCTGTGCTGCAAAATTTTCCCTTATCCAGAGAAGCTTTGGAAGATTATATGCTTTCCATCACAATTCTCCAGAGACAAGAGCTGCAAAGAAGAGAAAAACAAATTGCCTGTGCCAAAAAGGGAAACTACAACTTGGTTTGCACATACAAACAGCTGGAAGGCATTTTAGCAGAAGGATATAAGAGCTGTCACAACTCCAGTCGCTACTCCCATCATGAAAGAACCACTGAAGATTCCAAGAAAGACGCCAACAGATTTAAAAAAGGCTGCTGCATCAAAGGCATGGGCATTTTCCCCAGTGGGTTGATATGCTACGATAGAACTGTAAAAAGAGAAGGGAGAGAGAAATCGCAATCAGCCAAAAATCTATCCTACATCATTATTAACAACCAACAAACCATTGTTCTAGACATCAGGTAATTCTCACCTATTCATCCATTCCCAAATATCTCCAGGTAAATAAAAGAACAATGATGTCCCCACAATGACATTACAAAACACAGGAAAACACCTGAGCATTTTACTTACGAAGATAGTACAATAGCAACAGCATCATTTAGAACACTTTCTCCAAACAGCAGTGCATATAAATCAACATCAGCATGAAGTTCATTAAAAATTGCCAGTACAGTGACTAAAATAAGGAAACAAAAAAGTGTAAAAGACGTAACATTGAATTGTATATAATTCTTTATAGAAAACATTTTCTTTACATTTCCTATACAGGGAAAAGTTTTCATGTTGCAATACAAACATGTAGTCAAAGATGTTAACAGGCTAAGTTGAGTTTTAGTGAAATGACTGACAAGCATTTTTGCAATTTCTTTATTTACTTTACATGAATTATGCTGATCTATGAATGTAATAAATATTTAACTTGATTTGTATGTGTTAAATTTATTACAAGGTAACTCTACCTTACTAGTTATACAAAACCATACAGACACAAAGTTTGATTCACACATCATGTTAAGCCAAATGCATTTTTTCTTGTTTGTTTTGCTTAGCATGTTTGTGAAATCACTGCATACGTAAAGTATGCTTTATGCCTTACACACTGTATGAACTGAGCCAATTATAATGTAGGTAAATCATGAATTAAAACATACTACAACCATATATAAACCTAATTTTAAGAACTGAAGTTTGTACCTGGATCAGTAGCAGATATTATGGCTCCAAAGAAAAGACAATCAGTGTAGTAGAATTTATCAGAAAGCTGTCCCACCAGCTTCATTAGTTTTACCACACCATACATGAGATTCCTGCAGAATAAGAAGATGCAAGGAAACATTATTTTTTCAGTGTTTTTATTTATTTCTCTGACCTTATTTAAATACTTTTCAGCCCTACACAGAATTAAAAATACATGAAATTCAGTCAAACATAATAAACACATAAAATGCCATGTAGAGTAATATCAAATATAAACAACAATGAAATGGTCATAAAGCACATTATTTTAGATTTAGTCTATTATGTGTTTTTTTAAAATGTATGACTATTTTTGTTTTCCAAGTAATTCTAGAATGAACAAATATAGAACTTAATTTATATATTACTTAAATTAAATGGATGGCCCTGAGATTACATTCATAACCTCTGTTTTCATTGAATACAAATAAATAAGAGGACATTGTCCTTGATTCTTCTCATACACATCACACATAGAAAGAGAGAGGGGGGAGGGGAACTATTTTAAAGCTATTTTTAAAGGTAACCAAATTGCAGGAATGAAAACCAAAAAAAATTAAAGAGAATTTTTTTACTGATTATTAGTTTTGCCAAATATCTTCTCTTGCATGCTGTTTTACTGAATCAGCTGAAGAACAGTGGCCAAAATTATCTCCCACAAGGCCTAAAAAATATTGCAATACTCAACTCACCCAATAATGAAACAAGAGACTGCAGTTCCCAAGAAAGCATAAGTTAAAATTGACCCAAGATTCCTGAAAAAGTGTCTCTGTAAGGAGGGGAAAAAGTGAGTTAGTTGCAAAAGGAGTTCTTCAGAATTTTTGCCAAACTCAAAAAAAAAGTACCACATTTGGTAATGTGAGTGTGGAAATGTTGGCCAGAAAACAGATGTTTATTAGAACATCAATCATCTCTGAATCATTTTGCAGGGCTAGCTAATATAAAGAGCTCAGGGTGTCTATGCAGGGCTTTGGTTTGGCTGAGTCAGGGTCAAAAAAGGAAGTTATTTGATGTAGAAGTTCATAGTTTATTGCTTGCTTAATAAGTTAACCCAGTAGAACAGAGTTCCCCAACCTTTGTGGACTGGCAGGGGAAGAGGGGATGGTTCTGTGCATGCGGTGGGCAAGTGTGTGTGGGCCCATCGCTCATGCAAATGGAGCATGCAAGGTAATTACAGCAATCCAGTTACTAACACATAGTCCTCTCTGTATTCAAGAAATGGTTGAAAATGACTTTGTCATGTTTGAATCCCTGGTGGAAAATAGAGGAATATTTATCAACACTTTACAGGCCATAAGGGTTCATCTACTTTGGATGCAGACCTATCATTCCAACAAGGTGTTTACAATCCCAAATGGGTTTATAAATCATTCTGGGATGGCCAAAATACAATATTATAATTTCATCCTTTATTTCTTAGCAATTATGAAACAAAGAGTAAAACAAAACAAGTAATCTCAGTGAGAATGTAGAGTACATCCTTTCTAACACTCTCCAATCTCCTACCTTAACTTTACCTTAATATTCAAAAAATCTGGCACACCAGTTTCAATGGATATCTCATCATTATAATTTTATCTCTGGATTTAAAAAATAATAAATTTGCATGTACACAAAACATCAGCAGCTATATATTGCACCTGTGAAAGGAGAAACTGAAGACAGTATTAAGTGAAATCCAGCTGTGGCTGAATTTAAAGCCCTAATTTCCACTTATTACAGTGTACTCCCACAAGAAAAAAAATAAAGCCTTTTGCATTTATTTTATTTCAGCAGCTTTCTTAGCTGTATACTATAAACACACATCTTAATTAAGAGACAAGTCCTCAACTTATGACCACAATAGAGCCCAAATTTTATGTTGTTAAGTGAGACATTTGCTAAGTGAGTTTTGTCCCATTTTACAACTTTTCTTGCCACAGTTGTTAAGTGACTCACTGCAGTCCATAAGTTAGTAACCTATCACAGCTGTTAAGTGAATCTACTTCCCCACTGACTTTGCTTGTCAGAAGGTCACATGATCTTAGAACACAGCAATGGTCATAAATATGAAGCAGTTGCCCAAGTATCTGAATTTTGATCACACAATCAAGGGAATGCTGCAAAGGGTGTAACTGTGTAAAATGGTCATAACTCACATTTTTCAGTGTTGTTGTAACTTTCAATGGTCACTAAAAAAACTGCTGTAAGTTGAGGACTGCCTGTACTTTATATTACAGTAAATCACTCAACTTAAAGGATACTAAATCTAATGCCAAGCTTCTGTAAATTTGGAATAAAGGGGAAAAGAGCCATGAATTTAAATTCCTAAAGGTATAAAAGTCATATCCGTCTTGTCACTAGCAATAAGCAATTAACAGTCTTATATGGATTCATTCTTGTCTGCAGTAAAGTTTCTAATTATCTGAGCCACGTTTACAACCTCTGCTAATTCCACCTAAGAAGTCAAGCTAAGCCGTGAAATATCAAGAGATCTGCAATTGATCAAGAAGCGTGAATACTAAATTTGTATAGCTAGTCCTCAACTTACAATCATAATGAAGTCTGCCCCAGTTGTAAAGTGGGTCTTTTTACAGCCTTTTTTATGGTGGTTGTTAAGGGAACCCATTGTTTGCTATGGGGCATTTTTTGCCAAAAACTAGAAATAAATGACAGGTTTTGGCAAAAAACATCACAATCTGCAACCATCTGTCCATGGGACACTTCAAATGGCCATAAATGCAGAACACCTGAAGTGCAGTCAAGTGACTATGGAAAGAGTGAGTGGCCATCAGAACTTCAAAACCGAGCCATAAATATCTTTGGTGTGTGTGTGTCTGTTGTAGCTTCAAAAAGTTGCTAAACAACTGGTCATAAGTTGAGAACTACCTGTACTAGCACTATGGTCCATAACACGGGCCTAGGAAATCTGATAAAAAGGGAAACTGGAGCCATTTATTTAAAAGCTTAGTCTTGGGGAAAGGGAATTTCCTATTCTGCTCCAGCCAGATTCAAGATAAAAGTGCAGGGAACTATAATTACTTGCCCAGTTAAGACATTTTCTCCCAAGAGAATAGTCACATCATACCCAGACATCTAAAAGTTTTAATGCTGTACACTGCCTGGACTCATTGTATATGTTGAGCGGATAAAATAATAAAATAAAATAATAAAATAAAATAAAATAAAAGTGTGCGTGTGGGGTAGAGATTGCAGGAAATAATTTGCCAGGCTTGTGGATGGGTTGGTGTTAGACACCACACATAACCGTCTTGCTGTGGAAATAGAGACCATTTCTTCTTAATAATAATAATAGTGAAGTTGGAAGGGACCTTGGAGGTCATCTAGTCCAACCCCCTGCTCAGGAAGGAAACCCTATACCATTTAAGACAAATGGCTGTCCAGTCTCTTCTTAAAAACTTCCAGTGTTCGAGCATTCACCACTTCTGGAGGCAGGTTGTTCCACTGGTTAATTGTTCTAACTGTCAGGAAGTTTCTCCTTAGTTCTAGGTTGCTTATCTCCTTGATTAGTTTCCATCCGTTGCTTCTTGTCCTACCTTCAGGTGCTTTGGAGAATAGCTTGACACCCTCTTCTTTGTGGCTCCCTCTTCTTCATCTGATGCTTCACTGGATCCAAGACATTATATATAAACATTTGCACTATAGATATGGTTGAGGTAGGAAAACTGTAGCCATAAACATATTTAAATAAAATAAACTTAGCTTCACTGACAAGGGCATATGGATTTTGTAATATCAAAGTAGAAAATGGCAATATACCAAATAATTTATAACAACAAAAAAACTGCCCTCTGTTATTTTAAAAATTGAAAATAAAGACAAAATTGGTAACTATCCAGAAAAATATGTAAGTATTTAAGAAGGGAACGTGATATAAGAAAAATTCAGTTTTATGTGAACACAAGATGAAAATCCAGATTCTGGAAAATAAGAGGATTTGAGGCTTACTTTCTTTAAACTGTAGCCAGCATGGAAAATAATGGGAGGCAAAAGGATGTTGAAAAATACTTCTGGGTCAAAAGTTACCTTAAAAGAAAAAGAGAACATATTATTAAATAAAATGCCTATGTGGCTATATTTTTGATAGTTTCTCATGACATATTTTTCAAATTATTTTCTGAAATTATTACTTTGATATCTGCCTCAGGAAACAGATTTTATTGCAAGAAGTTGCTACATCACTCTAATTCACAAGCATATGTTCCACTTTGCAAGAAGATTCAGGCAACCATTTATCTTTTCCAACAAAAGTTTCACTTAACCTACATTCTGCACATGGCAAAATGGTGGCTTTCCTTCAAATACTAAGACCACAGTAATAAAATCAGCAGTTGAACAAAATAAGTTTGGATTCATATCCTTATTAGGAATATCAATGAGAAAGTGGCTTTGGATAATCTACCCTTACATTTAGTTCCTGATTTGTAAAAAAAATAACAGAAGAAGCAAGCCACATCATGACTTGTGAGAAAGAATAAGAAATGATTATTTAATAGTACATGTTGCACACACCTGAGATTTTGAGGTTATCAGAACAAAGTACCCTAGTTGGTGGAAGGAGGGAAGGTAAACTACCAAACTCCTATGGAAAGATCAATACAGTAATCATGTCTAAGGGCCACAGAATGCAAAAGAAATGAGATGTTATTGTATTTGAAAATCACTACAAACTGCAGCCTACTAGTAGGAAACATCACATGGCATCTCACATTTTCAGCTTTGAAAAAAATCTTGTGTAAAATGGTACATTTCAGTAAGAACCTTAGTTAACAAAAGGCAGCTCACTTTTCGCAGTATATCATTCTGTTCCACATTGTGTATTTTTCCAGGGCTTATTTCTCCTTTTAAAGTATATTCAAAGAACTTCCCACTGATATTGACCAATAGAGTGGAATAAGCCCTGTCTTCCTGAGAACAGCTGAAAGGCTTGTCATGACCACTGGCAGGAGGTATGCCATATCTCAAGATTACTCCAACAATCAGCCCTGAAAGACAAATAGGACTATGAGTTACATCCTACTGGGGCTATATAAGCTTTTACATGTTTTATTTCTTAAGAAGGATTTGTCACCAATTGTTTATGTTCATTTTCATGTTTTACATAAGGAGGATAGGTATACAGATATTTTTCTCATCATTATAAACATAATTATAATCACAATATTATGCAAAGCAAGCTTAATAGGTTCAGTGGGGCATCATTTTAGAACTGCCTCACTGCCTTATGTTGATATTTTAATTTTTACTTGGAAAAGGAGGAAGTCCTATTTATAAATAATCTCATGTCCATAAATATACTAGATTATTTTTTTAAAAAAATATATAGGGATTCATACCTCCTTCTCAGATTCAGTATACCACAATTTCTGATGATCCCCAAACCATTCAGAACTTTAAAAAAAACATAAAATGCAAGCACTTGATCCTTAAAATGTCCTATCTTTATCTGATTTATACTTGGGCAATTCACTGGCCAAATCCCCAAACACACTGAGCAATTAAACACCAATTTAGAAACTGAAATAATGATAATAATATTAATATTAATATTATTATTAATAATAATAAGAAGAAGAAGTAGTAGTTGGAAGGGACCTTGGAGGTCATCTAGTCCAACCCCCTGCTCAGGCAGGAAACCCTATACCATTTCAGACAAATGGCTGTCCAGTCTCTTCTTAAAAACTTCCAGTGTTGGAGCATCCACCAATTCTGGAGGTAGGTTGTTCCACTGGTTAATTGTTCTGTCAGGAAGTTTCCCCTTAGTTCTAGGTTGCTTCTCTCCTTGACTAGTTTCCATCCGTTGCTTCTTGTCCTGCTTTCAGGTGCTTTGGAGAATACATTTTGTTTAGCACCTTGGGTTCTGCTGTGATTCCAGTAACCAGCAGGTTGATTTGGCAAGTTTCCAGCCTCAAAATGAATTCATATCTAAGCGTCTCAAAAGATTGAATTAGAGCTGATCTGTTTTTATTGTATTTGCTATTCGTATATTTAATTTCGCTCTGTATTGTAAATCGCCTAGAGAATTTTTTTTGTTCTGAAGTAGCCTATAAATAGTATTCCAAAGAGAGATGCATAAATTTGTTATTCCAAAAAAGGGGGGAAATATAACCATGCTATTTATGGCATAAACTTTTATTGATAAATTGTTGACATGAGTTCTTGGAAAATAGCTGTATCATATATCAGATCTTTAGTTTGGAGAGAATGAAATGCTAAGATTTGTAAAAACAAACAAACAGCACTTTAATCACACTACAAATTTGCATGATCATTTAGTCAAAATAGTTCAATAGTTCTGTGGGAAGTCAGCTCCCCAGAGAAGGAAATATTAAAAGGGCAGAAAAATATATTTCCTAAAAAGATATTGAAGAACCAGGAAAGCATGCCAGGTTTCTTAATAGCCCCAGGTCTCCTTCCCCCAAGCAGAAACCAATTCTATAGAAATGCAGATGTAAATCATCAGGAAGGTTGGAGCTAGAAGCTTAGGAAGACAAAGACACCTAAAACAGGGCTTTTCAACCTTTTCACCCATTGTACCACTTTTAGGATATGGCAACATCCAAGTACCAACAGTCGCTTAGCAAGGTGTCAAAAACTTAATAAAAAAAGGAAAAAAGTGATGAAGTACAGGTAGTCCTCAACTTACAACAGTTCGCTTAGTGACTGTTCGAAGTTACAATGGTACTGAAAAAAGTGCCCCCCAAGCCACAGCAGAGCAAGACACCTGTCTGCCCACCCAGCGGTGCTCTTCCTCCTGTCTGAGGTTTTCACTGTTGTGAGCATTTCTGTTGAGGACTGGCAGCGCGGGTGGGGTGGGGGGTGTTTGGTTTTTATTCCCCCCCCCCGTCTGCTGGGTGGTTGCTGCAGGTTTTGGTCACTTCAATGACCCTGGGACACTGTGACCATCATAAATATGAATCAGTTGCCAAGCATCTGAATGTAAATCACAACAGCTTGGCGATGCTGCAACATTCCAGCTGATTGGCACTTCTTCTGGGCTCAGAAAGCACTGATCCTGGCGCTTCCGCTGAGCTCTGACAGCCCTGCAGCTCCATCCATCTCTCACTCAGGCTTGTGCAGTGCTGCCACCAGTTCAGCTCATTCCCCTCCCCCGCTACCACCTTTCTAGGATGGTCGAGTACCACCTGCTAGGTGCCAATGTACCACAGGTGGTACCCGTATCACTGGTTGAAAAGCCCTGACCTAAAATCTACATACCCCAGCCCCAGGAAAGCAGGATATGACCTTGGAACATAATAGGATTGACCCACAACCATCAAGAATACCAGAACGGCACACCCAGACTCAGGTCAGAATACATGACACAGGAAATACAAAGCCTGAAATAGAAAATAATTCCAAACAAAAGGCTCCAGAGGGTATAAAAACCCACTCCCTACATGTGCTCAGTCCTTTTTCTGCCTGACATCTTCCTGTCTGTTCTCTCACCAATAAACTACAACCTTCTTCCTAAAGCACTTGCCATGTTTATTCCAAGCTTGGATGAACCACGATGAAGACCTCTCTTCCAACAGTACCAGATAAAACACCTAACAGATATATCTTAAAATTAATTATTACCTTTGGATATCTAGTGGGATACCACCAATAGAGAAAAGAAATGAAGTTCTAAAGGGAATCTCATAATGAGTATGAAAAATTAGCATTAACCAATATAGAACAACACAACATGAATTATATGTTCCATGAACCATGGTTGATAAAGAAACATAGTATTCTAACAATGTAGGACACTAGCCTGGCCAAAGAGCATAAGCTTGGATCACAAGGCTATTTATTCTAGTGCATTTTTGAGATCACAAGAGTAAACTAGAGAGCAATCTCATTTATGCTTTTCAAAAGAATATCTGTTACCCGTTCAATAATTTGACATGAGCTTTGGTTTACCTTTATAAAACTCAAAACACACATCTTAGAAATTTATATTTGTACAAAAGACTAATTCAACAGTCAAGTGAATTTAAAAATGGATAATCTAATGGATTCAAAGAATGTCAGTGGACAGCTTGCAATTTCCCTTGCATGCTACATTTTCTAAAAAGGTAACAAAATCTCAACAATCCAATGTGCAGACAACCCTTTTAAAAATGGTTGGGAAAATGCATTGTGATCTTGCTCTACTTTCTTGCTAAAGTGCTCACACGAATTAGCAGCAAATATAAATCCGGAAAAGCTCTGCCTCTCAAAATAAAAGCTAGGTAAAATAATGTGTGCATCTAATGAGTGGATAATAGCTTTTAAACTATAAACTGGAGAGCAAGAAAAGAAATATTTGCCTTACTTTTTTAGCAAAAGTACTTAATTCTGCCCCTTCATGGACTACTGCCTTGTCGTGGCAAAGGGGCTTGCATAATTCAATGAAGCTATGAGCTATGCCGTACAGGGCCACCCAAGACGGAAAGGTCATAGCAGAGAGTTCTGACAAAATGTGATCCACTGGAGAAGGAAATGGCAACCCACTCCAGTATCTTTGCCATGAAAACCCCATGGACAGTACCAAAAGGCAAAAAGATGATGCTGGAAGATGAGCCCCTCTCAGGTCAGAAGGCATCCAATATGCTACTGGGGAAAAGCAGAGGGCTAGTACTAGTAGCACCAGAAAGAATGAAGCGACTGGGCCAAAGCTGAAAGGACGCTCAGCTGTGGATGTATCTGGTGTGAAAGGAAAGTCCGATGCTGTAAAGATTTTTTCTCCATAGGAACCTGGAAGGTAAGATCCATGAATCAAGGAAAGCTGGACATTGTCCAACAAGAGATGACAAGACTGAACATTGACATCTTAGGAATCAGTGAACTAAAATAGACAGGAATGGGTGAATTTAATTCAGATGATCATCAGGTATACTACTGCGGGCAAGAATCCGTCAGAAGAAATGGAGTAGCCTTCATAGTCAATAAAAGAGTAGGAAAGCAATACTGGGATAACCCAAACCCTAACCCTAACCCCCAAATGACAGAATGATCTCAGTTCGAATCCAAGGCAAACCATTCAATATCACAGTAGTCCAAGTGTATGCTCCAAACACCGGTGCTGAAGAGGATGAAATTGACCAGTTCTATGAAGCACTACAGCACCTTATAGAACTAACACCAAAAAATGATGTCCTTATCATCATGGGGGATTGGAATGCTAAAATAGGAAGCCAAAAGATAACTGGAATAACAGGCAAGTTTGGCCTTGGAATACAAAATGAAGCAGGGCACAGGCTGATAGAATTTTGTCAAGAGAATATGATGGTCATAGCAAACACACTTTTCCAACAACCCAAGAGACAGCTCCACACACGGACATCACCAGACAGTCAACACAGAAATAAGATTGATTATGTGCTCTGCAGCCAAAGATGGAGAAGCTCTATACAGTCAGTAAATCAAGACCAAGAGCTGACTGTGGCTCAGACCCTGAGCTTCTGGTTGTAAAGTTTACGCTTAAACTGAAGAAAGTAGGGAAAAGCACTAGGCCACTCAGGTATGAATTAAATCATATTCCTGTTAAATATACAGTAGAGGCGACAAATAGATTTAAGGAATTAGATCTGATAGACAGAGTGCCTGAAGAACTATGGACAGAGGTTCGCAACATTTTACAAGAAGTAGCAACTAAAACCATCCCAAAGAAAAAGAAATGCAAGAAAGCAAAATGGCTGTCTGAGAAGCTTTGCAAATAGCTGAGGACAGAAAGGAAGTGAAAGGCAAAGGAGAAAAAGAAAGATACGCCCAATTGAATGCAGAATTCCAGAGAATAGCTAGAAGAGATAAGAATGCCTTCTTAAATGAACAGTGCAAAGAAATAGAAGAAAACAATAGAATAGGGAGGACCAGAGATCTCTTCAAGAAAATTGGAGAGATGAAGGGAACGTTTCATGCAAAAATGGGCATGATAAAGGACCAAAATGGCAGGGACCTAACACAGGCAGAAGAGATTAAGAAGAGGTGGAAAAATTACACAGAAGAACTATACAAGAACGAGCTTAATGTCCCTGATAACCACAACAAGGTAGTCACTGACCTCAAGCGAGACATTCTAGAATGTGAAGTGAAGTGGGCCTTAGGAAAGCTGAGCAACAACAAAGCTAGTGGAGGTGACAGTATTCCAGCTGAGCTATTCAAAATCTTAAAAGACAATGCAGTAAAAGTGCTACACTCAATTTGCCAGCAAATTTGGAAAACTCAACAGTGGCCACAGGATTGGAAAAGATCAGTTTACATTCCAATTCTAAAGAAAGGCAGTGCCAAAGAATGTTCAAACTATCGCACCATTGCACTTATTTCACATGCTAGTAAAGTTATGCTTAACATCCTATAAGCTAGACTCCAGTAGTATGTGGATCGAGAACTACCAGAAGTACAGGTAAGAAATGGAGGTAGTGACAGATTTTATTTTCCTGGGCTCCAAGATCACCGGAGACGGGGACTGCAGCCAAGAAATTAAAAGACGCTTGCTCCTGGGGAGGAAAGCAATGGCAACTCTAGACAGCACACTAAAAAGCAGAGACATCACCCTGCCAACAAAGGTGCATATAGTCAAGGCTATGGTCTTCCCAGTTGCAATATATGGCTGTGAAATTTGGACCATAAGAAAGGCTGAGCACCAAAGAATTGAAGCCTTTGAACTATGGTGCTGGAGAAGACACCTGCGAGTCCCTTGGACTGCAAGGGGATCAAACCGGTCAGTCCTAGAGATCAACCCTGACTGCTCTTTAAAAGGCCAGATCCTGAAGTTGAAACTCAAATATTTTGGCCACCTAATGAGAAGGAAGGACTCACTGGAGAAGAGCCTAATGCTCTCTACATGGGACTTCCCTTGAAGACTACTCGGAGGCTCCAACTGGTACAGAATGCGGCCGCGAGAGTTGTCTTGGGAGTTTCCCGGTACTCCCATGTTACACCTTTGCTCCGTGAGCTGCATTGGTTGCCAGTTGTCTTCCGGGTAAGGTTCAAGGTGTTGGTTATGATCTTTAAGTCCCTACATGGCATGGGTCCGCGATACCTCGAGGACCACCTGCTGCCGGTGTCGACTCCCCTCCACCCTGTGCGCGCCCACAGAGAGGGCCTCCTCAGGGTGCCTCCTGTCAAGGAATGTCGACTGGTGGCCCCCAGGGGGAGGGCCTTCTCTGTGGGTGCTCCGGCGTTATGGAACCAACTGCCGGTAGAGCTCCGGATGGCATCAGACCTCCGATCCTTCCGTCGCGGGTTGAAGACCCATTTATTTGAACTAGCGGGTCTGGCCTGATGGGGGTACATGGGTTTTTTATATAGGCTTGTTTTATTATTGGTTTTAACTTGGGCATTGATTTAATTGTTTTTTAATGTCTGTATTGTTATTTATATTTATGCCCTGTGAACCGCCCTGAGTCCCCTTGGGAGAAGGGCGGTATAAAAATCTCAATAAATTAAAATTAAATTAAATTAATGCTGGGAAAGGTTGAGGGCAAGAGAAGAACGGGACGACAGAGAATGAGGTGGCTGGATGGAGTCACTGAAGCAGTAGGCGTGAGCCTAAGTGGACTCCAGAAGATGGTAGAGGACAGGAAGGCCTGGAGGAACGTTGTCCATGGGGTCGCGATGGGTCAGACACGACTTCGTAACTAACAACAACTTAATTCTGAAAGAAAAACTGAGCTGCAGATGGATATTTTGAACCTGGAATTTTTCTGTAACTATTGTTGGCATGCTGAAGCTAAGAATTTGAGCAGTATGAGAAAAGTGGTGCTAATCCTTAAATCCAAAGTTATGAATGACTGAACTCTGGGAGGATGAAAGTTCGAATCTGCACAGAATTTCACTTCTGATCTTCTCTAGGGACTCGCTACCTAGTTTGACCCTGTTTTGTTGTATTGGTAAGCATTCTTATGGCAATCAACTGCATCTGTAAAAGGCCACTTTAATTGCACACTTCCAATATGTGGGCTAGGTTTCTTGGTTAGTTAAATTTTAAAGGCCTGCCTTCATAGGTGTTTTAGCAGAAGTATTATTACATAATAAAGAACAAAGGAGTCTCAGCCAATCAAGCTCCCACTGGGAAATCCTATGGGCAACCTTTACTGTGCTCAAATAGCCGCCCTCCGGTGGCACAGGGGGTTTTATCAAGATGACAGAATTAGCCCAGCATGTTTCTGCAGACCCATTCACATGCAGAAATGAACAACCAAAGAGAACGAATATCCTTTTGTAATCTTTGCTTCTAAGCCCATCCATGCTTGAAAAGATAACATTTGTTTCTCAGCAGCACCTGAGGCTTTTTTTCTGCTGAACTGACGGAAGAGAGTGGTATCTACACATAACCTGGCAGGTTTGTTCAAATTCATAGCCTCTCCTATTCAACTGATCAGTCTTCAATATGGGAAGCAGAGGGAGGAAGGAAAGGTAAATGACAACAGGATGATGCAATACACAGAAGGGAGTGAATCTTTCCATTTGCTTGATATCCCTGTTTGCACTGCAGTAAACAGAAACTAATTAATAAAGACATTGCTTCATTCTAAAAACATTTTTTAAAAAAAAGCACATCCAAAAGTGAACAATGTAAAAAACTGAACCATTAGGGTTTTCTCCAAAGAAAAATGGGAAATATATTCCTACATCAACTATCTTAGAAAACCAACGTCCCAAGTAAAAGAAGTAGAGAACAGGGCAGCAGTTATTTATTTTGTTGTATTTACACCGTCTTTCTTCTGGAGGCTCAAAGTTCCACACAAGAATTCACCTTTGCAACACACTGAGGAAGAAGATAGTGACCAGCCCTCTGAATTTCAGGGCTGAATGGCTTTAAAATTGATTTTTTTCTTTCTTTCTGGTAGTCTAGTACACTAGTCACAACAGGGTAAAATTCTGAAAGACCTAAGCCAGGGAATTTATGCCTGGCTTATCTTTGTGATGTGCAACCTGACATCACACAAATGTAATTTGCACATATTACATAATCCATGTCATTGTGTGATGCCATAATACCGATCACTCCCATCTCCCACTTGGCAAAAGTTGATGTCTGCTATCATCTTTAAGTTTCCCATCTTTACTGTACTGTATTTTATCATGCTCTTAAATCTTCTTTCCTTTTCTACCAAAGAGAAAAAAATTCCTTTCCATAAGATGCCTAATTAAATCAACAGAGGGAGAGATAAGGATGATGTCAATAAAAAAGGATCAAGTCAATCCATTTAAATTTCAGTTAAAATGGACTTACTAATGCACAGAGTTAAACTAACTAACCTGTGTCATGGGAATACTTAAACTGGTCCATTCACCTATCTTGCATATTTATTCAAAGCAAAATTTCTGGAAAAGATCCTATAGCTGAAAAAACAACACTTGCTACAAAGGTCAGGCAACACACATCATAACTTCCAAACATTATTGATGCCTTCCTAACCATCTGAGAAAGAACCAATGATGTAATATAGCCTTGTTCTATGTTCCCCAAGTTGTATTTTTTTCTTTAATTTGGTAGGATTGTGTGCGGTCAGAACTATTAAAGAAGATTTGACTGGTTTAATGACTGCTTTGAATTAAACATGTTATCAGAACAAGACCATTTATCTCTAGACAAGAGGAAACTCTGTTCCTTCAATATGCTAAAGCTATAATTTTCCTAATGACTATACACACATTTCCACTGAAATTCCTCAATTTTTTTTGAAGTATTCACAATCAGTGGATACAATATTTGCTTTTCTAGCTTTTTAAACAAGGTATTTTTTCTTTTTTTTCTCATATGCCTAAAAATAAATTTTAAGTGAGAGCTGAGATCATTCCAAAATTAGAAAATAATTACTGCTGGTAGTATTGTCATGCCTATGCAGGAGCAAAACCTAATATATGTCCAGATTGATTATCTAGGCTTCCTTGAACACTTTAATTGGGATGTAAATTGATTAATGAGAAGGGCTCAAGAGCCTGAACATTCTTGAAGGATAACATTAAATGTTCCAGGGCAAAAGAGTATGATCACCAGTAATTTACTCAACACTCATTCTTTCAATAATATCACCAATATATACTGTAGAATAACCAGTATTATGAAGAGAATTAGGCACATAACAAGGACTTCAAATGCATATTGGAGCAATAAAATGCATATACATCAACAAACACTCAAATCACATATATTTATTGTCAGATTTAATTAACAAAGGCTTTCTAAATAAAAATGCTAGAGCAAATATTGTTCAAAAAAGTAAGCACTATGCCTGTACTTTTTTGGAGAACCAGCTTGTAGTTATTGTTAAAGGAAATAGGAACCAGGTAGTTATGAGTTCTAGTTCTGCCTTAGGCATAAGTCCCTCTCTCTCAGCACTAGGAAAAAGGCAATGGCAACTACTTTCAAAAGTATTGCCAAGAAAACTGCATAAATGGCTGCATTCACACATTGCATTAGTCATAAAATGGTTAGTTTGATTTTACATTGTACAAGACCAGCCAATTACATACCAACAAAATGTAACCGATCTCTAATCCATTTTCAGGAAAGAATAAGGTACAGATAATCCTTATGACCAGAACAATTTCATTGTTGTGATCATAAGTCAAAGTTGGCCTTACAATAATTTTTACAGCAGTAGTTAAGGGAGTCATTTGGTTGTTAAGTATATCCTGCTTTCCCATGATTTTTTTGTTGGAAATCAACAAAAAGGTTGCAAATTGCAATCATGTGACCATAAAACACTGCAATCACGTGTAAATGTGCTGAACTCTGGTCATATGACCACGAGGGTGGTGTAATGATCATAACTGACAGTACAGATTGTAAGTTACTTTTTCCAAGTTCATACTTCTGAACCATTGTTAATCAGTTGTAAGTTGACTACTTGTAACAGGCATAGCATTAAAGGAAAATAAATAAAGGTTATTCTTTTATAAATTATATAAAATGTAACACTAAGATGTGGGGCTATCTATTTCCTGCTTAGATAGAGAATTCACACATGGTAATCAACAAAGTTCTTTTGAAATGTTAAAAAGGATAGGAACATCTCAAGGTGGTGAGTAAAACAAGATGGTTTAGTGACGGATGTAAGGAAGTTGTTAACAATAAGTCTTTTGGATGTAAAAGTTCAAAGAAGATCTTCTAGAAATGTAAATGACTTCAAAGACTAACTTAAGTTTCTTAGGGGGGCATGTATCGAGAAAAGAAAGTATAAATGCCTAGTTTGAAACTTGCTCAGTGCGCTCTTTGAACCCAATCCAACTTGGGAAGGGTCTAAGAGGCCGCGTTTGCAAACGCTTTCTTTCTTCTTTATTTTCTTTATTATTTTCAATTTTCTTTTCAATAAATCTTTGTTTTTGTTAACCAGACTTGTCTTTGAGTTGTGAGTATCAGATTTTGGGCTTTTAAATCTCACAGCATCAAGTCAGAGTATAAAACTTTAAGCTTAATTAAATTATTTTGTCCCTATATGTGTAATCTATTGTTGTCAAATTTATCACGATGTTGATCCATCAAAATGCAAAAAATTGCATTTATAAATACAGCATTTATAAAAATATCAGATTTAGATCTATTTCATTATTTTTAAGAGTGGGATCCATTACCAAAGCTGGGTCCACCCTTAGCCTTTTATTTTTAAAAAGTAATGAAACTTGGAATTTGCTGTCCACAGTGTCACCTGTAATTTGAACTTTACTCCTGGTTTCCTCCAAAGCTTGGAGCAACTCATTTTGTTCCCAATCAATATTCATCTCTACAGAAACCTTCCTCTGAGATGGGTTAGGAAATCCATCAATGATTCATCCAATATCAAACAGGAGTCTTCTGTTAGCCCAGAGATTAAATCTGATGTCTCACATTTCAAACATTTAAATGGTACCTGTTTTTATTGCAGACAGAATAAACAAACAAACCTTAAGAGGGATCTTATTCTCTTGAAGGCATTCTTCTAACACAAATAGCAACTAAGAAAGGATGAAAGGATGAAAAAATAGATAGGCCCTCTCTTCCTTCAAAAGTATGCATTTTAATTGCACAAACTGAATCAATAGCACATCCATTTATTTGGGTATTTTAGAAATGTAATAGCTATTTTACATACCTCAATTTTATAGTAGAGAAAAAAGCCATGGAACAAATATTTTTTATCCAATCTGAATCAAAGCACTGTAGAATTTGGTTAGTATTATTTATACTACCATTTGATTATTATTATTTATACTACTTTCCTTTGGCTTGTCTTTACATTGGTAATCAGACCTCTATCTCCTGAGAGAGTGAAAAACCCTAATATGTTGATATTTTTTAGAATTGGGCAGGTTAGCCCTGTGTTTGGAATACTTAATAGATGAGAACTCACCTTTGTTCCCCACTGTAAGGAATAAGTTAATTCCACACAGTACTTTATCTGAAGAAAACTGCAGCATTTCTTTTTGACTCAAGTACAGAATAATGTCTAGAATACTTTAGTCAAACCGCGCCCATCCCATTTTCGGCAATGGGAAAAAGTTCCAATACGTCGCGTGACGTCACGTGATGTCGCGAGTTTGACATGCAACAGTCAGTCTCTCTTAAGAGGTAGTCTTTGGCCTAAGTTTTATGAAACTGAAACAACTGCTCTCAAGAGGATGAAAAACTGAAAACAAATTATGCCCAATCACAATGATCTTCTCTACAATATAATCCGAAATCCAGGTAAGTAATTACGGTATATGTAACTTGCTTAGATTGTTGAGATTTTATTTGACCTTTTCTATGTGTGATTGCTGTTTTCCTTTGTTGATCCCAATCTCTTGCATACCTGTTTAAAAATATTAACACCACAATGTAATATTACTAGTATTCCCTTTACTCTAATGTAATACTTAAGAAAGTGTGTTAAAACTGATATGAGTCAGTGTCTTCTTTCAGTAAAAGCATAGCATTATAACAAAATATTTCACTGTCCAGTAATAAACTATTGGAAAGAATCTCAAGCATATCATTAATAATCTTTGTACATAATGAAATATGCATTTTCATCTATTTTTATCAGTCTCAATCTCTACTTATACAAAAGATTCAATAGTACAGAAACTTCTGGAGAGATATTCTAACCTGTCTATCCAAGGACAACAAAATGCACAGATTCATTAATGCGTTAAGTATACCTAAACTAAACACTGTCAATATAACTTACATAGAGTGGTTGTTCTGAAGGAATATGTCAATCACACCACAAAGTGCTTTCAGCTTTAATTTCAGCTGTTTCAACAGTATAAATTTCATATTACAAGTGCTGAAACCTGCTTAAAACATTGTATAATATTTAACCACTCTTGGCATTGTATATTTTATTACACAGATGCTGGGCCAATTCACTCCATTATTTTAGTTTACAAACAGAAGCCCAAAAGCTTCAGGTCAACCAGCTGCACAGTGCCCTATGGCTGGATTTACAATGGGAAGCCAAATTCAAAGGAGCAGTACCTAGAGCACCTTCACCTTATAATTCCTGAAAGCTGATCTCAGCTTCTACAATTCTGAATTGGGAAACACATAAAAGCTATCCGACAAACCCCAAAGTAAGGATAAGAGTGCATATTTCTTTTCTTTTTAAAAATGAAATGATGTAGTCCTATCTGTTTTGCAGTTCCCCCAAACCAAAGTATGTCCCTTATCCATTAAAATGTTACCCATTCCTGTTCTGGTATATTGTACGAATTATGGTTTATTCATATTTAAATCAAAATGGAAATCTACTCTTTATTGCAGCAACTTGTCCTCAAACCATACACTGACTCAAAACATTCCCATGATTTAAGCATCCTATACCTTGATGTATTTAGTCAAATCAAACTAATGATTCACACTGCATCTTGTGGCAATGGGTGAACTTTGTACATTTACTGATGGTGGGAATCAGTTATCCTAAAGAACCTGACATTATATTACATGTAATCCTCAATTTATAATCATAATGGAGCCTGACAACTATCATCACAAGTCATACTGGTCATTAAACAAGGTACCAATGTGATTGTCTCACTTAATGATCTCAATCTCTGCTCTCCCTACTGTGATTGTTAAGTCACTGTGTGGGTTGTTAAGTGGAGCATCGGGTGCCTCAGGGGTAGGGGAGGTCCTGGGAATCCTAGCACAGCCCCAGACTTGCACTGCAGCATCTTCCCTACCTGCTCTAAGGTATGCAGCTTTTAATATTGCCACTATTTTTTGTAGCCAGTGGCACTGTATAACAGTTCATTTTACATATAGCAGGGCTTTTCAACTTTTTCACCCATTGTACCACTTTTAGGATATGGCAACATCCAAGTACCACCAGTGGCCTAGCAAGGTGTCAAAAACTTGAGGACCAAAAAAAAAAAGGATAAAAGTGATGAAGTACAGGTAGTCCTTGATTTACAACAGTTCACTTAGTGACTGTTTGAAGTTACAATGGCACTGAAAAAAGTGCCCCCCAAGCCACAGCTGAGCAAGACACCTGCCTGCCCGCCCGGTGGCGTTCTTCCTCCTGTTCGAGGTTTTCATTGTTGTGAGCATTTCTGTTGAGGATTGGCAGCGGGGGTGGGGTGGGGAGATGTTTGGTTTTTATTTTTCCCCCCCTTTGCTGGGTGATTGCAGCAGGTTTTGGTCACTTCACATGACCCTAGGACACTGTGACCATCATAAATATGAATCAGTTGCCAAGCATCTGAATGTAAATCACAAGACCCTGGAGATGCTGCAACATTCCAGCTGATCGGTGCTTCTTCTGGGCTCAGCAGAAGCACCAGGATCAGCACCGACCTCCAGCTGGAAACTGGCGCTGATCCTGGCTCTTTTGCTGAGCCCTGACAGCCCTGCAGCTTCTGCAGTGCTACCACCAGTTCAGCTCATTCCCCTCCCCCACTACCACTTTTCTAGGATGGTCAAGTACCACCTGCTAGGTGCCAATGTACCAAAGGTGGTACCCGTGCCACTGGTTGAAAAGCCCTGACATATAGAATTGTGTGCACTAAGCTGCCCACTCTGCTTACACATTCTCCAAATATCCCTTCCAAGTGGGAAACTTATCATTGGGCCAATAAATAGAAAACTGAGAGAATCTCTGTTCTATAGCTAGAGGTCTTACAGAAATAATATTATCTGCTTCCACTTCGCTGCTTAAGAAAGAGACTGAAGGAGGAAAATACCTAAAATTCCTTTCCCAGATGCTTGCAAGAAAAGTTACTGATGCATTTTGTTCTCTTCCAGTTTGGTCATCTGCTGAAAGGTTTAATTGCTCTATCACCACGTTAGTACATTGATGGTTTACATACAGTAAGTTTATATAGGTTATATATTATTAATCACCATCAAAGCTGACACCAGTCAGATCATATAAAAACATAAAGAAGGAATACAAGATCAGAAGATGTGGCGAGATCTGGCCAAACGTTAGACACAACTGAATACATATCACAATCATATTATTATTATTATTATTATTATTATTATTATTATTATTATTATTATTATTATTATTATTATTATTATTTTATTATTATTATTATTAGTAGTAGTAGTAGTAGTCATAGTCGTAGTCGTAGTATGTACAGTTACAAGGACACCAGCCAAACTCTATTATTATTTAGATTAGCCAATGACGGGTAGGGGAACAAATACTGCATTTCAAACTCTTTTTTTCTCAACAAGACGCTCTAAATGCAGTCAACTATTTTCAGTTTATCAAATTGTCCAAGTATATTAAACTTAATTCTTACTGCATATGCAAGATATTGTCAACTAAACATACAAACAACAAGACAATTCATCTTTTCATGAATTGCCATTCTCTATCACTCCTACTCTTACTTCATTTTTTGCAGATGCTATTCTCATCAATGGCTGCTTTCTTCTTTCAAATGGTCAAACAGTGCCAAGTGTAATTCCCAAAGGAACTGTACACTTCAAAAAGCAGTATTCTGGAAATTATTCCTGTACTAGACTAACTTAAAATATCCAGAATTCTGGCTGGAAAAAGATAAATTGTAATTTCAATAAGAAAACAGTAGTCATCTCTGTTTCAAATGTTATTTTGCTCCGTCCTCTGCCGTGCATTCAAAAAGAGCTTTGACTAATTCCCACTATAATTCTATGTTATGCATAATCCTTGGTTTATGGACAAACTGAAACTGGAATTTCCATCAGAAGCAATGTGGTCATAAAACACAAGTGCATCTGTCAGATCTGCCCCAGTCTGATCCGACTCCATTTGGTTGAAGTGAAAAGGCACTTTTACTAAGAAACACTGATTGCAATAAAGACAAGTGGAATCTAAAATTCCCGCTTGCCAATACAGAACTAAACCCCTGGTTTCCCCTAGCCCTTCCCCATGGTCCGTCTGTGTGTAGCCAATCAGGCACCACGCTGAGGTGTTTGGGTTGGTGAAATTCCATTCTCAGGGCAAACAGCCTTGAAGCCAGCTCACCAGCAAAAACCAGATTCCTAAACTATCAATTCCCCCCTTAATTTCCCAAAATAAAGGTATACAGCTTTATTGCCCATTTGTTCTCCCTCCCTTCCCTGATTGATGGCTGAATACTGGCAAGACGCCAAGCTGAAGCTGGTAGATCTGACAACATCACTTAGCGATGGCAATCCCTGAAATCCCAGTTGCCATTGTTAACTGAATCCCACATTAATTATGTGAGGCAACATCCTTGAGACTTCCCACAACCAAAACCAGGAAACTGGTAGGAAGTTGCAAGTCCCAGGTCTGTGGGCAAGTAAGTAGCTGCCACTAGGTGTGGGAGAGTAAGAAGGTGCATGAGGAGGATGCAGGGGAGTGTTGGGGAGGGTGCATGAGGGTGAGAGGGATGTATGAGAAGAGGGATGTATGAGAAGTAGGAGTCAGGTGTAAGTACGTGCAAGAGGCTCTGCATGGATTGGGGAAGATGTGTGGAGGGGTGTGAGTGGTCAACCAGTACAAGCACAGAAGGATTTGGGGGACAGTGTGTGGGTGGGGGAGAGCTATCCCAGTGACTTGCCGCCTTCTCTGCTGGCTTTAATAATTTTCTGGAGAAGCTAGAAGGGAAGATTGCAAATGGTTATCACATGATTGTGGAGTTCTTGGCAACCAGTAGTAAGTGCAAATGGGTTGCCATGCTTATGTGACCATTGAGGATGCTAGAACAGCCACAGTTCCAAGTAACCACCTTTTGTTCAGTATCGTCATAACTTGGAATGGTCATTGGCCCAATGGTTGTAGGTTGAGGACTACCTTTAACAATCATTCTTAGTTAGCGTACACAAACCAAATGATGAGAAATACTATTCACGTGAAAAAACATATACTATATGCTGAAAATTGAACCATTTCCTTGTCAGAAGTTTTTTCATTAAAAGTCAGAGTTTACGTTCTACAACATGATTTTGGACCACGGAGTTAGATTTTTGTATAGCAGATCATTGTATCATGTCCCCAGTTGTACTGAAATTCTGCCAATCTTCAAAAGCAAACAAAAAACCTTGTAGCTGATATGAAATTTCCCCCAGAATCGGCCCCAGAAAAGCAAAACAGGAGCAGGACAAAGGTGTTTATTTACAGCAGAGAAACAGTACAAGTAGCCCTCCACTTACAACCATTGGTTTAGTAATTGTTTGAAGTACTGAAAAAAATTGACTTATGGCCAGTTTTCACACTTAAACTGTTGCAGTGTCCTCATGGTGACATGATCAAAATTTGGGTGCTTGGCAACTGGCATGTATGACAGTTGCAGTGTCCTGAGGTCATGTGATCACCATTTGTAACCTTCCCAGATGGCTTCTGAGAAGCAAAGTCAATGTAGGAAGCCAGATACGCTTGAAAACTGCAAGATTCACTTAACAATTACAGCGATTTGCTGAACAACTGCAGCAAAAAGTCATAAAATGAGGCAAAACTCATTTAACTCCCTTGTTTAGCAATAGAAATTTGGGGCTCAATTGCGGTCAGGTTGAGGACTACCTGTAAAAAGGACAATACTTAACTTTTCCATTCAAACCCTCTCCTTACCAACTACTACACTGAAAAATTTACTTTTGAAAACAGAACAATCAGTAAGGCAGATAAGATATCCAGAGGGGGAAAAGTTGGGGAAAGAAAGAGGTTGCAAAGAAGAGATCAAAGGAGAGTCATTAAATATCTCCCTTCTCACTCTGCACAGCTCCCTTTCATAGGCCTTCCTACTTGGTTTGGCCACATCAAACAAAAACACAGGTTAATAAATTTATTATCCCAAGATCTTGGCACTTGTTTCTTTATTTGCTTCAGAGTTTACAGCTAGTACATGTGCTGTCCCACTCACTCACACACACATGTATCAGTGCTTTAATAGGTTTGTTGTTTCCCAACAATTCCCTTCACCAAAACCAGAGAACTGTCCCAATTAAGTCCATCCAAAAGCAGACCGATACTAGTCCACAGAGCAATGGGCAATGAGTCCACAAGGCACTTGAAAGTTTCCCAAACAAGATAAAATTAAATCCACAACGCAAGAGGATTCATGAGAAAAGTCCAGAGTTCACAAGGCATGGTCCAAAGTCAAGGCATAGTGTCAATCCAAAGCAAGGCAGGAATCACAGCGACCAGGAAACATGCAGCTAGGAAATAAACATATTGTCCCCACCATCATCAAAATCTGTCTGCTATGCTAAATAGCCAGGTTCCAGTGCAGGCCATCAAGATGAGGCTGCCTCCTTATGAGTAATCAGGTTCACCTTAGCTGCTCCTGCCTTTTGTCTGCCCTATGTGTTCTTGGATCAGGTGCAGAAGGCAGTTCCTCTTTCTCACCACTGATCAGCTGCAGCTGCATGCTCTTCCCACCTGAAGCCTCAGGGCTGTCCTGCTGCAGCTGTGCTTCAGCCAAATCCCTCTCAAACAGCTGATCAGAGCCATTGACCAACTCCCATCCTGATATGCCTGGGATGGTTCATCCTCCAAACTGACATTTGGAGAGGTATCTGGGGATGTGTCCAAGGGACACATCACACTACACACTAGAATTAATGGTCTTCGATATGATGCAGTGGAAAGGCTTAAGAGTAGATGATGAAGTGGCATTTTATGATAACTTACCTTACCTTTGTCTTCTCCTCCCAAAAATGTAATGTTCTCAAAAATAGCCACAAAACAGACCTCAACATAATATCCAGGTACTCAGTGACTGGCCAGACCAGACCAGACCAGGATGCACTCTGCTGGCGACATCACACCCCTCAATAATAACCAATGGAAGGCCTGATCATAGCAATAAATGAAACTTCTGTGATGCTGTTCAATATGGCATGTTTTCCTTTAAAAATATTCTTATTTTATGGACAAGCTATGAAATAAGAATATTAAGAGAAGTGAAAAAATACAATATTGGTGTAAACATTCACACTTACCTAACCCCTATATGAAGCGTGCAAGTATCTGCATTGGTATATTGTGAGTGTGATATCGCCAGCAAAGTGCATACTGAGGATCTGCAAGGAAGAGAAAAATAGAATCAGTTGCTGTAGCTTTGAACCATATTTTGGGAAATAGATATATTTCTACACAATCCTCCTTTGGAACTGCAATGCATTTAACCATTAATGTGTGCAACGCTCACATGCTAAACCCAAGATATATTCTTTTTAAATATTTTATTAGCATTTTAACATAACATAAATCATTCAGTAATTTATAAACAGAATGTTGTCTGGGTAACATTTATAAGACAATCCTTAACAATTAATTTCTATGATTCATATTCCATATGTTAATTTCATTTGATTTCCCCTTTCCCCAAAGTATCTTTCTTTGCAAAACATTAGATTAAGACAATTATCATTATTTTAATTAACAACAGTTAAGGACCCAGATTGTTGGGGGCAATAAGCTGACTTTGTAAAAATGCTGCTCCCCCCCCCCCGAAAGCCCTAATAAGCAGGCATATACATAGAATGAAGGCTATTGCTAAGCACATTGATTTGTGCTTCTTAGATTGTAAGCTGCCCTGAGTCTTCGGAGAAGGGCGGGATATAAATGGGATTAAAGTATATAGTTTCAATAATCCTATTTATTATTTTAGTTGCCTTATCATAAATCCTGTTACCGTGTTTATTTCAGCTTATTTCTCCCTCCAAATTCTAAATATTCATACAAGTGACAATCTTTTCAACATTTAACTACATTTACATTGGTGGATTTAATTCAGTTTTTTCCATATAAACCCTCTCATGCTTTTATATTTCTTAATAAGTAAAAAAAGTAGAAAGAGAAAAGAAAAGAGAGACAAAAAAGAAGAAAAAGAAAAAGAAAAAAAGAAAAAAGAAAAAGAAAAAAAAGACAAGAGCACTGAGATACAAAAAATAACATATAACTTAAAATATGTATCCCTCCTAATTCAATATATATTCCCTCAATTTCTTATTTGTTTTTAACCATAGCTAAGAATGTATTTAATCTGTTTAAACTTTGAGCATTCCATTCAATAGTTCTACTCATCTAATCCTTTATCATTCAAAACACATTTTAATGCTTTTCTTATCACATTGAAATAACTAAAACATTTGCTTTTGTTTAAATCATTTCAACTTTTTTCAGAAGAATAAAAAAGAAAAAAACATATTATATTAGTTAAGGAAGAAATTTTTTTTATTCCTCTAAGAGTAGTATATTTCAAAGTTTTTCCATTTCTTTAGCCATATTCAAACAAATGTTTCTCTTTAAAGTATTCTTTCTGATAATCTCCATCTTCTTTTTCCTGAATTTTCATTTTAGTCTCTTTTCTCTAGTCGTTGCCTTTCTTAATCAATATGTTTTGCTGCTTCATTTGTTTCCCTGTAAGGAATTTTTTCTCATTCTTTTCCTTATCTTCAAAGTTGCTTAGACGTGTTGAAATATTTCCCATTTGAATAAAATCATGATTTTTTATTTTATATGGTTCCATCTGCAAGTCTCTATTCTTAAAATTATATTTAGTCATTTCTACTGTATTTTCCTGAGAAAGTCCTTGAAGAGAAATTGAAAATAAGTTGATTCATGCTCTCAAAGTTATTCTGCATTTCCTTGCAGTTTAAGGTCATTGTCCTTTGAAATTTTTGCTGCTTATCATATGTTTCTTTTTGTGAAGTGATTATTTTATAAGGTTCCTTCTTTAAGTCTCTATCCTCAGAATTTTGTTCAGTCATCTCTATTTTCCTGGGAAATTTCTTGGAGTGAAATTAAGTTGAAAATGAGTTGATTCATGCTCTCAAAGTTATTCTGGATTTCTATGTAGTTTAAAATCATTGTACTTTGAAATTGTTGTCGCTTATCATATGTTTCCTTTTGTAAAATATTCATTTCTTTGTTATTCTCACTTGTTTACACAGCTGCATTTTCTAAAAGCTTTGAGGTTCAGAGAAAAAAAATCCTCATCCACCAGCAGGTGTCAGCATTTGCTCATTTTTCATGTCTTTTTTCTTTCTCTAAAGGGTAAGTTTCGCTGCTAACTAAAAGAGAGGGAGCAGAGTCCCCCTCCCCTCTTCCTTCTTCGGAGATCTCTTATTTTGGGGACTTTCTTCTTCAGGAAAATAGGTAGGATAGAGAAAATCAATATTCTTACCCAGATTCAAGCATGCTGTTTAAGATATGCTAAGTTTAAAAGCTTATAGCTTCCGTTGTTTCAGCTATGGCTGGACATGGAGTTAGCCAGCTTTCTTCCGTTGGTTTCTGGAAGGCTTCTCCTGGACTGTTCAGAGAGACCGCTGTCTCTCCTAAGTCCCTGGGATTTCCTTCATTCATTCCACCCCTTCAGGGTGGGTTTTGGCCCCTTAGGGTCCCCAACAAAAAGAAATTTCAGCCGAAGGATTCGGCATTCCGAATCTTCCAGCTGCTTCGCTGAAAATCAGGAACCGGAAGCCTAAACCCAAGATATATTCATTAGGGTACTATGTAAGCTCAGAAACAAATAAAAAATCAATTTTCTTCTATAACAGCAGCCCTATATAATATTCACCATACTGCAAGGCATAATCACTACATGACCCTAAAAAGGAAAAAAAATGAATACTTTTAATACCTTAATTTGAAAAATAAGTCTTTAACAAGTAAGAATAGAACCTGATTTACATATGGCACTAATCCATAACATGGTGCTTGGCTTTAGGGGTGAGCCCATTCCCCACCAAAAACAATGCCTTAGGAGCCACAAAGGGTGGGTGTGTATATCACATTAAGATAAAACAAGCCAGAAGAGATTAACAACGCACTTTTAACAAGGTCAAGCTGTGAAATAAACTAGAAAACAAGGAATTATTTTAAGATCTCCTAGTAGTTTTTTTTTTTAAAATATAAAAGCTGCTGTGATTTCTGCTGTTCCCTTATAATGAAAAAGCAATTTTAAAATGCAGCGATAAGCCACAGTAAATTTAAGAAATGTATACTATGCAACACCTAATCAGCTGCCTGATCTGGAAAGCTGAGTATAATTCTACCAGGATGATAAAGTATCTGTAAGGTCCAAGGCTACAGGTTAAACTGCTTTTGAAACATGGCAAAGAACAGAATGACCACCTATTTTTGTATCTTGCAAGCAAACTGTTCAGCAATGTCTATGAAGTTACAGAAGTCAAGCTTAGTTTCACTGTTTAAATTATATATAGGATTACAACACAAGGAACATTAGAAATTCTGGTTGCCGATTAAAAAAAACCTTTTAAGGCCTCAAAAACAAGAGTTCTTTGTTATTGTCACACTCAAGATACAGCCCAGAATATAACATTTTTCAAATTACCAAAATACCCTGGCTGTAAACATTAGTGCAGGTGAATATAACCTATGGCCTTTTAGACATTGCCAACCTTCACTGACAATAGCTCCAAGAAGCATGTCACTGTAGAAATGATAGGAATTATGTTGCAACATTTGGAGGACAAAAGAATCGGAATTGGAATTAGAGTTTGCCTTAGTTACCAAAAGAGAAATGACTGAGGAAAGACATAATTGAACTCTTCAGATATCTTAAATGGTTGTCCTATAAGGCAGGGTTTCTCAGCCTTGACAACTTTAAGCTGTATGGATTCCCAGAATTCCTCAGTCAGCATCTTTAAGTTCCTATGGTTGAGCAACACCAATACACAGTTAGTCCTTGACCTATGACCACAATTGAGTCCAAAATTTCTATTGCTAAGCAAGACAGTTGTTAAATGAGTTTTGCCTCATTTTATAATCTTTCTTGCCATAGTTGTAAGTGAATTACTGAAGTTGTTAAGTTAGTAACACGGTTAAGTGAATCTGGCTTCCCCGCTGACTTTGCTTGTCACAAGGTCACAAAAGGTGATCACATGAACCTCTGGACATTGCAACCGTGCACAACTTTCCAGTGGCCATCCAGTGCCCAAGAAAAGCAACCCACAATCTTGAGATCCTGTCACAAGCAGTGGGAAGAGAGCACTAACTATATTTGAAGCTAGTACTAGTATATCACATAACTGATAAGAGCTAAAGAATTAAGTCCAACTGACCTAGATATCCTTTTAAAGGGGAAGGCTGAATCAATTCCTTGTTCTACAATGGACACAAAACTTAAGTTTGTATAACTGCACCTGCTCACTTGCCTTCCTGATTTTAATGTCAATTTAGGTTGAAGCACCTCAGGGCAAAACATGTTTTTGTTTATGTAATTTAAAGGTACAATATACTCTGAAAGCATTACCTAAACAAAGTGAATATTATTTTAGTTTGCAACCCTTTCCTTATGAAAATTTAATTTAATTTAATTTAATAACATTTATATACCGCCCTTCTCCCTGAGGACTCAGGGCGGTTCACAGGGCAGAATAAAATAGCCAATACAAACATTAAAAAGTGATTAAACAATTGCCCTAATTAAAAACAATAGAAGTACAGTTCTAAAAAACCCCGAGATAAAATTAAAAAAGCAAAAATAAAACAACCCCACCGATCCCCATCAGGCTAGGCCAGCTTGTACAAACAAAAATGTCTTGAGATCGCGACGAAAGGAGCGAAGATCGGGCGCCATCCGGAGCTCTACCGGTAGCTGATTCCACAGCTCCGGAGCGCCCACAGAGAAGGCTCTCCCCCTGGGGGCCACCAATCGACATTCTCTGATCGGTGGCACCCTGAGGAGGCCCTCTCTGTGGGAACGCACAGGGCGCAGGGAGCTTGATGCCGGCAGCAGATGTTCCCTAAGGTACTCCGGCCCCATGCCATGGAGGGCTTTAAACACCGTTACCAGTACCTTGAATCTCACCCGGAAGACAACTGGCAACCAATGCAGCTCACGGAGCAGAGGTGTAACGTGGGAGTATCGGGAGACTCCCAACACCACTCTCGCGGCTGCATTCTGTACCAGTTGGAGCTTCCGGGTGGTCCTCAAGGGCAGCCCCATGTAGAGAGCGTTGCAGTAGTCCAGACGAGAGGACACGAGCGCATGAGTGACCGTGCACAAATCATCCCGGCTAAGATAGGGCCGCAACTGGCGCACCAGGCGAACCTGGGCGAAGGCCCCCCTAGTCACAGCTCCTATGTGGTCTTCTAAGGTGAGCCGTGAATCTAGGAGGACTCCCAAGTTGCGAGCCCTATCTACGGGGGGTAATAGTTCACCCCCCATAGCCAGAGGTGGAATGTCCGAATAAACCCGGGATGAAGGTATGCAAAGCCACTCAGTCTTGTCGGGGTTGAGTTGAAGTCTGTTCCTCCCCATCCAGACCCGAACCGCCTCCAGGCAACGGGACATCACGTTGAGGGCATCACTGGGGTGGTTTGGGGTCGAAAAGAAAAGTTGGGTATCATCAGCGTACTGATGATACCCAACTCCAAAGCCACGAATGATCTCACCCAGCGGCTTCATGTAGATGTTGAACAGGAGAGGCGAGAGGACCGACCCCTGAGGAACTCCACAAATGAGAGACCTCGCGGTCGACCTCTGCCCCCCTGCCAACACCGACTGCGAACGTCCCAAGAGATAGGAGGAGAACCACTGTAAAACTGTGCCTCCCACTCCCAATCCCCTGAGACGCCGCAGCAAGATACCATGGTCGATGGTATCGAAAGCCGCCGAGAGGTCTAATAGGACTAGAACAGAGGAATGCCCTCTGTCCCGAGCCCTCCAGAGATCATTCACCAGCGCGACCAATGCCGTCTCCGTGCTGTGCCCGGGCCTGAAACCCGATTGGTAAGGGTCTAGATAATCCGCTTCATCCAGGACCAGAGGGAGCTGATGCGCCACCACACTCTCAACAACCTTCGCAAGAAAGCGGAGGTTGGAGACAGGACGAAAGTTGTTCAATACAGCTGGGTCCAGGGCAGGCTTCTTGAGGAGAGGCCTCACCACCGCCTCCTTCAAGACGGCGGGGAAGATACCCTCACTCAAAGAAGCCGATATAACTGCCTGGAACCAGCTGCGTGTCCTCTCCCGGGCTGCATAGACCAGCCAGGAAGGGCACGGGTCCAATAAACATGTGGTGGTGCTCAGCCTCCCCATGATCCTGTCCACTTCCTCCGGAGTCACAGAATCAAACTCCTCCCAGGTGATATCGACAAGACCACCCGTGTCCTGATCGTCAGACTCTGCCCAGTCAGAGTCCAGACCGGTCCGAATCCGAGCGATTTTGTCCGACAGATGTTGGTTAAACTCCTCGGCACGGCCCTGCAAGGGATCCTCCCTCACCTCCTGATTTAGGAGGGAGCGAGTCACCCTAAACAGGGCGGCCGGGCGATTATCTGCGGACGCGATAAGGGTGGCGAAGTGGTTAGACCTCGCCTCCCTTATCGCAGCGAGATAAGACCTAATGTAGGTTCTTAGTCGCAATCGGTCGGATTCGGATCGGCTGGACCTCCAACCGCTCTCTAGGCCCCGTCTCCGACGCTTCATCTCCCGAAGCTCCGCAGAGAACCATGGAGCTCGACGGGATCTGCACCGGGTCAGGGGCCGCAGGGGTACAACTCGGTCAAGAGCCTCAGTGGCCGTCCTTTCCCAGGCTTCCACTAAGGCATCTGCCGAGCTGTGAGCAAGGGAGGCAGGTGGGGACCCCAGAGCTGCCTGGAACCTCTGGGGATCCATTAAGCGTCTGGGGCGGTACCATTTAATTGGTTCCAAACACCCACGGCGGGGGGTGGCAAAACGGAAGACCAGCCGCAGGAGATGATGATCGGTCCATGACAGGGGCATAATAATTGGAGAGCCCCCACCAAGATCATCTAACCACCGTCCAGATAAGAAAACTAGGTCAAGGGTGTGGCCTCCCTCATGAGTCGGTCCCAAAATTACCTGCGTCAGGTCCATGGCCGTCATGGAAGCCATGAACTCCCGGGCCAACTCAGATGATCCTCCCAGTGATGGTAGGTTGAAATCCCCCAAAACTATAAGTTTCGGGAACTCAACCACCAACCCAGAGAGGACATCGAGCAGCTCAGGCAGGGCTGCTGCTGCGTGACTAGGCAAAAGGTACACCAGCAGCAAGCCCAACTGCGCACCAGGGCCGCATCTCAAAAAGAGAGACTCACACCCGACTATCTGAGGAACAGTGGCCTCCCGCGGACACAAGGTCTCCCTCATAACAACAGCCACACCCCCACCCCTACCCTGAGCCCGAGGCCGGTGCAGCACCCGGAAACCTGGTGGGCAAAGATCAACCAGAGGAATCCCGCCCTCTGGGCCCAACCAAGTCTCCGTGATGCAAGCCAGGTCCGCCTGCTCACCCTCGACCAGATCACGAACGAGAGGAGCCTTATTAGCGACGGACCTGGCGTTCAAATACACCAGCCGGAGCTCAGGGGGCTGCACACCCTCACTCCCGGGACCTTGGGGTAGAGCCAGAGGGTCGGAGTGCCTCACCGCTTGTAAGTAGCGGAGAGGCCTTCCCTGAGATCGATACGGCCCTCTGCTCCTCCATCTGCTGCCATTCCCTGATGTCGTGGGAATAGGTAGCCCCACGACCAGCCCTGGAGCCCCGGAGGTGACCGACCCCCGCTCCTCCCCCCTGCGATCTCCATCGGCCCTAGCCAGAACAGCGGTAGTTGGATAGCCCCCCTTATCCAAACAACCAAAAGAACCCTCCCGCCTCCCTAACCCCCTAAAAAATTTTGAAAGAAAAATAATCAGGGGCCTCTTATTAGGTCTACGTCGAAGGCCCCTACCCTTGCCCAGCCAACTCTCAGGGTCCCAATAAATGGGCCCTTCCTCGAGGTTATAATCGGCTGGCAAGGCGGGTCGCACCCAGGAGGGGGGAGCACCCCTGAGGGCGCACAAGTCCGTGGACGAATATTTAAAGGAAGGCATAAATAGCAGTCCGAATCGCAGGCAGTCCATAGATGATAGTCCATGAGGAGGATCTATTCGGAGAGGGAGTCCCAGGCCTCCGTCCAGCCGCTGCCACTCAGCTGGATAAGCCCCCCGGGCAGGCCTACCACCGTCCTCTCACTACGGCTACAGAGCCAATTCTCGGGGGGGGGATGGAAGTCTGGAGTAACCCCACTGGGTATGGCCTGCCCCATAGAGCTCTCACCTCTAGGGGCAGGAGATGTAAATTCGGCCATCCTCTCACAATGGCCAATACCCAGAATTCTCTGTCCTTTGGGGTATAAGGGGCAATGCGCAGTAGATTGTAAAAGCAAAAACAAGCCATCATAGTCAATTCTGATAACAGCCAAGTCCCCCGTTGTCTCGTCATTCCCAGAGGTTGTAACTGACCACCAGTCCATAGGCCCTCAGTTCGATAATTATTGGGGCCTTCCAGACTGTGGTCAACAAAGATTGGCTCCCCCAGGTCCATTAAATTCCCCGCCGATCTTCCAAAGTCCTTCAAAATGGCCCAAATCCACAAGGCCCCACTGGGCTCCACCGGGATCAACCGGCTAGCCCAGGAACCTTCAGGGCCATCAGAAGCAGTGGGGGTGCCAACCCATCTGGGATATGCAAAACCAACCGGGGGGCCGGCAAACCGGGCATAACACCATCGCTGAGTCATCGAAGCCGCTGCCGCTGAGCCGCTATGGACACAGCCGCCGCCATCACCGTAGCCACCGTAGCCATCAGAACGCCGCCAAGGCCGCAAACAATCCGGGGAGAGCCACCGCCACCGCCGATGAGAAACGGGCCAAAAAGGTCCAGGAGGCAGAGGGACAAACGGTTCGGTAAAAGCAGGCCAGACCACAATAGTCGATGGTAAAGTGGCCCGAAAACGGCCCGGGAACAACGCCGCCGCCGCCGCCGCCGCCGCCGTCGTCGTCGCCATTAGGCTGATGCAGGCAGAAAGCAGGCAGAAAGCAGAGGCAGGCCGGTCGAAAGGAAAACGGTAGAAAAGGCAGGCCACGCAGATCGCAAACAGCTCCGTCGCCGCCGCCACAGCACCGCCGCCGCCAGCCGCCGGGAACTCCAAACGCCGCCGAAGAAGCCAAGACCGCCCGACATAGCCGGAAACTCCCGACGACCAGCTGAGCAGCTGAGCAGAAAGCAAACCGGCAGCCCAGCGAAACGCCGGTCAAGCTGGTAAAAAGACCTAGACAGTATAAAGGTCCTGCCAATTTTCTTGATTTTATAGCGATAAAAACTTAACAAAAAAGATGTTAGAAAAGACAGAATAGTAAGATAATGTGTTATAAAGAAAATTCCAAAAAATAAAAAAATCAGTGTATACTCATACCCATAAAGGTTAAATGATATATTGCCTATTAATAGCTATATGTGCGTTCTATAAATATTAATTTCAAAATATCTTGTATAGAATAAAGCCTATATATTGCCTTCTAAACTAGGCCTGCATAACATTGGGCCCTCCAAGAAGGCTTGTGAAGCCTACCAGTGTTTTTTTACAAACTCAATTTGCTGCCACTAAATATTACTGCTGCCAAGCAGGATCTGCCGCTGCTTCAAAAGACACTCTGCAATCCAATGCTTCCAGGACTTACCAGTACTGCTAGCTCCAGTGCTGCCATTATTGTGCTAGCCACCAAAACAGCTGATCGGTGTGACAGGTATTCCTTTGCAGCCCATTGTTATTTTTAAAATGTCGAAGTGGCCCTTTCTTCTTTACTAACTGTGCAGCTGTGTTGCAGATTATTCTAAATCAGATCCTAGAAGAGCAGCTTCTCTAAAAAATGGACAACAATGCAATTCTAAGAAGGTCCACATATCTTCATGGAAGAGCAAAATAGTTTATTATTGTGATTGCTCATTATAGAAAATCCATGTAATGAAGCAATCATCTTGAGGACTAGGATCAAGTTCACCCTCACCCCTAAAATCTCAGTGGGGGACACTGGGCCAGTTATACTCAACCCAGCCACAGGGTGATTCGTTTGGACATCATGATGGAAAAGGGATTCCTACATAAGCACCCTGACCTCCTGCGGAAAATAGGATATAAATCCAGTGCATAACTTTTGAAGCAGTTTTCTACGAAGTTGTAAATACGAAGCCAGAAAAACAGGAGATGAAAATGATTATAATAAAAGGAAAAGTATTGCTGAGTTCATGGTGCTTATTTCTGAAATAGCTAGACAGGATTATAGTGCATAGCAGGTTCTGGCCTGTCTTTCAAGATCTGCAGGGATCTGGGGCACTTAAAAAAAGACAGCAGCTACAGTATCACACAGCAATGCAGCAAGGAACAAGTGACTAAGGAGACAGTCAAAACTGGGAAACTTCAGAAGAGGAAAAATCCATAACTTTTCAAGCAGTTAACTTTTAAGAAGGCACTGGAGAAGAAACATGCTTTTTTGCTCTAGGTAAACATCCATTGGTGGATCTTTACCAAAATATGTGTCTCTACCAAATAAAGTTAAAGAGAGACAGTTGCCAATTCTTAGGTCTTTTTTTCCTATGCCAGCTACCAACATTAAACACAAAACTTAAAAGGTGATCCAAATCTGAATACTGCAAATAGGGCTTGAAAAACAATCACTGTCACTGTAGATTCACATACAATCCTTTGCACCACTCATTAAACAAATCTGGAGGGCAGAAGCCTGTGCTACTTCAGACAGCAGGAACAAAATCCTGGTTTCATTTTTACTTTGTCATGCATTCCGAAGCCCCTTGAAGGGTACACTGTTCATTTGGTTTCCTAATCATTCACAATGGATTTATGATACATTGTGTAATCTTTCCTAGTCTCTAGTTCCAGTACAATCAGAGAGAAAAAAGCACTAAAAGCCAAAGATTAACACATAAACACACAGAGCTAGTTGAACTGGAAAAAGGCATCCCTGATTAAAGGTTTCATTTCACCTTCTACAAATTTCAAGATATCAATAACAAAAAAAGTTCTGTGTGTATGGTGCAGAAATAAGGTACATGGTAGTCAAAAGTAGCATGTCACAAGCCACAATTCAAAATATTAACTATAGGGCACTGACCACAACTTCCACCTCACATTAATGAATAGTTCCATTCATGAACAACCTTCATGGTAGGATTTGAAAATATATACTTTTAGAATACTGTAACACATCTCTAAGAAGATTAACTAATAACAGCATCCAAAAAAGTACAGTTTATATTAGTTTTATTATGTAAAAGGAAAGAATGATGATCCTTTGATATAATGTAAAACAAGTGAGTGTCATAAGAAATAATAGATATGCATTGAGAGAGTTCCCTTACAACCTTTCACATATATATTGGAAGGGGGGGTGGAAACAACATCTAATGACAGCAAAAATCATCCCATTGAGTTCTCTTGTGTAAAAGAAAATCTGGAAATACCCAAATTTTAGGACATTCTACCCTCTTCTCAAACATGTAAGAGGGCCAATTATTGAACAGGAATAGGATAATACCGCGATTGATGGAGCAACCGAATTAAATAAATTGTAGCAGAAAGGTGCAGAGGGAAGAGTATAATCTCCAAGTAAAGATGATGGAGAGAAAAATCAAGTGACCATGAGAAATATTTATGCTTCCTGTAGAATATTTATCTCAATTAATCTTCCTAATACAGATAAAATATTTGAGCACGTAACAAAGCAGGATGCAAGAGGTTCTGTTGTCCCATTCCCTTATTAGAGATCATATTGCCAGTTCCTATGTAAAGGCCAAGGCAAGGTGAACACAGCAGGTAGAACTGGACAATATTCATCTTAAAATTAATACTGATGTGTTGAAAAGTCATGTGAAGAATGAAGCCACATCAAGTGTTTGGGGGAGGAGGGAGGAACAGGAGTGTCCGTGAACCGGCATTTCACACGCACAAAAAAACCCCGGTTTGTCATTTGTCTCCTGCGACCTGTCAAACAAGCCAAGGGGAAAAACGGAACTAAAGAAAGGGTTTCTAGAGACAGAGACCTGCGCACATGTAATTAGGTGCACGCCCAGCATTTATTACTTTTACACGAAAAACTGGTACCAGGTTTTAGCGGCGGTCCTGAAGAACCGGACTGCAGCGCGAATGCCCAGATGCCATGCCGCGTTTCTCAAAGAGCCTGCGACTCACCGTAGATCATGGCCAGGCCGGTCTCATGGAGGAAGCGGACCCGGCGATGTTTGAAAAGCCAGATGGTGAGAATAGTGAGGGTGAGGAGGATAATGAACGTCAGGAGGCTCACGCTGTCTTGCCGGTGGCTCTCCTCCGCTTCTTTCTCCGTGGTGATCTCCTCAATGGCGCTGCTGCTCCGTTCCCCCAGACACAGCCCAGGGACTGGGGAGAAGACGAGAAGCAGGAGCCGCAGACGCGCCATGGCAGGCTCCCCTGGAACACCGCTCGTGCCCGCCTGCGTCCTCTCGGCGCGCCGAGCTTCCTGCCAGCAGCCTCTGCAGCAGCCGAGCAGTCTTCCGCTCGGGCGTCGGTGCTGAACGCTCAGGCAACTCGCCGCTTCTGGCAAGGCAGGCAAAAGCGACTTCGGCAGGCAGAATCACCGAACTCCACCTCTCGGCGTCACAGCTCCAGCATTAAGTTTATTGAAAAGCGCTGTCGCGCCTCGTTTCTAAAGACTGGCCACGCTTAGGGCAGCGCGCCGCCTCCCCTTCCCGCTGCACCGGGGTGGAGTCTAACGCTTGCAGCAGAAAGAGTTGATTGGGCTGCACCATTGCAGGTTGAGGGAGGGGTGGTTACCTCTTTTGGGTGCTCTCCCTTTATCAAAGCAATATAATTACTTGGAGATCTAGCACAAGGCGAGTTTCAGAAAGAGCTCTTCAATCGTTGCACGGTTTGCTTAAATTATATAATTATGGTCAGATTTCAAAATAAAATCCCCCAACCAAACCCTCAAATCACGAGCTGTTCGATCCCTCTTTTATTCAGCTGATGTACCTCTGTTAGTTCGGAATAAACTAACTGCGGATGAGGTTTCTCTTTACCTGCTACTTCGGAGGGCATTCTGTTTTTGTGGCTTTTGCCCGCTTTCCCCGATTACAAGCGAAAAGTAAAAGACGCGGATGAACTAGGAAATTACAGGAGGTCAAATTTGGGACTGTTAAAAACCTAACCTCAAACTGAAGTCTTAAAACTCAGCTGATCATTTCCAGTTCTTCTGGACTACAACTCCCACGATGGATTTGCATGACTTAGTTACAAGTTAGCCTACCAAGCTGTAGTTTATTTCATTATGTGTTAATCCAGTCTATGTTGTCAATTATGACTTGGAAGGTCGTTCAAACTCAGAATATTGCAGAAACCATGGTTTAATCTGGGGCAAGCAGGTTGTGTGAATGCAATTAGGATTGTATTAATGGCTGCGACTGATAGGAATCACCACTGGGCACAAGATTGTTCCTTCTGCAAGCACATTTACTTGGGAGTAGGCACTACTTAAGACTTATATAAATGGGATTTTGCTGCATAGAGTTGTATACTGTAGTCCTTAAAGAAGGTCTCTGCTTCACTCTCTTTAAAGTAGTGGGAAATTTTCTAATTTGTTTTTCAGGTGCTGTCAGAATCCATTTATATCATATTCATAAATGGAATGTTTCAAACATTATCCCATGGATTCTGCCATCTCCCAAAGAGAAGAGAATAAATGTGTATTGAACTGGCAATAGGCATTTCAAAGGAAAGGAGAAGCCTTTTGAACTGGGGAAACAAAAGGGGGGGCTAGCATCTGGCTTTTGTCACGGAAGAGAGCAATAAACATGAAGGGTCCTAACTTCCTTTTTCCCACGAGATGGATGATACGAGAGGAAGGATGGGGGACTGACCAAATGGGGATTAAGGGGGGTTAAACCGGGAACTCTTTATAAGGGTTTACTTTGTGGAAATATTAAGTCCTGTCTCGTTTCCTACAACCAAGCATGTCATAGTAAAGATTCTTTTTGGAATAGATTTGACTCCAAGAATTTTGTCTTCCTAAGACGTGGTTTGGGGTGGGTCCTGACATTAGACAGGACTTGCACTGAAAGTCAATCCGGGAAGAAGAACCTTACCGGGGGATTTTGCAAATAAATATGATGTCTGACGATGAAGCAAGAAGGGAAGGAAGCCCCACGGAGAAGGAGCCTTCCTCCCAGCTGAATTCCCAGAAACATTAGGAAGCTGAAGCATCATATTCCTCCTGGGAGGAATCAGCGGAGCAGCACGATGGTCGATGGGCGTTGGAAGGAAAATCGGCGGAGCAGCACGGTGGTCGATGGGCGGAATCGGAGCAGCACGGTGGTCGATGGGAGTTGGAAGGAAAAGTGAGTGGGAAAAGGCTTCGAGAGAAGTGACCTGAGACGGAGCGACCACCAACTGGAATGGAAATAAGAGATGGAGAACTCCCTGCACGCCAGTGAGGAAGAGCGGATTCTGGAAAAAGCTGTTGACTTGATGAAAACAACCCTGAGCTCACTAAGGGAGGAGAGAGCTGGAAACCACAACACCTGGGGTCGCAACTGGAGGGGTAATGGAAGGGATCCAACACCTGAAACCCCAGGGCTGTCCAATGGAACAGGAGCCGCTGACTCAGCGGTACCCACCACCCCCAGACCCACAGACGGGGATCGAGATGAGGAGCGATACACTCTGCGGCGCACACAACGATCCAGCCAAAGATTCCCACCCCTGGAAGCAAAGTTCAAGGGGGAGCCATCACGACTGGGATTTTTCCTAACCCAAGTCCTCAGCTACATGGAAGAGTACAGACGGGACATTCCCAGTGACAAAACACGCATCCGAATTGTGCAATCTGCCCTGGACGGGACGGCTGCAGACTGGGTGGTGAACCTGCATGACTCCAACGCCCCAGAACTCAACGACTTCAACCGATTCATGTCATCCTTGAGGCGACAATTCCGAGGACCCTTTGGCTGACCGGAAGGCCCGGGAGAGAATCAAGACGGTGAGGTAGGGCAGGAGAACTGTGGCCGAATATACCCAAGAATTCCGAGCCATCGCCAGCAAGCTGAACTGGCCAGAAGACATCCTCCTCAGCCATTTCAAAGACGGTCTAAACTACGACCTGTATGACGCTTGCCTGCCTCGGGGAGACCCCTACCATCTCGATGACTGGTATGTCCTGGCAGAGGAAGTGGAAATAGACCTATTGAAGAGACAACGCAGAGGAAAACCTTGGGGCCGCCCGCCACTTGAGCAAACACGTGAGGGGGAAAACCCACCGGCCACGGCTAAAAAATCAAAGGGATGTTTCAATTGCGGGAGAGAGGGCCACCGTGCTGCAGAATGTCGTTCGAAAGCCCCTCCACACAAAACAGAAGCACCATCTTCCAAAAAGCTGGGGAAGTCTCAAGGCAACCCAAAAGAATCTTCCATGAAGGGGACAGAGGCTGTAGAGTCCACAATTCCTGCCAAAACCTGGGATTGGACTCCGGCCTACACTGCAGGGGCGGTGGACACCTCGGAAGACAGCTCAGAGGGAGAACCTTTGATAAGTGGACCTCTTCCACCCATACTTAAGACAGTAACTATATTAGCTTCCTCTGCACCAAAAGCCAATGAAATAAAAGCTCTGATAGACTCTGGCTGCATCTGCTGCCTCATCAGCCCAACGCTGGTGGAGGAACTGAGCATCCCAGTGAGGAGGCTAAAACAACCAATCTCCTTCAGTCAATTAGACGGGTCTATAGCAGGGGGGGGACCAGCTACCCTAGCCACTCTACCAATCCACATGTCCCTGGGGTCCCATGAGGAGGACATAACGTTTATAGTGGCCCCAGGCATGGAATGCCCAATGATTTTAGGACTGGAATGGCTGAAGAAATGGAACCCCGGGATAAACTGGAGGACTGCAGAACTCAACTTCCCAAAAGGGGAACAGGAAAACGTAAAACCCCCAAACACCCCCCCCAACCCAGAGGGAGGAGACAGCAGCAGTGGGGAAAGAGAAGGGGCTACCAGAGATACCGGAGGAATACAGGGACCTGGCTGAGGTTTTCAGTGAGGAAAGAGCAGATGAGCTCCCCCCCCAACGCCCCACAGACTGCACCATAGAATTCAAACCTGGGGCAAAACTCCCAAAACCCAGGATGTATGCCATGAGCCCAAGGGAAATGGCAGAAATTGAAAGATTCATAAAGAAAAACTTAGAAAGAGGATTTATTGAGCCCGCCAAACCCAAAGTAGCCGCCCCGGTTCTGTTCAGGGAGAAGAAGGATGGGTCTTTTCGCTTGTGCGTAGATTACCGGAACCTAAATACAATTAGTGAATATAATCTGTACCCCCTTCCCCTAATGAAGGATATGCTATCCCACCTATCGAAAGGAAAGATTTTTACCAAACTAGACCTGAGGGAAGCATACTACCGTATTAGGATTAAGGAAGGAGACGAATGGAAAACTGCATTCAACTGCCCAATGGGGTGCTATCAATTCAAAGTATTTCCATTCGGACTGCAAGGGGCCCCCGCAGTCTTTATGCAATTAATTAATGACGTACTGAGAGAGCACCTATATAAGGGGGTCCTGGTTTACCTCGATGACCAAAGAGGAACATATCAAACTAGTCAGAGCAGTCCTGAAGAAGTTGCGAGCTGCCCATTTATATGCTAAATTATCGAAGTGTGAATTCCATCAGGAAAAAATCGACTACCTGGGATATCGCATATCCCCAGAGGGCATCGAAATGGACCCTGAGAAGGTCAGGGCAGTACTAGAGTGGGCACCCCCCCCGCACACAGAAGCAATTGCAAAGTTTCCTGGGGTTTGCAAATTTCTACCGCCAATTCATCCCCGCATTTGGCCAAATAGCCATGCCCCTCACAAATTTGTTGAAAACGAAGGGGGGGTCACCCGTGAAACCCAGCCAGCCTCTAAAATGGTCAATGGAATGTCAAGCAGCATTTGAGAGGCTAAAGAGACTCTTCTGCAGAACCTGTACTTAAACACCCAGATCCCAACAAACCTTTTGTAATACAGGCAGATGCGAGTGACGTAGCAGTCGGAGCCGTATTACTACAGGAAAATGATGAGGGGGCGTTGCAACCTTGCGTATATACATCCAGGAAACTTACAGAAACTGAACAACGATGGCCAATATGGGAGAAGGAAGCATTCTCATTAAGGTGGTCATTATTAACGTGGCGTAAATTTTTGGAAGGAAATAAAATACCTTTCCAGGTCTGGACTGACCACAAAAATTTAGAAGCACTAAAAACGCCCAGGAAGCTCACTCCTAAGCAAGCCCGCTGGTCCCAACACTTTCACCGATTCAATTTCACTCTCAAACACTTACCGGGGGGAAAGAACTTCCTGGCAGATGCATTATCCCGCATGCCCCAATATAACAGCACAAGAGTTACTGACTTTAAACCACTTGTACCAGAACAACAACTGGCAGCACCAGTCACCACCAGGGCGCAAGAAAAAATGAAGCCGAAGGTAGATAGCCAAACTGGAATAGAATTCAGGAAATCTTTGGAAAGTGATGAATGGTTCCAGAAAAATAAACATGTGTGCACAATTAAAGATGGACTGCCATGGGTGGGGGAGAAGCTATATATACTGGCCACACAGAGAATCAATTTCATGCAACTGTGCCATGATACAAAATCAGCAGGACACTTTGGCTTTGTAAAAACCTTACACTTAACTAAAAGACAATTTTGGTGGCCATCTATGAAAAAGGACATAGAAAGCTATGTGGGTAGTTGTCAAATTTGCGCAATGGCCAAGAGGTTACAAGGGAAATCGCTAGGACTGTTACAACCAGTGGCGAATCCCTCAGCCCCATGGAAAGAAATAGCCATGGATTTTATTGTGGAACTACCAGAAAGCAACGCAAACACCGTTATCTGGACTGTTACTGATCTGTTCTCTAAGCAAGTCCATTTCATACCTTGCCAAAAAATTCCAACTGCAAAAGTATTAGCAAAACTTTTTGTACAACATATTTACAGATTGCATGGGGCACCACAACGCATCATATCTGACAGGGGGGTGCAATTTACCTCAACATTCTGGAAGGAATTTTTATCTCTGTTAGGAACTACCCAAGGACTGACATCTAGTCATCACCCTCAGGGTAACGGGCAAGCGGAAAGGGCTAACTCTGTACTTGAGCAATATTTAAGATGTTATATAAGCTTCCAACAGTCGGACTGGTTGGATCTACTGCCTTTTGCAGAAGTGGCATATAACAACGCAGTTCACTCCAGCACAGGTTACACTCCTTTTCAAGTAGCCACAGGCCAGAGCTTCAACCCCATACCTGATCTAACTCCAAAAGAACCGGTAATTCCAGAACTAAAGGAATGGATTGCTCAGTTACAATACACCTGGCCTATTGTCAGAAAAGCATTAACAGAGGCTAGATTAGCACACAAGACACAGGCAGACAAGAAAAGAGCCGATCCCACACCGTTCAAGGTGGGAGAGATGGTATATCTGTCTACAAAATACCTTAAGTCTCTCCAACCCTGTAAAAAACTAGGACCAAAATACATTGGACCTTTTCCAATTAAAAGAATCATAAACCCAGTAACAGTTGAATTAGAACTACCTAAAAATCTTAGACGAATACACCCAATCTTTCACTGCAGTCTAATAAAGAGAGAACAACAATCTCCCCTACGAACAAAAATTCCACCACCACCACCTCCCATCATGGTGGAAGGAGAACAACATTTCGAGGTGAAGGAAATTCTGGATTCCAGGAAACATCATGGAACAACTCAATATCTAGTAGCTTGGAAACACCTCCCCTCCTCAGAAAATGAATGGGTCAGCAAACACCACGTTAAAGCACCAAAGCTGCTTAAGAGACTTCATACAGAATATCCAAACAAACCGAGTTAACATTTACATGTTTTTTTTCTTCTCTTTTCTCCCCCTACAGATGGACACATCTTTTTTCTAAGGAGAGCGGACTGTCAGAATCCATTTATATCATATTCATAAATGGAATGTTTCAAACATTATCCCATGGATTCTGCCATCTCCCGAAGAGAAGAGAATAAATGTGTATTGAACTGGCAATAGGCATTTCAAAGGAAAGGAAAAGCCTTTTGAACTGGGGAAACAAAAGGGGGGGCTAGCATCTGGCTTTTGTCACGGAAGAGAGCAATAAACATGAAGGGTCCTAATTTCCTTTTTCCCACGAGATGGATGATACAAGAGGAAGGATGGGGGACTGACCAAATGGGGATTAAGGGGGGTTAAACCGGGAACTCTTTATAAGGGTTTACTTTGTGGAAATATTAAGTCCTGTCTCGTTTCCTACAACCAAGCATGTCATAGTAAAGATTCTTTTTGGAATAGATTTGACTCCAAGAATTTTGTCTTCCTAAGACGTGGTTTGGGGTGCTTTCACATTGTGAAAGCAGTGCTTTCACATTGTGGCTTATAAAAATATATTTAAAACAAACTAGCAAAAGAAATCTCAGGACTGTATTGGTTGGAAACATGCAGAAGAGACCTTCATCCTGCAGTGGATAGAAATAGAAATAAAGTCCTGTTTTTCAGCGAAACAGTTGGAAGATTCGGAATGCCGAATCCTTCGGCTGAAATTTCTTTTTGTTGGGGACCCTAAGGGGCCAGAACCCACCCTGAAGGGGTGGAATGAAGGAAGGAAATCCCAGAGACTTAGGAGAGACGGCGGTCTCTCCGAACAGTCCAGGAGAAGCCTCCCAGAAACCAACGGAAGAAAAGGCTGGCTAACTCCATGTCCAGCCATAGCTGAAACAACGGAAGCCATAAGCTTTTAAACTAAGCGGATCTTAAACAGCATGCTTGAATCTGGGTAAGAATATTGATTTTCTCTATCCTACCTAATTTCCTGAAGAAGAAAGTCCCCAAAATAAGAGATCTCTGAAGAAGGAAAGGGGGAGGGGGACTCTGCTCCCTCCCTTTTTAGTTAGCTGCGAAACTTACCCTTTAGAGAAAGAAAAGACTAGAAAAAAAGGAAAAATGACCAAATGCTGACTCCTGCTGGTGGATGAGGATTTTTTTTCTCTGAACCTCAAAGCTTTTAGAAAATGCAGCTGTGTAAATAAAGTGAAAATAAAGCTGAAGCAATGAATACTTTACAAAAGGAAACATGATAAGTGACAACAATTTCAAAGGACAATGATTTTAAACTACATAGAAATCCAGATTTCTATGTATTTCTTTAATTTTAAATAATTTTAAGAGCATGAATTAACTCATTTGCAACTTAATTTCACTCCAAGAAATTTTCCAGGAAAATACAGTAGAGATGACTGAACAAAATTCTGAGGATAGAGACTTAAAGAAGGAACCTTATAAAATGATCACTTCACAAAAGGAAGCATATGATAAGCAGCAAAAATTTCAAAGGACAATGACCTTAAACTACAAGGAAATGCAGAATAACCTTGAGAACATGAATCAGCTTATTTTCAACTTAATTTCACTTCAAGAACTTTCTCAGGAAAATACAGCAGAGATGACTAAATCTAATTTTGAGGATAGAGACTTGAAGATGGAACCATATAAAATAAAAAAATATGATTTAATTCATATGGGAAATATTTCAACATGTCTAAGCGACTTTGAAGATAAGGAAAAGAATGAGAAAAATTCTTTACAGGGAAATGGTGCAGCAAAACATATTGATTAAGAAAGGCAACGACCAGAGAAAAAAGCCTAAAATGAAAATTCAGGAAAGAAAATGGGATCTTATCAGAAAGAATACTTTAAAAAGAAACATTTGTTTGAATATGGTTAAAGAAATGGAAAAACTTTGAAATATACTACTCTTAGAGCGATAAAAAATTTTTTCCCCTTAACTAATATAATATGTCTAGGTTTTTTTATTCTTCTGAAAAAAGTTGAAATGATTTAAACAAAAGCAAATGTTTTAGTTATTTAAATGTGACGATAAGAAAAGCATAAAAATGTGTTTTGAATGAGAGTTAAAGGATTAGATGATTAGAACTATTGAATGGAATGCTCAAGTTTAAACAGATTAAATACATTCTTAGCTATGGTCAAAACGAATAAGAAATTAAGGGAATAAATATATATTAAATTAGGAGGGATACATATTTTAAGTTATATGTTATTTTTTGTATCTCACTGCTCTTCTTTTTTTTCTTGTTTCCCTTTTCTTCTTTTTTTCTTTTTTGTCTCTCTTTTTTCTTTTCTCTTTCTACTTTTTTTACTTATTGATTAAGAAATATAAAAGCATGAGAGGGTTTATATGGAAAAAACAGAATTAAATCCACCAATGTAAATATAGTTAAATGTTGAAAAGATTGTCACTTGTAAGAATATTTAGAATTTGGAGGGAGAAATAAGCTGAAATAAACACGGTAACAGGATTTATGATAAGGCAACTAAAATGACAAATAGGATTATTGAAACTATATACTTAACTGTTAATTAAAATAATGAGAACTGTCTTAATCTAATAGTTTGCAAAGAAAGATACTTTGGGGAAAGGGGAAATCAAATGAAATTAACATATGGAATATAGATCATAGAAATTAATTGTTAAGGATTGTTTTATAAATGTTACCCAGACAACATTCTGTTTATAAATTACTGAATGATTTATGTTATGTTAAAAAATTCTAATAAAATATTTAAGAAAAAAAGAAATAGAAATAGAACCTTGGAGGTCTTTTAGTCCAGCCCCCTGCTCAAGCAGGAGAAACTATACCATCTCAGACAAGTGACTGTCCAGTCTCTTCTTAAAAACCTCCAGTGATGGAGCATCCATGATTTCTGAAGGCAAGCTGTTCCACTGCTTAATTGTCCTCACTGTTAGGAAGTTTCTCAAATCCAGGTTGCTTATTTCTTTGATCAGTTTCCAACCATTGTTTATTGTCCTGCCCCCTGGTGCTTTGGAGAATAATTTGACCCCCTCTTCTTTGTGGCAGTCCCTCAAATACTTGAATATTGCTATCATGTCATTCCTATTTCTTCTTTTATTTAAACTAGCCAAACCCATGTCCTGCAGCTGTTCTTCATATGTTTTAGTCTCCAGGCCTTGGATCATCTTAGTTGCTCGTTTCTAAACTTTTTCCGAGGTCTCAACATCTTTTTTGTAGTATGGTGACCAAAATTGGTTGCAGTATTCCAGGTGTGGTCTCACTAGGGTTTTGTAGAGTGGAACTAATACTTGGTGTGATCTTGATTCCATGCCTCTGTTTATACAACCCAGGATTGTATTAGCTTTTTTGGCTGCTGCTGCTGCACACTGCTGGCTCATAGTCAAGTGATCATCCACTAGGACTCCAAGGTCCCTCTCACAGTTGCTGTTTTTGAGCCAGGTCTCGCCTAATCTGTACTTAAACCTTTAATTTTTCCTGCCTAAATGTAAAACTTTGTTTTTCTCCAATTACAACTCATTTTGTTGGATAGGGCCCATTGTTCAAGTTTGTCAAGATCTTTTTGGATCTTGACCTTGTCTTCTGGGGTGTTGGCTATTTTTGCCAGTTTAGTGTAAGCTGCAGATTTGATGAGTTCCCCTTCTATTCCCTCATCTAAGTCATTAATGAAGATATTAAGAGAGTACTGGGCCTAAGACAGAGCCTTGTGGTACCTCACTGCTTACCTCTCTCCATGTGGAGGTAGTACCATGAGGACTACTCGTTGAGTACGGTTTGTCAGCCAGCTACAAATCCATCTGGTGGTGATGTTGTCTATTCCACCTATTTGTAGTTTACCAAGCAGTAGGTTGTGGTCTACTTTGTCAAATGCGTTATTTCAATCTAAGTATACTATGTCCATATCATGTTGCTGGTCTATTAATTTAGTCACTTTGTCAAAGAATGAAATAAGATTGGTTTGGCATGATCTGTTTTAACAAACCCGTGCTGGCTACTAGTTTTAACATTGTTTGTTTCTAGTTGTTCACAGATCTGTTTTTTTTATTATCTTTTTCAGGATCTTCCCAGGTATTGATGTTAGACTGATTGGTCTGCAGTTTCCTGGGTCTGTTGTTTTTCCTTTCTTGAAGATGGGAACCATATCAGCCCTTCTCCAATCCTCAGGTACAGTTGGTACAAAACATGACAGAGCAGGCAGTTACAGTACACGTGCTCCTTAATCAGCGCACATTACATCTCTACTCCATGAGCTATCTTGCTAATATGTTTATTGATTCAATTGAAGGTGCTAGTAATTACATATAAAACCTATATGGCATGGAGCAGGGTTGAGGGGTTGCCCTTGCATCAGATCCAGCAGGAGAAGCATATTATGGGCCCCATCTATGAGAGTGTCTTCTAGCAGGACCCAGGAAGACAGCCTTTTCTGTTTTGGTCTCTACCCTTTGGAACATCATTTCCACAGATCTTAGATTGGCTGCAACCCCAATGGCTTTTAGGAAGGTCTGAAGACCTGGTTTTGCCATTGCACTTGGAGGTTTGGCAATGGTTGGGAACTTTTATAATGGCTGTGTTGAGATGGATTTTGCTGCTCATTATACTTATTTTTGTTTTTAATGTGATTATTGGTTTTATGTTGTTGTATTTACTGTATGTTTTAACCTGTTTTTAATTGATGGTATATAACTGTCCAGAGTTAGGTGAGATGGTAACCATACAACTTGAATAAATATGTATTCATTTAATTTAAAATTGATTAAATTCTATAAATGCCAGCAAGTGCAAAATTAATTCATAAAGACTTTGTAGCATGATCCAATATGATCCATGATCCAATAGAATCAGCCATCTGTACTCCAGATAATCAATCCAGAGAGGTATGTTGCCTTCCTGGAGCAAAAGTCAAAGATGTGGCTGAGAACCTAATCAAAATAATAAAACCCACAGATTATTACCCTTTTCTATTACACATAGGGATGAATGACATGAAAATGAACCTGAAAACAATATCGAGTGATTATGAACAGCTAGGCAGGAAGGTCAAGGAATTAGGTGCAGAAGTAGTTTTTTAATCTGTACTGCCAAAGAAAGGACAACAGCCCATAACAGAACAAAGGATTCTATCAGTCCGTGGTGGCGAACCTATGGCACGTGTGCCACAGGCAGCACGCAGAGCCATCCCTCTGGGCATAAGCGCCATCGCCCCGGAGGGAGGCAGGGCCAGGCTGATCCCCTCCACCTCTCCAGGTGAGCTTGTGCTCTCGCTCTCTTTCTCTCTGCACTGAGAGTCAGGGAGCAGGTGCAAAAGCTGGGCGGATCTGGGCTGGATGGTGGAGGCAGCTGCCAGCACGAGTCTAGGTAACCCTCCGGAGTAATTTTTGCAATGCGCCAGCAGCCCGGTCCAGGAAAAGGCCCCTGCCACCTGGATTGACCATGGGAGGGCCCGAAATCCCCCACCCGCTGCTTGGATCACGCTGCCACCACCTCCCCCCACCTGCTGCACAGATCGCGCCACTGCCGCTGTTCCACCACCGTGCAGATCGTGCTGCTGCCACCCCCCCACCATGCAGATCATGCTGCCACTCCCATCCACCCACCCACCGTGCGGATTGTGCTGCCGCCGCTTGCAAAACACCCCACCCGCCACCCGGATCTAGGGCTGCAGATTTAGCAAAAACCCCTCCCCCATGGCCGATCGGGGCAGCAGAGGCCTTTTCCAGGCCTCCGGAGCCCAGATCGGGCTGCTGGCGCACCGTAAAATCACCCTGTGACCATGGATGCAAGCTCCAGAGGCTTGGAAAATGCTTCTGCTGCCCAGATCTAGGGCTGCAGAGCAATTCTGCACACACACCCATGGCTGATCTGGGTGGCAAAAGCATTTTCCAGGCCTCTGGAGCCTGGATTGGGCTGCTGGCGCACTGCAAAATCAACCTGTGGCCATGGATGTGAGTTCCGGAGCTTGGAAAATGTCTTTTCTAAGTGGCGGCAGTGCAATCCGCACGGCGGGGGCGGGGCAGGAGCATGATCTGCGCGGCGGGTGGGGGGTGGAGGCAGTGTGATCTGCACGGCGGGCAGAGGCAGTGCGATCCATCTGGCGGGAATGGCAGCATTGGCAGTGTGATCTGCACGGCAGGTGTGGGGGGCATTGGCAGCGTGATCCGTGAGTGGGGGGAAGAGCAGCGGCGGCAGCGTGATCTGAGCGGCAGGTGGGGGGGCAGCACAATCCGCATGGCAGGTGGGGGGAAAGGTGGCAGCGGCAATCCACGCAGCGGGTGGGGGGGAAACCTGTCCCACTTGTTTCATGGCGGCTTTTGGCTCAGCCGCATTGCAGCAGCATTGGGCGCAATACGTGACACGGCAAACAGCTGTGTCACACCAAAACCGGCTGTTTGCCGCCTGCTGATCAATGCGGCTGCCATGAGGCCGCAGAACAAGCCGGGTGGCAGTAAGAAACCTGTATACTGGTTCCTTACCTCCGCCCCGCTTGTTCCGCGGCCTCATGGCAGCTGCATTGGGTGCAATGCGCAAGGCAGCAAACAGCCACGTTGTGCCAAAACCAAGGGGCTGGCAGGCTGTGGCTACTGATGGACATAGTTGGGCCCCATGCGCTCGCTGTATGCAGGGGGCCGATGGTGTCAGGCAGCAGCTGCCCCAAGCCCTGCCTCATTTTGCCTTGCCTGTGGCAATGGCACCCCTGTCCTGCCCCCCCTGCCTCGCAGGATGAGCCTCCTGCCCACTGTCCCACCCACCAGAGACCCGGTGGATCTCCCCCAACCCTGCCTGGCCCCCACAGGTGTCCCTCCCCATGAGCAACATCGAGGTGGCAATGCCCACCCAGTCTGCCATGACCACCATAGCCACACCCACCCAATGGGCCACGTCCACCCAGTACCCGATGATACATAAGTGGGTTTTGGGTTACAATTTGGGCACTCAGTCTCCAAAAGGTTCGCCATCACTGCTGTAAGTGAACCACTGGCTAAAGGGTTGGTGTCATCAAAAGAACTTTGGATTCATGGACCATGGTCTGCACTTCCTCTATGATAGACTTTTGGCAAGGGATGGGCTGTACCACACATAACTGGGAAAAATGTTTTCGGAAAATGCCTGGCTCAACTTATCAGGAGGGAGGGTGAGGGTGACAAATCTTTAGGATCTCCAGGACCTAATGCCAAGCAAACCCCCCTATAATGAGGTAAGAAGGATGGGAAAGAAGACAAATCCAAACACCAAATAGGAGTCATAGGAAGCATACCCAGAGTGAGACATAAAGATCTCAAATGCCTATACACAAATGCTCAGAGTTTGGGGAACAAACAGGTGAACCTGAATGATTAATACATGAAGGTAAATATGATATAATTGGAATTACTGAAATTTGCTGGGATTTAACCCATGAGTGGAACATACTGATGGATGCAAACTGTTAAAAAAACCAGATCCCATAAAAGAGGAGGTGAAATTGCACAATACGTAAAAGACCACTATATTGCTACAGAAATGCATGAGACTAAAGATGAAAGCCTCCTAGAAGGCATATGGGTCAATATAAAAGGAAAAAAAAGAATGACATTGCCATAGATGTATACTACAAGCCACTCAACCAAGCAGAAAAAATAGATGTACTTTTTGCTAACCAATTAACAAATATATGTAGAAAACACACTACAATAGTAATGGGAGACTTCAATTACTCTGACATCAACTGGAAGACTAATTATGCACCAAGTGAGAAATTGAATAGGTTCCTGACCAACCTAGCTGACAACTTTATTGTCCAAAAGTAGAGGAGGGAACTAGAGGGACAGCCATACCGGAATTAATTCTCACAAACAGAGAAAAAGCAATGGAGTTGAAACTGCAGGAACCTTGGGTGAGAGTGACCATGTCATACTGGAATTCAATGTAATGCAACTATAAGCAATAGAAGATAATGATATCAGTCTTAGATTTTAAAAGAGCTGATTTTAACAAACTCTGAGAGAATTTGGGAAAGATTCCTTGGATGACAATCCTAAAGGGGAAAACAAGCTTGGGAAACTCTGAAAAATAGCATGTTTCCCTGAAAATAAACCCCACCCCCCAAAAAAGACATACCCTGATTTGTGAGGGTGGGTCTAATATAAGCCCTACTCTAAAAATAAGCCCTAATTAGGACCCCACCCACTCCGTCCCACCCGGCTGCCACAATGCGGCAGGAGGCTGCCACAAGGTGAGGCAGGTGGGGGAGGGAGTGGAGCTGCCCCACGCACCCCGTACCCACTTCCGTCAGGGCCCCGCCAGCCAGGCCATTCCTTGCTCTCTTTCACTCCCCTCCCAAGCTGGACTGCCATGCTACTGTATGGAGGATAGGCCAGGTAGACCTGTTCCCCCTCCGCCGTTTCAGAACCAGGGGGGAGTGATGGTGAAAGGTTCCGCTGACAACTCTCCCATGGCTTGCGCCGTGACTGCCGCCAGCCCTTCATTGCCGCCACTGAAGAGGACGGAGAACGGGGAGGGGAATGGCCTGGCTGGGGGGGAGCTGAAGAAAGCAGGTGCAGGGCACATGGGGCAGCTTCACCCCCTCCCTCAACTGCCTGTCCTTGTTGCAATATGCCATGCGGCCTCCTGCCACGAGTGGCCACAACAGAAGTGGGGTAGCAGCCATGTGAGCTCCTGCTGGATGGGGTTGTTGGTACCGCCACTGCAAGGTGACACAGGTATCATGGAAAATATAAGATACTGCCCCAAAGTAAAACCTAATGCCCCTTTTCGAGGCAAAAATAATATAAGACCGGGTCTTTCGGGAAAACATGGTCCGAACATAAAAGCCTAGTCCAACACAATACCACTGAAAAACAAAAATATCAAGAAGAAACCAGCATGGCTGCACAAAGATCTCTGACCAACTGAAAGACAAAAAGGACAAATACAAATAATTGAAAGAGGGGCACATAACTAAGGTCGATTATCAGCAGACAGCCAGAACATGCAAAGATGAAGTCAGGAAAGCAAAGGCTCAGAACGAACAAAGACTTGCAAAATAAATTATGGATAATAAAAAAAGTTTCTTCCAACGTATTAACAACAAGAAAAAAGTCAAGGAAACTGTAGATCCACTAAAGAGAGAAGATGGCAAAGAAATAACAGGCAACAGGGAGAAAACAGAGCTGCTTAACTCATACTTTACATCAGTCTTCACACAAAAAGAAAAACATAGCCCAACATACCAAAAACATAACTGAAAAGGACAACTAGAAATAGAAGTCAAAATAAACAAAAAAATGGTAAGAGAGCACCTGTCTGATATTGATGAATATAAATCACTGGGACCTGACACATTACATCCCAGAGTTATGAAAGAGCTGGCAGATGTCATCTCAGAAACACTGTACTATATCTTTCAAAAATCCTGGAGCACCGGGGAAAAGAGCCAATTTGCTTCCCAACTTCAAAAAAGAGGAAAAAACAGACCCAGGAAACTACAGACCAATCAGCCTAACATCAATATCTGGGAAGATACTGGAAAAGATAATAAAAAAAATAGATCTGCGAACATCTAGAAACAAACAAAGTTATAACTAGAAGCCAGCATGGGTTTGTTAAAAACAGATCATGCCAAACCAATCTTATTTCATTCTTTGATTAAGTAACTAAATTAGTAGACCAGAGAAATGCTGTGAACATAGTATACTTAGACTTCAGCAAGGCATTCAACAAAGTAGACCACGACCTACTTCTTGGAAAGCTAAAAAAAGTGGGATAGACAGCATCACCATCAGATGGATTTTTCACTGGCTGACAAACCACACTCAACAAGTTGTCCTTAATGGTACTATGTCTACATGGAGGGAAGTAAGCAGAAGGCTCTTTCCTAGGCCCAGTAGTCTTCAACTTCTTCATAAACGACTTAGATGAGGGAATAGAAGGGCAACTTATCAAATTTGCAGATGATACTAAGCTGGCAGGAATACTGTAGTCAACACCCTTTTAGGTCAAGATCCAGATGGATTGTGATAGACTTGAACAATGGGCCCTCTCTAACAAAATTAAATTTAATATAGAGACAAGTAAAGTGTTACTAGGGGACGCGGTGGCTCAGTGGGTTAGGACGCTGAACTTGTCGATCGGAAGGTTGGCAGTTTGGCGGGTCGAATCCCGAGTGCCGCGTAGCAGAGTGAGCGCCTGTTACTCGTCCCAGCTTCTGCCCACCTAGCAGTTCGAAAGCACGTAAAAATGCAAGTAGAAAAATAGGGACCACTACGGTGGGAAGGTAACAGCGTTCCGTGCGCCTTTGGCGTCTAGTCATGCCGGCCACATGACCACGGAGACGTCCTCGGACAAGCGCTGGCTCTTCGGCTATGAAACGGAGATGAGCACCGGCCCCTAGAGTCGGAAACGACTAGCACGCATGTGCGGGGGAACCTTTACCTTTACCTTTTAAAGTGTTACACTTAGGCTAGAAAAACAAAAACTACACATATAGATTGGGTGAAATCAAGCTTAATAGCAGCAACTGTGAGAGGGATCTTGGAGTCTTAGTGGACAATCAATTAAATACAGTATGAGCCAATGATGTGCTGCAGCAGCCAAAAAAGCCAGTGCAATCCTAAATTGCATTAACAGAGGGATTCAATCAAGATCCCGTGAGTTACTAATACCACTCTATAAAGCCTTAGTAAGATCACACCTAGAATACTGCAACCAATTTTGGTCTCCACACTATAAAAAAATAAGTGCAGGGCCAGCAGTTTGACAACCGAGCTATAGGAACTGAGCATGGCTAGTGTAGTGAAGAGAAGGACCAGGGGAAACATTATCATATTTCAATATTTGAGGGGCTCAGAGAGGAGGGGATCAGCCTGTTTTCCAAAGCACCTGAAAGCTAGACAAGGAATTACGGATGGAAACTGGTCAAGGAGAGATTCAACCTAGAGGGGACAAATTTTCTGACAGTGAGAACAATCAACCATGGAACAGTTTGCCTTCAGATGTTGTGGCAGTTTCATCACTGGAAGTTTTCAAGAAGAGACTGGACTGCCATCTGTCAAAAATGGTGTAGGGTCTCCTGTATGGGCAAGGGGCACTAGATGATCTACTAGGTCCCTCCAACTGTTATTCTGATTCTAATATAAACCTCAGCAAGTCCTATGCAAATTTATTGAATATATGCTCAATTAAATCCAGTAGCATTTACTTATTAAACATGCATAAATTAGGTTTACATGTCCTTTGGAATAATTGTTTTTATTGGCCTAACTACACAAGGATTTATGCAGTTTTTTTCTCAGAATCTAAAATACTTGATCACATGCTTGGCAGCATAATATATATAATACAAAAGTGGACCATAAAGTATTTATTATTAAGGTTACATTTTCAATACAATCTGACTCCAAGTTCACCAGCTGCATTGGAATTCTAATTTCAAGAACTGATGATTAAGAGATAATTTCCTTCTATTAACTGAAAATCAACTAGCCATTTTTGGATTATTTTGAAATTAATTCAGAGAAAAAGAGAATGATCAGCAAATGTTTAGTTGTATCTTTGAACATGTTGATTAGATGAGGGGTCCCCAACCCCCAGCCTGCTAGGAATCAGTCAGCGCAAGCAAGCAAAGCCCCATCCATGCACATGCAGAACCATGAAACCACATCCCCCCACCTGGTCTGCAGAAAAAGTGTTCTCCATGGAACCGGTCCACAGCGACCAAAAGGTTGGGGGCACTGAATTAGACTACAGAAAATGGGATCTGGGACTGTAATACTGTGAAATTTGTTTTCTTCCTTGGCTTGGAAGTCAGACCATCTCCTTTGTATTTATTTAAAGTGCTGCTTTACAAAAGATAACTCATTATATCATAGAGAAGGGCTGTCTTGACATAAACCAGTTTTCTAATATTGCACTTGAGAGCTGTTACAATTTTATTCTCCTTGATTTTAATCAGACTAAATTATAAATTGTATGCTATTCATATAGGATGCAGTAATTTATTCTGTAGCAAAAGCATTAGAAACTATTTTTAAAGTTAATGCATTAATGATTCAAATGTTTTTCATGTCAGTCTTCTCAACATGCAAAAAAATAGGTAGCGGATTACCTCAGCAGATATGAATTATATTTTAATTATTTCTTTTAATACATATACAGACACATACATCTTGAATTTAGATGTACTTATCATGGTTAGTAACTTGTTTGTATCTGAAAGCGAGCCATCCCTGTTTGGTACTTGAATGATATAGACCACCAGGAAATGCTAGAGACATATATTAGAGAGGGAACAAAATCATCTCTGGAGAAGAAATAGCAAGAAGACTGTGTGGATATATTTAGATTGTGATAAGCAGCTGAGATTTAACTTAAGGTCTTTACTTTTGTTTACTTCTGGTTAAGTACCGGTATACACAGGACTATTTTTTTTAACTCTTCACACATTTTTAAATAGGGACTTCATATTTCAAAATCATTGGGAGTTAGCCAGAATACTGTCTAATCATCTCATCTGCCTAGCAAAATGATGACAGATGCTATTGACTAAAATGTGCACAAGGGATTTTAGTTCTGTAGATTTACTAGAGTAGCAAGAAACAGTGAGTTCTCGTCCAGCCTCCAGCACAAAGCCAACTGTGAAATTCTGTACCAGTCACTCTGTGAACATGGGAAGAAGGCAAGAGCAAATCAATTCTGAAAATCTTGCCAAGAAACCTTAAGTGACTTGTTCAGCCAGTTGCCAGCATCAAGACTGACTTGAAGGTACAAAGCAAATAAAAACCTATGCTGGTATTTTGTGATTATGTGCCATTAAGACATTGTCAGCTCTTAGTAACCATAATTTTTTCTCCATGATCTGTCCCTAACTTGATCTTTCCAATCTTCCATCCATCACCACTGTAACAAAGTCCATCAAGCTTACTGCTGGTCATCCTCTTCTCCTTGCTTCCATTTTTTCTAGCAGAGAGCCTTGTTCAGAGCTATGTATTTACATAATGTGTCCATTATGATAATTTGATCCTGGTCATGTGCGCCTCAAGTGAGAACCCTGGATGGAATACTAATGTTTATCTTAACAATCTATATAGAGCAACCTTTTATATTTCCTTAGAAGTCCCATCATAGTTGGCAGAAGCTTCTTCCCATGTAAGGACATAAAAAAGCTTTCTGCTGACAGTATTTGACTTTTTAATGTGCAATTTAAAAAAGTTTGTCTTAAAACAGTAAAATATTATACCTTAAGAGCCAGAATAGAACATCCATCTTGGTAACAGACAACTTGCCGGTACTTTCTAGACAAGAGATTAAATCTTTACAGGTTACGCTATATACATATAAAATAGCCGACCATTCCAGTTAATAGCATAATCCACGATACTTTACTACACCCAGGAAAGCAGGATTCGTAGGTTCCCGTGCAGACGATCTTTAAGGCTGGTAGCACTATTCCTTGTGCCTTTGTGCATCAGCAGAATGCTTTTTTCCCCGCACCGAGCAACCTGTGTGCACACCCTAGTCGAGGCTTGAGCAAGACATATGGTTCAATTCACATACTGGAGCCTATTATTAAAAACATCCTTCCCTCCCTGCCCCCATCCCTGCCAGAAAAAGCAACACATCTCGGAACGCGCGCAGCACGGCGTCAACGCCCTGCTCTCTTTACGGACAATTCTTTTCCCGGTTTCCAGTCACGAGACTCACGGCGAGCAGCGGGATCGACGTCATGCTTCGTTATTAGTCAGCGAGCCAGATTGACGGAAAGCTTTCTTACGATGCTGATTGGAAGAAATGCTGGGAAGGGAGGAGCCGCAGTCGCCATGGGAGACGGATGAGGGAGAAGCCGGAAGCAGGAGCTTTAAGTGGAGGGTGGAGCATATTCAGTTATAGTTCCTTCGCGGGAGCCGCTGGGGCTGTTTGGACTGGAGGGAGGCGCAGTGAAGGGAAGGTGTTTGTAGTGCGCGTGTCTGTGTTCTAAGGTGAAGAAACAGATTATGGGCTGTTTGTTCTCCAAGAGGCGGAAGCAGGTTAAAGAGACCAAAGCGGGCGCTGAGACCGGAGACCGCAATGGCTCTCTGTCCACGGAGGCCGACAAACAGCCACAGTATAGTTGGGACCAGCGAGCCAAGGTAACCGCTATTTCCTCCTTTGAAAGCGGCTGTCCTGGGGGTGGGAGCACAGGGCTGAGCGCACAGGGCTACTTCCTCTTCTTTGCTGGCTGTGTTTGCACAACATGTTGGGATAAATGGGGCTTGGCTCGTGTGTGTTGCGCAATCCGCGCCAGTTTGGCTAGTTCGCGGATCAGTGTATCGTGTGAATCCAATCAATTCAGTTAATTCCGTTTACTGCGAAATAATATACTGGGGAAACACGAACAGTTCCTCTCTCGTTCCCAGGAGATCTTTCTAACTTCGGTTTTCCTCAAACGGATATCATTCTAGCTTTGTTGGCACCAGAACTCTCAAAATATCAGCTGTGGATTATGGTGAATGAGAATTCTGGGTGTTGTGCCGGGTTGGGGAACTTGCTTTAGCCCATCTAATAGCCCACCACCTTTCCCAAAGTTTTTGCTTGCTTGCTTGGGCTTATCAAATTACTTCTGTAAACACCAGATACTGCTTGTGTGGCAAATAGGTATTATCTGCAGCTTCTTCAGGATTTGAAAGGTTATTCCTGTCATCTCCAAAGATGTGTGATTAGATACTCTTTACCAGCCTTCTTTAGCCGTCCTGGTGAATTTGAAGATATGATATGAAAATTGTCAGCCTTCGGAAGCAGCGATTTGGGTTTGGGTAGATAAATGGTATTTAAATTAGATTACAATATATTAGTGCATGGATGTCATAGATCAATATAGCTGCAAAGTTATTGATATTGTAGTTTAAGATATTGAAATACATTTAAAAAAATTCAGGAAGCCTTTGAAGGAAACAGGTGTTAGCTCATATTTTTGAACTGTACCATAGACAAGTTGATGAAACGATCACAAACTAGTTTAGCACTGCCACAACCTTTCTTGTTGACTTCTATTTTATCAGTTTTAATTTAGTCTGCATTTGGTAAATACCTAAACCTGATAGTGACAGTTCAGAGCACATCAATGTATTCTTGTGTACATAATCTAAGATATAATGATCTTCCCTTGTTTTCTATCTAGATATCTCTTGTGTATAAAGAATGAGACTGCAGGTAGTGACACAAGCTTTAAATATTCCCAGAGGGTTTTTTTAAAAAATAAGTGAAGCTGTATGGAAGCCTCCCTTTCAAGATACATAACACTAACCAAGGAGTTTTTTTCTCCTTTATTTAAGAACATTTAGATGGCCACCTTCAACTGTCCTTTACATTTGGTGCCTAAGGAAATTTTGAAATATTATTTGACTCATTTCCTTGAGTTATGAAAATAAGTGAAATACAATGTGATTCCCCCCCCCCCGAAAAATACAGTATTTCCTGATTTTCTAACAAACATCCTTTTAAATTAGCTGCCCCTTATATTCCTATAGTATACATGTTACCGGTAACTTTTGTAGACTTGAATATAGATGTAATATATTTACATTTATAAATGAATTTTGAGTTAAAAACAAATTGCAGAAATTTATTGTATCCTACTTTTAAATAGTTTATAACTTTCAATTTTTATGCCATTTTGTATCAGCTGGTGCTTTAGAGTGGATTATGCCAAATGTCCTAATATTAGGAAGAATTGAAATTAAGCTAGATAAGGCTATATAATAAAATATTTTAATGGGGACTATAAATGTTATTTAATGGATAATATAACTGGTTGTGTTACCCATTTAAAGGAGGCTTAGCTTTTTTTCTCTCTAAATGCTGGGGAACATTTTGATGTTTGAGGAAGCTAAGCTAAATTGAAATGCTGCTTTAAAAGATGATAGCATGTGGAATTATACTGTTCTGTCATTATTTGCACAATCCTGCCAATTTTAGCAGAACAACTTTGTGTTTTCAGATTAGTTGTGACACAGCTTCTCAATTCCATTTGGTTTAATTTTAATTGGCATCTGCTGTTTTCCTGTTTTACATCTTAGATGTGCAATGAAGTGTAAAACTATAAATTTTATGATTCTTCCGGTGGCAACGCGACGCCGAAGACAGCCGTCTCCGGGCTGTCCGCTCCGCAGCTGTGTTTTTTTTCATCGTAAACAGCGCCGATCAGCTGTTTAGATGGATTTGAAGCCCCCTCCTCGGGAGAAGAGGAGGGGGTGAGGCCCCAGGTAGGGGTTGAGCTCTCCGGGGCCGCCTGAGCTGAGAGTTTGGGCGGCTGAAGGATTGAGCCCCCCCGAAGCCTGGGTTGCTCCGAGCTGCGCAGCGTCTCTGCTCCGTGATTTTTGGAGCAGAGCCAGGCGTTAGCAACCACCCCTGCCAGAAAGAAATACCTCTGAGTATCAAGATGCAGGCAGAGCGGTACAGGAGGTCAAGGTGATGTGGACTTTTATCTTTACTCTCTAGCTCAATGGATTTTATAGCCTTAAAGTGAAAGTGCGCAACAAGTGAAAGTGGGGAAAGATGGCGGCCAAAACTTCTAAAGCTCTTCAGAGTGCGGGGTCTTCCCCGGTGCAACAGACCTCGTTGCAAGCTTTGCTTCCTCCTGCACCTCCTCCGGCATTGACGCTTAAGGATTTTCAAGATGCCTTTGAAAAGCATTCACAATTAATGTCTGATATGATGGATGAAAAGCTGAAAAAGCTGGAGGAGAAATTGGAGAAGAAGATGGAAGAGAAGTTTAGAGCAATGAGGTTAGACATGTTGTCTACAATTGAAAGTGTAGCTGTATGTGTGCAGCAGCTGGATGAAAAAGTGGAGGATCTCAGTCAAAAGAACTCTATATTAGAAGTAAAGGTATTAGAGAATGAAAATATAAGGGACAAAATGGACGGAGAATTGAGCCTTGTTCAGTACCATCAGATGCAGTATGCTATTAGAATCAGGGGCTTAAAAGAGAATTCTAAAGAAGATTTAAAGCAGCTGATTTCTGAGGCTTTGGAAGTGGTATTGGGCCAGCCAGCATCTGAAATTGAGGGAAGCATGGACAAAAATTTTCGTGTAAATTCATGGATTGCAAGACAGAGGAAGTTACCCAGAGATGTGGTGGTCTATTTTACAAAGAGAGTAATTAGAGATGAAGTCATTCAAGCTGGTTATGATACTAAATTGGTAGTTGCTGAACAAGAAGTCCTGGTTTTAAAAGAGATTCCTCCAAAGATTTTAAGGAGAAGGAAAGATTTTGCATTTCTTGTACAGGAACTTAAGAAATGTGATATCAAGTTTAGATGGGAGATTCCAGTCGGACTGGTGGTGATGCATGAAGGTAAAAGACATCGTCTGGTTACTCTGGCCCAGGCACGTGATTTTTACAGCAATGTGTTAAAAGCAACCCCCCTAACACTTCTGGAAGTTGCAAAGGGACATGGCGAGGGAAAGCCTCAAGATGTGACAGAGGAGAATGGTGCTGGAGGGGATCAAGTTACAGTCTCATCGGTTGCTGTTGGAGAGCAGAGGATGATGCGTGCCGCCCTAAGACGAGCGAGACGAGAGCAAGAGCAAGATCAGCAGAAAGTTATGGAACCTCCAAAGCGTACTTACAGTGAAGCTGTGGGAGGGGTGCGGTCCAAAGAAGCTACAGGGGCCATTTCAGATGTGCTCCAAAAGCTTTGGGGCGTCAAGATTAGTGACTAAGTTTTTAATTTAGAATGTCAATGGATTAAATTCATTATAGAGGAGAAAGAAAGTCTTTCAATAATTAAAACAATTTAAGACTGATGTTATTTGTTTGCAAGAAACGCATATTAGGGTTTTGGACCAAAAGTATTTACTGAATTTAAGATTGGGTACGCAAGCTTCTAATTAACAACAAGTTGACCTTTCTTAACTTATTATACATAAAGGTTACCTAATTGGATTATAAATTCTTTAAATTTTTTTATTTTATTTTTTTTGGAGATTGGAATGGTGTCCTAGACGTATAGATGGATAAAGCTGGTTTTTTTTTTAAGCCTAAATCTTTTTGTTATTTGAACTTAAGGATGATCTGGAACTGCAAGACATTTGGCGTGATACATGCAAGAACTATTTTTGATTATAGTTCAGTTTGGTTGGAGATTAATAAGGTTAATAGAGATAGGCGCTCTTGGCGCGTAACAGAATTTGTCTAGAAATTAGAGAAAGGTGGGAGAATGTAAAGAGTAGATGAAAGTCTTTTTTTTTTGAAATTAATATGAATAAGGATGGTGACTTATTTGAGTAAAGCTCCTTTTCTGTTTTCTTCTTTTTTTATCTGTAATATTAATATTGTTTGTAATCATTTTACATGAGCTAGAGGGTGATAGAATTAATAGTTTATTGTTGATAGCATATGGATGCTTATGTTTGTTTTTCGTTTTTATACCCTGTATTTAGCTCTGGGAAGTTGGGGGGGAGGGGGGGAATGGGGGAGAGGGATAGGGAGGGTTAGATAGGGGTGGGGGAGGGGGGATTGTTAAAGTTAAAATGTACTGTAAAACTTTTTAAATAAAAAAACCTATAAATTTTATTTATCTGGCTAAATATTCCATTTTTCAGTATTCTCTGTGAATGGAATATGTGATATGATCCTTCAAAATGTGATACTTGAATTATATGAACAGGGGTTCCCAACCGGGGGTGTGAGAAAATATTCCAGAGGGCTCAAAATTATAGTGTATATGCATAATTCGTTGCCATTATTTTGAACTTTTGTAAGGGGTGCGAGAATATATCAGAAGCATTCTAGGGGTGCAGGGTATAGAAAAGGTTGGGAGCCACTGGCCTGGAACCTATATCTATGGCTTACTAATTAAATCAAATAACATTTACATTTTAAGACAAATTGTTATGCTTTTGTGATAAAATCCATATCTTTAAATGGAAATGTTTAATGCTACCCTTCAATATTATTATAGAAGTACAATTCTATTACCATCTTACAAGAAATCCTTGATATATCAGTAAACTTAAACCACTAAAAATGACAAGTGCAAAAGACCAAATCCACACATAAAGGTACAGTTAAGATGATTTATTGCTAAAAGCCTATGCACATGAATATTCTCAACTAACAGCATCTGGCTGGACTTAGTTTGCTTGTGGCTACATAGGGATTCTAAGCTGATCCCCCTTTACACTGCGCTCCAAATTCTGCCATTCCTTCTCCTAAAAGATACTTGATTTTCTTTTTATGCTGTGCTGTGATTTTTTTAATCAAATAGTATTTTATCAATAACATATTTGAACTATCGTATAGAATACCCTTCTGTATTAATAGTTTGTAAGCTCTTAATAGAAATTCTCTGACTAAAAAACCCTTTCCTTCAGTCTCTTCAACAATGGAATAGAAATGGTGACTGTCTTTAGAGAGGAAATAAAATAATGGTAATACTAGAAAATTTGCATATTATAGTAAATATTGATTCTAATTTTTTCCAGACTTAAAGTGTTCATGTCTTTTAAGAATATACATTGATTATAAAATATTGTTTTTGTTCTAGATTGATCCTAAAGATTACATGTTTTCTGGACTCAAGAATGAAACAGTTGGACGTTTACCTGGGAAAGTTGCAGGACAACAGTTTGTCATTCAGGACTGTGAGAATTGCAATATTTATATATTTGATCATTCTGCTACAATCACTGTTGATGACTGTACAAACTGCCAAATTTTTCTAGGACCTGTAAAAGGCAGTGTATTTTTGCGTGACTGCAAAGACTGTAAATGTGTTGTGGCATGCCAACAGTTTCGTACTCGCGACTGCAGAAAGATAGAAGTATTTCTGTGCTGTACCACCCAGCCCATTATTGAATCTTCTACAGGTATGAAATTTGGATGTTTCCAATACTATTATCCAGAGCTGGCTTTGCAGTTGAAAGATGCTGGGCTAAGCATCTTTAACAACACATGGAGCAATATCCATGACTTCACACCAGTTTCAGGAGAAAATAATTGGGGTCTTCTAGCTGAGGATGCTTTAGTTCAAGATTATGTACCATTGCCAACTACTGAAGAATTAAAAGCCATGAGGATTTCAACTGATGTCAATAAGAGCATAATTCCAGTAACCCTGGGAGGACGGCAAAAAAAAAGTGAGGAATCTTGCTTTGTAGTGTTCTTTGCTGGAGACTATACAACTGCCAATGCAAGGAAGTTAATTGATGAGGTAGGAAGCAATTTGCTATACTTTATACTTTGGGTTTAAAGCTATTTTGCCTTTTTAGAAATTAAAGTATTACAGATCTGTAGCTTTTAAATGGCTTTTACAAGGCATAACCAAATCCTGACATGATGCAGATTTGAAACGTGTTCCTTTATATGACTGACAACCTATGCTTTGCAGTTTGAAAATATAACCTGTAGGATGCAACAGGAGAATAATCTAGAGTAAAATTTGAGAATACACATGAAAGTTGCAGAGGGAGAAGAATCTCACTTCATAATTTGAAGTCTGCTGGTACAACATTAAAGAAAATCTTGTAAAAAGGTGTTTGTAATATCCTCATAGTAAATGTTTTTCTGTATCTCATTTTTAATTCAGAAAAGATCAGTGCCTCTGCAAAAAATGTCAAACCAAATTCTTTGATCTACAGTTAGGATAGGAATCTTATTTTACTCTAAGTGTGTTTTCCTAGGGCAGAAGTACAAAAAAGAAAGTCCAGGAGCCACATGCAAATTTCTTTAGCAACCAGAGTGGGAGGTGCCGTATGTTGGATTTTCACTGCCTAATAAAGAGTCTTAAGGTACAAAATAGATACCTTAAGCCTTTGCAAATGCTTAAAGAGCTTTGATGCTGCTTGTTACATTATATTTTACACAAAGCTGATACGGACCTCAAACCAGCAGGAGTTGTGCATCCTTTTTTTTTAAGATGTAGAAGGAATTGGAAATTTCCAGAATTTAGGAGAGCTACTTTTTGCTTCTGAAATAATAGTAAATTAACAGGAAGCAGCTAATGGTAAGAAATTTGCACTTGTAAAAGTCAAGGTCTGACAGTCTTTAGAATCATAATTAGAAGGAGTCATATAAATCATTGAGTTCATCCTTCTGCTTATAACATAATCCAAATTAAATCATCTGGGCATTTAAATTTGAATTATTATACATTGTCATAAATAAACTATTCTCCATTGGACTTAATCTTTCTCAATGATTGATGGTTCATTTTCTTGACTATAAAGATGCAGAGCTCTTGATATGGTTCAATGTTATATGTTTCCACTCACCAACCCAATTTATTGTGATTTAGACAATATAGATTGCTTTAAATAATATGGGAAATTACTGTGCAGGAAGAAACATTTGAATAAAAGTAAAAATTTTGGTTTGTTAAGGATTATTTCTATATGTTATGTTACATATTTCATATATATTCCAATTCTTACTGAAATCCAATAGATGACTGGCAAAGGCTTTTGGCTGCTACAGACAAAAGAAGTTTCAATGAAAGCTGATGATGCTCAACGAGTGTTCCAGCAAAGAGCATCTGAATTCATTCCTTTACTTGACAAAGGTAAAATTAAAACTAAAACCTTGAAAAATTAAAATTTTTACTTAAATCTGAATGTAATTCCTAAGGCAGAGGGCAATTGAAGTTATACTCTACATAAAAATACCTTGTCACCAAGTGGCACATTTTACTTACTGGTGAAGCTCATACCAATTTTTTTTATTACAGGTAACAGGTAAAGATTATTTGTAAAAGCTGTACTATCAACATTGTTGAAGGGAATACAGGAATATGCTGGTCTCTTTGCAAAACTGAATTTTGATAAAGTTTCTGGAATTTCTGGACTTGATTTTGATCAGCAGCAATAATACATTTTTAGCTATATAATTTATCAGAGCTATAGCAACTCTACATCATATGTAATTCACAATATAAAAGAGTAAGCAGGAGCAAATTTTGGTTCCCAATAAGCATGCATTGTTCCAATGTCACAGAACCGTATTTAGTCCTAGATACAGTAGGTGCTGTTGTATCAAAGTAACAATTCCAGTAGCCTTGTATTCTACAAATTTAAAAGAGCAATGAATTCTACCATGTTATAAGGTTTAGACTTTGTTTTGAAGATACCTTATTTATCCAAAACAAAATTTGGTTCTGAGTTTAAGAAAATCCCTTCCCAACTCAAAAAAAGTAGGTAGGGAATAAGTATAAACTGACAATATCCAGTATGATGTTCACTTTCTGTACCTTGTCAAGCTAGACTAGTGAACTGTAGCTAAAATCATTTCTGGAGACTTCTAACAAATGTGTGCACATGTGTTCCCAGCTACATACTTGATAGAAGTTGCATTCCAAGAAAATCCAAGTCAATAAAATAATGTATCACTATATTTGTCTATAGAATAAGGTTCATTATTTATAGAATAGATTCATCCAACTATACAATCATATTGTCAAATGGAATATTCTCATATGCAGATACATTCTCTTTCCACCATAAAACAGTAAATAAAGCTACATGAAGATAGAAGGAGAGAGTGGATAGAAACCAAACTGGATAGAGATGATATGGAAAAGGGTAGTGAAGGGAAAAAAGGTGCCATGTTTCAGCATTACAAGAAAAATTAAGTCCACTAGGCAAGCAGCCCTTTCCAAGTGGTGGCTGATCTTAAAAGATGGATCTTGATGTCTACAGCCACTTGATCCTCTACCCATTTGCTCAATTTCAGCAATAGCTTATTCTCAGTGACTGTAAAATCTACTTAAAGGTAATATTTGAGTGAAGGGAAATATTTACTACTAGTAAATATACTTTTTATATTTAGTCCCTTTTTTCTGTCATAAACATGAGGGATGTACAATGTTTTTAATTTATTCTTATCCTGTTCTATATACAGGATCTACAGAATTTACAGGATATAAAATATTCAATAACAACTATACAATAAAATAGAATATACCGTATATGTAAAAGTGACGGGAGTTGAAAACAGAAGTGGAAACAACCCCCCCCACACACACACACTTATCCCAACCAACAGAAAAGGTCTTTGTGACGAGACAGGTCTTCAACAAATACCTTGATACTGTAAAACAAGTGCCTCATAAACTTCCGGGGGTGATCATTCTATAGTGGAGGCACAACCACGTAGAAAGCCCATCTGAGAGAATACAAAATGACATTGTGTGCATTTGGCAGACATAACAGAACCTCCCCCACAAACTCCGCATTTGATCAGATGTTACACTAAAGGTGACCCATCAGGATTCTGGTTCAAACATACATATTAAGCAAAACCCTGATCTTGGTTCAGATTCTTTGGCAGACGTTACAGGATGATATACCTTACTCAGTAATATGATTACTGCAATCTACATCACTGCCACTTCTAGATCAAATGGAAGGAAAACCTCACATAGAGTACATTGTAGTGATGTAAGCATAAATTTTCATATGGAAGTTGTCCCCAAGTAATAACTTTCAAGTCTGGCAGTCATATAAATAATTTAAAATAAAGTAATATTAATGAGGTGTAGTTCCAAACCTCCTGAAGATTATTCTCATATAAATGTTAAATAGTATTAGGGATCACGTTAGTCCTCTATGTCTATGACATTCTACAACAATCTGTCAGAAATACCGCCATTTAGTATTGTTTATGCAAGTAGGAGTCAAGTATAGTTAATACAGTATCTTCAATTTACTTAATTCAAAAAGGTAACATAGTTGACAATATCAAAAATTAATGGGAGATGCATCAGAAAAATACATGGGTTGTACCTGGTATCTTTTCCCAGTATTTCAGAGCAGATTTGGGAGAGATATGCAATGTAGAAACGATTGTTTTGTACAATTTCTAGTATTCATAGGCTTACAGAGATGAATACAACTTAACGTCAAAATATTAATTCATAATTATTCCTTTTTTAGGTCCTGTTGTCGCTTTAGAGTTGAATGGGGATGGTTCTATAGCAGCCTGTCAAGACATTGTTGTTAATGTCTTTAGTGGAGCTAAGGTTAGTAGTGGTGCAGATTGTCCCTGAAAGTGTTTTCTGGAAATGATAGCCTGTTTTTCCAGGATACTACTTTTTCCACAGAATTTTAATTTTTAAAATTGAAATTAATTTTGTCCTTCCTCTTAAAAAATTAGTTTTCCTAACTATATTGTCAAAGATACATCCATTCTGCTTCTATAAGGTCAGATCTGTTTTCCTAACTATATTGTCAATATTGTCATTGCCTAGTGACTGGGGCAATGAAAAATGTTGTTTTAAATTTTTACGGTAATATGTTTTGTATTTTTTTGTATATATTATGAATTTAGAATTTAGATATTAATACTTTTAATAAATACATGGTGATTCTTCTAGCATTATTCAATTAACTTTGGGCCCATAATTACTGGGCCCAAAATTAATTAAATAATTAATATATATAATTAGATCTTGAGGTGAAGATACCAAGTTTGTATCATTTAAGGGGTCAGATAATATAATTTCAAAAATCTTTTGAAAATGAGAATATATTTCTATTATGTTTGTGTCATTCAATTTGCAGTTTTAGATTAGCATTCTAATCTAAACCAGTTGACTGGCTTATTTAAAGAAACAAATTAAAAGTCTGGAGTAAAACACTTGTGTTCTAAATCATAATTGTTCTTTATTTTTTAATCCTAAAATATAGGTTTTTGTATCTGAAGACAAGTTATCTGCTTCAAGAGCAATAGACAGTTTCTATAATTTTGCTGATATGCAGATGGGAATGTGAAAGAAACAAAAGCACCTTACTGAAAAATGTCTACCGTGATAATTGAGTTGAACATTAGATTTGTACAGCACTCTGAATTAAGTGAAATGTTTTACCTTTTTTGCTTTTTCCTTATAATACTGATTTTTCACTAATTCTATAAAATTGAAGTAACTCTGTAATCCCTCTTAACTGTAATATGATTCTTTCCTGCATATTATATTTTAATATAATATTTTCAGCTATAATGGTACACTAGATGGAAGTATAGATGTTAGAAAGCTGGTGCATATTGAAGATTTTTTATGTATAAATCTTTGAGCATAAACTCAATTTTGATAACGGTATGCTTTATAACATTGAACAACCATTACTAACTATTAGTATGTCCTGAAATTTCCGAACACTTCACATGAAATCAATATTATTCAAAAGATTTTAATTCTGGCTGGTTTGTCTCATTAGTGTAAAATTAGCAACAATGAGCAAAAACAGTTATTTTAAGTTTTGCTGTCAGTCCAACAGTGACTTTTGGTGTTTGATTAATCTTGAAGGACATAACAATCCAAGAAATGGCATTTGTGGAAACCAAGGTTTTGCTATGGCTTCTGACGAGAATCTCCAAATAGGGGATTTTATTGCTCTTCTTGCTGAATTTCTGTGAGAGTCCTGGTTCAGATTTTTGTATATATTTTTTCCAAATATATTTAATTTGTAAATGCAGATCTTAGAGAAATGAATGTGACCTGTAGGTCTGATTCCCATTTTACTTAATATTCAATATTAAAGGTTGAAAACTTGCTTTTAGTTTAGAGTATGTATGACTCTCTTCTGTTTATATGTAATCTATAAATCTCAATTTTCAACCCTACTAGTTTGATTTTACATAATGTCAAGCCAGGATTTTTAAAATGTAATTGCCTAAATCCTTACACACAAAAGAGGTTTATTTCTCCAGCAAGCTCTGTTTTAGTTTTCAAATTCTGTGCTGTTAAATTATGATTCTTCCTATTTTTCTTTGCATCCTATCGAAGTCTTTTTCTGAGCCACAGAGATGCAAGAACAGCATCTTTTCCCAGGCTGAACTTTACCTTATTTTCTGAAATAATTTCTTACTTTTTTACAAGCCGAGCGAGTTCCTCTCCAAATATAGGGAGTAGTGTGGGGGTCATAACTGCTTTTGACTGCAAAAAACTCAGAATAACAGTAAGCAAATTGTGAATCTCAGAAGATATGTAAGGCAGAACACAGGTCACAGAGGAACTCTAATATCAACATCCATTCATTAATAAATAAAAAGAAACCCAAATGTAGGCATATCTCACAAGCCTGTTCCGCCCCAAACCCATACACATAATTAAATAACATAATCCTTTCAACTCATAGGCCACTACAAAATTTCCTCAAAAATTTACTATGTTTAATAATAAATAATGGTTAAAATGAAGCATCTACTCAAATCCATTCTCAGTATTTGAGATATATTACTGTACCACTGAAGTGGTTTAGATGGTAAAATACAAATTATGAGAATTAAAAAATAATAATACAATCAGTTTATCAGTTGTTCAGACTATAGCAAAATGGCTTTTAGCCATGCTGTAGCTGCCCGGGAGCTTCCTTGAAATATAGTAAATGCTTAAGGATTATACTGCAAATTTACTGGTGTCTGAAAGTTTGATAATTTTCAGAATTGCAAAATTATTATTTTTATATAGTTAATGTTTTATATGTAAATACTGGTTTCTTTCCTATATTAGCACTTTATGTTGGATAAAGACTGTATATAGAATTTTTGCCTGTACATTTTAACAGAAAACATTGTAAGAGGAAAAAAGAAAAGAAAATTTCTGCATTAGCAATTTAATCAATGGAAGCATAACAGACATTTACTTGTTTTTATATTATCAAAATGGAAGGACATGACTTAATTTCTGAATTGTTATGTATTTGATATTGTTTATTAATTGAATTTATTGGTACTATATTATAGAATTTAAGAAAAATTTATACAGTATGTTACAGCTTTTATATGCAACTTGTCTAGCATCTGTGAAATGTGTTTTATAATAAATACTTAAATGAAAACTTCCCTTTATTTATGATGTGAAATGGTATATTGCATTTTTTTTAAAAAAAGACCCTGGTCAGTATTGCACATGTAATAAATTCTTAAATCTTTTAAGTTTATAAAGGCTCAGTTTATGACTACAACAAAGTCCAGAATTTCAGTTTTAAGTTATTGTGGTTGTAAATCAAGGAACCATATGACTGGGCTCAATTTTATGATTGTTTTTATAATGATGGTAAAGTAAGTAATCATGGTTGTTATGCTAAGTGCACCACATGAGCTATTAACTGAATCCAGCATATCCAAGGGACTTTTTTTGCCATTTTTCTGCTAGAAAATAGCAAAAGTAGCAAATCATAGTCGTGATTGTGAGACACTGCATCTGGTCATAAATTGGTTGCCAACTGCTCAAAATGTGACACATGATGGGGGGGGGGAAAGTGTTATAACTTCAAAGATGGCTCATAAGTAGCTTTTTTGAAGTCTTACCTGGTTGTTAAACAAAGACTACTTGTAATTTTATTGTCTTTGAGATAGATTTTGCTGGATCTGATGGTGATAATCACACTGTACAAAAATCTAACGGGAAGATGAATAGGTGGCAGAGGTTTAAAGCTCCTTAAAAACTGGGGAAATGGCTACAGGTAATCCTTGACTTACAACCACAATTGAGGCCAAAACCTCCATTGCTAAGCAAGACAGTAAAGTGAGTTTTGCACCATTTTACAACCTTTCTTGTCACAGCTGGTAAGTGAATCACTGCAGTTAAGTTAGTAACACGGTTGTTAAGTGAATCTGACTTCCCCATTGACTTTGTTTGTCAGGTCACAAATGGTGAACACATAATCCTGGGACATTGTGACTATTATAAATACATGCCAATCGGCAAGCGTGGACATGGAGATGCTGCAAAGATCTAAGTATGAAACATGGTCTTAAGTCACTTTTTTAGTGCTGTTGTAACTTTGAATAGTCACTAAATGAATGGATGTAAGTCAATGCCTATCTGTACTTCAATAATCTAATCATAAAGTCCTCAGACCAGCAAAAAATTCTAGCCTGTCATTTAATTTTCCTAAGCTAAACATGAAAAAGCAATAAGTTTACTAGGTACGCAACAAGGTTTGTAAGCTCAGGTCACTATTTATTTTGCATATCTCTGTTCAACCAGGGAAAAGCAACAGTGGTACTACAGTGTTAATAAAATAACTGTGAACATAGTACGCAGAATCTTTTGATGATTTTATTTATTTATTTATTTATTTATTCGTTTTTATAAACCGCCCTTCTCCCGAGGGACTCGGGGCGGTGTACAGAGTAAGGTAGGTATACAGATTGAAACAATACTGAAAAACAATAGTCAAAACAAACTGGGACCCCAATTAGAGCTATCAGGCCAGGCCGGACTGCTGGAACAGGTAAGTTTTTAAGTCGCGCCGGAAGGCGCGGAGGTCGGGGGCCATCTGGATTTCAGTTGGCAAGCAGTTCCAGAGGGCTGGTGCACCCACTGAGAATGCCCTCCCCCTGGGGGCCACCAGCCGACATTCCTTGAGCGGTGGCACCCTGAGGAGGCCCTCTCTGTGGGAGCGCACAGGACGGTGGGGTGTTGATATTGGCAGAAGGTGCTCCCGTAGGTAGTCCGGACCCATGCCATGTAGGGCTTTGTATGTCATTGTTAGCACCTTGAATTTCACTCGGAAGGCAACCGGAAGCCAGTGCAGCTCACGGAGGAGAGGTGTGATATGGGAGTATCGGGAGGCCCCCAAAAGTGTCCGTGCCGCTGCACTTTGCACCAGTTGAAGCTTCCGAGTGGATCTCAAGGGCAGCCCCATGTAGAAAGCGTTACAGTAGTCTAGGCGAGAGGTCACAAGGGCATGGGTGACTGTACGTAAGGCATCCAGGTCCAGATAAGGTCGTAGTTGGCGCACTAGTCGAACCCGGGAGAAGGCCCCCTTGGTCACAGCTCCTATGTGATCTTCCAGGGATAGCTGTGAGTCTAGGAGGACACCCAGGTTGCGGGCCCTATCAACAGGGGGTAGTAACTCATCCCCAATGTTAAGGGGTGGGATGCTCTGAGTATCCTGGCTTGCCGGTACGTACAGCCATTCAGTCTTGTCCGGGTTCAGTTGAAGCCTGTTCCTCCCCATCCATTCCCGGACCGCTTTCAGGCAGCGGGACATCACGTCGAGGGCATCACTGATGCTGTTTGGAGTTGAGATGAAAAGCTGGGTGTCATCAGCATACTGATGGTACCCTACTCCAAAGCTACGAATGATCTCTGTTGTGTCAGTAGCTTATTTGCAAAAGGTTTCTTTGAAGCGGAAAGCCCGGTTGCAATTATTGGTTAATGTTGTAACGGCGGGAAAGTCCGGGCTGGGGATTGGATACAGTTCAAACGGCCCGAGTATATAAGCCGGAGTTATTCTGACGGTTGACAGTTGACATATGTGTATTAATAAACGTTCTTACTGTTAAACCTCACTGAGTCATTCGTCTGTCTGAACCTAACAAGTGGCGACGAAGGTGGGATCGATGGCGGACTAGTGAAGGATCGGCGACAATCAGCTGAGCGTAAGGCGGTAAAATTTAAAAATACACAGTCAACCGCTAGCGGCCGCGGCGGAATTAACAAACCTCCGAATGGCGCAACTTGGCTCTTTGAAAGAATTTGATCCAAACTACCCAGAGGATTGGGAAGAATATGTTGGACAAGTCGAAGGGTTTTTGCTCGTTAATGGCATAAACGACGACCGGAAGAAGGCTGCTGCCTTATTGACCATCAGTGGCACACCCGTGTACCGGGTTGCCGTTGGACTCTGTCAACCTATGCCGGTATCTACCGTCTCGTACGCTGACTTACTAGCTAAATTAAAAGTACATTTTACGCCGAAAAGATCAGAACTCTATTGGCGGCGCATTTTCGAAAAACGCAATCAGAGACCGGGCGAGTCAATCACGAAATTCATCGCTGCGGTCAGAGAAGCAGCATTACGCTGTAAATATGACAATCTTGAAATTAGGATTCGAGATAGAGTGGTGCTGGGCTTGCGAGATCAACAGTTACAAAATCGTATTATCGCTAAGCCCACCGGCGATTTACAAGAAGTCCTTGACGAACTTTTAACTTATGAATCTACTGGAAGTCGCGACCCCCCCCGCAATAGCATGGCTGCTTCAGCCGAAATAAATCTAGAAAGCCGTGTGGACAGTGGGGAGGTGGATCAACAATGGGAAGCCGACATAGCCGAAGTCACCCGAAGATTTGGGAAAATGGCGGCAAGACCCTCTCGCAGCGAAGGACCAGAACCGGGACGCCGATTTCAACCAACAGCACCGCAACGACAACCGAGAGACAACCCAACCAGACCGCACGAGAGTGACACCAGATGTGGAAGCTGCGGGGGCAACCACCCCAGAGCAACATGCAGATTCCGCTCTGCTAAGTGCAGAATGTGCGGAAAGACCGGCCACATTCAAGCCATTTGCCGGGGTCGTCCTCGCGACAATCGTCTTCACGAAATCGACGTTTGGGCCGAAGGTAAGGTAACCCCCTACTATAGTGGCAAGGAGACCCCCAGACCTTTGGCACGTTACCCCAACCGCGAGGAGGTGGCACGAGTCAACCACATAGGGAAGTCAAAAATAAACTATATTCTGAGGCCAAAATTAAAAATCGTAGTCCATCTGCAAGGAATCCCTTGCAAAATGGAAGTCGATTCTGGGGCCTCAGTATCAATAATTTCCAATGAGACCCTTAAATATATTGAACTTAAAAGTGGCAGAAAAATTCCACTTAGTTCAACTAAAATTCAATTAGCTGATTTTCAAAAAACCCCAATAAATATTAAAGGGAAGGTCACCCTTAAAGTTAATTATAAAGGGTTTAATGGCTTCTTAGACTTATTAATCACCGAAGGCCATAGAACTAGTTTAATTGGTCTTAATTGGTTCCCAGCCCTGGGAATTTGGGTCGGGGGAATAAATACCATTAATAATAATAAGACCCTCAAATCTGTCTGCGATGAATTCGCAGATGTATTTGATGGGTCTTTAGGTAAATATAAAGGGCCCCCAATTAATTTTAATCTAGACCCAGCAGTTAAACCCATTAGGCTTAAGGCCCGACGGGTGCCTTTCGCCCTTAAGCAAAAAATCGAGGCTGAGCTCGATAAGCTTATAGGCCAAGGCGTATTAGAACCGGTCAAGGGTGGCTTGTGGGAAACACCAATCGTCACACCCCTAAAACCCAATGGGGATGTGAGGATTTGTGCTGATTACAAGGCCACCCTGAACTTAGGAATGAAAAAGCATGCTTACCCGGTCCCGACGGTGAAACAGGTCCTCACGACGATCCAGGATGGCGCCATCTTTGCCAAGCTCGACTTGGCGCAGGCGTATTTGCAACTCACTGTTTCCAGGGAAGCTGCTGAAGCTCAAACTATTGTTACCCACAAGGGGGCGTTCCAAGTCCACAGATTGCAATTTGGTATTGCAGCAGCTCCAGGCATCTTCCAGGAGGTGATGGAGAGGACTTTAAAGGGCATACCTGGTGTATGCCCTTACTTTGATGATGTCCTGATTGCTGGAAGAACTGAAGAAATTTTAACTGCGCGTCTGGAACAGGTACTGGGGAAATTTAGAGAGGCTGGACTCAAATTAAAAAAGGAAAAATGCTGTATTGGAGTTAAATCCACTGAATTCTTAGGGTTTAGAATAGATGAAAAGGGAATACACCCTACAGCTGAAAAAATTAAAGCAATTAAATTAGCCCCTGAACCTAAAAACAAGGCTGAATTACAAGCCTTTTTAGGATTAGTCAATTTCTATCACACTTTCTTGCCACATAAAGCTGCCATCGCTGAACCATTACACAGACTATTAGATAGAAAAACCCCATGGCAGTGGCAAGAAAAACATAGAATCAGTTTTCAAACCTTAAAAGATATTCTATCTAGCCAATCCACGGTTACACATTTTATTGAGAACAAACCGATCTATTTAGCTTGTGATGCTTCACCTTATGGTGTAGGGGCTGTCATCAGCCACATGGATAGTCAGGGCAATCAAAAGCCAATTGCATACTATTCCAGGACGCTTACCAAAGCTGAACGGAATTATGCACAGATTGATAGAGAAGCATTAGCTATCGTGGCAGGAGTAAAAAAGTTCCATGATTACCTTTATGGTAGGAACTTTACCATATTCACTGACCACAAACCATTACTGGGACTGTTTACCACTGATAAACAGACACCCCAAATAATGTCTCCCAGGATGCTGAGGTGGTCAATTTTCCTCTCTGCATATTCATTTTCCTTGCAACATAGACCAGGTAAAGAAATGGGTCATGCGGATGCTCTTAGCAGACTACCTTTAACTAACACTGATGGTGACCCTGCGCCGGTTGGACAAATTCTGTCACTACACGAAATACCTGAATGCCCCTTAACAGCTAGAGAAATAGCTGAGGCCACTAAAAAGGACCGTATTCTCAATAGGATTATGACCTGGGTACTAGGTGGATGGCCAAGTAAAAACCCGGACCCTAACTACACTCCATATTTTAGAAGGAAAGATGAATTATCATCTCACTTGGGTTGTATATTGTGGGGTAACCGAGTTGTCATTCCTGAACTTCACAGGAATACTGTTATAACTGAATTACATGAAGGTCACCCAGGGATTGTCCGCATGAAGGCATTAGCCAGAAGTCATTTGTGGTGGCCGGGGTTAGATAAGGCAATAGAAGAGTGTGTTTCAGGGTGTTATCAGTGTCAGCGCTCTAGGCCTGAACAGGCACACGCGCACACGCATAAGTGGGAAATGGCCAGGAATCCATGGTCTCGGATTCACATTGATTTTGCGGGGCCATTTCAAGGCCTAACCTTCCTAGTTGTGGTGGACAGCTTCTCCCGGTGGTTGGAGGTTGTGCCTGTTACTTCTATGTCATCTGCTAGAACAATACAGGTTTTGAGGGGCCTCTTTGCCACTCATGGGTTACCTGATGTGATTGTATCTGATAATGGGCCCCAATTCACCTCTGCTGAATTTCAGGATTTCCTCAAGGCCAACTCGATTAGACACGCAACATCGGCACCCTTCCACCCTTCCACCAACGGCTTGGCTGAACGCAACGTTAGAACCACTAAAGACGCCCTTAAGTGAATCATCCGAGGCGACTGGCACCAAAGACTTGCAGACTTTTTGCTGACCCAACACACAACCCCTTGCACGGCTACTGGGAAAAGCCCTGCAGAAATGAGGTGGGGCAGACGGCTAACCACTAAACTGGACAGGTTACACCCTGACAGACTACCCTCAAGTGCAGAACCTGACATCCCAAACAGGTCCCTCAACATTGGAGACTTAGTTTGGGCCAGAAACTATGGACCGGGGGACAAATGGGTTCCAGGGGTAGTCACTGACATAACGGGGCCGTTGTCTTACACCATTGAGGGGGAAGGGAATAGAGTAAGCAAAAGACATATTGATCAATTAAGGAAGAGGGTTCCCGAAAGTGTGTCAGTCAATGGGGGTCAAATCGAACACGAGTGATACTGCATCTTGGCTTAACCAACATGACTCTTCAGTTAGTGGGGGGGAAGTGGAAACTCAACCCTGGTTAGCTGTAGCAACTCCACAGCATAGTCAAATCGATTGGGAGTTGTTTACTATGGAAAGGCCAGTAGTACCTGTACAACAGCAACATCAACATCAACAACAACAACAACAGCCACAACAGCAACAACAATCAGCTATTAGAGAATCTTCAGAGCCAGTGACCCAAAATTCTAGGCCCATAACAATTAGCCAGTCTGTTAACAATGATGTAAGTTGCAAGTCCAATAGATACCCATCAAGGGTCCACAAGCCACCAAAATACTTGAGAGATTACGTCAACAAATAACATCAACTGGGGGGAAGGGGTGTTGTGTCAGTAGCTTATTTGCAAAAGGTTTCTTTGAAGCGGGAAGCCCGGTTGCAATTATTGGTTAATGTAACGGCGGGAAAGTCCGGGCTGGGGATTGGATACAGTTCAAACGGCCCGAGTATATAAGCCGGAGTTATTCTGACAGTTGACAGTTGACATATGTGTATTAATAAACGTTCTTACTGTTAAACCTCACTGAGTCATTCGTCTGTCTGAACCTAACAATCTCACCCAGCGGTTTCATGTAGATGTTGAACAGGAGAGGCGAGAGGACCGACCCCTGAGGGACTCCGCAAACGAGAGGCCTCGGGGTCGACCTCTGTCCCCCTGCCAACACCGACTGCGAGCGACCCTGGAGAAAGGAGGAGAACCAACGCAGAACCGTGCCTCCCACTCCCAGTCCCCTGAGGCGCCGCAGCAAGATACCATGGTCGATGGTATTGAAAGCCGCCGAAAGGTCTAATAAGACTAGGACAGAGGAATGGCCCCTGTCCCAGGCTCTCCAGAGATCATTCATCAGAGCGACCAATGCCGTCTCCGTGCTGTAGCCCGGCCTGAAGCCCGATTGGCACGGGTCTAGATAAACCGCTTCATCCAGGACCTGAGGAAGTTGCTGCGCCACCACGCTCTCAACAACCTTCGCAAGGAAGCGAAGATTGGAGACTGGACGAAAGTTATTCAATGAGGATGGGTCCAAGGTGGGCTTCTTGAGGAGAGGTCTCACCACCGCCTCCTTCAAGGCGGTGGGGAAGTGACCCTCACTCAGAGAAGCAGAGATGACCGCCAGGAACCAGCCTCGTGTCCCCTCTCGAGCCGCATAAGCCAGCCAGGAAGGGCACGGGTCCAGTAAGCATGTGGAGGAGCTCAACCTCCTCATAATCCTGTCCACTTCCTTAGGAGTCACAGGATCAAATTCCTCCCAGATGACGTCAACAAGACAGTCCATGTCCTGTTCTTCCAACTCTGCCCAGTTGGAGTCCAGGCCGGTTCGAATCCGAGCGATTTTATCCAACAGATATTGACCGAATTCCTCGGCTCGACCCTGCAAGGGTTCCTCCCTCACCTCTTGGTTCAGTAGGGAGCGAGTCACTCTGAACAAGGCAGCCGGGCGATTATCTGCGGACGCGATGAGGGTGGAAAAGTAGTTGGATTTTGCCACCCTTATCGCTGCGAGATAAGACCTGGTGAGGATTCTTAATCGCAATCGGTCGGATTCGGATCGACTGGATCTCCAACGGCTCTCTAGGCCCCGTCTCCGACGCTTCATCTCCCAGAGCTCCGCGGTGAACCATGGGGCTCGCTGGGATCTGCGCCGGGTCAGAGGCCGCAGGGGTACAACTCGGTCCAGAGCCTCCGTGGCTGCCTTTTCCCAGGCTTCCACTAAAGCATCCGCCGAGCTGTGAGCAGGGAGTGCATGTGCGTCCCCAAGCGCTGCCTGGAACCTATCAGGGTCCATTAGGCGCCTAGGGCGGTACCATCTGGTTGGCACCGCGCACCCACGGCGGGGGGTGGCAAAGGGGAAGTCTAGCCGTAGGAGGTGATGATCGGTCCATGACAGGGGCGTAACGGTCGTGGCACCCCCACCGATATCATCACGCCACCGTCCAGACAAGAACACCAAGTCTGGGGTGTGGCCTCCCTCATGAGTCGGTCCAGAAATTATTTGCGACAGGTCCATGGCCGCCATGAACTCCCGAGCTAGTTCGGACGATCCTCCCAGGGACGGTAGGTTAAAGTCGCCCAAGACCATGAGTTTTGGGAATTCAACCACCAACCCTGAGAGGACATCGAGTAGCTTGGGCAGGGCTGCCGCTGCATGATTAGGTGGTAGGTACACCAGCAGCAGGCCCAACTGCGCCCCCGGGCCGTATCTCAGAAGGAGAGACTCACACCCGACTATCTGAGGGACGGTGGTCTCTCGCGGGCTAAGGGATTCCCTGATGATAACTGCCACTCCCCCGCCCCTCCCATGTGCCCGAGGCTGGTGCAGCACCTGGAAACCTGGCGGGCAGAGGTCAACCAGAGGGACACCACCCTCTGGGCCCAGCCAGGTTTCCGTGATGCAAGCCAGGTCCGTGTGCTCACTCTCCACTAGGTCACGAACGAGGTGAGCCTTGTTAGCTACGGACCTGGCATTTAGGTAGACCAGCCTGAGCACAGGAGGCTGCACACCTTCGCTCCTGGGTCCTCAAGGGAAGTACAGAGGGTCGGAGCGTCTCACCGCTTGTACAGAGCGGAGATGACTCTCCCGGTGACGATACGGCCCTCTGCTTGTGCACCTTCTGCCGTTCCCCACCATCCTGGGAATTTGTCTCAGCTTGGTACAAAACCAATGAGTTTTATGCAGCGGGGAGAATAAAATCTTTTACTGTGGATCTGGATGTGCTGAGTATTCTAAACTTCAAACAAGACAAGACAATCAGCTTGTTATGTTTTACATGTGCCTAACTGGAGACCAAATTATATTTTTTAATAGATTGGTTGGATTTATGAAGGTAAGTTCACACTGGTGATATATCATCCTAAAAGTAATTCACTACCAGCAAATATTATTGGGATATTACTGTCACATGTATGTCCTGTTTGAGAATATATTACTGGTTCCTAGATGAGTAGTGTAGCCAAGGCTGTAGCAGGTAGACTTGCTTTGATCCAGCAGTTTCCTTTTGGTATTTAAACTTTCATTCACGTTTAGTTTAATAAAATGTTTGATCACAGAGCAATCTTACACATGGTATATTTGCTCTAAATTGCAGTGTGTTATGATGAATTCTAGAGCTATGTTTATCAAGAGCACTGGTTGTATACTATAGGCTGCAAATACTATTATATGAAGGTATAAAAATTACCATATGGGGAAGTACTTAAAACAGCTTCAGCAATTCCTTATCAATCATAACTCAGGATGGCTGAGAATCATGAGAATTTTGCTAGCTTGAAAATGGTTCTTCCATATTAAATCCTACAACTTTGTATATTGAATACAAAAACAATATTGCAATAAGCTTCCATATGGCTTTGAGAATGTGTCTTCTAGTTAGTCTTTACTCCTGGTAAAGTATTCATGATGTTTTTGAAAGTGATTTGCCAATATCTTCTGGCTTCATGTATCTAGCCAAAGAAGCACATACTAGATAAAATATTTTCTGCATCGCTTAAAAAGTCTTCCATCACTAAGTTTCATTTCATTTTAGAGGTCTATGTTACTCCAGTTTAATTGCCCACACATCAAACAGGATTAATGTTATCTAGTTTCCAAATTAGGTTGATAAGTTTGCTGTAGTTTTATAATTCAGCTATTGTATGATTTGCGTATGCATAAATTGACTTCATATATGGGAGGAGCCTCCTTTTCTACAAATAATAATTGAACATGAATTTGGCACCATGCTGCAAACTGTTTTAGCATCTCACAGGTTATGGGACAAAATTGGGATGTAATAGTGCTTCCCTAAATGTGCGAAGTTTTTTTGTTAACAGAGAAAGTTCAAGTATTGATCATCATAGACTGTTTAATGTATTTTTTATTACTATTAGGATAATGCATCCCAGCTACAGTATTAAATGGTTTTACTCAATATATAGGTCACGGATATCAAACTCGCCACCTCATGTGACATGTTGCAACGTATCACGACTTCTTGTATTGCCGGCAATGGGGTGGGTGCGGCTTTGGTATGATGAAACCAGCCCGTGGGCTGGCATTTTCACACCCGATATAGACTATGGATTTTTTGATAGAAGACATATTTTCACACAAACATCATTAAGCATATGCTAGATCTGAATTGGTGGGCTTATAACTGAAAGCATCTGAGTATTTTTATATAATGATGGCATGTACATCATGTAATTGTAGAAATGTGATTAATGTTATGGGAAAATTGTTTCTGTACTAACACTTCCCTTTTTTCATTGCAGATGACCTAGGTAGTAGACACATGTAAAGTTTTGCTCTATCCCAACTTATCCTGATCCTTATCAGCAAAACATAAATGCAATTATTCAGCTTAGCTGCTTCCATATGGACCCAACGCATTAGTTTGTTTTCCACGCTATTAGTTGTAACATGTATATAATTATAAAATTTATCTGGTGGAAGCAAGCATTTTCAATCTACACGGTGAAGGAACGTGCTAAGAAAAATAAAAGCTACTGAAGCAGTGTACTGAAGACAGTGGTCATACACCGATTTTTCAATAATTTGAGGTTTAAAAAATGTTTAATAACACAGATTAACCAAGCTTTGGAAGGCTACAGCGGATAATGGACCTCCGAGATTTCTGTGCGCTGCTGGGGATCGCTAAGAAATCCGGGGGCGGCGGAGCGTTTGTTTTTTGTTTTTTGCCATGCAGGTGCCAGGCAGCCCGACCGGGCTCGACCGCGAGACAAGAGCTGAGCCGCTGCCGGCAGGGTGGGAGAAGGGAAGGGGAAGAGGCGGAGCCTGAAAGGCGGTGGTGGCGGCAGCAGTAGTGTCAATAATACAATAGGGCTCTTGTACCGCCGCCTGGCCTGCCAAGAGGGAGAGTACAAGGGCAAGGGCCCGCTTCCCCCGGAGCACGAGAGGCAAGAGAAGGGGAGCAGGCGGCATGTTGCAGGGCCGTAGTCAGGGCAGGCAGGCCCGGGGGCAGAGCCGCTGCGACTGAAGAACGGGGACACCGATGAGCAACGCCAGATAGCAGCAGCCTGAGCAAGACCCGAGCTCCAGGCCTGGTGGAGCGCAAACCGTGGTCATCGCCAGCTCCAGAGCCACAAGGTGAGCGCCGCGGAAGAGGAGCCCTTGGTGGCGGCCAGGGCTGGGGGCAGCAAGAGTTCGCCGGAAACAGCTTCAGGCGCCCGGCCCTCGCCGTCTCGGCCGGTCTGCGGGACCGCGATTAAGGAGCCGAGTCGGTTCTAGGCCGAGCTCGGGGTGGCGTTTTACCCACATCGCCGATCGCGCTGCTGAGCCGAGTCGCGCCGCGAACCCCCTCCCACGCACAGGAGGCGCTTGGCGCCAAGGCCTGGCCGCTGGAGTCACGCTGGCGGGGCGGGAAGGGGCCGAGCCTCCATGAGGTGAGCGAGAAGGGGAGGAGCCGCAGTGCTAAGCGCCGCCTCAGGGATCGCTGCCCGTGTTTGTGAGGGAACACGTGTTTTGGGCAGGTGGTCGTTGGCTGTTTCCGGCCTGAAGGGGGGAGGGATAAGTTTTCTCATCTTGCTTCATCGCCCCCTCCTCGGCGAGCCGGGGGGGGGGGCGGTGTTACAGCAGCCCAGAAGCGAGGTAGAACATCCTTCCCTTAGTTACTTTTTTTATTGCAGTACTTTATTTTCTGCCTTTAGGTCTAACTCTGGTTTGGGCGATTTACACATCTGTCGTGGTTTACTATGTTGATACCGTTCATGTAGGTTCCTGAATGTGTGCAATAAATGAGTTAAATCGATTCGCTAGGTTGTGGTTCTGTTGGGCAATCTCTTCCGTAGTCTACATGACTTTATAGCACCCACTTCACAGTTGCTTTTTGGAGATTTGTAATAAAGATTTTCGGCTTTTCTGAAACTGGTACGGCCCAGGAGCATGGGATTTCCATTCCGATAGTAGCTTGAATCGAGAGTTGAAATCCGCTGTTATTGTATACAGTTGTTCAGTCGTTTCCAACTTTTTGTGAGCCTATGGACATAATTTCATTACTATTCAGTATCTCTTGTCTTGAGTTAAAACAACCCAGCATGTTTTCAGATACAGTATCTTCTTTCACAAAAGAAGAAAAACGATACTTATTTTAGAAAAGGAAAAAATAAAATGTAAACATTAATTTAAGCTTTAAATATTTAAATGCAAATATTCAGAACTGCCTAGATCACAAGGTACTGATTAAGAAGAAACATTCAAAAGAAAATACAGTGCTCTGAGTAGGTACTGGCACTGGTCAGCTAAAAATAAAAAGTTCTCAGTATATTACAAATCATAAGGCAACTTCAAAGAAAAAAATGTAATTAAAAAAAATTATGAATGCCTGTGAAGTAAGAATCAACAATTCCGTAACTGGTAAGAAAAATGACAAATAAGAACATGAGACAATGAGACTGAAGAACCACAGAGAAAACATTAAAGTTGTAATATAAATTTTTGGATATTTGTGTTATCTACTTCTGTCAAATAGAAGTATTCTAAAACGGGCATCCAACCTTGTGGGTACCAGGGACTGGTTCGGTGGAGAGAGAGGTTTTTCTGCAGGCTGGAGGAGCGTGGTTTCATGTGCTAACTGCATCCTGGGGATGGGGCTTCACTTGTTTGCACAGCCCAGTTTCTAGCATGCCACTGACCGGGGTTGAGGACCCGTGTTCTAAAAGAGTGGCTCTGCTTTATTCATTTGGACTTCACCACTACTTGGAAATTTTTCGCCATTTATCAGTAACTACTTGGAGTAATGAAGTTCCATCTCTTCCCTGTCTTGGTCCATGCTTCAGTGGAGTTGCTCTCCAATTTTGCTCCTTGTTTTAAAAAAACCAAATCTGCTGTAGCAGAAGAAGGAACTGGAGTATATCACTTTCTAATTCACCAGCATAACCTCTGCTTCAGAATACATTATAGAACATCTGACATTAGGGCTGATGTTCCTTGTAGGGAATGTGAATTGATAGTCTGGATGAGGACAGACTATGACTTGTGCTGCAGTCATAGCACAAATCTTTTTTAAAAAATAGTAATAATTTTTTAAAAGTTGATATTCTCTCAGTAAAATATGCACTTTACCATGCAAAACCACTTCACTATTACAGACAAAAATGTTCTATGTTGATTATTCCTACACAAAAGTTATTTAATGGAAATGTTTCACTTTTGTTGATAATAAATCTGCTTAATATTCAGAGTAATGTAAACAACTTGAATCTTTATATTTTGCACAGGATCAAATTGATTTCTGTATCTCCTTTTTGAAACAAACAAACTAAAAAATCTGGATTCAAATTATATGAAACAAAAAGAACCATTCAGATGTTTCACCACATTTGAATACTCTTGAATTAAACTGTTTGAAAAATAATTCAATGGAAGTTTATTAAATTTTTATTCTAGCTGAGGTTAGACCTAAGCAAACAGTACACTCTATATCTAATCTACATTGAGAAGAGAAAGTACTTTCTCATCTCACAGCAAATAAATGGAAAATTTCAGCCTATTAAAGCAAGAAAACACTTTGGAGGTTAAAAGCATATAATAACCATCTTCTTTGGTCAGTCATCCACTCAGAATTTTCAGTTGCCAGGAAACCAGGCAATCAGTTATTTGAGTTCCCTATAGAAACATTCCTGGGGAACACTAGTGCTCCAAAAACTAGTTTGGGAAATGCTGAACTAAAACATAGTTCAAATATATGCCCTGAAAGTTACTGTTAAAATATACCCTGCAGGAAAAAGAAAAAAATTCTAGACTAGTTAAGAAGAAAATTCCTGAAGTAGTTTTATATGGTAGTATATTTTATATAGCAAATTGTTTTCCTTTTTAAAAAAGAAATTTAGTGGCCTTATATATGACAAGAAACTTTTATGTAAAAAAGTGAAAAGCTTTTGGTGTGTCCTCTTCATTGTCTGAACATTACTTTTTCTTTTTAAAATCTATGAAGATCTTATTAAATATAGCATGTAAAATATTAATGATTTGATTAAGAAATTGGAATAAATATTTATAATAAATATATTGTTAGAGCACACAAAAAAGGAATTAAGGGGCAGGCTAGCAGATGGTTATATGATGGTTACTGCATTTCTTCAGAAACTTTCAGAGAACAAAATGCAACTAAAGATAAAGGAATTTAGTTAGCTGTTTTTTATTTAGTTTTCAGAAAACATCTCTGGCAGAAAACAGATAAGACAATAATATAAGAGGATAGTGGATTTTATGCATTTGAGGCATTTCTAAAGCAGTATTTTTCTTACTTTCCTTTAAAAATTCTACTTTAGTTAAAGTTCATATTGTAAAACAATTTTAATTATATTTTGATAAAGCAAAAACTTTAGATGATTATTTTAAACACACTATCTGAACTCGTATTTATCCCATAAATATAACCTATATTACAGACTAAATGTTATATCTGAATGTGGAGAAATAATTTTTGTCCATGGTGCTCATAAATTGCAATTTGTGGTCGGTGGGATTTGTATAATGGATGCAATGCAGTTTTTAAGTGAAAGGTGTCAGTTTCCAAGTCCTCATGGGAATTCTCTATTTGGCTGCATAGTGCTCTCAGAATGTTTCTGGACTGAATAAAATTTTCGCATAAACTCTTGAAATAAGTATGTCTAGGATTATTGAATACTTTATATAGTTATTGACAGAAAAGGAATTAATGGACAAAGTGAAAACTGTGCCTGACCTTGTAGACTGCAGTAAAAACAGAAGGATCAGGAATAATCATTTTGCTTCTGTTAGTTATTCCCCACAGCTTTCCCACCAGCTAGACACAGGGTACCTATTCATTGAAAGGATGTCTGCTCAAATGCAGCATAGGAGTAAAAAAAGAACAGTGTTACTTGCTTTGGTCCGGAAGGATATGAATACAGAAGTCCTTCTTTCTAGCATGTAACTGAATAGAAGGGGTAATGAAAAGAGAGTTCTTCCAAAGACAAATGTAAATATTGTCAAGTATTTAAACAACAGAGTTGAAACAATGTGTGGCTATCTAAACAAAATGTAAAGGTGAACTACTAATTTGATTTCTTTTAGCTGCAGCTGTCTTCAGAATGCAAATGGTATTGGGAATATTTTACAAATTTAAATTTATTTGGTAAACTTTTGTGTTGGACACTTCAGTTCTAAAATATAGCAATGTGTCAGAAGAAAATGATAATCTAGATTTGCACAAAACAACAGCAATAATAAACAAAATCTGTTGTTTCATCCAAATCACAGCTTATTAAGATAGAGTAATAAATGTATTATCTCACATTTAACCATTATTTAACAAAACAGCTATTTAATAACTAATAATGTAAAAATACAATATGTTTCAATTTTGTTATTTCAAAGCACAATTGTGGGTGTTCTGAAGTTATTTATAAAAAGCAACGAATTGCTTTCTTTATAAAATTGAAAATTTCAATGGGATAGTTAAATTATGCAGTAGTTTAAGCCTTTTTGTGGAATATATTGCTGTACTGCCATTTCTGTGATTCTCATACTACCTTGTACTTTACCAGACAATGTATTTTAAAAGAGGTGAATTTCTTTCATTTAAATGTTTTTGGCTATTACCTGTTTCTTTTATTTACTTCCTAAATGTGACTTAGAAATAAAATGGGCCCAAATCAAATGTATAAAAATCTCTACAATTTACTTCTGCAAAAAGGAACATAGAATTTCTGTCAAATCTTAAAATAAACCAATGTTGTAACTATAATTTATTCATCACGTTCTATTCAGATGAACTCAAAATAGAATTTGTAAGAATATGCCACTTTATTTCTTCAACAAGCTGGATTTTGGAATTGTATATTTTAAAATGTTTTATTTCTCTTGATTTTAGGTTTTGTTTGTATTCCCATAGTTCTTTTCTTAGTCAGTTTGAGCATTCTACAAATACAGGTAGTCCACAACTTACAACCACAATTGAGCCCAAAATTTATGTTGTTAAGTGAGAAATTTGTTAAAGTGAGTTTTAACTTTTCTTGCCACATTTGTTAAGTGAATCTGGCTTTCCCATTGTCTTTGCTTGTCAGAAGGTTGCAAAAGGTGATTACATGACCCTGGGACACTGCAGTGGTTATAAATATGAATCAGCTGTCAAGCATCCAAATGTAAATCACGTGACCATGGGGATGCTGCAATGGTCATAAGTGTGAAAAATGGTCATAAGTCACTTTTTCAGTCTCATCGTAACTTCTAACAGTCACTAAATGAACTGTTGTAAGTCAAGGACTACCTGTAGAAAAATGGAAGATAACTTGAAAAATGAGTAGTTAATTTTTGTTTTATAAATCTATATGACTTACAACTAAGGAAGCTGCTGGGCAAGATTACCTGGAGGTATAGGGTTAGATAGTTTCAGTAATATGCTGATGACAGTCAATTATTTATATCAAATCTGCCAAAGTGATGCCATCAAGATTCTGTGTCTGGAGACTGTAGGAATATGAATAGGGAGAAACAATTCTGACTCAATCCTAGCAAGACTGAATGACTGTTGATAGTTGGCCCACTGGTGCTGAAAATCTTTCAGGTTAATATTGGATGGGATTGTATTTTCTCACAGTGTAACTGGTATTTTCTCACAGTGTAACTGGTATGTTGTTGTTAGCTGTGAAGTCGTGTCTGACCCATCGCGACCCTATGGACAACGTTTCTCCAGGCCTTCCTGTCCTCTACCATCTTCTGGAGTCCATTTAAGCTCACGCCTACTGCTTCAGTGACTCCATCCAGCCACCTCATTCTCTGTCGTCCCCTTCTTCTATTGCCCTCAATCTTTCCCAGCATTAGACTTTTCTCCAGTGAGCCCTTCCTTCTCATTAGGTGGCCAAAGTATTTGAGTTTTAGCTTCAGGATCTGGCCTTCTAAAGAGCAGTCAGGGTTGATCTCCTCTAGGACTGACCGGTTTGATCGCCTTGCAGTCCAAGGGACTCGCAGGAGTCTTCTCCAGCACCACAGTTCAAAGGCCTCAATTCTTTGGCGCTCAGCCTTTCTTATGGTCCAACTTTCACTGCCATACATTGCAACTGGGAAGACCATAGCCTTGACTATACGCACTTTTGTCGACAGGGTGATGTCTCTGCTTTTTAGTGTGCTGTCTAGATTTGCCATGGCTTTCCTTCCCAGGAGCAAGCGTCTTTTAATTTCTTGGCTACAGTCCCCAAATGCAGTGATCTTGGAGCCCAGGAAAATAAAATCTGTCACTACCTCCATTTCTTCCCCATCTATTTGCCAGGAATTGAGAGGGCCAGATGCCATGATCTTGGTTTTCTTAATGTTAAGTTTCAAGCCAACTTTTGCACTCTCCTTCTTCATTCGCAACAAGAGGCTCTTTAGTTCCTCTTCACTTTCTGCCATTAGAGTGGTATCATCTGCATATCTTAGGTTGTTGATATTTCTTCCGGCAATTCCAACTTTTGATTCATCAAGCCCTGCCTTTCTCATGATGTGCTCTGCATATAAGTTAAATAGGCAGGGCGACAAGTATACAGCCTTGCCGGACTCCTTTCCCAATTTTGAACCAATCAGTGGTTCCGTGTCCAGTTCTCACTGTTGCTTCTTGGCCCGCATATAGGTTTCTCAAGAGACAAATAAGATGGTCTGGTACATCCATCTCTTTAAGAACTTGCCACAGTTTGTTATGATCCACTCAATCAAAGGCTTTAGCATAGTCAATGAAGCAGAAGTAGATGTTTTTCTGGAACTCTCTAGCTTTCTCCATGATCCAGCGTATGTTGGCAATTTGATCTCTAGTTTCTCTGCCTCTTCGAAATCCTGCCTATACTTCTGATAGTTCTCGATCCACATACTGCTGGAGTCTAGCTTGTAGGATGTTAAGCATAACTTTACTAGAATGAGAAATGAGTGCAATGGTGCGTTAGTTTGAACATTCTTTGGCACTGCCTTTCTTTGGAATTGGAATGTAAACTGATCTTTTCCAATCCTGTGGCCATTGTTAAGTTTTCCAAATTTGCTGGCAAATTGAGTGTAGCACTTTTACTGCATTGTCTTTTAAGATTTTGAATAACTCAGCTGGAATACTGTCACCTCCACTAGCTTTGTTGTTGCTCAGCTTTTCTAAGGCCCACTTCACTTCACATTCTAGGATGTGTGGCTCAAGGTCAGTGACCACCTCATTGTGATTATCAGGGATGTTAAGCTCATTCTTGTATAGTTCTTCTGTGTAATTTTGCCACCTCTTCTTAATCTCTTCTGCCTCTGTTAGGTCCCTGCCGTTTTGGTCCTTTATCATGCCCATTTTTGCATGAAATGTTCCCTTCATCTCTCTAATTTTCTTGAAGAGATCTCTGGTCCTCCCTATTCTATTGTTTTCTTCTATTTCTTTGCACTGTTCATTTAAGAAGGCATTCTTATCTCTTCTAGCTATTCTTTGAAATTCTGCATTCAATTGGGCATATCTTTCTTTTTCTTCCTTGCCTTTCGCTTCCCTCCTTTCCTCAGCTATTTGCAAAGCTTCCTTAGACAGCCATTTTGCTTTCTTGCATTTCTTTTTCTTTGGGATGGTTTTGGTTGCTACCTGTTGTACAATGTTGCGAACCTCTGTCCATAGTTTTTCAGGCACTCTGTCTATCACAGACATGTCAAACACAAGGCCTGGGGGCCAGATCCAGCCCGCGAAGTGGTTTCATGTGGCCGGCGAAGCCATCCTGGAAACAGTGAGGGAACGGCCCCCACTGCCTTGGCCCTGGCCCAGAGACACTCCTTCTGCCAGACACCCACAGATCTGTCCCACTCCTGCCCAGGCCCTCATAGGCACCCTTGATGCGAATGATGTAGAGCTGGCTATGCCCACCCAGTAGGCCATATGCACTCTAGCCACGCCTACCCAGTAGGCCACGCCCACCCTGGCCATACCCACCCGGCCCCCTGAGGGCAACCGCAATGCTGATGCGGCCCTCAATGAAATTGAGTTTGACACCCCTGGTCTATCAGATCTAATTCCTTAAATCTATTTGTCACCTCAACTGTATATTCAACAGGGATATGATTTAATTCATATCTGAGTGGCCTAGTACTTTTCCCTACTTTCTTCAGTTTAAGTCTAGTACTTTTCCCTACTTTCTTCAGTTTAAGTCTAAACTTTGCAATGAGAAGCTCATGGTCTGAGCCACAGTCAGCTCCTGGTCTTGTTTTTACTGACTGTATAGAGCAGACATGTCAAACACAAGGCCCGCGGGCCACAAACGGCCCGCCATATGATTGAATCCGGCCCGCACAACTCTCCCAGAAATTACAAAGGTCCGGCCCCCACCACCTTGGTGCCGGCCCGGCTGAGCACCTGCTCAGTAGGAGGCAAGTGCACGTGGGCTGGTGGAGCCCAGCAACAACATTTGCAGCTCGTTAGCCCCTCGACAGCTCATTGGCCAGAGCCCAGGCAGCCTCCTCCCAGTTCCAAAAAAAAAGTGGGACTAAAAAAATTCAATCGATCAATTCAAACTGCTCACAAAAAGGAAATCTCAAAGTTCGAATTGATTGAATGAACTTCTTTGGTTTGTGGGACTGCCAAACTTCTTTGCTTCTTTGGACTGCACGTGGAGTCAACGGAGGAAGAAACAGGAGGAGTGGAAAGGTGAGTAGGACCTTTTTCTACTTGCTGTCCAGGTGGGGGTGGACAGTCTCTGGTGAGGGGATGAGGCGCCCAGGAAGAAAGGCGGACTTGAGGATGCCAGAGAAAGAGCTCTGTTACTTCTGCCGGCACGCTTTGGCGTTTCATCTCCTCGTTCGGGCGCTGCAGAGGGCGAGGCGAGGCGAGGCGCCCGGCCCGATCCTGCAGCGCCCCAGCCCAGACGCGCCTGCGGCAGGGGAGCCGAGCTGTTTCTTTCCCCATTCGGGCGCCGCGGAGGGCGAGGCGAGGCGCCCGGCCTGATCCTGCAGCGCCCCAGCCCAGACGCGCCTGCGGCAGGGGAGCCGAGCTGTTTCTTTCCCCGTTCGGGCGCCGCGGAGGGCGAGGCGAGGCGAGGCGCCTGGCCCGATCCTGCAGCGCCCCAGCCCAGACGCGCCTGCGGCAGGGGAGCCGAGCTGTTTCTTTCCCCGTTCGGGCGCTGCGGAGGGCGAGGTGAGGCGCCGGGCCCGATCCTGCAGCGCCCCAGCCCAGACACGCCTGCGGGAGGGGAGCCGAGCTCAGCTGTTAATTTCTCCGTTCGGGCGCTGCGGAGGGTGAGGCGAGGCGCCGGGCCCGATCCTGCAGCGCCCCAGCCCAGACACGCCTGCGGGAGGGGAGCTGAGCTGTTAATTTCCCCGTTCGGGCGCTGCGGAGGGCGAGGCGAGGCGCCCGGCCCGATCCTGGAGCGCCCCAGCCCAGACACGCCTGCGGGAGGGGAGCCGAGCTCAGCTGTTAATTTCTCCGTTCGGGCGCTGCGGAGGGCGAGGTGAGGCGCCGGGCCCGATCCTGCAGCGCCCCAGCCCAGACGCGCCTGCGGCAGGGGAGCCGAGCTGTTTCTTTCCCCGTTCGGGCGCTGCGGAGGGCGAGGCAAGGTGAGGCGCCCGGCCCGATCCTGCAGCGCCCCAGCCCAGACACGCCTGCGGGAGGGGAGCCGAGGTCAGCTGTTAATTTCTCCGTTCGGGCGCTGCGGAGGGCGAGGCGAGGCGAGGCGCCCGGCCCGATCTTGCAGCGCCCCAGCCCAGACACGCCTGCGGGAGGGGAGCCGAGCTCAGCTGTTTCTTTCCCCATTCGGGCGCTGCGGAGGGCGAGGCGAGGCGCCCGGCCCGATCCTGCAGCGCCCCAGCCCAGACGCGCGCACCCCTAGGAGCGGAGCCACTTCTGCGGAGCCACAAGAGTGAAGCAGCAGCCGCCCTCCTGCAATCTTGGGCAGTGCCCAGACTGGGTCCATCCCTCTGTACTGGAGTTGCTTCTCCCCCTCCCCCGCATGTTCCCAGCCTGAATCACATGTCACTGGCCTCCTTTTCCGCGGACCATCCCTGCCAGTGCCCCCATGAGCCCCATCCCCTTGCCCCCTGGGTCCCCAAACCTCATTATGCTCAGTCTCTTGGTGGAAAATAAGTTGAAATCAATGGAGGGGTGCTTTGGGTTTCCCCCAAAGGACAGACTGACAGACCTTGAGAGAACTAACCAGCATTGCTTGCAAAAGCTAAATTTTGGATAGATATTTCAGGGATTTTGAACTCTATTTCTGGGCTTCATGGACATAGGAGAGTTGTTGGGAAAAAATGGAGCAAGTGGTTCCTTGTTTCCTATTTGGGAAAGCTGGATGTGTCTTGATTCCCCCCCCCTTGCAAATATCAGAATCTGATCAGAAATGGAGGCTGAGTAGTCCTTGTGGCTGCTAGACCAGCTTCTGAGTGATGGTGGATTGCTGATTTTTTCCTCCATCCATACAGGATCTCTTGCATAAAACATATAATTTCAATTGTATCAAAGAGGGCTGCTTTCTTGCTTTCTCTCCACAGATGCTGTTATGTTGCTAAACCTACTCCAAACATCTGGACTTGCAGCATCTTAGGATACCTACCTAGTGTGCTCACAACTGCTTGCCTCACACAGTACCTGAGACTTTGAGCTTTCTGTCCAGTCTCATCCATATATTTATCTGCAGGGAAGAAGACCTGCGTGCCAATATTTAAATCCCCCAAAATGGCCAAACGGAAAGTGGACTTTGAAAAAAGATGCTTTCAAAAGAGGTGGGAGCCAGAGTACCTGTTTGTTGACATTGAAGATAAGGCTGTGTGCCTTGTTTGTGGAGCTACTGTGGCTGTATTTAAAGAGTATAACTTTAGACGGCACTATGAGACGAAGCATCAGGACAAGTACAAAAACTTGAACATGGAGCAGAAAGCACAGAAGGTGGAAGAGTTGAAAAAGAGCCTGATGTCACGGCAGCATATGTTCAGAAAAGCAAAATCACAAAGTGAAGCTGCTGTGAAAGCTAGTTTTATAGTGGCAGAAGAGATAGCCAAATCAGCCCGGCCATTTACAGAGGGGGAGTTTTTGAAGCACTGCATGATTAAAGTGTGCGAAGTCATGTGTCCAGACCAAAAGCAAGCTTTTTCAAACATAAGCCTAAGCAGAAATACTGTTGTTGATCGGATATGTGAGCTTGCCACTGATTTGCAAGGACAATTGGTTGAAAAGGGAAAAGAATTTATTGCTTATTCCCTTGCTGTGGATGAGAGCACTGACATCTCTGACACAGCACAGCTGACAATCTTCATCCGTGGAGTGGACTCAGGTTTATGCATTACGGAGGAGCTTCTGGATATAACATCACTGCATGGCACTACCACAGGGAAGGACATATTTGAAGCAGTATCCAAAAGTATACATGACATGAAACTACCCTGGGACAAACTTATAGGACTCACAACAGATGGAGCACCTTCAATGTGCGGGGAAAAGAGTGGACTAGTAGGAAGGATGCGAGACAAAATGAAGAGTGAGAATTGCACAGGTGAGCTGACAGCATATCACTGCATTATACATCAAGAAACACTATGTGGCAAAGCCCTGAAAATGGACCATGTAATGCACACTGTAACAAAGACAGTTAACTTTATAAGAGCCAAAGGTTTAAATCACCGTCAATTTAAGACTTTTCTTGAAGAAATAAATTCTGAACTTGGTGATCTCCCTTATCACACAGAGGTGCGATGGCTAAGTCGAGGGAAAGTGCTCAACAGATTTTTTGAATTACGCATGGAAATTTGTCAGTTTATTGAAAGGAAAGGAAAAGACTGCACAGAATTGAAGGATGAAAAGTGGCTGTGTGAATTAGCATTTCTATGTGACATTACTAATTATCTCAGTGCACTAAACCTACAGCTTCAGGGACGGGACCGTGTGATCACAGACATGTATGATGCTGTGAAAGCTTTTCAAGTAAAGCTGCGACTGTGGGAGACTCACATGCAGCAAGGAAACTTGAGTCACTTTCCCAGTTGCCAAACAATAAAAAACCAGGTCTCCACCACTGCCTTCTCAAATGCTGAGTTTGCTAATAAACTGAGCACACTTCAAATGGAGTTTACACGTCGCTTTGCTGATTTTGAAAAACAGAAATTCAGTTTTGGACTGCTCAGCAATCCATTTTCAGTTGAAGTGGAGAGTGTTCCTGTAAATATCCAGATGGAGTTGATAGAACTCCAATGTAACAGCACACTGAAGGGAAAGTACGATTCTGTAGGACCCGCACAGTTCACCAGGTTCATCCCTGAAACAATGCCCCAACTCCGCCTACAAGCTGCTCGAATGCTCTCCATGTTTGCGAGTACATACCTCTGTGAGCAACTTTTCTCTGTCATGAGGGTGAACAAAAGCGCACACAGAAGTCAGCTCACGGATGCACACCTCCACTCTATCCTGAGAGTATCCACCACTCAAAACCTATCCCCAAACGTGGATGAACTTGTAGCCAGGAAAAGATGCCAAACATCCAGTTCGGACAAAATGGCATGAGAACTAAAAAGCTTGTTTTTTTCTTTGTTTTAAATGTGTTTTTGCAGATTTATTTGAAATAAATAATTTATTTGTTCATATTTGAAATTTTATTCCTTTTTGCCCCACTCTTAGGCATAATACACTTCTGAACTAATATGATACAATGGTCCTACATGCAACTGGCCCTTTGAAGGCAACCATGATGCTTGATGTGGTGAAAGTTTCCAGGAAGCAGTTTCCTCCAACTTCTTCTGCCTTGAAAGATCTCTGGAGAGGAGCATGCAGGACTGGGAAGTGCTGCTCCCCTGCCTCCTCTTGCTCTCCAGAGATCTGTCAAGGCAGAAGAAGGAAACCCCCCCCCCCACACACACAAACACACACACACACACTTCAAGCTTGGAGACTAGGAGGCTATCTATATCTGAGCTAACAAACTACCAATCATGCCTGGGCTTGGGAAGAAGGCCCTTTCCATCCTCTGTGGATAAAAGCCCCTAAATGTGGAATATAGTGCGTGTGTATGTGCACATGCTTGGCTGCAGAAGTTTGGGGAGGTGAAGAGCTTGTGGGGCAATGACATGTCCCCACATCAAATTAGCCGGTGCAACTTGTTCTCTCCTGATCCAGGTATCTCGAGTCAGCTGCGCTGAGTGAGCAGCATTGAGATGGCCACGCCCACTTGGCCATGCCCACTTGGCCACACCCACTTGGTCACGCCCACTTGGTCACACCCACCCGGCCCCCCCGAGGGCAGCCATAATGCTGATGTGGCCCTCGATGAAATTGAGTTTGACACCCCTGGTATAGAGCTTCTCCATCTTTGGCTGCAGAGCATATAGTCAATCTGATTTCTGTGTTGACCGTCTGGTGATGTCCATGTGTAGAGCCATCTCTTGGGTTGTTGGAAAAGAGTGTTTGCTATGACCATCGTATTCTCTTGACAAAATTCAGCCTGTGCCCTGCTTCATTTTGTACTCCAAAGCCAAACTTGCCTGTTATTCCGGTTATCTTTTGGCTTCCTACTTTAGCATTCCAATCCCCCATGATGATAAGGACATCATTTTTTGGTGTTAGTTCTATAAGGTGCTGTAGGGCTTCATAGAACTGGTCAATTTCATCCTCCAGCACTGGTGGTTGGGGCATAGACTTGGACTACTGTGATATTGAATGGTTTGCTTTGGATTCGAACTGAGATCATTCTGTCATTTTATTTTTTTATTTTTTTTAATTTTAATTCCATTTAGATCCCGCCCTTCTCCGAAGACTCAGGGCGGCTTTACAAACTTAGCAGTAGCCTTCATTCTATGTATATGCCTACTTATTAGGGCTTTCACACACACCCCAAGCGGCATTATTACAAAGTCAGCTTAATTGCCCCCAACAATCTGGGTCCTCATTTTACCTACCTCGGAAGGATGGAAGGCTGAGTCAACCTTGAGCCTGGTGGGATGCGAACCTGCACTAATTGCAGGCAGCTGGTGTTACTTAAGGAGGCATTAGGCCACTGCTCCACCAAGGCTCTTTTAAAATTTTTAATTCCATTTATATCCCGCCCTTCTCCGAAGACTCAGGGCGGCTTACAAGCTTAGCAGTAGATTGTATCCCAGTATTGCTTTTCCTATTCTTTTATTGACTATGAAGGCTACTCCATAGTCAAGGCTACTTCTTCTGAAAGATTCTTGCCTGCAGTAGTATGCCTGATGGTCATCTGAATTAAATTCACCCATTCCTGTCCATTTTAGTTCGCTGATACCTAAGATGTCGATGTTCAGTCTTGTCATCTCTTGTTTGACCATGTCCAGCTTGCCTTGATTCATGGATCTTACCTTCCAGGTTCCTATGGAGAAAAAATCTTTACAGCATCGGACTTTCCTTTCACCACCAGACACATCCACAGCTGAGCGTCCTTTCGGCTTTGGCCCAGTCGCTTCATTCTTTCTGGCGCTACTAGTACTAGCCCTCTGCTCTTCCCCAGTAGCATATTGGACGCCTTCCGACCTGAGGGGCTCATTTTCCAGCATCATATCGTTTTGCCTTTTGGTACTGTCCATAGGGTTTTCATGGCAAAGATACTGGAGTGGGTTGCCATTTCCTTCTCCAGTGGATCACGTTTTGTCAGAACTCTCTGCTATGACCTGTCCGTCTTGCGTGGCCCTGCACGGCATAGCTCATAGCTTCATTGAATTACGCAAGCCCCTTCGCCATGACAAGGCAGTAATCTATGAAGGGGTTTAACTGGTATACAATTTGGGAATCCTCTTAAACTCTCAAACATCTAATAGCTAGGATGGCTAGGAGGGGTTTTACACTAATCTATTTTATATGCCAGTTATGTCCATACCTAGATTAGGAAGCACTATGCATAGTTAGTCATCACTTGGTTGCTTCTCATCTGGATTGCTGCAGTGTGCTTCACATGGAGCGTGCTTCTTGAAGATCAAAAGCTACAATTGATCCAGAACACATTAGTGTGAGTAATTACAGGAACATCCATATAACCCCACTACTGCACAAGTCATAGTAGCTACCAGTGAGCTCATGAGTGCAATTCAAAGTGCTGATCACCCATAAAACCATATATTGCACAGGGCCAAGAATATTTGCCTACCCAACAAGATTGGACATGCTGCAAGACTCATCTATCAAACAGTGCCATTTTATGTCACTCAGACAGCATGCCTTCTCAGTTATTCTATTACAGTCTCTGCCCTATGGAGCATCATGTCCCCAAAATGAGGACCCAGATTATTGGGGGCAATAAGCTGACTTTGTAAAAATTCCGCTGGGGGGGTTGAAAGCCCTAATAAGCAGGCATATACATAGAATGAAGGCTATTGCTAAGCACATTGATTTGTGCTTCTTAGATTGTAAGCCGCCCTGAGTCTTCGGAGAAGGGCGGGATATAAATGGGATTAAAAAAAAACCACGGATGGGTCCAGAAGTGAATAGAATAGAAAAATGTTATCGTCACTTTAAATGTACGCTAATCAGCATGCATTAAAATGAAATGGAAAGTGCTAGCCTTTAGAAGGGTTTGGACTTGGTTCTTTTTGGCACTGGGCCAAGATGTTGCACCAACTGTTAATATGTGGTATGTGACTTATCCCCGTTGCTATATGGGACTTCACCGATCTTTATGTATTACATTTTTAAATCCCTCTTAGCACCCAGAATTATTTGGGAAGCATGCAGCCTCGTAATTTGAACATAGAAAAAACTTGTGTTCTTGAATTGCTCCTTTCTTTGTGCATTGCGATATTTTTCCCCATTTTGTAATCTTCAAGTTTAATAGCAGATGTAAGCTCTGGTTTACCAGCAATTAAAAAAAATACAGAATGACTTACTGGAAAAGGGAAAGAATTAGTAGTGTTCCAAACTTGTTCAGATAGCACCAAATTACATATTGATCTCTGGCGGTCTCGGGCCAGGGGTTGTTCCTCTGTCCTAGTCCTATTAGACCTCTCAGCGGCTTTTGATACCATCGACCATGGTATCCTACTGCGGCGTCTCAGGGGGCTGGGAGTCGGGGGCACTGTTTTACAGTGGTTCTCCTCCTACCTCCTGGGCCACTCACAGTCAGTGTTGACGGGAGGACAGAGGTCCACCCCGAGATCTCTCGTTTGTGGAGTCCCTCAGGGGTCGGTCCTCTCTCCCCTCCTGTTTAACATCTACATGAAGCCGCTGGGTGAGCTCATTCGTGGTTTCGGGGTGGGGTATCACCAGTACGCTGATGATACCTAACTTTTTCTTTCCACCCCGAATCAACCCAGTGGTGCCCTCACCATGATGTCCCGTTGCCTGGAGGCAGTCCGGGTTTGGATGGGGAGAAACAGGCTTCGTCTCAATCCTGACAAGACTGAGTGGCTGTTCATACCGGCATCTCGGGCTGACCAGCCTTCTCCATCATTAACAATAGGGGATGAGGTATTACCCCCCGTAGATAGGGCTCGCAACTTGGGCGTCCTCCTGGATTCACGGCTCAGTTTTGAAGATCATATAGGAGCCGTGACCAGGGGGGCTTTTGCCCAGATTCGCCTGGTGCGCCATTTGCGTCCCTATCTGGACTGAGATGCTCTACGTACAGTCACTCATGCGCTCGTGACCTCCCGGTTAGACTACTGCAATGCCCTCTACATGGGGCTGCCCTTGAGGACCACCCGAAGGCTTCAACTGGTGCAGAATTCAGCCGCGCGAGTTTTGATGGGAGCTTCCCGATACTCCCGTGTGACACCTCCGTGAGCTACATTGGCTTCCGGTTGCCCTCTGGGTGAGATTCAAGGTGCTGGTAATGACCTATAAAGCCCTAAATGGCTTGGGTCCGGACTATCTAAGGGAACACCTGCTGCCGGCATCATCTTCCCATCATCCTGTGCGCCCCCACAGGGAGGGCCTTCTCAGGGTACCGCCGGTTAATGAATGCCGGCAGGTTATTCCCAGGGGAAGGGCGTTCTCTGTGGGTGCGCCTGCCCTATGGAACCAACTACCCACGGAACCTAGGAGTGCTCATTTCGCCGGGACCTGAAAACTTGGCTCTTTGATCTGTTTGGTCCAGACTGTGGTGTTGTTAATTTAACTGGGTTTTAGATTTACTCTTGGGGCTTGAATTTAATTTAATTGTTTTAATTGATTTTATTTTTTTGTATTTCATGGTTTTAACTGCCCTGTAAACCGCCCTGAGTCCTACGGGAATAGGGCGGTATACAAATTCAATAAAATAAATAAATAAATAAACATTGGCACTGGATACAAATCTGCTATTGACTGAAATAATTCACTTGTACAATTAGAAATTTTTGAGTTATTTGTTTTAAAAGTAATTTAAGAGAACATTCTAAAATAACGTTATAGTAACTTTTAAATTGTCTTTCTGTGAGAACTCTTTTTTTGTAGAAAAGTAAAACGGAAAATGATCAAAAAGGAAAGTCTGGGAGTTTATGGCAATGATTGGAAATGTTTACTTCACATTTTTATTGCATTCTTTTGGAAGTGAAACCAGTTGCTGAATTTTTTTGCAAAAATTGTGTAATTTTTTAAAATCACTGTTAGAACTACTGCTATTTTTATATTTAGTTTATCTCTGATTCTGAAATATATTAAGCATAGGTTATTGGGACACTAATATATAAAGCCAATTCCAGTATAATATTTTGGTTCCATAGATAATTGTTAATAAATGTAGGTTGTATTCATTTAGATGTAGTGTTCATTATATTGTATGTTTTATGTAATGATTGAAGAGAACTTTAAAGTAATACTAATGGATCAATTTCAGTACATCTATACTTATGTTGAAGAAAGTCGCAGTCCAATATATTTAGAACATGGCTTTTCAACCAGTGGTATGGGTACCACCTGTGGTACATTGGCACCTGGCAGGTGGAACGTGACCATCCTAGAAAAATGGTAGCGGGGAAGGGGAATGAGCTGAACCAGTGGCAGCACTGCACAAGCCTGAGTGAGAGATGGCTGGAGCTGCAGGGCTGTCAGGGCTCAGGGGAAGCGCCAGGATCAGCGCCAGGCTCTAGCTGGAGCTTGGCGCTGATCTGGTGCTTCTGCTGAGCCTTGAAGAAGCACCAATCATCTGGAAAGCAGCACTGATCTTGGTGGTTCTGCTGAGCCCAGAAGTGCCGATCAGTTGGAATTTTTCAGCATCTCCAGGATCTTGTAATTTACATTCAGATGCTGGCAACTGATTCATATTTATGACGGTCACAGTGTCCCAGGGTCATGTGAAGTGACCAAAACCTGCTGCAACCACCCAGCAGATGGAGGGAATAAAAACCAAACACCCCCCACCCAACCCACGCTACCAATCATCAACAAAAATGCTCACAACAATAGAAACCTCGAACAGGAGGAAGAGTGCCGCCGGGTGGGCAGGCAGGTGTCTTGCTCGGCTGTGGCTTGGGGGGCCCTTTTTTCAGTGGCATTATAACTTTGAAAAGTCCTTTTTTTTTGGTCATCAAGTTTTTGACACCTTGCTAGGCGATTGGTGGTACTCGGATATTGCCATATCTTAAAAGTGGTACAATGGGTGAAAAGGTTGAAAAGCCCTGATTTAGAAAGCTCGTAGCTGGAAAAGACTGTCCAATATCTTTTTTTCTGCTACAGACATTCCTCAATCTATAGAAATCATTCTGTGACAAACTGATCTTAATTTTATGAACTTCATGGCTGCAATTAATATGATTAGCATTTCATTTCATTTTAGTTGTTTATATTCTTTTTTCCATTTCTTGGTAGACTTTGGATTTATGCATATTATTTATTGTTTTGTGCATATTTAAAACATTTCAATCATGAAAACTATATTTTAAGTTCAAAATGAGCTTGGTTTACTTATTAAGATGTATCCCAATGTTGATCCAATTTTAATAGGAATATTCTGAACTTGGAACAGCCTAAATATTGTGATAGTAGGATTGAAATGGCATTGAACATGTTGTAACTTCTAATACTTGTTGTTGTATTGGAATTTGAAATTTGCCAGAAAATATTATAGAGGGAGACCTTTAGGCACAAAATGGACAGAGGTTCTTGTGAGAATAGTGCTTCATTATAATAGTATTTTTGTTACTATCATCTGATCATGTATTTTTTAATACTAGTGCAAACAGCTGGAATGTTTTGATTAAACCTTAAGTTTAATGAAGTAATAAGCAATACTCCAAGATTTTCTTGTATCAATATCTTGCAGATAATAGGAGTAATGGAATCTTTATGTAAATTAGATTCTCTTCTTTTATTGTGCATTGTTAACCCACAAGTTCAAGCAGTATAATAAACTGGATACTAATGTGGGTTAATAACACTTTATTTCTGACTTTCGGTTTGCCATCGCGGCGCCTGCGGAAAGCGATTTCTGTCTTCCACATCCAAATTCGTTTAGCTGGGGGACCCTGGAAAGGGTCGAAAGTCGCCCTGTAGGGTGACAAGGAGGAGACCCCCGCTTGATCGCGGGAGGGTGTCAGCTCTTCTGCTTGATCTGGGGCAGCTCTTCAAACCGGCAGAAGAAAGACCAGCCATAGCAATATGGCTCATCACTAAGCTGCTCACAGCCGAAGTCAAAATCACCACCAAGCACCTTTAAAGCAACGCAAATGAAACTGGGTGAGATTTGATTTTCTCTTTAAGTTTTTAAATATCTCTTCCTCTAAAAGCTACCCAAAGTACTTTTCCCCCTGTGAGGAGAGAGGGAAGGGAATTTCTACCCCACCCTCTAAGAATAGCAGCGACTAACTACCCAGGGGAAACAGAGCAACTATAATAACAATTCTAATCTAATTGGATGCATATGCTTTTGAAACTTGGGGACTAAAAGTTTTCCTATTCTTACTGGAGACGTTTGTTTGTATCTAAAAAAAGAAAAGAAATAAACCTTGAAAAGCTATCATAAAGACTTTGGATTTAAAAAGCTTTAAATGGCATTGGTGACATCTTGTGATGAAGTATGGTATTATAATTTGTTATTGCTTAAAAGACTTGGCTTGAAGGCCAGACTCTAGAAAAATCTCTTTTGACCTTGACAGATACCACCTGTGGGCGGCATATCTGGCCTCTTTGAACTATGAATGTAAACCTTTCCTGATTGGTTCTGCCCCAGGTGCCTGATGGATCCGGAACGGTTCCAGACGGCCCTTGGGTCTATACCTATCTCCCCCACTTACAGCTCGGTCAATGCCTGGGTGGATGCCTGGGAAAGGGCTGCCACTGAGGCGCTCGACCGTGTTGTACCCTTGCGACCCCTGATTCGGCGCAGATCCCGTTGGGCCCCATGGTTTTCTGTGGAGCTTCGGGAGATGAAGCGTCGGAGACGGGGTTTGGAGAGCAGTTGGAGATTGAGCCGGTCTGAATCTGACCGATTGCGGTTGAGAACCACTACGAGGCTTTACCTCGCAGCGATGAGGACAGCGAACTCTAACTACTTCGCTGCCCTCATCGCATCCGCAGATAATTGCCCAGCCGCCCTGTTTAGGGTGACCCGCTCCCTCCTTAATCAGGAGGTGAGGGGGGAGCCAATACAGGGGTGGGCCGAGGAGTTTAGTCATCATCTTGCAGACAAGATTGCTCAGATTCGGGACGGTTTGGACTCTGACTGGGCAGAGACTGACGGGGAGAAATTGAGCGGTCTTGAGAATGCCATTTGGACTGAATTCGATCCTGTGACCCCGGATGAAGTGGACAGGTTCATGAGGAGACTGAGTTCCACCACGTGTTTATTAGACCTGTGCACCTCCTGGCTGGTGTATGGAGCTCGGGAGGAGACCCGAGGCTGGTTCCAGGCAGTAATAACTGCTTCTTTGAGGGAGGGTATCTTCCCCGCCGCCTTGAAGGAGGCGGTGGTGAGGCCCCTCCTCAAGAAGCTTACCCTGGACCAGGCTAGTTTAAATAACTATCGTCTGGTCTCCAACCTTCGCTTTTTAGCGAAGGTTGTTGAGAGCGTGGTGGCTCACCAGCTTCCCTTGTTCCTGGAGGAAACATTATCTAGACCCGTACCAATCGGGCTTTAGGCCTGGGTACAGCACAGAGACGGCATTGGTCGTGCTGGTGAATGATCTCTGGCGGGCTCGGGACAGGGATTTTTCCTCTGTCCTAGTCCTGTTTGATCTCTCAGCGGCTTTTGATACCATTGACCATGGTATCCTACTGTGGCATCTCAGGGGGTTAGGAATGGGGGCGCTGTTTTACAGTGGTTCTCCTACCTCCTGGGCCGCTCGCAGTCGGTGTTGAAAGGAGGGCAGAGGTCGGCCCCGAGGTCTCTTGTTTGTGGAGTTCCTCAGGGGTCGGTCCTCTCCCCCTTCCTGTTCAACATCTATATGAAGCCGCTGGGCGAGCTCATTCGTGGTTTCGGGGTGGGGTATCATCAGTATGCTGGTGATACCCAACTTTTTCTTTCCACCCTGAACCAACCCAGCGATGCCCTCGCTGTGATGTCCCGTTGCCTAGAGGCGGTCCGGGTTTGGATGGGGAGAAACAGGCTTTGACTCAATCCCGCCAAGACTGAGTGGCTGTGCATACCGGCATCTCGGATGAACCAGTTTTGTCCATCTTTATGGGGGGTGAGGTGTTACCACCCGTTGATAGGGCTCGCAACTTGGGTGTCCTCCTGGATTCGCGGCTCAGCTTTGAAGATCATATAGGAGCCGTGACCAGGGGGGGCTTTTGCCCAGGTTCGCCTGGTGCGCCAGTTGCGGCCCTACCTGGACCGAGATGCCCTGCGCACAGTCACTCATGCGCTCGTGACCTCCCGATTGGACTACTGCAACGCTCTCTATATGGGGCTGCCCTTGAGTACCACTCGGAGGCTTCAACTGGTGTAGAATGCAGCCGCGCGGGTTGTGATGGGGGTTTCCCGATACTCCCATGTAACACCTCTACTCCGCGAGCTGCATTGGCTTCGGTTGCCCTCCGGGTGAGATTCAAGGTGCTGGTGATGACCTATAAAGCCCTAAATGGCTTGGGTCCGGGATATTTGAGGGAACACCTGCTGCCGGCATCAAGCTCCCTTCGTCCTGTGCGCTCCCACAGGTAGGGTCTCCTCAGGGTACCACCGGTAAAAGATTGCTGGCGGACAATACCCAGGGGGAGGGCCTTCTCTGTGGGTGCGCCGGCCCTTTAGAACCAGCTGCCTGCAGAGCTTAGGACTGCCCCTGACCTTCGCTCATTCCACCGGGACCTGAAGACCTGGCTCTTCGAGCTTTCTGGCCTAGACTGAGAGTATTAACTGGGGTTTTAATTGTATTTTTAATTGTAATTGTGTTATATTTCAAGGTTAGTGTAATTATTTTAATTGTTTTTAATTTTTGTAATGTTGCATTGTTTTAAAAAAAAACCTTGTGAACCGCCCTGAGTCCTACGGGAAAAGGGCGGTATATAAGTTTAATAAAATAAAATAAATAAATAAATAAATAAAAGAAAATATTCTACTTTCTGCTTCATATTTGTTAAACATTAGAGCCTAAGAAATTTTCCATGTTATTATTTGCAGATCTGTGGTCTATTTTTATATGATCATTTAATTACCCAGAGATAGTCATTCATTCATTCATTCATCTTACATGCTGCCTATCTTGCTTGAAGGTGACTCTAGGCTGCCTAAAGTCATTAAAAACCATTAAAACAATAAATAGCAGCATTAACTTAGTTTTAAATTGACAAAGATGGGGAGGAAGGGAGCAAGAAGCACATGGCAGGGAAGTGTGGTTTTGTCATTGTGTGTTAACCACCTCCAGAATAAGGCACTTTCATTGCAATGCTAGGTCAGTTGGCAGAACCAGGTCTTTAGGTCCTTTTGGATTGCCAGATGGATATGGATCTCACCTCTGGAACACAATGTTCCAAAAGGCAGGAGTCACAGCAGAAAAGCCTCTTTTCTTAGAACCTGCCGGCCAGAATTCTTTGACCATCGGGGTCTATAGTATGCCTCTTCTGCCAGCACAGGCCAATCTCATTGGGGTGAAATGATTACTTAGATCAGGGCTTTTCAACCAGTGGTATGTGTACCACTGGTGGTGCTTTAACACCTGGCACGTGGTACGCAACCCCTAGCCAAGTGTAGCAGGGGAGGGAAACAGCTAAAGTAGCGCCGTAGAGACCTGGAGCAGACCAGCTGAAGTTGCAGGGCTCGGCAGAAGCCCCAGGATCTGCGCGTGCAGCTGCATGCTGATTGGAGCTTCTGGCGCACCCAGAAGGGAAAAGGAGGAAGAGGAGGCGGAGAGAGGAGAAGCTATAAAAGGAGCAGGTTTTGGAGGGAGAGAAAAAAACACATGGAGAAAGAGAAGAGAAGAGGCTTTTGTTAGCAAAACAGTGAGGAGAGAGTGAGTGAGCGGCCTTTACAAGCGAAGAGTGAGTGAAAGAGCGAGCGAGGGTCTTGTGCGAGCAATTTGAGTGAATGGAGCAAGAGAAAAGCTTTTGCGAGCAATGTGTGAGTGGAGTAACAGAGAAGCTTGTGGAGCAACGTGTGTGAATGGAGCAGGAGAAAAGCTTTTGCAAGCAGTGTGAATGGAGCAAAGGAGAAGCTTGTGGAGCAACTTGTGTGTGATGGAGTGAGAGAAGCTTTTGCGAGCAACTTGTGTGAATCGAGCAAGAAAGAAGCTTTTGTGATCATGTGTGAATGAGCAAGAGAGAAACTAGCGAGCAATGTGTGTGACAGCAAGAGAAGCTTGTGGAGCAACGTGTGTGTGAATGAGCAAGAGAAGCTTTTGCGAGCAATGTGTGTGTGAATGAGAGCAAGAGAAGTTTGTGCGAGCAACATGTGAATGAGCAAGCGAGAGGCTTTTGCTAGCAGAGTGAGGAGGGGTTTGCTCAGTTGGGCCTCTTGCTAACATACCTGGCGCCCAGCTGTGTAGCAATGGCCCTGCCTGAGCTGCTCGACACCCTCTCAGGGTTGACGGTGGAGTTTCCCAGACTTATAGTTCTGGGCGACTTCAACCTGCCTTCCCTGGGATAGTCGTCAGAGTTAGCTCAGGAGTTCATGGCTTCCATGACGGCCATGGACCTGACCCAAGTAATTCAGGGCCCGACTCATGGGGCGGGTCACACTCTTGACCTGATTTTTCTATCTGGTCAATGGTTGGATGATCTGGGAGGGGGCTTGCCAACTATTGTCCCCCTGTCATGGTCCGATCATTATCTCCTGCGGCTGGTCTTCCACTGTGCCACCCCTCGCCGCTGGGCTGTGGAACCGACTAGGTGGTTCCGTCCCAGGCGCCTAATGGACCCAGAACGGTTCCAGATGGTGCTTGGGTCTTTACCTAACTCCCTCACTCACAGCCCGGTCGATGCCTTGGTGGATGCCTGGGAAAGGGCGGCCACCGAGGCACTCGACCGTGTTGTACCCTTGCGACCCCAGACCCGGCACAGATCCCGTTGGGCCCCATGGTTTTCTGCGGAGCTCCGGGAGATGAAGCGTCAGAGATGGGGTCTAGAGAGCGGTTGGAGATCCACCCGGTCTGAATCTGACCGATTGCGACTAAGAGCCTTTACAAGGTCTTATCTCGCTGCGATGAGGACAGCGAAATCTAATTACTTCGCTGCCCTCATCGCGTCCGCAGATAATCGCCCAGCCGCCCTGTTTAGGGTGACTTGCTCTCTCCTTAATCGGGAGATGAGGGAGGATCCCTTACAGGGACGGGCTGAGGAGTTTAGTCATCATCTGGTGGACAAAATCGCTCAGATCCAGACCGGTTTGGACTCTGACTGGGCAGAGTCAGGCATGGAGGAATCAAGCGGTCTTGAGCATGTTATCTGGACTGAGTTCGATTCTGTTTCCCCCGATGACGTGGACAGGATCATGAGAAGGCTGAGCTCCACCACTTGTTTACTGGACCCGTGCCCCTCCTGGCTGGTCTATGTGGCTCGGGAGGAGACACGAGGCTGGTTCCAGGCAGTAATATCTGCTTCCTTGAAGGAGGGTATCTTCCCTGCCGCCTTGAAGGAGGCAGTGGTGAGACCCCTCCTCAAGAAGCCTGCCCTGGACCCGGCTGTTTTAAATAACTACCGTCCGGTCTCCAACCTCCGCTTTTTGGCGAAGGTTGTTGAGAGTGTGGTGGCGCATCAGCTTTCTCTGTTCCTGGAGGAAACTGATTATCTTGACCCGTACCAATCGGGTTTCAGGCCTGGGTACAGCACGGAGACGGCATTGGTCGCACTGGTGAATGATCTCTGGCGGGCTCGGGACAGGGGATGTTCCTCTGTCCTAGTCCTTTTAGATCTCTCAGCGGCTTTCGATACCATCGACCATGGTATCCTACTGCGGCGTCTCAGGGGATTGGGAGTGGGAGGCACTGTCTTGCGGTGGTTCTCCTCATACCTCCTGGGCCGCCCCGAGATCTCTCGTTTGCGGAGTCCCTCAGGGGTCGGTCCTCTCTCCCCTCCTGTTCAACATCTATATGAAACCGCTGGGCGAGCTCATTCGTGGTTTCAGGGTGGGGTATCATCAGTACGCTGATGATACCCAACTTTTTCTTTCCACCCCGAACCAACCCAGTGATGCACTCGACGTGATGTCCCGTTGCCTGGAGGCGGTCCGGGTTTGGATGGGGAGAAACAGGCTTCATCTCAATCCTGCAAAGACTGAGTGGCTGTGCATACCGGCATCTCAGGTTAACCAGGTTGTTCCATCACTAATGATGGGGGGTGAGGTGTTACCCCCCCGTCGATAGGGCTCGCAACTTGGGTGTCCTCTTGGATTCACGGCTCAATTTCGAAGACCATATAGGAGCCGTGACCAGGGGGGCTTTTGCCCAGCTTCGTCTGGTGCGCCAGTTGCGGCCCTATCTGGACCGAGATGCTCTACGCACAGTCACCCATGCGCTCGTGACCTCCCGGCTAGACTACTGCTAGACTACTACATGGGGTTGCCCTTGAGGACCACGCGGAAGCTTCAACTGGTGCAGAATGCAGCCGTGCGAGTTGTTATGGGAGTTTCCCGATACTCCCGTGTAACACCTCTTCTCCGTGAGCTGCATTGGCTTCCGGTTGCCCTCCGGGTGAGATTCAAGGTGCTGGTAATGACCTATAAAGCTCTGAATGGCTTGGGTCCGGATTATCTAAGGCAGACATGTCAAACACAAGGCCCGGGGGCCGGATCTGGACCGTGAAGTGGTTTCATGTGGCCCGCGAAGCCGTCCCGGAAACAGTGAGGGAACGGCCCCCACTGCCTTGGCCCTGGCCCAGAGACCCTCCTTCTGCCAGAGACCCCCAGATCTGTCCCACTCCTGACCAGGTCCCCATAGGCACCCTTGATGCCAACGATGTAGAGCTGGCCACGCCCACCCAGTAGGCTATATGCACTCTAGCCACGCCCACCCAGTAGGCCACACCCACCCGGCCCCCTGAGGGCAACCGCAATGCTGATGCGGCCCTCAATGAAATTGAGTTTGACACCCCTGATCTAAGGGAACACCTGCTGCCGGCATCATCTTCCCATCGTCCTATGCGCTCCCACAAGGAGGGCCTTCTCAGGGTGCCAACGGTTAAGGAGTGCCGGCGGGTGATCCCCAGGGGGAGGGCATTCTCTGTGGGCGCGCCTGCCCTTTGGAATGATTTACCGGTGGAACTTCGGACCGCCCCCAATCTGTGTACATTTCGCCAGGATCTGAAAACCTGGTTTTTTGATCTATCAGGCCTGGACTGAAGGGGTTTTTGCTTTTAATATTGTTTTAATTGTTGGGCTTATGTAATTTAATCTATTTTAATTTATACTATTTTTATATTATATTTTATGCTGCCCTGTAAACCGCCCTGAGTCCTTCGGGAATAGGGCGGTATAAAAATTTAATTAAATAAATAAATAAACTTCTGACTTCCACTGTTGCAATATGAATGAAGCATTAACCTTGAACCTCAACTTTTTACTTTTCCATAATATTATAAATTAGCCATTTCTGTAACAACAAATGAATCTAACCAGTAAAGCCCCAAATCCCCCCCTTTTTTTAGTCATCAAGTTTTTGACACCTTGCTAAGCAGTAGTGGTACTTGAATATTGTCATGTCCTAAAAGTCGTACAATTTGTGAAAAGGTTGAAAAGCCCTGCCTTAAGATAACCTGGATCCATGTCATGAAATGCTTTAAAGGTGATAACCAACACCTTGAATTGGATTCAGAAGCAAATTGGTAAGTAGTACAGCTTGTGAAACAATGAAGTAACATGGGCCACCCTAGAGGCTCCCAAGAACTGTCTGCACTATTGCATTCTACACCAGCTTTATCTTCTGAATACTCTTCAAGGGTAGCCCCATCTAGAACACATTGCAGTAGTCTAAGCGTGTGATGACCAGAGCTTGACCGCAAGGACTCCTGATCCAGGAAGGGCCACAACTGGTGCACAACACAAAGTTGCGTAAAGGCTGTTCTGGCCATGACTTCCACCTGCTTGTTTTTTTTTAAACAAGTTTTATTGGTTTTTCAGTTAAAATCTACATATTTAGAAAGCATCATGATGACTGGGTAATCAGAGATTCAGTAACAGAGTTTTCAGTACATAATTCAGGCTACATTATCAAAACATCCTTCTCAATTTACCTTAACATTTCATACAACCAGTTTAAACTAATAAATTTCTAGAAATAGCATGGCCAGTTGAAAAATTTGTCAATTCAATTCATTGAGATATATCTATGTCCTGTTATAAAAGTTTACTTAATTTTAATTATATTATTCAAGCTTAGCCTTTAACATCCCAAATAATATTCACAACCCAAATTTCCCTTACTTCATTACAGCAAACACTATAGCATCTAACTTGTACACAGTGGCTGAGTAGCTATGTTCTACCTAATAAACATTGTCTGTTTCACATCCTAATACATCACACGTTACTGACAGGACCACAGCCTATGTTTATCAGTCTACAACTATTTATACACAACCAGATTCTGTTTTAAATTTTAGCTAATTCTTAATTCTTAGAATAATCAAACATCTTTTTAACATCAAACGTGGGATCTATAAACCAAATTTCCATTATGTCAGTGCACAAATTATAATGTCTAAAATAAGCCTAATAGATACATAAACACATTCTAGTTCTATCTCATAAATATTTCCTATTTTAGATCCTGATAGATCACTGATTACTAAAAGTATAAATTTTTATACTTTATTTTTTCTCTAAGAACTCACTTTTTAAATCTTAACTCTGGCTTTCTTTTTTTGCCAATCAGGTTTCCAGACCAAGGCCTTTGAATTGCCAGATAGGTCTCCCTTCGCTCCAGTACATATTATTTGAATCAAAAGGAGGCCATCTAGCCATCAGTGATCCACAAAAAACAAACCATTTGTAATCATTATATTGTTGCCTTTTTAGTTCTAGTCTCTGTATTTGCTCTAAAAACTTTTATCTTCAGTTCAGTCTGGGTTCATCTGCTTTAAGTAAAGAGTCTTATCTAATTTTGTAATTAATGCTTGGCTATCCAGGCTTTCAGGAAACTGTCTTTGTTGATCTTCCACGTCCTCTATATTAGCATATACCTCTAAAGTTATAGGCTCTTTTGATGGAGTCAAAAGTTGAGTATTAAGTTTTCCCATAGTTTGTTGTTGGTCCTTAAGGTTATTTGCCATAGTAATAGTTCCTTGTACTTTTAGAGTTGTCGGTTCTTTGGATAGTTGCTTATATTCCTCTGTCTCAATAGTAATATCTTCCAATTTTGTTATATTCTGAAGTATAAATTCTTTAGTTGCAGTCTGGGTTTCAATTTGTGACTTAAGGTTGGCATGTATATTATTAAATCTGGAGATAGACATCTCAGTGACTCCTTGCAGGGGGAAGCAAATTCGAGAAGCTTTTGTCAGGGAAAGTAGACAATTTGGAAAACAAGAAGGCAGTTCTCACCCAGTTTTCAAGTGCTTTCAAGTGCTTTGTTGTGCTTTTGGCTTTGGCAGGAAACGGTCAAATGATGGGCCATGGGAGTGGTCAATCCTTTCTTCTTCGGTTTGGAGAGTAGCTCCAAGCCGACGGGAGGGCTGCCGCCCTTCTACCGCCAACTGGAGAGACCTCTCCCCCGCTCATTGCCCCTCCAGGGCAACTTTCGACCCCTTTACAGGGGCCCCTCGATGAAGAAACCCAGGCGACAGAGGAGCGATTCCCTCACACATCTGAGAGCACCGAAAATCCGGAACCGGAAGCCCACTTCCACCTGCTTGTTGACAGGAGTCATAAGTCCAGGAGAACCACCAAGTTGCGCACCAGGTCTATCTAGGGCAGTGCAATTCCATCCAGAACTAAAGATGTTAAAGTCCTGTGCACCCAAAGCCACTTGGAACCAGGTTCAGCCTACGTCTGTACCCATCCAGATCCCCACAGACTCCAAGCACTGTGAGAGGGCACTTGGGTCACCGGGCTGGAGATGTAAAGTTGATTATCATCAGCATGCTATATGCCAGACATGTCAAACACAAGGCCCGCAGGCCGGATCTGGCCCACCATGTGGTTCCGACTAGCCTTGGGATCTGCTCTGGAAACAGTGAATGACCGGCCTGTGGCACCTCGGCCCAGCCCAGGCTGACCAGGCACTGATCTACAACCTGGTGCAAGTCATCAAAGCCAGAACATGCCCAGCCTTAGATCCACGGGGCAGCCCTGGAACCAGCGACAGGTGCCCCCACTCTGCCCCCTGGGCGCGTGTGCAAGAGAGAGCGAGCAAGCAGAGTCCAGCATCCCTGCTGGTTGTCTTGCCCCACAGGCTGACTTCACCCAGGTGACCCCTCACTGGTTGAAGGCTGCCCCGTGGATCTAAGGCTGACTGTGTTCTGGCTTTGATGGGTGCCAGAGGATGGATGCCAGCGCCATCCTCCCTCCCACCAGCAACTCCATGGCCTGCTTGCTGACCTAGCCTCGCAGCCACAAGGCTTCCCTTTCACCGGGACCGTCCCCTCCCTTCTGCGTGGGATAGCGAAAGAAGGAAAGAGATGAGAATGAGAAGGAAGGAATGGAGGAAGGAAAGGAGGGAAGAGGGAGGGAGGAAGGTTGGGAGGGGAAAAGGAGGAAGGAAGGAAGGAAGGAAGGAAGGAAAGGCAACTTGGTTGGAGATGCCCCAGTTCACGTAGTTCTGCTTCAATCCTGGATCCATTGAGACTTGGGCTCAAAGGCGAAAGCAATTTTGTGTTCTCTTTTGTCACAGACAGGACTTTATTGGAAATCCAAGTTAACATTGGTATTCTTGAATTGTGAACTCTTAGAAAAATATCCCCTCCTTGTGTGTTGTAAACAGCTATTTCAGGACAGGACAAAGCAGAGTGGGAGGGAAATATTTTCCTTTGCTATACAGTCAGGTCCAGAAATATTGGGACATTGACACAATTCTAACATCTTTGGCTCTATACCCCACCACAATGGATTTGGAATGAAACAAACACAATGTGCTTTAACTGCAGACTGTAAGCTTTGATTTGAGGGTATTTACATCCAACTCGGGTGAACGGTGTAGGAATTACAACAGTTTGCATCTGTACCTCCCACTTGGTAAGGGACCAATAGTAATGGGACAATTGGCTTCTCAGCTGTTCCATGGCCAGGTATGTGATATTCCCTCATTACCCCAATTACAATATGCAGATAAAAGGCCCAGAGTTCATTTTAAGTGTGCTATTTGCATTTGGAATCCGTTGCTGTCAACTCTCAAGATGAGATCCAAAGAGCAGTCACTATCAGTGAAGCAAGCCATCATTAGGCTGAAGGAACAAAACAAACCCATCAGAGAGATAGCAAGAACATTAGGCGTGGCCAAAACAACTGTTTGGAACATTCTCAAAAAGAAGGAATGCACCAGTGAGCTCAGCAACACCAAAAGACCCGGGAGACCACAGAAAACAACTGTGGTGGATGACCGAAGAATTCTTTCCCTGGTGAAGAAAACACCCTTCACAACAGTTGGCCAGATCAAGAACACTCTCCAGGAGGTAGGTGTATGTGTGTCAAAGTCAACAATCAAGAGAAGACTTCACCAGAGTGAATACAGAGGGTTCACCACAAGATGTAAACCATTGGTGACCCTCAAAAACAGGAAGGCCAGATTAGAGTTTGCCAAACGACATCTAAAAAAGCCTTCACAGTTCTGGAACAACATCCAATGGACAGATGAGACCAAGATCAACTTGTACCAGAGTGATGGGAAGAGAAGAGTATGGACAAGGAAAGGAACTGCTCATGATCCTAAGCATGCCACCTCATCAGTGAAGCATGGTGGTGGTAGTGTCATGGCGTGGGCATGTATGGCTGCCAATGGAACTGGTTCTCTTGTATTTATTGATGATGTGACTGCTGACAAAAGCAGCAAGATGAAGTCTGACGTGTTTCGGGCAATATTATCTGCTCACATTCAGCCAAATGCTGCAGAACTCATTGGACGGCGCTTCACAGTGCAGATGGACAGTGACGCAAAGCATACTACAAAAGCAACCAAAGAGTTTATGAAGGGACAGAAGTGGAATGTTATGCAATGGCCAAGTCAATCACCTGACCTGAATCCCATTGAGCATGCATTTCACTTGCTGAAGACAAAACTGAAGGGAAAATGCCCCAAGAACAAGCAGGAACTGAAGATAGTTGCAGTAGAGGCCTGGCAGAGCATCACCAGGGATAAAACCCAGCGTCTGGTGATGTCTATGCGTTCCAGACTTCAGGCTGTGATTGTCTGCAAAGGATTTGCAACCAAGTATTAAAAAGGGAAAGTTTGAGTTATGATTATTATTCTGTCCCATTACTATTGGTCCCTTACCAAGTGGGAGGCACATATGCCAACTGTTGTAATTCCTACACCGTTCACCTGAGTTGGATGTAAATACCCTCAAATCAAAGCTTACAGTCTGCAGTTAAAGCACATTGTGTTTGTTTCATTCCAAATCCATTGTGGTGGTGTATAGAGCCAAAGATGTTAGAATTGTGTCGATGTCCCAATATTTCTGGACCTGACTGTATTTCCAGTCTGAATTAGACCAAGGCAGGGTCCCTACAAGAGACCCCTTTTAAGGATTATGTATTAATAGAAGAGCAACTAAGCTACCTCTGTTCCTAAATGCTAAAGCTGTTGCACATAAAAAAGGAGGAGCTCTGATCAACTGTCACAGCCACCATTTTGACAGTTTTTCTGTACTGTTGTGGATGCCCCCACTAAATGCAAGCATTGGATAAACTGAGCCTGGTTTGTTCTCAGTCTTTTAAGTGGCCACAGACTATTAGCAAAAATAGTATTTGATCACAAGACAAGAAGGGATCGAGAAATGTTTTCCCTTTTGCATTTGAGCATCCAAGAAGGGACAGGAAAGGAGAAAGGGAAAGGAAAGAAAAACAAAAAGAAGAAAAGAGGGGAAGGAAGAAGGAAAAGAGAATGAAGAGGGAAGGAAAAAGAAGAAAACGGAAAGGAAGGAAAGAAGGAAAGAAGAAGGAAGGAAGATTATAATGAGAGGGAGGAAGGGTCTGAGGGAAGTCCTGCCTTAGCACTTGGCCATGAGCAGCCCTGCTGCCCTTTTGCCATCCTCTTGTCCCCTCCTCCTGACCTTTCCTGGTGGCCTCCCATCCTATTGCTGAGGATGCTTTGGTTACAAAGCTGGGTCTCTCAAGGAGAGGGAGTGGGCCTCCCTCTGACACAGACTTTTTGCCCTCCCGCACACACCATGAACAACTTGGCCAAAGAGAGCGAGCCAATCAGCAGCAGCCTTGAAGAGGAGGTAAGCGCAGCTGGGCACTCCCTTGGGACTGGGTGCTTGCCCTCATTGCCCAGAGCTCCAGGCAGCCTGCATCACTGAGGGTCCTCTGCATGGCCTGAGAGGCACAGCAAGGCCCCGCAGCCCTACCCGGGCCACCATAGGCGCCCCCCGACACAGGTGATGTTGAGCTGGCCATGTCCACACGGCCCCCCAAGGTCAACCACAACCTTGATGTGGCCCTCAATGAAATCGAGTTTGATACCCCTGCTGTATGCAGATGAGAACATATCTAAATTTGTTTTTTAAACACAAAGACTGAACAATTAAAATACATCACAAACATGTAGCTGTCTAGGAAACCTGCTCAGCTGTTTGATTAGACAGGAATTTATGGTCTGTAAAGAATAATCAGGAAAATAAAGAGAAGCAAGTAGATACTATTTTCTGAACATTTTCTAGAAGCAAATCCAAGGAATTAAGAATGGCAATGGTGATAAGATCTTTAAAATGCTAGACCACGTATCATGTGAGAATTCTTAAATTATTAAAATAAAAGTACCATTGGTTTTTTAACAGAAAGTATATAACAACCCTAATATCTGCCTATGTATAAGGCAGCTATGATGTGTCCATTGAAATGCTAATTTAAAAAAACCAAAGCAAATACTGACACAGACTTGAATCTCACTTTAAATTATAAAACCATTAGTTGCTATAAAATTAATGGGCACATAGCAAAAAAATACCAATATAGAAGAATTAACATAGCTTCTGCTAAGAAATAATGCTAATTTTTCGGATTTTTTTGAAACATGAACCACACTGATGAAGTCTGTTTGCTTGGGCTTTTAAAAAGCTTTTGGAACACACTGATAAAAAAAATAGCATCATGGAATAAGAGGAGAGATCCTCCTATAGGCAGGTAGTTCAATAAGAGAAAGCAGTAAATAACTATTGAATTATTGCAATGTGGATTAAATGGTGAATATTTCCAAAGATAGAACAAAGAGATATATAATTTATTCCTAGTGATTTTATAGTTTGAATCCGTTTTTCTACCTAATTAATAATTGTTAGTCATTAATGGATCTGGGGGAATTTAGTTTATCTTAATGTGTATTTTAACTCAGAGGTCTCCAATCTTTTTGATTTGGCAGCCCGGAAAGGGATGCAGGCACCACTAAGTGCGCACACACAAATGGGCTGCACGCGACTGCATGTGCATATGCAAATAGCTGCATGGGCGCAAATGCTGCAAATGGGGCGGCTCTAGTGTTGGGATGCTATGGGCGGCACTAGTGCTGGTGGGATGCTCTGGGGTGGGGTGGCGCTAGTGCTGGTGGCATGCTCGGGGCGGCACTAGTGCTGGTTGGACTCTCAGGGCAGCTCTAGTGCAACTGTGGGAGGATGAGTGTGTATGCATGTGCACTGGCCATCCCTTCACATGGCCCGGTGGCCAAGTGGCAGTGGCCTGATGGCCGCAGCCCATAGGTTGGGGACCCCTTTTTTAACTGATACAGTTGGTTTAAGTGGATGCTTTAATACAGTTTGCCTGGACAGTGTCTGTAAACAGTGTTATCTTTTGTGACCTAGAAAACAAACTTCTCTGTTGTTGCACCTGGATTCTAGAACAGTATCTCTGCCCCCCTCCCCCCAGCCTGAGATCTGCATTACCACTATCCTGGTTTCATTCAAATGGAACCTTAAAACCTGGGTTTTCCCCAAAGACATTGAGTAATTACTTTGTAATTAAGCAGCTTTATACATGTGATAAACAAATAAGATATACTTGTATTTTATTGCACAGCAAAACTAATTCTGGGTGCAGAATTAAGGCATATGGCTGCTTATTTTCCTTACAGGAAGAATTTTGCTAACTGTTTGTTTTCACTCTATAGGATGCGTCAGGATGAAACGCTACAGGCATCTAAGCAGCAGTGACAGTTCAGACAATGAAAGTAAATAAAGTGATCTAATCTTCCTTTGATCTGTAACTTTTCCTGTGGTTTCTTTCTTTGGTTTGAGGGCAAACTGTTATATTTTTTCTTCAGCTATAAAAATAATTGCATTTCCTGTTTGATTTCATTTCTTCTTGTGTACTGTGGTATTTAGTAATATCAAAGAAGACCAAAACAAAATTAGAAACATTACAAAGAGAAGTTAAATGTAACTGTTAGTACAGTTTCTTCAAAGCCTTTGTTTAGAATGTAAAAAACTGCATAATTCTTACAGGTTGCATGTATTCTAGTATGTAATCCTGAGGCTTCTATTTTCCAAATGAGATTTGCTGGTTTACTCACGTCTATATGTGGAAATGCTTGGTTATAGTTTGTAGATTTTTCTCAAAATTTAAAATGATTATAAATAAAACTTAAATACCAGTTTAGATTCCAATTGGCACTTTATAGTGCTACTAGTTCTTTATGTGTGTAAGCAATTGACCAGCTTCTCTTTTAAAGCAGAGAGAGTAGATCTTCTTTTGCTCCACGTTTTGTCATCTTGCTATTATGGCTGCAGTGGCACAGCTGTTGGAAAAAATGCTGCAAATTCTCAAACATCAGCTGCTAAAATTCATACAGCATGCAGGACTTGCTGTTTTAGAAATCATCTGGCATTCTTGCAAATCTTTTTTAAGTAATGTTTTTATTGAAGTTTGAAAATATATAGATAAAAAAATAGTGCAAATTAAGAAAAATACTAATTCCCTTTATCTATATAGGGATCAGGATAGAAACAAAGTGGGTAACTACTTTTGAAGTAGACAGACTAAATGTTCTTAGTCTGTCCTCTTGGTGCCCTTATATTTCCAGCTGAAACTCAAAAATTAAAGATGGTTATCTCAGAATTGAAAACAATTCTGCTTGTCTGGATTAACCTACCACACTTCCTAGTAATTCACTAGGCGTCATATTACCTGATGGAATTTGAAAATACACCCAGAACAGGACATTGCAGATATTCTTGTTTATGGTTAATGGATCAATTTCTTCTGTTATGAGATGTAGGGAAGTCAAGAAGTGCTAGTTTTGGAACTATAGAATATTTCTATTTACCTCTTGAATCTATAACAAAATAATGATTTTAGGGCAACTTCTTCCTAATTGTTTATCTGCTTCCTAACAATGGAAATGATTACAATTGTAATGGACAACATTGGTAGAAAATAGTGGGTATTTCCTATAATTTTAGGAAATTGAAGTATATGTTCGTCTAATTTGCATTTAATGATAAACCAGTTTTTTTGTAGTTTTAATTTATTTGAATATTTGAACTCACTTCAGACAATGAACTGTAGTGTAGTTCTGGCAAAATACCAATGTTTGAAACTGAGGTTTGATGCACCAATCAAGTCTTCTTGTATTATAAGTTGTTTTCTGAAGCTGGTTCATGACTCATTTCTGATTTGTGGGATGCTCAAGCCTCTTGGCAGTCAATTGAGATATAAGCCAAAACATCTAAAAAGGCTGAACTGTGCTCTCTGGCTCTTCCTCTAAGAATTTTTTTTCCCTTGCTCTGCTCCTCTTTGAGTGCAATGAAGAGGCAGGCAATTGGAAACCCTAATTTCCAAATCTGAAGGCATATATGTATGTCTTGCCAAAGCTGAATAGAATGTCCAGTTTACAGAATGAAAAGTATAAATGCTAAATAAAAAATGAATATGGGATCCTCACCCCTCACACATAGTTGCAACAAATAAAATACAAAATTATCCCTCACGTACATACTTTTAGCAAAAAAATAAATCACAAATTCATGGAAGAATAGACCTTTAAAATGCAAACAAATGCACATTCCATTAAAAGTACTCAGAAACACAAATATCACCTTTACCCACTTCATAAATAAAAATTATGCACATATTGTCCTCATCTAAAATATACATGTGTGCAAAAATTACATTTTAGAAAACCTCCCCCATATACTGGGGAAACAGAAAGGGATGTGTGTTGCCTTTTTCAGCAAACATAACTTGATAGTTTGATAATGTTTGGGTTATTTAGAAATTCTTGCTTTTGTACATCTACGAGAACTAGATGAAAAATCAGAAATTGAGCTAAGAAGGCGGTAAAATTTTTCTTATCTGCAAACTTTACTATGACATTAAAAATATTTAATAAACTTTGTCTTAATAGTTTCTGTTCTAGGCAAATTTCAATTTTCTTTTTAATTCTCTTCCTTTTTCTTGCTGTTCATATAGGTCCTTCCACTTCTTTCTCCTTTTGTTCTAAATACAGAAGCAAATCAAAAATACCAGCAAATGAACAAAAAAAGCCTGCTGAGGTAAGGCTTTGTATTTTGTTTCATAGTGTTTTACTTTAATAATTTATTTACTAACATACCTGAATGTTTGCTGCTTCATATCCCAATCTTTTTTGTTTACTACTGAATCTATATTAATATGAATGAACAACCAACTTATTATATTAGACTTATAATTTATAAAATTTATTTCAGGATACTAACAGTTATGTCAAACTAAATGGTTTATAATTGCCGCAAAAAACATCATAAAATTGGGTCAGCCACGTGACCCATTTTGTGATGGTTATGACTTATAACTTTAATGGGCAGGCTCCATTACAGTTGTAATTTGAGGAATATCTGCTAATTGTAAAGTTCTGGGCTCAATTCAAAGTTCTGGTCATAAGTAAATGGCAAAGCAGCAGGATAAATGGCACTGTTTTATCAAGATCAAATCTGCTTGTCCAGTAAGAATATTTTATGATGTTGGCAAATCCTCTCCCACAGAAAAGACACAGGACTTTGGCAAGACAGCTGGCCTTTTCTGTAATGGCTTGCATGATGTGGAACACTGTTCCTTTTGAGATCTATAGCACACTATTCCTTGTACAGCTACCAAAATAACTTTATTCCACTGTGTTTTGAATCTTGTTAGATTGATTGTTTTGGACACATATCTCCATGTATTGTGTTGGGGTGGTTAGTTATTTCCTGTTTAGTTTTGGTTTTTTACTGTTTTTTCCTGGTTGTATGCCAATTAAAATCTTAGATTGGGTCAAGTTATGAAAATGTAAATAAATATTAATTGTATTTCTTCTACTAATGCAGAGTTAGTAAAAACATTAATTTTGATGCCATGCTTGCTGTAAGCTTAAATCATATGGTTTTGAAGGCTTTTTTGTATAGTACATTAGTAATTTTATCATTAAATTTAAAAAATGAAGTTTTAATGAGTTATTTCTTTATCTCTTTATCTTTTACTATGCCTTCAGGTGTTTCGAAAGGACCTCATCAGTGCCATGAAACTGCCAGACTCTCATCATATTAACCCAGATGAATATTACTTGTTTGCGGATACCTGGAAACAAGAATGGGAAAAGGGTGTGCAAGTCCCTGCAAGCCCAGAAACTATTCCAAAACCTTCTCTCAGGTTTTTTTTACATGTCTGCCTTACTAAAGCACATAATTTTTGTCCTTCCATCCCAAAGTAATATTAACATACAATCTTACTATCCCATGATGGTATCAGCTGCAATATATTCCATTTGTAGAAATAAATAACATGTATTGCTTCAACTATGCAGAAAATAATATAAAATAAATGAAGGCAGAATTGAAATTTTAATCCAGAGGGAATGCCTGAGAAATGCTCTCTTATAAGCAGAACTGACTGTAGCAATTTATACAGTTTACTTCAGCAGGCCTTTTTTCCAGTAGTTTTTAGGTTCTGGTGCTTCCCCAGAAATGTATCCTGTGAAATCTTTTGGACTGTTAGCTCCCCTTCTTCCAAGCACCTTGTTACTGCATGTGGCCTATTGATGTCTAGAAAACCATCTTGTTTGTTCTGCAGTCATGTCCAGTTTGTTCTGCAGTCATATCCAGAAAAACCTCTGAATGCTTGTCTAATTCTATTTCATCTAGGTATGCCAGGGTAGTTCTATTTTGACCGATGACATCTTAACAGAATAATAATTCTAGATATTAGGATATACCAAAACCAGATCATTACAATCCTTTATTTTATTACCTGTTATTGCTAGGCATACAACTATTGACCTTGTCACCAGACTCTTGTTTCAAAGCTGATCTAATGTTTTTGTATACTGTATATTCAATAGCCATAATTCAAGGCATATTTTAGGAAGTATTTTACTGTTATTCAGTACTGATTTTGTTTATGTTTTTGTTTAAACATACTACTGTGGCACTGGTTTGGTGGTGGTTTAATGAACCACCAAATTGTTAGTGATCAAATACTGTAAGTTATCCATAGGTGATCCCTTAGTAAATAACAATATTGTGAAAATTTTAAAATTGTTAACATTGTACTTTGGCCTAAGGGTCCTGAAGAATGGAACACTTTGTCATTATTACTTGATTTTCAAGAATTCTTCCACCAGAGGATTTAAAGCTCACTATAATGTTTTGCTGCTTAGAATTGTAGCAGAAAAAGTAAAGCAAGTACTTTATACACGGCCCAGAAAGTACATCCATTGTTCAAGCCAAGAGTCTGCTGAACCTGGCTACATCAACATTCTAGAATTGGCAGAATCAATGTGTCGATATGACTTGGATGACATGGATATCTTCTGGCTTCAGGAAGTAAATGAGGAACTTGCTGAAATGGGTGAGAAAGCAAAAATAATAATTGTTTAACATTTGATAATTTGACAAATGTTCTGAAATAAAATATACATACACTGATATTTGGTTCTATCATTCTTTTCCAGTATTATAGGTTTGTAAAATTTAAAAGAATACTGGATAACTTCTGGTCTGTTGAGTCATCTTTTCAGAGTTATTTCCTTACCAGATTCCTCAGTGCTTTCAATAATAACAAAACTTCTGTTGTACTACTTCATTGGAAAAGTTGGGATACATTCGGAGATGTATCTGTCTTGAAAATAATCCACATTGAATTGTATAACACATCCAAACAGCAGAAGAAATGCTTTATGACATTTTGTATCTGTTGTAAACTATTGTATGATAATTTTTAGAATATAACATTTTATAAAAATTTTCAGTTCCACAGGAGTCATGGGTCCCAGATTTTGGACACATTCTGTAAGTTAGCCCATATGAGGTACCTTAGTTGAAAATGTTTTATCCTATGATGCATGATTTCACTCAGTTGATAGTTACAGAAATGATAGTTTAGTAGTATAGAGATCTACAATTTGTTTTATATATAAAGATATTAATATGAATTGTATAATATACAGGTAATCCCCGAGTTACGAGTGATCACTTAATGCTTGTTCAAAGTTATGTGATGAGCACCCCCTAGTGCTTACAAGCAAGTCCCAATGTTACAAATATTGCAGCACCACAGCAGTCGTTTGCCCTTACGAATGACCGCAGTGGCTCTGCAACATTCACCCTGGTTATTCCCTGCCTCCCCACCGCCTGCCCCGGGTCACCCTTGGCATCAGGCCTTCAATACTCACCCTACGAAGATCGAGATTCTTCGCTTTCTTGGCTGCTCCAGGCCTTTGGCCAGTTCATATGGAATGGAGACCTAATGTAATGCAAGATCATGCAAGATCAGTAGGGTGAGATTTCACGGTACTGATCTTGTGTGATTTCATGGTACTTTAGGCCTCTGTTCTCTGCAACAGAAAACAGAACCGAAGCTGGGGGACGCTTCCACATACCTCCAGAAGCTGGATTGGGGCTCCAGAGGCCTTTTCTGGGGCTCCAGAGGCCTTTTCTAGGCCTTTGCGGCCCGGATCTGAGGCTGGGAGACGCTTCTGTGCCCCCCCTCGACCTGATCCGGGCTCCAGAGGCCTTTTCCAGGCCGCTGCCACTGGAATCTAAGGCCGGGGAATGCTTCCTCATCCCTCTGCGGCCCTATCTGGGTTCCAGAGGCCTTTTCCAGGCTGCTGCCGCCCGGATCTGAGGCCACAAATGCTTTTGCAGCTTTCCTGCGACCCGATACGGACCTGGAAAATTCCTCTGGAGCCTGGATCGGGCCATGGCAGAGTGCGGAAGCGTTCCCTGGCCTTAGATTTGGGTGGCAGTAGCCTGGAAAAGGCCTCCAGAGCCTGGATCGGGCCACAAGGGGGGTGCAGAAGCGTCTCCTGGTCTCAAATCTGGGCGGTAGCAGGAAGTGCAGCAGAAAGGAGATGAATCTTCCAGGTGAGTCCAGTGCGGCAGGAAGGGAGGGGTATCTGAGTGGGTTGGAGAGGTCTTCGGGGCCTGTTCTATCACTAGGCCCTCCATGGCCTTCCCCATCCTGAGATACCTCATGTTCGCTTAATGAGCTGCGTGTGTTTTAACGAGCAAGGGAGTAATCTCGTTCAAGTTACAATATTCACTCTGCGAGTTTTCGAGTTACGAATGTAGTGGGTAGGCTCCATTACATGCGTAACTCAAGGACTGTATCAGCTAGTTTAAAATTAGTGGCATCAAGTATAGTACATCATAATTCTTAGTAATCATGTGCTTAACAGCTTATTTCATTAGTTTAGAATTATACAAACTGATATAGTAATGCATGGTTCTGATTCTTGCATCTGTTAGTGACAAGTTATTTTAAAGAGGTTGCCTCCTGACTACAGCTGTATTCACCTGCATTTATATCTGTCACAGACTGCCCTTTTCTTCCATTCCTAATTGGACAGGCTATAGTAACAAGGTTTTTGGGACTTAAGGCAGTTATAAGGCATAGTAAGATTTGTATATGAGAGTCATCTCTCTTTATAAACCAGAATGTAAGCTTGCTTTAAAGTTGAGTTTGCCCTAATGTCATATCTTCTTCATTATTCTTGGCATTATTTGTGGTTGTTCACCTTTCTTTCCAACTAATTCTACAAACAAAAACAAATCTGATAAGGCCAAGTTAGAGTGAAATCAGCATCATGTGTGATGCTAAATGGAAATTATACTTTGAAAATGAAAGATTTGAAGAGACATAATTGGAGCACAATTCAGTGTAACTATTTTAATGGTTATTTTTACCATTTGGCAGGATATGGGCAGCTTGATGAAAATACCATGGAGAAATTGGTAGAAGTCCTGGAACGTCACTGTCATGAGAATATGAATCATGCCATTGAAACAGAGGAAGGGCTTGGTATAGAATATGATGAAGATGTAATCTGTGATGTATGCCGATCTCCTGATAGTGAAGATGGAAATGATATGGTGTTTTGTGATAAATGTAACATCTGTGTGCATCAGGTTTGTTAGGTTTAATTCTTTGCCAATATGAAGGCAACATTCAGCCTTTTCTTAAGTGTAAGATTTTTAAGTGTTTTTTTAAAATATGCTAAGAATAAGAAAACATGAAATTTTGTTATGTAATGAGATGACTATTAAGTATAATAGAATGGTACACTATAAGCTCTATTGTATCAGTAGTTTTGGACAGTTAGTGGTAACACTAGCAGAACATTGTATCAATAATGTATAGAAAACATTACTGAGTACCAAAATGTACTCTGATGAAACATGCTATCAGGAAATATCCCTGATAGAGAATAAAAGAAAATAATAGCAATAAAAGACTCCAGGGATCCAAAATTTATCATAGAAAATATAAACATTATTATGAAACAAACGGAAAATGTGAACAACAGCATGAAGTGAATGAAAATTTACAGTAAATCATGGATGTAAATTGTCATAAAAGAACGGATGTTATGACAAAATTTTAGAACTAGGGGAAGAATCACATTAAAAAAAACACAAGTGAAAATATTTAAAAAATGTGCCATAAGTCAGGAGAAAAAATTGAAATGCAAAGAAAAATTGATAAGTGATAGATGTAGTGAAACTGAAATATTGGAAGCTAAATATTTGCATTAAAAATAAATGAAATTACAGTATACACAAACTATGAATATATTACATACCTTGAAATATACCTGGAACAACTTTTTGTATTGTATTGTATTGTATTTGTTTGTTTAGCTGATTTATATAGATTACATTTGGGACATTTTACAATAAAATAGATAAAACACATAAAATAAAAAAATAGAAACCCATAGCAGCTGCCATTAACATAACCAGAACCAATTCCCTCACACACCTGGGACGCCACATTGAGACACAGACCCAACTTTTCAAGGCCTTACAAAAGGCAGGCACCAGAAAAGGCTTGCCTGGGCTCCACCAGCTGATATTCCTCAGCTGCTGGTACCCAGAGCATGCTCCTTGCCAGATTGAGTAAGTAACCCAGTCCCAAGCCATACAGGTCTTTAGACATAACTACCAGCAGCTTGACCTGTATCTGGGCAGCCAATTCAGTTGTGGCGCAGTGGTGGTACATTTGTTGAATAACTGGCACCATTAACTACCCTTGCCATTGCATTCTGCACCAAATGCTTTACGAGGGCAGCCCCATATAGAGCATGTTGCAGTAGTACAGTACAGTCCCCCAGTACACCATGATATAATTATCTAAACGGGTATACTTTTCATATACGGTATATAGTGGAGTAAATGCAAACAATTTAAAGAATAAAAGGCGTAGGATCTGATTATACTGTATATCTGTAAAAATACTGAATATTCAACTTATATGGCACCTATCTCACTATAGAGCAGCTCAATAAGACTGCAAATTAATAAAATTGTGATAGGCACTTTAAAAATTCAACGTATTGTACAATACATGAATTATTCTGGATGAGTAGCTAATATCTATGTTTACTATTCTGTCTAAAACAAACAGCATAAAGATATAATGAATCTCTATGATAACCGTGGTGAGTCATGTTTTTAAAATGTTCTTCCAAAATAAATGAGAGGATTTTTCAGAAATGTGAAACTCTTTTGAGCATAGCATAACTTGGATACAGGAATGTATTAGGTAGCAGGAATGTTCTTTTAAGGATATGAAAACTAGTAAAATGTAGAGATGTGAAAGTGGATTTTTATGTATATTGAGGATTGTATAAAATACATTATATTTAGTGGAATTAAATACCGGTATATTGAAAATGCAGGATTGCTGGTAGAGACATGCATCATTATGAATTTAAACTAGAAACAGCAACTTTTAAAGTTGAAAAAGAAGAAACTTACATGGTAAGAATGTGCATTACCATTGTTGATCTTTAAATACAGTACATTCTGGTTATTTTCAAAGACTTCAGAAGCATGCCAAGAAATACAGTAATAATTTATTCAGATACTGTTTTATTAGTAAATATTGAGCAATGTTTGCAAACGTTAATCAAATTTTGTGAACTAAATATAAATCAGAAGAATATAAAAGTAATTATCATTATAAATATAATCTCTGAACTAAGTATTACTGTACTATATGCATACATGAAAGCACATAGAGAGGGTACAATATATAAAATATAAAGATGATCACCATCCTAGCAAAAAAAATCTACATCCATGTTTTGGCAAAAGTACAGTTTTTGGAAAATAACATCAAATAAACAGCATTGATTATTGCTGACTGATTCAGCAGGAGATGGGACTAAAAGAGGTAAAAGTGACAAAGCATGAAAATCCAACTTTCAGTTACATCAATAGAACTGCTGGTTTCAATCATTGGAAGTAATAATTACATCTTTGTACAAATTATCTCAGTTTAGGTGCAGTCTACAGTTCAGGTCATCATATGGGGGAAAAGAAGTATTAAACTTGAATCAAATGGCTGTTCCTCACATCCTTGGCAATATACTTTTTTTTCTATCCTTGAATGGGTGGAAAGTATGCTGATACAGAAACATCTTACCTTAATATTCCCCACAACTTAACTTTTGCTGCACCTCCGAGTGGATGGTCCACTGAGTTCAAAATTCTTTCCCTGTCATATAGCGTCCTTACATTGTCCACCAATCACATTGCAGAATGTATGGCAGAGGAATGTACAAATGTTCATTTGCCATTTGCCCTATTTTACTATTAGTCCTCACTACATTAGCAATGCTACTTTTAAAAAGCATTACATGATTTCCAGGCCCCTGGAAAAGGGTCAAGTGAAAAGAGTCACAGAAGGCATTCTCTGGAAATCAGCAGTAGAGTACTTCTCTCTTGCTTTAGCTCTTGCCACAAGTTGAAATCTGAATAGCAGTTATTTCTTCCTGTGAATTTTAGGCAAGATGAGTACAGTCCCCAACTGGGTCAGACGTAAAAAGACGTCTTTTTAGTATTGGGGAGAAGTCTCTGAAGGCCTCTTCTACCTATGTGCTTTGGGAAATAATCCAGGATTTCTGAATAAATGTGCCTGGATTTGTACTGTATATTGATGGGCATTCAGACCTTGAATGCAGCCAATGTAATGATCAATCTTGCGCTTATCATAGAGGGAAGAAAAGAGTATTTCTGAATGCGTCTTGGCTGAACATATGTCTGCATTCAAGTAGATCTCTTGGAGAGTTTAATTCTTACATTGAATAAGGAATTAGATTTCCAAGTATGATTTTTTAAATATTTTTAAGAATTCATAAAGTTATTAAGGAAAGTTATCTTTTGAAAGGTCTATGAACAATGGGAAAGAAACAGGACAGGAAGCAATGAGTTTCTAAACTTCATAGATAGAATCTTCCTGGTTAATAATACTAGAACACTCATGAAAAGGGGAGTTCATTTTATAAATGTATGCTTAGCCAAGAGTGCCCACTAGTGGATAAAAGTAGAACATTTCAAATACAACTACCTGTATACAGTCTGACATTCTTTACTCCTAAGATCAATTAGAACAGGAGTTCCCAACCCCTGGGCTGCGCCAGCAGCGGATAAGTGTGCGTGCATGTGCAGCCCCCCTCAACGAGCAGTGGGTGCTCACACAAAGCTGTGCACACATGCCTGCCACCTGCACAAAACCATCCCTCTCTCCCGTGCTGGGCCGCCAACCCCAAAAGTTGAACGCTGAATTAGAGCACTTTCCCAGGTTATTTTATAAATGGTGTAAAAATTTAAAAATCATACTTAGGTACCATAAAAAAGTCCTTTCCTAAATCAATAATACTTACCAAACAATCATTAGTTTATATTAGTAGTCTATTCCTTGTTTGTATGTATTTATATTGAAAAATGGGGCTGGTAGTGAAGAAACGTTGCTACCCAAGTTTCATTTTCTTCTGAGAAGCCACACCTAAATATCCTTTATGGATATTTCATTTTTATCACTAAGAATAAAATAAAATATAATTTATTAATGAAAAAGTGATTTTTCTGATCATTGTGTTTCTGCTTTGAAAATACGTTTGTGTAAAAATATGCTGTGGTTAAAATGGATAAAGGTAAATAACATACAGTATACTTCTTTCTTATAGAAAACAGTGTTTTCTTTTTTTATCTCCAGGCATGCTATGGCATCCTAAAAGTTCCTGAGGGGAGTTGGCTTTGCCGTACTTGTGTTTTAGGTATACATCCTCAGTGTCTCTTGTGTCCAAAGAGGGGTGGAGCTATGAAAGCTACAAGAACGGGGACTAAGTGGGCACATGTGAGTTGTGCTCTCTGGATTCCAGAGGTAAGACTATATTAATTACATGCCATCTTTTCATCTACACTGTTTATATGTAAGGAAAAGATTCTGTGATACAAGAAGCATAGTTTAATAATAATAGCAACAACAATAAATAATGATGATGATGGAAGGGAACTTGGAGGTCATCTAGTCTATCCCCCTACTCAGGCAGGAAAATTTATATAACGTTTCAGACAAATGGCTGTCTAATCTCTTCTTTAAAAATTTGCAGTGTTGGAGCATTCACAGTTTCTGGAGGCAGGTTGTTCCACTGGTCAATTGTTCTAACTGTCAGGAAGTTTCTCCTTAGTTAATAATAATAATAATAATAATTTTATTTATATACCGCCCTTCTCCCGGAGGACTCAGGGCGGTGAACAGGGCAACCATATAAAAATACAAAAAATACAAAAGTTAAAAAGAATTAAACATATGCCCAAGCTAAAAAACAGTAAATACATATATTAAAATGACAATAAAAACCCAACCCATGCCCCATCAGGCCAAACCGGCTTGTTCAAATAAATGCGTCTTCAGATCGCGCTGGTCGGGTGCCATCCGGAGCTCCACCGGCAACCGATTCCACAAATCCGGGGCGCCCACAGAGAAGGACCTCCCCCTGGGGGCCACCAAACGACATTCTCTGATCGGTGGCACCCTGAGGAGGCCCTCTCTGGGAACGCACAGGGCGGAGGGAAGTTGATGCCGGCAGCAGGTGCTCCCTAAGGTACTCTGGACCCATGCCATGTAGGGCCTTGAACACCATTACCAGTACCTTGAATCTCACCCGGAAGACAACTGGCAGCCAATGCAGCTCACGGAGCAGAGGTGTAACATGGGAGTATCGGGAGACTCCCAACACAACTCTCGCGGCTGCATTCTGTACCAGTTGGAGCCTCCGAGTGGTCCTCAAGGGCAGCCCCATGTAGAGAGCATTGCAGTAGTCCAGTTCTAGGTTGCTTCTCTCTTCGATTAGTTTGTATCTGTTGCTTCTTGTCCTGCCTCTAGGTACTTTGGAGAATAGCTTGACTCCCTCTTCTTTGTGGCAACCCCTGAGATATTGGAACACTGCTTTCATGTCACCCCTAATCCTTCATTAAACTAGACATACCCAATTCCAGCAACCGTTCCCTATATGTTTTAGCCTCCAGTCCCCCAATCATCTTTGTTGCTCTTCTCTGTACTCTTTTTAGAGTCTCGACATCTTTTTTACATTGTGGTGACCAAAACTGGATGTAGTATTCCAAGTGTGGCCTTACCAAGGCATTGTAAAGTGGTATTAACACTTCACATGATCATGATTCTGTCCCTCTGTTAATACAGCCTAGCACTGTGTTGGCTTTTTTGGCAGCTGCAGCACACTGCTGGCTCATATTTAAGTGATTGTCCACTAGGACTCTGAGATCCCTCTCAACAGTTACTACTATTGAGCAAGGTACCACCTATACTGTACCTGTTCATTTGGTTTTTCTTGCCTAAATGTAGAACCTTACTTTTTTCCCCATTGAATTTCAATTTATTAGATAGCACCCAATGTTCAAGTCTGTCAAGATCCTTCTGTATCTTAAGCCTATCTTCCAGAGTGTTGGCTATTCCTGCAAGTTTGGTGTCATCTGCAAACTTGATGAGTTCCCCATTTTTCCCCCTCATCCAAATCATTGATGTTTAAGAGCACTGGGCCCAGGACAGAGCACTGGGGCACCCCATTACACACTTCCCTCCATATAGATGCTGTTCCATTGAGGACTACACGTGAGTATGGCCAGTCAGCCAGCTACGAATCCATCTGGTGGTGATGCTGTCTAACCCACATTTTTCTATCTTATCAAGTAGTAGGTTGTGATCTACTTTATCAAATGCCTTACTGAAGTCCAAGTAAATTATAACTATAGCATTCCTCTGGCCCACTAATTTTGTCTCTTGGTCAAAGAATGCAATAAGATTTGTCTGGCATGATCTGTTTTTGACAAACACATGTTGGCTTTTGATAATGATTTTGTTTGCCTCTAGGTGTTTCCATAATCTTTCCAGATATTGAGGTCAGGCTGATAGGTTTGTAGTTTCCTGGATCCATTTTTCCCCTTTTTTGAAGATGGGAACTACATCAGCTCTTTTCCAGTCCTCTGTTGTTCCCCAGTGCTCCAGGATCTTTGAAAGATATAGTTCAGTGGTTCTAAGATCACATCTGCCAGTTTCTTCAGAACCTTGGGGTGTAGTCCATCTGGGCCTGGTGATTTGAACTCGTCTAGGGTAGACAGGTGCTCTCTTACCATTTTCTTACCTATCTTAACTTGTGTTTCTAATCTGTTTTTATGGTACTGTTTCTGATAGGTTGGACTGTTTTTTTCCCTTTGTGTAAAGACAGATACAAAAATCGAGTTAATGAGTCCTTTTTGTTTTATTTTTCATTTTTAATATTCTGTAGGGCAGGAAGAAACAATAATATAAGCTAACAGCAGAGAAAAATATATCTTAACATTCAACCAGAGCAATTTATCAAAAGAAGAGTTATTAATGTAACTTACATAAAACTTATATAATCTTTCCAGATACTATAAAAATTCACCAAGATGTCAGTATTATTGGTAATGAATATTATTGGCAATTTTTTTCATAAGAGCAATTGGCCATATTTTAGTGCACTAATTACTCACTGAAAGTTTATCTAGAAAGTTCTAGTTTTGAGCAATTCTTTGATGCTTTTGCATCAAAGTCTGCAATCTCCTGAATGCTAAAGAGCCTCGGTGGAGCAGTGGGCTAATGCCTCCTTAAGTAACACCAGCTGCCTGCAATTAGTGCAGGTTCGCATCCCACCAGGCTCAAGGTTGACTCAGCCTTCCATCCTTCCGAGGTAGGTAAAATGAGGACCCAGATTGTTGGGGGCAATTAAGCTGACTTTGTAATAATGCCACTTGGGGGTGTGTGAAAGCCCTAATAAGCAGGCATATACATAGAATGAAGGCTACTGCTAAGCTTGTAAGCCGCCCTGAGTCTTCGGAGAAGGGCGGGATATAAATGGAATTAAAATAAAAAAATAAATAAAAATAAAGATTGTTCTTTATACCTACATAAATATTTAAATCTTTTGCTAATAAAAAAAACTCTCCCAGGCTAATTTTAAGATTTATAACCCCAATTGTTGAGCTTCCCTTTAATAAAAGTACGTAAATCTTTCCTCTCTTTTTGAATCTTTTCTACTTTATTAGGATGGTTATTAGGATGGCCACCCCTCTTGTCTTACTAGTTCCTTCTGGAAGAAATTTCCTTCCAATATATTTATCCTAACATCTTCTGAAATATATTTACTGTAAGATAACTACAGTTAAATTGAAGAATTTTTAGTATTCTACTATTTATTGAATCAGCTTATCCCCTAACATTTAATGAAACCATCCTATCCTTCTCCCATTATACTTCTGGTATTCTTGTTTTCTTTATCATTCCTACAAAACGAATTATCAACAATGAAACCCCAACTATCCTACTCTGATTAGCTATCCTTTTTGTCCCCTATTCTTTCACAGCTTCCCCCAGTTTCCTTCTCCACTTACTCCTCTCCCCCTCACTATCCAGAACCCAAGTGAATAGAGTTCACAGATGACAAATTAGATCCTCTTAACTAGTTTAGGTGAGTGCTATATGAAGCTTTCACCTCTCACCTCTTTCTTCCCAAATCATCTTTATTTTAACTTCCAAATAATACTTTGCTATCCTCTCTATTTTATCTTAAGTATTTCCCAACTAATATAAACAATATCAAACATTTTTGTTACAAACAGCAACCAACTTATGAGTGTTATAAACTGAATTATTCCATTGTCATATCTTCTCACGTTATAAGAATCTTTTAAATCTCACAGCTTGTTAGTTATTAATTCACTATGAAGCATTATTTAGGTTTATTAAGACTGTTTAATCTCTGGAGTATAAAAATAATCTGTTTTCCTTGTGATTGAAATCCATTTGGCATGAAAGTGACCTCCCCATTTATCTTATTTTTCTTTTGAGTAATTCTTCTGTTAGAGGTTTTGAAGGCCTTTCTTCTTTGTACTGTGACATCTTGGAAAAATAACAGTTTATTTCCATTTTTATTTATATTTTTAGTCCTCAAGCTTTTTTCTTTACCTTATTACAACCCTTACAATTATATCTCTTGGGTTTTGTAATTTGATTGGACTTGTGAGAGAATATGGGGCATTTTCCTCTTTCTCCATCACCATTTCTTTACTACTTTACTACTAATACAGGGTGCTGACTCAGCTGTCTTTGATTCATAGCTTTAATTCCTTTACCATGTTGAGGATTGCCCTCCTTAGACATCTTTTTTTATTATTAATGTGCCCAGTTAGTTGGACGTTAGTTAAAAATAATTGGCAGACATCAGCAAAAAGCTGGGTCAGGATGAGTGTAGTTGGTTCACTTTGGGGTCTTCTCCAATGGCTAGCCACACCCAACCAACCTAGTCTTTTGTTGGACACATGTGATGCTCAAAACCTCAACTTCCTTTATAAGCCATGGTACACCCAGTGAGCCACAGTGATGAAAATCTGAAGTACGGGTGATATCATGATACAAATCCCATCCTTGGATTTGTACTAGCAATTTGTGCTAGTATGGAAATTGTGCTATTTGTATCATGATTATTATTCCATCAGTTCACTCTTGTGGCTGTTTATATAATATTTATTAATCAGTTCTATTCAGAGGAAAAAAGCTATAATATTTTATTATATTTTTACTGTATTAGCTATCCTGAGAACCTTGTCAGGAATTAATTAATTTCATTTTAATTTATTAGCATTTTCAGCTCCATTTATAAACATATCCCAGTACCTTTACTACTGTGGCTTAAATGTTTTGCTAAAGTAGAAAAATATAGTAGTTTTGGATGTTTTGCATTGTAGGTAAGCATTGCTTGTCCAGAAAGGATGGAACCGATTACAAAAGTGTCCCACATTCCTCCAAGTAGATGGGCTTTAGTTTGCAGTTTATGCAAAGTGAAAACTGGTGCTTGTATCCAGGTATGTGCTGATTTCTATGCTGTAATCTTTGAGCTTAAAGAATTGAAATGGTTCACTAGCTAGCATACCTCATTCTGATTGGTATCAAATATCTTTCTCATAATATGAGGAAATAATACAGGTTTAGCAGCCACTTTGTTCCCAGGTAAGCAGCTTTTAGAAATCTTTGGTCTTGGACATTAAACAAGTTAGCCAGGCATTCATAGGATTGTGGAGGGTTTCCAGTTTGATAGGGAAAAAAGAGATTTGGCATGTGTGTGGATGCATATGTTCACTGTTGGTACATGGTTTTTTCTGGGAGTTGTGGGTCACATACAGAAAAACATGCCACTTCTTTAAAGAGATAATTTGCTTAAAAGTTCTGTTCAAATCTTGAATTGTTACTATTTGTGTGTCAGGAAGCGATTAATTATTTAGAGTGAACTAGTTTTAGGGGGCAATTTAGGAGGAATTCCAGAAGTGATCAAGTGCATTACTGGAAGCAGTGCTTCTTGAGTTTTTTCTGTGATAGGAGACATGGACCACTATAATTTCAAAAGCTTTATTAAGGGGATTTCCAGTGTCTGTTCTGTTGATGCTTGATTGTTTTCATTCAACAGTGCTCTGTGAAGAGCTGTATCACTGCCTTTCATGTCACATGTGCCTTTGAACATAGCTTAGAAATGAAAACAATCCTGGATGATGGTGATGAAGTCAAGTTCAAGTCATATTGTCTAAAGCATAGCAAAACCAAGCAAAATTTGATACTTGATACAGAGAACTTCAAGAGCACAGTAGACCAGAAGCAAACTGAGAGTGAGAAAACCAGTTTGCGTGCTCAGAAACTTCAAGAACTGGAGGAAGAGTTCTACTCACTTGTGAGAATAGATGATGTTGCAGCAGAACTGGGGCTTCCGAAGCTCACTGTGGACTTGACCTTTAATTACTGGAAATTAAAAAGGAAGAGTAACTTTAATAAACCATTATTTCCTCCCAAGGAGGATGAAGAAAATGGCTTGATTCAGCCAAAAGAAGATAGCATTCATACTCGAATGAGGATGTTTATGCATTTGAGACAGGATTTAGAGAGGGTAAGTAGTTGATGCTTTTTTAAAGGAAGCTGTTGCAATAAGAAAAAAAATCTGTACTGGAGAATGAGGGATAGAGTAATAATTAAAATGGAAGATACTTTAAGGATATCTTAAAGGTTGGGAAAAACTGTATCATTGATGAGATTTTTACTTCCCTTTTAACTCTCATTTTAGAAACTGCGTCCAATAAATAGGGAAGGGACTAATTGATTCTCAAACATGGCCACTGATAATCTTTTTATTGTGGACATTTAAAGTATCCAAAAGAATGATTTGTGAATGGATAGTAAAATGGGACTAGTTATAAAGAGGAATATTTTGAAAAAATAGAGTAATTTAAATGGATTATAAAGAAAGTGCTCAGGAGAACATAAGACTATATACAGTATTAACTGCAAGATAAACTGCAAAGATCATAAATGAAAATTATCTTCCTGAGATCCTATATTCCTTTGTAACCAGATGGGTGTCCATTTTTGATTCCTGAAAATCGAAAGAGATTATTGTCAGGTGAAGCAATTACTTTTGTGCATGGTTAATTACAATTTGAGTTCTAAAAAGAATTGTTTTAAGCAAAGATACTTAAATATAATTTGAATCTTTAGATTCCATTTTGGTAAATAATTTTAAGTATACAGATATAAATCTTTTGTCAAGGAATTTATCCTTAATGGTTTAAAAAAATATTTTGCAAGCTTTTTTAGGTGCTTGATTTTGTGTTTTCTGTAGGTAAGGAATCTTTGCTACATGGTAAGCAGAAGAGAAAAAATAAAACTTTCTCATAGCAAAGCACATGAACAGGTCTTCAATTTACAAGTCCAACTTATTAATCAGGAAATTGCTGCAGGTAATGAATGCATAACAGGCATTTTCTATATATTTATATCTCTCTCAACCTTTAAAAACCCTATTTTCACTGGACAGTAATCTTAAAATTCCTTTTCATGAGAACGAGTTATATAATACTTATATGCTATAGTTCAATTTACAGTATGTACCGTATTTTTCGGACCATAAGACACACCTGACCATAAGACGCACCCAGTTTTTAGAGCAGGAAAACAAGAAAAAAATATTCTGAACCAAATAGTATCAGTATACTAAAACAGGGCTTTTCAACCTTTTCATCCATTGTACCACTTTTAGGACAAGGCAGTGTCCGAGTACCACCAGTTGCCCAACAAGGTGTCAAAAACTTGACACTCCCCCCCAAAAGGAAAAAAAAATGATAAAGTACAGGTAGTCCTTGACTTACAACGATTTACTTAGTGACTGTTCAAAGTTACGATGGCACTGAAAAAAGTGACTTATGACCATTTTTCACACTTATGACCATTGCAGCATCCCCAGGGTCATGTGATTTACATTCGGATGCTTGGCAATTGATTCATATTTATGATGGTCATATTGTTCCAGGGTCATGTGATCACCTTTTGCAACCTTCTGACAAGCAAAGTTAGTGGGGAAACCAGATTCACTTAACAATCATGTTACTAATTTAATTTCTCTCCTTCTCTTTCTCTCCCTCTCTCCCCCTCCTTCTTTCTTTCTCTCTCCCTTTCTCTCCCTCTCCTTTATTTTTCTCTTTCCCTCTATTTCTCCCTCTTTCTCTCCCTCTATTTCCCTCCCTTTCTTTCTCCTTTCTCTCTCCCTCTTTCTCTCCCTCTCTATTTTTCTCTTTCCCTCTATTTCTCCCTCTCCCTTTCTCTCCCTCTCTCTTTCCCTTTCCCTCTTTCTCTCTCTCTCCCTCTATTTCTCTCCCTTTCTTTCTCCTTCTCTCTCTCTCCCTCTTTCTCTTCCTCCCTATCTTTCTCCTCTCTCTCCCACTTTCTCTTCCTCCCTATTTCTTTTTCCTTCTCTCTCTCTCCCTATCTTTCTCTCTCTCTTTCTCTCCATCCCTCCCTCTCCCATCCTTCCTTCCTTCCTTCCTTCCTTCCTTCCTTCCTTCCTTCCTTCCTTCCTTCCTTCCTTCCTTCTCTCCCTCTTTGTCCTTCCCTCTCTGTGTTAGAGCAGTACCCACGGAGGCGGCCCTGCAGCCCGGCTTTCTCTTGCAGAAAGCAAGCTGAAACGGAGCGAGGGAGATTGCCAGGAACGCGATCTCGCGCAGTTTCAGTTTCCCTTGCTACAAGAGAAAGCAGGCTGAAACAGAGCGAGGGAGATTGCAGCAGTGCGAGATCGCATTCCTGGCAATCTCCCTCGCTCCGTTTCAGCCTGCTTTCTCTTGTAGCAATGGAAGCTGAAACCAAGCGGGGGAGATTGCAGGAGTGCGAGATTGGCGTTTCTCAGCACGTGCCGATTTGTGCTCCTGGCAATCTCCCTTGCTTTCCATTTGCGGAGGTTGGGGCTGGCCATATGGATCACCTTCGGACCATAAGACGCACCCTTGTTTTCCCCCTCACTTTTGGGGGGAAAAAGTGCGTCTTATGGTCCGAAAAATACGATAATTGTATTACATTCACTGTGCAAATAACTCTGGATGACTATAAAATATACTAGAATGTGGGAATAGACATCTGGTGAAGCTTTGTTTCAGAGAGAATCTGTCTAGGATTGCACATCAGATATGGACTATCCTTTTTCTCTGTATCCTACCTTCTATTGTTTTTCTGAGGCCTGGCCCCAATTATTTCTTCAAATTAATATTTTTATTCAAAGGTTATCCAAATCTATATTCTTCTTTTGCAAAATTACCCCCAGGTATGTCTAGTTTAATGAAGAGAAGGACTAGGGGTGACATGATAGCAATGTTCCAATATCTCAGGGGTTGCCACAAAAAAAGAGGGAGTCAAGCTATTCTCCAAAGCACCTGAAGGCAGGAAAAGAAGCAACAGATGGAAACTAGTCAAGGAGAGAAGCAACCTAGAACTAAGGAGAAATTTTCTGACAGAACAATTAATCAGTGGAACAACCTGCCCCGAGAAACTGAATGCTCCAACGCTAAAAGTTTGTATGAAGAGACCGGACGACCATTTGTCTGAAATAGTATAGGGTTTCCTGCCTGAGCAGGGGGTTGGACTACTAGGACCTCAAAGGTCCCTTCCAACACTTCTACTACTACTACTATTACTATTATTATTATTTATAATGGAGTAAAAAGATTATGGTCAGATCAGTCCTTGATATCCCTGAGGCTCTTTTACATCCCCCCATTTGAGCAATCCGCCTTGGAGATTGCTGGACCCAAATGGGTCCCAGAAGAAATTGAGGGATATCCCTAAGAATTTGCTGCACAGTCCTGCCGAAACCTTAGTAAAAGACCAAAACCTTAGTAAAAGACCGCTGAGGCTCTGGACAAGATTGCCCCTATGTGACACTCTTGACCCTTTGCATCTGTAATTCCCTATGATTCATAGAGGAACTGAGGGTTCTGAAATGGGTTAAGAGATGCTTAGCGTGCCGCTAGAGAAAAATGAATGATGACTCAAACTGGACACGACTTAGAGAACTATTAAGGCCTGTCTCATAAAACAAGACTAGTTGTCCACTCTTTTTTAAAAAAAGTATTTTATTAGTTTTCTATCATTACAATTCATTAGTGCTTAATGAACAACGTGTTGTCTGGGTTGACTTTTGCTTAGTCAAAAAAGTGAAGTTCTTACTCTGTCAGAATCCATTTATATCACGTTTCATAAATGTATAGGTAGAACATTATGCTTATTCTGGGGATTCTGCCATCTCTCCGAGGGGGGGGGAGAGGATGGTTACTTAAGGCGATCTTCAAACAACAGGGAAACGTTTGAACTGGGGGAGGGAGGGGGAGAGACAGATCTGGATCGCATCTTCATTTACAACTGAAAAGGAAAGCAATAACCATAAAAACAAGGAGAGTTCCCTTTCCCACGGAAGGGCCTGACACCTAAGCAAATGATGGGAGCCTGACCAAATGGATGAGGGGAGGGGCTGAAATGGGAATGCTTTATATAGGATTGAAATGTAACTTTGTTAGATTCTGTCTTGTATTGCCACAATCGATTCCATCCTAGTAAACATTTTCCTTTTGGACTAAACTTGCATCCAAGAGTTCTTATTTCCTAAGATGTGGATTGAGGTGGGTCCTGACAGTAGACGGAATCTGCTATAAGAGTCAACCTGGAAGGGAAAACCTTACCGGGGGACTTTGCAACAAATACAATGTCTGGCGACGAAGCAAGAGAGGAGGGAGGCCCCATGGAGAGGGGGTCTTCCCCCCAAATGGAATCCCAGAGACGATGGGAAGCTGAAGCAGCATATTTCCCCGGGGAAGAAGCGGTGGAGCGGTACGACCGAAAACCCCGGTGGTCGATGAGCGTTGGAAGGAAAAGTGAGTGGGAAAAGGCTTCGGGAGAAGTGACCCTGAGGCGGAGTAACCACCAACCGGAATGGAGGCAGGAGATGGAGAGTTCCCTGCACGCAAGTGAGGAGGAGCGGATCCTGGAAAAGGCCATTGATCTGATGAAAGCAACCCTGAGCTCACTAAGGGAGGAGAGAACTGAAAATCGCAACTGAGGCAGCGCCTGGGGACACAACTGGAAAGGTAACAGAGGGGATCCAGCACCTGAAACCCCGGGGCCGTCCAATGGAACAGGAATTGCTGCCTCAGCAGTACCCACCCCCCCCAGAACCACAGACGGGGACCAGGATGAGTAGCGATACCGGCCATGGCGCAGACAATGCTCCAGCCAAAGACTCCCGCCCCTGGAAGTCAAATTCAAGGGGGAGCCATCACGACTGGGATTCTTCATAACCCAAGTCCTCAGCTACATGGAAGAGTTTGGCCGGCATATCCCTAGTGACAAAACACGCATCTGAATTGTGCAATCCGCCCTGGACGGATCGGCTGCGGACTGGGTGGTGAACTTGCATGACTCCAACGCCCCAGAACTCGACGACTTCAACCGATTCATGTCATCTTTGAGGCGGCGGTTCGAGGATCCTTTGGCTGACCGTAAGGCCCAGGAGAGAATCAAAACGGTGAGGCAGGGCAGGCGAGCAGTGGCTAATTATACCCAAGAATTCCGAGCCATTGCCAGCAAGCTGAACTGGCCAGAAGACATACTCCTTAGCCACTTCAAAGACAGTCTAAACTACGACCTGTATGACGCTTGCCTGCCTCAAGGAGACCCACCCCATCTCGACGACTGGTACATCCTGGCGGAGGAAGTGGAAATAGACCTACTGAAGAGACACCGCAGAGGAAAACCATGGGGCCGCCTGCCACCCGAGCAAACACGTGAGGGGGAAAAACCAGCCACAGCCAAAAAATCAACGGGTTGTTTCAACTGCGGGAGAGAGGGCCACCGTGCTGCAGAATGTCGTTCAAAAGCCCCCCCACGAAAACCAGAGGCATCATCCTCCAAGAAGCCGGGGAAGCCCCAAGGCAACACAAAAGAATCTTCCATGAAGGGGACAGAGGCTGTAGAGTCCACAATTCCTGCCAGGAACTGGGATTGGACTCCGGCCTGCACTGCAGGGACGGTGGACAACTCGGAAGACAGCTCAGAGGGAGAACCATTGGTAAGTGGACCCCTTCCACCCATACTTAAGACAGTGACTATATTAGCTTCCCCTATGCCTGAAGCAGCCAAAATAAAAGCTCTGATAGACTCTGGGTGCATCCGCTGCCTTATCAGCCCAACGCTGGTGGAGAGATTGAGCATCCCAGTGAGGAGGCTAAAAACCAATCTCTTTTAGTCAATTAGATGGGACTATAGCGTGGGGGACCAGCCACCCTAGCCACTTTACCAATCCACCTATCACTGGGGCCCCATGAGGAGGACATAACGTTTATAGTGGCCCCAGGCATGGAATGCCCAATGATTCTAGGACTGGAATGGCTGAAGAAATGGAACCCCGGGATAAACTGGAGGACAGCAGAACTCAATTTCCAAAAGGGGGGGCAGAAGAACTTAGACTCCAAAAGCACACACACCCCAAACCGGAGGGAGGAGGCAGCAGCAGTGGGGGTAGAGAAGAGGTTACCAGAGATACCGGAGGAATACAGGGACCTTGCTGAAGTTTTCAGTGAGGAACGGGCAAATGAGCTCTTCCCCCCCACCGCCCCACTGACTGTGCTATAGAATTCAAACCTGGGGCAAAACTCCCAAAACCCAGGATGTATGCCATGAGCCCAAGGGAAATGGCAGAAATGGAAAGATTCATAAAGAAAAACTTAGAAAGAGGATTTATTGAGCCCGCCAAACCCAAAGTAGCCGCCCTGGTTCTGTTCAGGGAGAAGAAGGATGGGTCTTTCCGCTTGTGTGTGGATTACCGGAATCTAAATACAATTAGTGAATGTAATCTGTACCCCCTTCCCCTAATGAAGGATATGCTACCCCACCTATCGAAAGGAAAGATTTTTACCAAACTAGACCTGAGGGAAGCATACTACCGTATTAGGATCAAGGAAGGAGACGAATGGAAGACTGCATTCAACTGCCCAATGGGGTGCTATCAATTCAAAGTATTGCCATTCGGACTGCAAGGGGCCCCCGCAGTCTTTATGCAATTAATTAATGACGTGCTGAGAGAGCACCTATATAAGGGGGTCCTGGTTTACCTCGATGACATCCTTATCTTCACAGAAACCAAAGAGGAACATATCAAACTAGTCAGAGCAGTCCTGAAGTAGTTGTGAGCTGCCCATTTATATGCTAAATTATCGAAGTGTGAATTCCATCAGGAAAAAATCGACTACCTGGGATATCGCATATCTCCAGAGGGCATCGAAATGGACCCTGAGAAGGTCAGGGCAGTACTAGAGTGGGCACCCCCCCGCACACGGAAGCAATTGCAAAGTTTCCTGGGGTTTGCAAATTTCTACCGCCAATTCATCCCCGCATTTGGCCAAATACCCATGCCCCTCACAAATTTGTTGAAAACGAAGGGGGGGTCACCCGTGAAACCCAGCCAGCCTCTAAAATGGTCAATGGAATGTCAAGCAGCATTTGAGAGGCTAAAGAGACTTTTTTCTGCTGAACCTGTCCTAAAACACCCAGATCCCGACAAACCTTTTGTAATACAGGCAGATGCGAGTGATGTAGCGGTAGGAGCCGTACTATTACAAGAAAATGATGGTGGGACGTTGCAACCATGCGCATACACTTCCAGAAAACTCACAGAAACAGAACAACGCTGGCCAATATGGGAGAAAGAGGCATTCTCGTTGAGGTGGGCATTACTAACATGGCGCCAATTTTTAGAAGGAAATAAAATACCTTTCCAGGTCTGGACAGACCACAAGAATTTGGAAGCACTAAAAACGCCCAGGAAGCTCACTCCTAAGCAAGCCCGCTGGTCCCAACATTTTCACCGATTCAATTTCACTCTCAAACACTTACCGGGGGGAAAGAACTTCCTGGCAGATGCATTATCCCGCATGCCCCAATCTAACAGCACAAGAGTTACTGACTTTAAACCACTTGTACCGGAACAACAACTGGCAGCACCAGTCACCACCAGGGCGCAAGAAAAAATGAAGCCGAAGGTAGATAGCCAAACTGGAATAGAATTCAGGAAATCTTTGGAAAGTGATGAATGGTTCCAGAAAAATAAACATGTGTGCACAATTAAAGATGGACTGCCATGGGTGGGGGAGAAGCTATATATACCTGCCACACAGAGAATTAATTTCATGCAACTGTGCCATGATACAAAATCAGCAGGACACTTTGGCTTTGTAAAACCTTACACTTAACTTAAGGCAATTTTGGTGGCCATCTATGAAAAAGGACATAGAAAGCTATGTGGGTAGCTGTCAAATTTGCGCGATGGCCAAAAGACTGCAAGGGAAACAGCCAGGTCTGTTACAACCGGTGGCAAACCCCTCAGCCCCATGGAAAGAAATAGCCATGGATTTTATCATAGAACTGCCAGAAAGTAATGGAAACACCGTAGTCTGGACTGTCACAGATCTGTTCTCTAAGCAAGTACATTTCATAGCTTGCCAAAAAATCCCGACCGCAAAAGCATTAGCAAAACTTTTTGTACAGCATATTTACAGATTGCACGGGGTACCACAACGCATCATATCTGACAGAGGGGTGCAATTTACGTCGGCATTTTGGAAAGAATTTTTATCCCTCTTAGGAACCACCCAAGGACTGTCATCTAGTCACCATCCTCAGACAGACGGAGCTTCTGAAAGACTTAATAATATACTTGAACAATATCTGAGATGCTTTATTAATTTTCAGCAGTCTGACTGGGCGGACCTACTGCCTTTCGCAGAAGTAGCATATAATAATGCAGTCCACTCAAGCACAGGTTACACCCCTTTTCAAGTAGCTACAGGCCAGAGTTTCAACCCAATACCAGAACTAACCCCAAAAGAACCGGTCATCCCTGATCTGAAGGAATGGATTGCTCAATTACAAAATACATGGCCAATCATTAGGAAAGCGTTGGAAGATGCCAGAAAAGCATACAAGACACAGGCAGACAAAAAAAGAACTGATCCCGCACCATTTAGGGTAGGAGAGATGGTATATTTATCCACAAAATACCTGAAATCACTCCAACCCTGTAAAAAACTAGGACCAAAATATATTGGACCCTTTCCAATTAAAAGAATCATAAACCCAGTAACAGTTGAATTAGAACTACCCAAAAATCTTAGACGAATACACCCAACCTTTCACTGCAGTCTATTAAAGAGAGAACAACAATCACCACTACGAGCAAAAATCCCACCACCACCACCCATCATGGTGGAAGGAGAACATTATGAAGTGAAAGAAATCTTAGATTCCAGAAAACACCATGGAACGATACAATGTTTAGTGGCATGGAAACACCTCCCCTCCTCAGAAAATGAGTGGGTTAACAAACTCCATGTTAAAGCACCTAAGTTGCTTAAGAGGTTTCATACAGAATATCCGAACAAACCAGGCTAACATTTATATGTTTTCTTTTCCCCACAGAAGGACTCATCTTTTTTCTGAAAGGAGAGCCGAATGTCAGAATCCATTTATATCACATTTCATAAATGTATAGGTAGAACATTGTGCTTATTCTGGGGATTCTGCCATCTCTCCGAGGGGGGGGAGAGGATGGTTACTTAAGGCGATCTTCAAACAACAGGGAAACGTTTGAACTGGGGGAGGGAGGGGGAGAGACAGATCTGGATCGCATCTTCATTTACAACTGAAAAGGAAAGCAATAACCATAAAAACAAGGAGAGTTCCCTTTCCCACGGAAGGGCCTGACACCTAAGCAAATAATGGGAGCCTGACCAAATGGATGAGGGGAGGGGCTGAAATGGGAATGTTTTATATAGGATTGAAATGTAACTGTTAGATTCCGTCTTGTATTGCCACAATCGATTCCATCCTAGTAAACATTTTCCTTTTGGACTAAACTTGCATCCAAGAGTTCTTATTTCCTAAGATGTGGATTGAGGTGGGTCCTTACACTCTCTCTCTCGTGTTTCCAACCATTGATAAAATAAGTTCCGTGTTTGAAAGTATTCTGTAGCTTCTTTTTCCTTGATTCTCAATGTAAGTCTATCCATTTCTGCATAGTCCAGTATTTTCTTAATTACCGCTTCCTCCAATGGTGTTATCTCATTTTCCAGTGCTGCGCAAATACCATCCTTGCTGCTGTTAATACATGTAGTGTTAAGTATACATTTTGTTCATCAAATTTTTCTGGAATTATGCCTAATAAAAAAAATCAGGTTTAAAATCTACATTTTTTGCTTCAACACTTGTCCACCACAAGTGATAATGTGTACCGGGACTTTGATTACGTTTCCAACATTTACCAGACATATTTTTAAACATTTTTGCTAATCTAACAGGTGGAAAATGCCATCTATAGAACATTTTATAAAAGTTTTCTTTATACAAAATAGCCATTGTCAGCTTATAATTTCTTTCCCAAAGATTTTGCCTGTTCTCTAATTCTATATTATATCCAAAAACATTTGCCCATATAATCATTGTTTCTTTCACTTGTTCGTCTTCCATTTTTAAATTCAATAAAAATATATATGATTTTTTAATCATTTTTTCATCAGAAGTCAAGAACACCTGATCAAACGTTGTCTGATCTTTATAAAAAGCATATGTTTTAATATCTTTGTCATACCTCGATTGCATTTGCAATTGGGGCCACCATGATAAATCAGTGCCCTGGTCTTCTAGCTCTTGTTTAGATATAATTTCCCATCTATATTCAGAATATCCTTATATGTTTTTTTTTCAAATTTAACTAAGTTTGGGTGAGCAAAAGCTTCCATCGCTCATAGCCATCCTGGGATTTTCATATAAATTTTGGCTTTATCTTTCCCCATACAGATAATAATGTGTTTCTTATGTAATGGTTTTGAAAGTATCTATGGGTTATATTTTTTTCATAAAAATGCGTCCCACCCAAGTTGTGAGTCATGTCCTTCTAAATATAACAACCTTTTGTTTCTGAGGTTTATCCATTCTTTTAGCCATGCACATGCTTGGTAGTATAGGACCCAATCTGGTAGTCCAAATCCTCCATTTTCTTTGGCTTCTTGCAGCACTTTCAGTTTAATTCTGGCTTTCCTTCCTTGCCAAATAAATTTCAAGATCCATCTATCTATTCAAATCATCAAAAAACTTTTTTTCTATTTTTATAGGTACTGTTTGGAATAAAAAAAGTTTTGGTAAAATATTCATTTTCACAGTAGCTATTCTTCCTAGCACTGATAATTGTAGATTTTTTCATTTTTCCAAGTCTATTTTTATTTGACTTAGTAATTTTATGTAATTATCGTCTTTTATTGTACATCTTGCTGTTAAATATATTCCCAAATATTTAACTTTCTTAACTATTTGTAAGTCTATTTTTTCTGACAGTTGTGTTTTTTGCTTATCTGTAAGGTTTTTAACTATAATTTGGTTTTTTCTCTATTTATAGATCTCTGCAGGTAGCCCGTCCCCTCCTGGGTTTTTATCATTTTTCTGGCTTTTTATAGCTTTCGTCACTTTTATCATTGTAATTTTTTCATTTAGTATATTTTTCAGGTTCTCTGGAATTTTTCATAAATTAGCATTTTCCAGACATTGTATTATTTTTTCCCGAGAAATTTCTTCTGTATCATATAATTTTTTTATAAAATTCTTTAACTATTTTTTTACTGTATCAATTTGAAATTGTAAACTGCCCTTTTCATCTTGCAGTTTATTTATCTTCTTTTCTCTTTCTTTTTTCAGTTTATAGGTTAACAATCTTCCTGTGTTATTTGTATTTTCAAAAAAGTTTTCTTTTGCCCTTTTAATTTGTTGAGTCAATTCCTCTGACTCTATTAGGTTTAGTTTGTGTTTTATTGTCTCCATTTGTCTTTTCACAGTTTTCTTTTGTGGATATATTTGTAATTCTGGCTCCAGTGTCTTAAATTCTTCCCTTAATGTTGTAAATTGTTGTTGTTTTTTCTTTATTTGTTTTAGTCATATGTTATTGCTAACCCTCTAAAAAGGGCTTTTCAACCTTTTCACAGATTGTACCACTTTTAGGACATGACAATATTCGAGTATCATCAGTGCTTGGCAAGGTGTCAAAAATTTGATGACTGAAAAAGGGGTGGGATTTTGGGTTTTACTGATTAGATTCATTTGTTGTTATAGAAATAGCTAGTTTATACTATTATGGAAAAGTAAAAAGTTGAGGTTTGATGTTAAGGCTTCATTCTACTGCAACAGAGGAAGTTGGAAGTCAATGCCTTTTCTTTTCCCTTTCTCCCCCTTACTTTTTTCCCCTTCTTGCTCACTGTGTTCTCCTGTTTGCTTTTGTGTTTCTGTATTTTCTTCCATAATCTAATAACAGTTAAAAAAAAAGGGAAAAAGTACCGGTTTTAATTTCGTTAGTGGCGGTTCCTTTGCTTTTAGGCCATGTGGACAACCCCTGACAGTTCAGGCTGCCCAGAGCTCTGGGAAGTGGAGGGCAAGCACCCAGTTCAGCGCAGCCTTCTCCAAGGGAGCACCCAGCTGCACTTACCTTCTCCTCAAGGCTGCTGCTGCTTGGCTCACTCTCCTTGGCCTGGTTGCTTATTGTGTGTGTGGGAGGGCAAAATATGTGGGTAAAGAGGGAGGCCCACTCCCTCTCCATGCAAGACCTGGCTTTGTAACCAAAGCATCCTCAGCAATAGGATGGTAGACCACCGGGAGAGTGAGGAGGAGTGGACAATGGGATGGCAAAAGGGCAGCAGGGTTGGTCGTGGCCAAGTGCTAAAGCAGAACTTCCCTCAGACCCTCCCTCCCTCTCATTATAATCTTCCTCTCTCCCTCCCTCCCCTGCTTTTTTTTAAGCTGCCAGAGGCTCCAGGCACAGGTAGGAACAGGCAGGCAGCGGTGGGCAGAGGCCTCACATTTTGACCTCTCTCCCCTGTCGTTGCCTGTGCGTGGCTCTCAGCTCACCTCTCCCAGACCTGCACATGTGTTTGTGTCTGAGTGTGTGTGTGTGTGTGCACATGGGTGGGTGGGTGTCTCACCCCTAGCAGCCCCAGGCCCTCAACAGAGATCTTCTGCGATGGCAGGCTGCAAACTAATGAAAGCTTATTTTTGGAGTACTTGTTTCTTTTTCTCAACATGCCACCAATTGCATCGTGTCCTACCCCCCTCAGCTCCCACCCCCAGCCCCGTGGAAGGCTGCAAGAAGCTCCCATTGCAGCTTCTCTTGTCTCTCCTGTTCTTTTCCTTCCCAATGTCACAGCATGGGGCTGCAAGGAGTGAGATCCCCCCCATGCATGCGCACACACAAACACGTGCATGGGTCTGGGAGAGGCAAGCTGAGAGCCACGCAGAGGCCCTTCAGGCACAGAGGCAACGATGCGGAGGGGAGGGCTCAAAATGGGAAACCTCTGCCCGGAGCCTCAGGCAGCTTAAAAAAATAAGCCTGCGAAGCGTTCAGAACACATTCCCTTTCCCAGCTCCTTCCTTCCTTCCTCCCAAGGGATGACGGGAGGGGGAGAGCTGCCGGTGGCCATGCTGCTGCTGGCTGTAGCTATCCCACGCAGGCAGGGGCGGTCCTGGTGAAAGGGAAGCCTGGTGGCTGCGAGGCTAGGTCAGTGAGCAGGCGTGGCACTGATCTACTGGTGGGAGCCATCAAAGCCAGAACGCGCACAGCCTTAGATCCATGGGGCAGGCCTAGAGCCAGCAAGGGCCCCCCTGCTGTCATCTCCCCAGCCCGCTGGGGGTGCACGGGGAAGGTGGCGAAGCTTTTCTTGCCTTTTTTCTTTCTCAGTGGTCAGCCGCCTCCTCTTCGTGTGCCCAGAGGCCAGGGGTAGCCGCTCACTGGCCCTTTCCCACCAATACCTCCTTTTATATCGTCTCCTCTCTCCCCCTCCCTCCTCCTCCTTTTCTCTTCAGGGCACCTCCAGCTTCCAAAAGCGCTGATCAGCTGAAGCCCAGCGCTTATCCTGGGGCTTCTGCCAATCCTTGACAGCCCTACAGCTCCAGCTGTCTCTCCTTCAGACTTGTGCGGCGCTGCCGCCACTTCAGCTTATTCCTCTCCTTTCCGCTACCATTTCTCTAGGATAGTCATGTACCACCTACCAAGTGCCACTGGTGGTACGCGTACCACCAGTTGAAAAGCCCTGCTCTAAAATATGCTTTGACTATGTCCCATACATTCTGAGTTGATGTCTCTTCCTTTTTATTTTCTTTAAAGAAGAATTCCATTTATTTCATTGCTAATTCTACAAATTGTTTCTCTTTTAGCAGGGATTGATTCAAAGTCCATCTTGGTTTCTTCTTTACCTCATTCCAAGTCAACTTTATCAGATTATGGGCCACCCAAATATTAGGTTCTACTTCAATCTCATATATATTAATTCTTAGCTCAGGGGACATCCATATCACATCAAATCTAGACCAAGATTTGTGTCTGTTCAAATAAAATGTGTACCGGGTCTTTTTTGGGTTTCTTTCCCTCCATGAATCCTGTACAGAAATTTCTTCTGTCATTCTAATGAACGCCTTAGGGATTGTCTTTCTTCCCTTTTTTCCTATTTTACTGCTTCTGTAGTTCAATTTTCTGTCTACAATGGCATTAAAATCTCCTATCAAGCAAATATTTTGATGTTCCATTTCCAATATTATCTATGAAATTTTTTTAAACAAGTTTTATTGGTTTTTCAGTTAAAATCTACATATTTAGAAAGCATCATGATGACTGGGTAATCAGAGATTCAGTAACAGCATTTTCAGTACATAATTCAGGTTACATTATAAAAACATCCTTCTCAATTTCCCTTAACATTTCATACAACCAGTTTAAACTAATAAATTTCTAGAAATAGCATGGCCAGTTGAAAAATTTGTCAGTGCAATTTCATTAAGATATATCTATGTCCTGTTATTAAAGTTTACCTAATTTTAATTTTAATTATATTATTCAAATTTATCCATTAACATCCCAAATAATATCCACAACCCAAATTTCCCTTATTTCATTACAGCAAAAGCTATAGCATCTAACTTGTACACAGTGGCTGAGTAGCTATGTTCTACCTAATAAACATTTCACATTCTAATACATCACATGTTACTGACAGGACCACAACCTATGTTTATCGATCTACAACTATTTATACACAACCAGATTCTGTTTTAAATTTTAGCTAATTCTTAATTCTTAAATAGAATAATCAAACGTCTTAACATCAAACGTGAGATCTAAAACCAAATTTCCATTATGTCAGTGCACAAATTATAATGTCTAAAGTACGCCTAATAGATACATAAACACATTCTAGTTCTATCTCATAAACATTTTCTATTTTAGATCCTGATAGGTCACTGATTACTAAAAGCATATTCTTTAATGGTTCTCTAAGAACTCACTTTTTAAATCTAACTCTGGCTTTTCTTTTTCTTTTCGTTTCCAGACCAAGGCCTTTGAATTGCCAGATAGGTCTCCTTTCGCTCCAATACATATTATTTGAATAGAAGGAGGCCATCTAGCCATCAATGGTCCACAAAAACCAAACCATTTGTAATCATTATGTTGTTGCCCTGTTAGTTCTAGTCTCTGTATTTGCTCTAAAAACTTTATCTTAAGTTCGGTCTGGATTCCTCTTCCATCTGGGTTCATCTGCTTTAAGTAAAGAGTCTTATCCAATTTTGTAATTAATGCTTGGCTATCCAGGCTTTCAGGAAAGTGTCTTTGCTGATCTTCCACGTCCTCTATGTTAGCATCACTATCTTGCACATAGGTTTTCCCATAGTTTGTTGTTGGTCCTTAAGGTTATTTGCCATAGTGATAGTTCCTTGTACTTTTAAAGTTGTTGGTACTTTGGATAGTTGTTGCTTATATTCCTTTGTCTCAATAGTAATACCTTCCAATTTTGTTGTATTCTGGAGTGTAAATTCTTTTTTTTCTTTTTTTTTTATTGAAAAGTTTTAAGATACAATTTTCCTTTAAAAAACCCCCCTTCCCCCTCCCTCCTCCCCCCCTACCTCCCCCCCTCCCCCCATCCCCCCCGACTTCCCAGAGCTAAATACAAGGTATATATATATATAAAAAAGCAAACATAAACAACCATATACTAACAACTATAAATTCTAAAATCCATCACTCTCTAGCTTATATAGGATAAAACAAACCTTAGCAATATTAAATATATATAAAAAACTAAGATAGAAAAAGAAACACTCTCTAGCTTATATAGGATAAAACAAACCTTAATAATATTAAATATATATTAAAAACAAAAAAAAAGAAAAAAAACCCCAAGATAGAAAGAAAAAAAGAAAAAGAAAAAAAAAGGAAAAAAGAGTTATTCAAATACTACATAATACTTCTTAACCCTATACTTATCCTAAATAAACTCCATCCATTTTGTCCATTCCATGATATAACGTTCTTACAGATAATCTTTCAAATTAACCAAAATCTTCGCCACCTCAACCAAATCAGAAAACTTTAAAGTCAACTCTTCTGTAATCGGCAGTTCCTCTTCCAGTGCCACATCTATAATTATTCCAAACAAAAAAAAAGATTGCAAACAAAACTTTAACCTCCATTTAAGAATCTTCTGTATATTCCACCAAACTTTAATCCAAAAAACCTCACCCTTTCCAGAAAACCACCACATATAAAAATATATTGCGTCTACACCCAAATCTTTTCCCACCTCCCATTACTTGACTATAAATACGTTGTAAAAAAATCCATAGACTTCTGCAAATCCTGCTATTTTCTCTTTTTAGATCGTTTTGCGGCAGCACGCGTCACCCTCTGTTCTATAGGATCATCCGACGAAGTTGTATCTTGATCTCCTCCAACACCGTTGTCTTCTATCTGACCATCTTCGGCCTCTTGATGCACTCCTTCTCCAGATCCCTTTTCAGCTTCCAGAAGTGTTAATGGCGTTGCTTTTAAAACATTATTGTAGAAATCACGCGCTTGCATCACAGTAACCAGACGGTACCTTTTACCTTCGTGCGTCACCATCAACCCAACTGGGATCTCCCATCTGAACCTTATATCTCTTTGCTTGAGCTCTTGCACAAGAAATGTAAAATCCTTCCTTCTCCTTAAAATCTTTGGAGGAATTTCTTTTAAGACCAAAACTTCTTGATTAGCAATCACAACTTTAGTATCATAAGCAGCTCGTATAACTTCATCTCTAATTTCCCTTTTTGCAAAATATACCACCACATCTCTAGGCAACTTTCTCTGTCTAGCAATCCATGAATTCACACGAAACACTTTATCCATGCCTTCTTTTATTTCAGATGCTGGCTGTTTCAATACTACTTCGAAAGCCTCAGAAACCAGCTGCTTTAGATCTTCCTTAATATTCTCCTTTAAGCCTCTAATTCTAATGGCAAACTGCATCTGGTAATATTGAGCAAGACTCAGTTCCTTATCCATTTTGTCTTCATTCTCCAATACTTTTGCTTCTAATATAGCATTCTTTTGAGTCAAATCTTCTAGCTTTTCCTCCAATTCTTCCACACATCCAGCCACTTTATACACTGAAGACAAGATGTCTACCTTCATCACTCTGAACTTCTGTTCCATCCTCTCCTCCATCCTCTCCTCCAATTTCTCCAATTTCTCCTCCATCTGTGCAAATCTATCATTAATTGATTCCAAAATTACCTGGGTGTGTTTTTCAAGAGCATCTTGTAAGTCCTTTGATGTCAATACATCAGGAGGATGCAGCGCCTGCAGTAATGATTGTTGCACCGGAGAAGTTCCAGCACTCCGAAGAGTTTTAGGGGGTGGTTTAGCCGCCATCTTTTACCAATTGTGACGCACTTTCACTTCAGATTTAAAATCCAAAAAAGTCCATCAAGCTGGAGAGTAAAATATAATCTCTTCACCTTTTCCTCTTGTACCGCTCTGCCTGCTCCTTTAATCCATAGTCATTCCTTCAGGCAGGGGTGGTCGCAGACGCCTGGCTCTGCTCCAAGAAATCAGGAGCAGAGGCGCTGGCCAGCTGGGAGCAGCCCAGGCTACGGGGGAGTTCAACTAAATTCTTTAGTTGCAGTCTGGGTTTCAATTTATGACTTAAGGTTGGCATGTAAATTATTAAATCTGGAGATAGACATCTCAGTGACTGTAGATTGTTTCAAGTATAAGGTTATAGTCAAGTGAGGTTTGTGGCTGATCCTTCTCCATTTTGTAATAATTATAAATAGTGCTGGGAGGAGGCTATTTTTCAAACAAAAATCAGTAATAGTCCACCTCCACAAGTCTAAGCCAAATTCATCTCCTGCTGTTTCAGGTTTTTATCTTAATGCCAAGGTCAGTCCAAAATGTAAGCAAGCTTGTTTGCCAATAGTATTCACTAAATATCCCCAGAGTACTTCAAATCCTTTTCAGACAGTATTTTTATTTATTTCTTTTTTTGTCCCCCTTTTTAGACTAATAAGTAGAATAGTCCATTTCTGTAAATATAGGAACTTTGGGCCAAAAGTAGAAAGGCAGTAAGTCCAATAAATCAGTATAATTTAGTAGAAGCTAAGCTTGTAAGCCGCCCTGAGTCTTCGGAGAAGGGCGGGATATAAATGGAATTAAAATAAATAAATAAAGAAGGCTTTTTCTTTTCTCTCCCAATGTAGACAAAGGCCTCTCTTAAGAACGGTGGGGAAAAGAAATCCTGTCCCTCTCTCCTCGTAGGGGGAAGCAAATTCGAGACGCTTTTGGCCAGGAAAGTAGACAATTAGGAAAACAAGAAGGCAGTTCTCACCCAGTTTTCAAGTGCTTTCAAGTGCTTTGTTGTGCTTTTGGCTTCGGCAGGAAACGGCTAAATGATGGGCCATGGGAGTGGCTGATCCTTGCTTCTTCGGTTTGGAGAGTAGCTCCGAGCCAGTGGGAGGGCTGCCAGCCTTCTACCGCCGACTGGAGAGACCTCTTCCCCGCTCATTGCCCCTCTAGGGTGACTTTCAACCCCCTTTACAGGGGCCCCCTGATGAAGAAATCCAGGCAACATGAGGAGCAATTCCCTCATGTGTCTGGGAGCACCGAAAATCCAGAACCGGAAGCCATTTTCTATGTAATTTTTGATAAAATTCTTCTTGTTTGTTATTTGGTGCATATATTGTTATCATCAATATCTGCTTTTGATTTATCATTATTTCTACCATTAAAATTTTTCCTTCTTCATCTGAATAGACCTGTTTGGATTCCAGTGTCTCTTTTACATATAAAACTACTCTTTTCTTTTGGTGTGCTGATGTAAAATAAAATTTCCCAATTTTGGGGCATTCCAACAGTTTATGGTGGTTTGTTTTTTTATGTGCATTTCTTGGAGTCAAATTATATCTATTTTTAGTTTCCGTAATCGTGTAAAGATTTTTTTTCTTTTTGATGGGGAATTCAATCCATTTATATTCATTGAAAGAATTCCACTTTCTTTTTCTATCTTCTTTACTTATATTTAGGTTTTATTCTCCTAGTGATCCTTTCCTGTCTCTGTTCTTTTATCACTTTCTCTCCTTCTTGATTTGTATTTTCTTTTTCTTCATCTTCTCTTTGTGTGGGTCTTTGTGTCTTCTGTTACTAACTTTTTCTGTTTTTCATATTCCCTTGTGATTCTTGTGTTTTTCCTTCAAGGAAATGTGTCTCTCATAGAACTCTGCTATCTTAAAGATGGAGTCCAATTTATATCTTTTCACGTCCCAATTAAGTAGGATCCTCTCCGGGACCAGCCATCTGAAATTCACTCCTTTTTCATTTAATTTTGTAGTCAAGAATTGGTAGTATTTTCGAGAATCTCTTATACTCCTAGGGATCTGTTTCAGGGCCACAATTTCTTTTTTTCCTATATATCAGTCGTTCATCTCTCACTCTTTTCAGTATTTGAACTCATTGTTTTTTTCATGAAACTTAACATGCACCTCCCTAGGAACTCTATGTCTCCTTGCGTAGTTTGAGTTAATTCCATATATTTGATCCAATTCTCCTTCCATTTCATTTTTTTCACCTTTCAGCACTTCAGCAAACAAGTTAGTAATCAGTTCTGTTAGGTCTTCCTCCTTGTCTTCAGGTATGTTCTGTAGCCTTAAAAAATGTGATGCTTTCTCCATCTCCAGTACTGCAACTGTATCTTCCAAGCTTTTATTTGCCTGTGCTAATCTTTGATTTTCTTCTTTTATTTCCTCCATCTTTTTCTCAGTTTCTTCTGATTTCTCTTCCATTTTCTGGATTCTTTGCTAATTCTTTGTAATCATTTGTTGGAAGTTTTCTAATTGTGAATTTATATTGAAGACCTGCTCATTTATCATGTCCAGATTATTTCTTGTCTCCTCATAGTTTCTTCTTGTGTCTTCCTTTATGTGAGACGATTGCTTCCTGAATTGATTGTAGTGCTGTTTGCATTGCCTTTTGAAAATTGTTCACTATTTCTTGTTGAAGTATTGTTTCAATAGATCTCTGATATACTGGAGTGGGTGTCCCAGATGATGGTGCTGAAGCTGTTGTTTTAGCAGTTTTAGCAAGGTTTGGGACAGTCATTTTTATTTTTATTCCCCCCCCAATTACTCTATCATCAATCCGTTGTGCCCCTTATCTGCAAAAAAAGCAAATCTCATATTCAATACACCATTGCACAGTTTTAAGTTTAACATCATGTTGTGTAGTTCTTATAGTTCTTGTCTAGTGTGCCACAGAAAACAAGAGTTTTGTAGTCCAGCTTTGTCAGCATCAGGTCTGGAGGGGAAGTTGCAAAGTCTACTACAGCCCTCGTGACCGGAATCCAGAATCCAAAAGTTGTAGATAAGCGATGTTTGTAATCCAGAATGGCCAGCAGGTCTTAAACCAGTCAGTAAGACCCACCAAACCAGGGGTGGTAAAAAACCATATTGTCCTCTGTCTCTAGATGTTTCTTAAAATCCCAGATCAACCGACATTTGTTATCCACAGTAAACAATATATTTCTATATGCTGATGATAGAATATCACATAGAGTCATGTTTCTTTCTGTCTTCAGCTGTTTATTACAGTTGTAAAGGTTTTCAAGTTCATCCAGCTGGCTGCTTATCTGTGTCTGGGTTCTATGCCAAGTCTATCCCAGACATAACTTACTAAAAGATTTTATTTCCGTTTCACCACTAAATGTCACTCTCTCCCAAATAGTAAAGATTTAAATTGAAAGTTATTCATAAGATTAGTCTCATCCTGCTATTTTTCAAGCACAAATTAATGATTTTGAAATTGTTTAGTTTAGCAAAACAATGTCTTTATATTAATTCTGGTTTATCGTTTTGTATTCTCTGTTCCCATCCCTCTTAAAGTTTTCTTCCTGCCATTTTTGTTTCTCTGGTTGGGCAGGGGAAATGCCTGGGGAATTCTTGCCTTTGGGGAATTTGTCTGTTCCAGGGAATAGTGTTAAAAAAATGGGAGAGAGGAAGAAAAAATTTTCACCCAGTTCTATGACATGGTGTTACTAATCTGTTAGGGCTAATTTGTGCCCTTTGCAACTGTCAATAGGACAGTTTGTATAAATGTGGTCTGTCTTCTGTCAGTTTGGAGGGATTTCCTTGGATCAAACGGGCTGACCGCCATCTGCCCATGATCGATGAGGGTTCCCTCCTTTATTGTTGCCTCTCCAGGGTGATTTTCAGCCCTTTAGGGGCCCCTGGCAGAAAGAAATCAGCTGTGGAGCATGGAGCATCGCTTTCCCCATGTCTTTATCACTACAATGTCAAACTGGAAGTTTTCCTATTGTCCACTCTTATTGCTTCTACAGTGTTTCCCATTGGCCCTGTCCCAGATCACCCAGTCCCTCCTAGGCCAGGTGGGCTCAGATTATCATCTTTAGGGCTGTGCAAAAGAATTGTTGAATGCCTGCTGGATAAAATTGCTTGGATTTGTTTCCAATTAGAACTCATGCATCATGCAAGTCCTTATGAGATGCCTAGGGAGATGTCTTGCTCTGTAATTTGGGAACAGTTTGGTCTTGTTGGATCTAAGGAAGTGGACAGGGTCCTCTGTGCTGTCAGTGCAACTACTTGTCAATTAGATGCTTGTCCCTCCTGGCTGTGGAAAGCCTGCAGAATGATTATCAGCAGGTAGATTCATTCAGTGATAAATTCCTCACTGCAAGAGGGGACATTCTGAGATCTTTTAAGGAGGCCTTGGTTTGTCCTCTCCTTAAAAAAACTATCATTCAACCCCAGTTTCCCATCTACCCTTTTTAGAAAAAAAGGTAGAAGAGGAGGTTGCTTAGCAGTTTGAGGGTCCTGGATGAAATGGATTTTCTGGACCTGTCAGAATCCTCATTTATTAATTCCCCCTTTCTGATATTCTTTGTGCTTTAGCTGTCAGGTTCTGCCATTGTCCCTGGAAGGGGAGGAGGGGGGGGAAAGTGTTTGTAGTGCATGCTACCTGTAATTGCTTTGATGTATCCTCTTTGGGGTGCGAATGGAATGCTTCAGGGCCATCTGCCTTATCTCAGTGTGGAGGGAGGAAACTGCAAAGTCCTGAGAACCTTGAGAGATGTGCCTTATTGGCGCGTTTACCACGGTTCATTGTCACCTATGGATTGGCCTGTTTGAACCAACCAGATGGACAGGTGGGGTGGAGTTATTATTACGCAGGTTTTACCTATCGATTCGGGTAGGAAACCCTCAGATCCTGCCTAGCTTTCCTGCTGTCTGTACCTGCCAATAAAAGTTCCTTTTGAAATGAAGCAAGTTTCAAGAGGTCTGCTTTCTTGGTAGGGAAACGGAGGCAGGTCCTTACATTAGGCAGGATCTGCAAAGTGGTCAACCTGGAGAACAATTCCTACTGTGGGGACTGTTCAAGATAATGTCTAATCATGGTGGTAAGAAGAGGGAAAGCAAGTGCTTGGAGGAGGCTCCCCTGAAGACTTGTCCTGTTGAGGCAGACACCCGGGGGAAACCGAGATGGTCAATCAAGGTGGGGAAGAAGGACAACTGGGACACGAAAGGCAGAAACGTAACCTTCAAACATGGCAGCCTACAACCCGGTTGGAAGCACAAGATTGAGAGATCACTCAACATCAGTAAAGGGTTAGAGGCCAGCGTGCTCCGACCATTTTCTTAAGCAAGCCATCGGCATCCTGGTGGAGGCATTCAAAAACCTCCAGGAGGAAGAGGCCGATCCCTGCTGTGACTCGATAGCCATGGGACAGGATGAGGAAGAAGAGATCTGGGAGAGTGAGCTCGTGAACCCCGGCACTTCTACGAGCGCTTCAGAAATCGTTGGAGCAGCAGCTGAGGCCACCACCCCAGCCCATGTCACCCCAGCTGGAGGGGACCGATGCCAGACTAGAAGGAAGAGACTTCATCCACCTGACTGCAAAGTCCCAGCCCTGGGGGTAAAGTACAATGGATCGCCCCAGCAGTTGGGCTTCTTCCTAGCCCACGTCTTGAGCTACATGCGCAAATATGGGCAGGACATCCCTGGGGACCACAGAAATGTCAGGATTGTAACCCTAGCCCTGGAGGGCATTGTGGCCAGGTGGATGGTGACCCTGCATAACGCTGATGCACCTAAACTCCATAATTGTAACGTGTTCATGGCAGCCCTGAGGTGGAGATTTGAGGAGCCCCTAGCACAGACATGTCAAACACAAGGCCCGGGGGCTGGATCCGGCCCGTGAAGTGGTTTCATGTGGCCCGTGAAGCCATCCTGGAAACAGTGAGGGAACGGCCCCCACTGCCTTGGCCCTGGCCCAGAGACCCTCCTTCTGCCAGAGACCCTCCGATCTGTCCCACTCCTGCCCAGGCCCCCATAGGCACCCTTGATGCGAACAATGTAGAGCTGGCCATGCCCACCCAGTAGGCCATACTCACTCTAGCCACGCCCACCCAGTAGGCCACACCCACCCTGGCCATACTCACCTGGCCCCCTGAGGGCAACTGCAATGCTGATACGGCCCTCAGTGAAATTTAGTTTGACACCCCTGCCCTAGCAGATTGGAAGCCTAGGGAATGTATCAAAACAATAAAACAGGGCAGGCGACCAGTGGTCGAATACTCCGAGGAGTTCCGAGACCTGGCAAGCTGCCTTAACTGGCCAGAAGAAATTCTGGTTGGCCTTTTCAAAGACGGGCTGAATGATGACTTTTACCAGGCCTGCATCACTCGGGGGGGATCCAGCGCGCCTTCACAGTTGGTACATCATGGCAGAAAAGTGTTGTGATTCAGGGTCAGCCAGTGGGTTCGGCAGTTGGGTGGGACGACTCAGCGGAGGAGGGGGGTGTTGAAGAGCTTGCTGAGGGGGTTGAAGATCTTGCTGGTGAGAGCCCTCAGCCAGGCCCCTCCCACCTGGTCATGGCGGAGACCCAGCTGTGTGAGCCTGACAGCATGGATGAAGATGACCCACAGCTGGCCCTGTTCAAGGACGCCCGACGCAGGAGGCAGTCAATCAGGAGTAAACAGAGGAAGGCAATGAGGCACCTCGGAAGGAGGCAGAGAGAAGCCACGCCCTGAACTGTATAAAAGGGGAATGCGTGGGAGGGCTGGTTTGCTGAAGGCAACCGCTTGAAAAGCTCCTGTTTCTTGGTTCGTGTCTTGTTCCGTTTGTTTTTGTATCAATAAATTTGGCAGGCTTAATTCCAGCCTCTTGCCTTCTTATAAAAGGGGTTGTCCCTGCCTTTTCTGCAGGGCCGGTAGCAGGCTGGTACAGGACAAAAAGGCAGAAATCTACCTGGTACGTAGCCAACGGTGAGTGGATTGAACTTGGAGGTGCTCTCCCCCAGAATGGAAGGAGGAGATGGCTAAGACCCCGACCGTGAACCTACGCTCGACCGCCTGCTTCAGATGTGGTAAAGAAGGCCATCTAGTAGCTGAGTGCTGTTCAAAGGTGCCAATCCTGAAAGTGGACTGGGGGAAAACCCGGGAAAACACCACTGCGCCCCACTGCCAGAAAATTCCTACCACTAAAGTCTTGGCCAAATTGTACAGCATATTTACCATCTACATGGGGCCCCACAACGAATTATCTCAGATAGGGGGGTCCAGTTTACTTCAGAGTTCTGGAGAGCCTTTTTGGACCTACTTGGCACCAGTCAAGCCTGTCATCTAGTCATCATCTACAAACAAATGGTGAGATAGAACATTCGAACTCAGTACTAGAATATCTGAGGTGCTTCATAAATTACGAACAAGACAATTGGACTGAGTTGCTGCTTTTCACGGACGTAGCTTACAACAATGCAGTGTACTCGAGCACCAGTTATACCCCGTTCCAGGTGGCGACAGGACAAAGCTTCAACCTGATGCCTGAGTTACCTGGCAGCGAACCCACCATTCCCTCCCTGAATGAGTGGATTAAACAGCTACAAAACACATGGCCTGCAGTTAGAAAAGCTTTGGATGAGGCGAGGGAAGCTTATAAGGCACAGGCAGATAAAAAATGAAAGGAACCAAAACCATTCAAAATAGGGGGGAAAGTATATCTCTTGACCAAATTCCTAAAGTCCCTCAAAAAAGCGGGGCCCAAAATTCGTAGGACCATTTCCAACAAAATGCATAATTAACCCAGTAAGAGTGGAATTGGAACTCCCAAAAACGTTAAGACAAGTTCACCCTGTGTTTCACTGCAGCCTCCTTGAATGGGAGCTAACTTCTGCCTTAAGGCCAGCAGGAGCCTCTCTCTCATAGCCCATTATAGTAGAAGGGGAACAACATTTTGAAATTAAAGAAATATTAGACTCCAGGAAACATCGTGGGTTGATGCTAATTGGTAGCATGGAAAGACCTCCCATCTTCCCAAAATGAGTGGCTATACAAGAAACACGTCAGAGCCCCTAGATTGCTAAAAAGGTTCCATGCCTGTTATCTGGATAAGCCTGATTAACGTTGTTGTTTCAGCTCTCTCCCCCTTATTATTTTCGCTATCTCCCAGTAGATATCTCATTTTTCTAGAGGGGTGGCATGTCAGAACCCTCATTTATTAATTCCCCCTTTCTGATATTCTTTGTGCTTTAGCTGTTGGGTTCAGCCATTCTTCCTGGGGGGGAGGAGGGGGGGAAAGAATTTGTGATTGTAATGCATACTTCCTCTAACTGCTTTGATGTATCCTCTTTGGGGTGTGAATGCAATGCCTTGGTGCCATCTGCCTTATCTTGGTGCGAAAGGAGGAAACTGCGAAGACCTGCGAACCTTGAGAGAGGCTCCTTATTGGTCCGTTTCCCACAGCTCATTGTCACCTATGGATTGGCCTGTTTGAACTGACTGGATGGAAGTTGGGGTGGGGTTATTATTATGTGGGTTTTACCTATTGATTTGGGTGGGAAACCCTCAGATCCTGCCTAGCTTTCCTGCTCTGTACTTCCCAATAAAAGTTCCTTTTGAAATGAAGCAAGTTTCAAGAGTTCTGCTTTCTTGGTAGGGAATCCTTTCAGTCAGGATTTAGGCATGACTATGAGATAGACAGATTTGGTCGCACTTGTGGACAGTCTCTGGTGTGAGCGAGATGGAATAGTGCAACCTTTCTTGCTATCCTTGACCTCTCAGTGGCTTTTGATACCATCAACCATGGTAACCTTTTGGGCCAGCTATGCAAGTTGCACTGGTTCAGCTCCTTTCGCTGGTCCCAGTTGGTGTTGATAGGGAGTGAGAGATCCACCCTCATCTCTCATCTGGATTACTGTAATGCATTCTGTATTGAAATCCTTGAAATCCATTCTGAAGCTTCAGCTGGTTCAGTGCAGCAGTCTTTGGGGCCCTTAGAATGGCCCATTTTACACCTCAGTTCTGTGAACTTCACTGGCTACTGGTCTGCTTCCACATGCAGTTCAAAGTGTTGGTTATGACCTGGCATAGGTCCAGGCTACCTGATAAACCGTCTCATTGGTCAAAGAGCTCTGAGTATCGGGATCCAGTAGAACAGCCTTCTCTGCCATTGTACCCACCATATAATAATAATAATAATAATAATAATAATAATAATAATAATAATAATAATAATAATAATAATAATAATAATAATAATAAATATCCTACCATCCAAGGTGAGATCTGTTTCCATCCTCCTATCCTCCATACCTAAAGACCTGGTTCTGCCGGTTGGCTTATGGATCCAGTTGGGGAGGCACTATGATGGAGGTGGCTACCAGATTGATAGCAAATCCCACCCCTCGCTTCCTGCTTCCTCACCTGCCCATCATATTTTCATATCATGTGTTTTCATTGTTTTCTTTTTCATTGTATTGTTCAATTACTTTGCTGCTGTTATGTTTACATTTCATTTCTGTTTTTATTGTTGCAAGCCACCTAGAGTAGCCCCATAGCAACATAGGCAGCAAATAAATTTAACAAATAAATAAAAAGAGAAAAATAGGGAATGTTCAAAAATTGCAATTTATATATGCATGAGGTTTCTATATGTAACAGTTTCATAAAGGATATATATGTTTTCATGATAAATGTTGGGTCTTAAATATCTTTCTCTTACTTTTATGTCTTTTAGGTCATTCCCTGACAAATGCACTAGAGAATACATTGTTCTACCCTCCTCCTCGAATCACTTTAAAATTAAAAATGCCAAAATCACTGGGAGATTGCAAAAGTAACTTAAAAACTGGTACCAAATCACTTTCTCCTGATAACAATGCCATGATTTATAACAAAAGAGGTATTACACTATCCAAGGGTATGTTTATTTCAAATATGAAGTCCTACTCAAGATTTCAGCTTGAAAAGAGAAGCAATGGCTTACTGGAAGGCATTACAAAACCTAGAATTGAGGCAAAGGATACTGGGTCTGAGAATTTATCAGAACCTATCTATCCTGGGCAATCATCTGGCAAATCCCTGGCACTTCAAGCTGCATTGCATGGACAGTCTTCTGTTGGAAATGGGAAAATTCAACACAACTCTAAATTAGAAAAATCTAATGGCTTAATGAGCAGAGTTGGAGATATCAATCAGAGAGACAGCTCTAGCCAAACACCATATGAACAACATTCTGTACTCCCTTCCCACCTGGCTAGCCAGAGTACCTTCAGAAAATCCACAATGGAACACTTTAGTAGGTCCTTCAAAGAAGCAACCAACAGTTTGGTGAGGACTACAGAAGATCTCAGGTGTGAAAAACCCTCAAGAAAGCTTTCAGTGAGAGAGCGTCCATGGGGCAAACAAACTTTTGAATATCAAATGGGGAGTGCTCCTTATCAAGACAATGATGGGTATTGCCCTGATCTGGAACTCAGTGATTCTGAAACAGAGAGTGAAGAGAATAAAGGGCAGATCAAATTGAGGAAAAGTACCTTAGGCAGAGAAAGCCCAAATAAAGACTTCAGTAGAGATTGTCAAAATAGAAAGAAAAGAAACTTGATTTCTCATAGTTCAGTACAAAGGTGATAGAAATCCATGAAAATGAAAATAGCTCAGCTTTGTGGGTGTCTAAGTAGTGATTATAAACCTTGGGAAATCTCCAGGTTAAGAGTGCAGGGTCCACAAGCAAGTGACAGTGTTTCTCCAAACTGTACAATAGGAGATTGCTCCCTCCTCCCCAAGCCATTGTGGGCAAAAACTCAAAAAGCTCTTTCATCATCCTGTGACAATCTACAAAGTGACCAGATAATTCTTGTTCCAGCTGCAATAGATTCTCATTTCATGAAAATGCTTCAAGCTCAGCTTTTGGAAGAATTGTGACATTTGACATTAATGATAATGTCTGCTAAAGTGTTTTCCTGAATTGAGTCGTGACTACTAGAAAAAAAATCATGTTCTCAGTCAATATTAGAACAAATTATATGATCCTAACTCCTTAGAAATAGGACCAATTTTAACTCAGTGGGACCTGCTTTCAAATAAGCATTATATATCATCAGAATATATCATATAAACTACTGAGGAAGATTTATAAACTCCACAGTTAATGCTGCCAAACACACAATGACCTCTAGATTTTTCCCAATAGCTAACTCCTAAAATTTGTGTTCCTTGCTGTATTCTGTAAATACCTTTTACCTTCTAGTATTTCAAAATTGTTTTTAATCCCTTTATACATAGTAATGTTGTGCATTTCACTTGTAAAATAGGGTATGTAGCCAGCCAGTAAAAATGGCTGCTGTATGGATAATGCTTAACACTAGAAGTACTTAATTTCTTTAACATATTCAGGCAATGACTGGTGATGCCAGATTTTCCCATATATTCTTAAAACTTTATCTCCTTCCCAACGTGTTAGTATTTTTTGTAAGCTAACAAATATGTTCAGATTTCTGAGCCAAAATGTTTAAAATCAGTTTATGCAAAGGTCTGTGTACATTGAATTCTAGGTTTAAATAATCAAAAGTGAAAAAGTATTTTTTATTCCCAAACATCTTCATAGCTACTTTATTTTTTTTTAAACTAACGCATTGTAATATTATAAAATGCACACAACTTCATTACATAATTTATTCTTTTGTTCATTAATGCATACATTGCTGCACAGCCGATTTTTAATCAGAATAAAAAATCATTTTATTTTTGGAGCAATCACCTATTAAGTAATGTAATGCCATAATGTGAAACAACAATAATTGCTGTACATCTGGAATCTAATAACAACAAATGAGGGCCTTGATGTCCTTGAAAGCCTTAATACTATTCAGTGTAGTTAGGAAAATAAATTGACTCATAAAAGTTATATAATTAATTTGGCAGGTCTGTACTTTTTTGTTTTAAGCATATTTAAAATTGTTTTTGTCAAATTTTGTATCTATTTTTTGTCTTTAAAATGCTGTATTTTTAAGACATTTCCTTTGGTGTAAATATGCAGTTGTATTTTGTTTTAAGTTTGTTGAGAAAGAGTAGCCTTTATGTTTTGAGCCATTCAGAATGGTGCTAGAAAATACATTTCTCTACATACTGGTTCTGACTGAATTGGGGTACAATTTTTCAGTAGCCAGGGGGAGAAAACGTGACAGTCAATGACTCATGCATTGAGGGGGAAAAAGGTGCTTCTACAAGCTACAACTGTTTTGCAAATTTTAGGTTAATGATTTAAAATAAATCTCATCAGGCAATAGTGTTTTCTGTAATACTTTTATATGATTTCCATAGATACATGAAGGATCCTTTAACTTCATAATTTCAGGTATCTGTCTCCAAAATATAATTGCTACTTTTCACAAATGTTCTGGCTAACTTTGCAGTGTTACCTTTTGTTTTCTTGTTTTGACACACACACATACCCAAATTCAGTTTTTTTGAAAAATGTACTGACGTCTCCTTTTTACAATACTTTTTTTCATTAAATTATGAAACTGCTAACCTTACCCTTTTCATTGTGATCATCTGGAGACTAATACTTGGGAAGACTGCATTTAGTGCTTTAATTAACTCATGAAAAACTAGTAACATTCCTCAAAAAAAAAACACACGGGCAACCCCAGGTGTGTGTAAGTGGCCTTGAGGACCTTAAAGTACTTGCACATAATCCAGGATAGTCTCCATATAAAGATTTGATAATGTATGACTTAATTTTTATAGGATCAAAAATAGATGAAATAAATATAAATAAGTTTGTATGAGTTTTAATGAATTCTGTGCATTTGATTTTGTTCCTTTATTAAATCAGTACGTGAATAAAACAAAAGTTCTGAATCAAACATTTTTAAAAATACCTTACCCTAGAAAAGACATTTATTTATTGCATTTATTGATAAATAATTCAAGGTGATGAATATACTTAATACTACTTCTTCCCATTTGCTGCACAAGAACCCTGTGAGGTGGGTTGGCTGAGAGAGAGAGTGACTGACCCAAACTCACTCAGCTGGCTTTCATACCTAAGATGAGACTAGAATTCAGTCTCCTGGTTTCTAGCCTGGTGCCTTAACTACTAGGCCAAAGGTATCCCATGTTATGTAAGACAAGGAAAGAAGGAATGCCTCTTACGAGTTTTTGATAACTTGTTTTCAGAAAAACATGCAACCTTCTAATTTAGAGCAGTAGTTTTTATTTGCTTGCTTTTACACCAAGTAATATAGGAATGTTGGAGCACTACTTACTACTATTTCTTGCAATTAGTTTAAGATCATGGCATTATTGTTTCTTTTGGGAAATGTGTAACATACAGGTTTGGCCTAACAAAGGGATCCTAAGATAGCTTCTAAATGAAGAATAAACTAAATAATTAAAAAGAGGAATATATTAAATATAAAGTAGGTCAGTTATAATGACCTAAGAAACTAAGACAAATTAAAAACACACATAAAAAGTATATATTAAATAAAAAGAATGGATTGCCACAAGGTTTTATTTTCTTTTTCCTCTTCAACATATACATGAAATTGATGGGTGAGATTATCTGCTGATACGGGGTTTGGTGTCATCAATATACTGAAGATATCCAATTATGTCTTTTAACTCTGGTCTGGCCAAATAGATTCTTGAGGTGTGGAGGCTGTGTGTGTTTGGATGGAAAGGAACTGTCTCTGACTTGGTCCTTCCAAGACCAAATGACTGGGGGGGGGGTTTGGATCACCAAGATGTGAGGGTATTCCATCTTTGACCTTGAATGGGTTATCATTTCCCCATTCAAGAGTGGTATGTAATTTGGGGATCTTCCTGGATTCAGCTCCTGCTTGGTGAGCAAGTGGCAGCTTTAACCAGAAAGTCATTTGATGGACCAGTTGTGTCTCCTCCTAGATTGGGGACCCTTCAGACATTCATGTCCTGGTCACTTCACAGCTTCACTGCAAAATACCCTAAAAGGATGCCCTTGAAGGCCACCTTGAAGCTTCAACTGGTCCAGAATGCAGTGGCATGGACAGTAATGGACGTGATTCAGTATGCCATGTAATACCTTTGCTTCATGAGCTGCACTGGTTTCGTTTGCTTCTGGGTGCGATTTAAGGTGCTGGTTGAATGAATGAATGAACCTTTATTATCAAAGCACAACATGTGTACAATGAGATTGGCTGAGCCTCCCTCCGTGCCCCCCCCAACTCACAGTGACAACAAACCCACCATCTTGTTACACCATGTGAGCTAATTGCACAACACTAATTGCACAGTTATTTCCCGTTCAGGAGCCTGACAGCCAATGGATAGAAGTTGTTCTTCAGCCTGTTGGTACGGCTGGCTATACTTCTGTATCTCCTACCTGATGGTAGGAGAGTAAAGAGGTACCGACCAGGGTGTGAGTCATCCCTGAGAATTTTCCTCACTCTTCCAAGGCAGCGAGCCCTGGCAATGTCATCCAGTGGTGTCAGGGGACAGCCCATGATGTTTTGTGCTTTGTTCACCACCCTCTGTAATATCTTCCTATCCACAGCTGTCAGGCCAGCATGCCAAACCACAATACAGTGCGAGAAGACGCTCTCTATAGTAGAGAGAAGGTCATTAGTCGTTGTTCTACCCTGTTCTTCCGCAAGATCCTGAGGAAGTGGAGTCTCTGTTGGGCCTTTCTGGCCACCTGGGTTGTATTGGCTTTCCAGGTAAGATCTTCACAGAGGTAGACTCCCAGGAATTTAAAGGAGGATACTCCACACAGCCCCCCCACCTGATGTAAAGTGGGGCAGGTTCCTCTCTTTTCCTCCTGAAGTCTAGCACCATCTTTGTCTTGCCAATGTTCAGGTGCAATTTGTTCTCTAAACACCATAAGGATAGTTTTTGTATCTCCCCCCTGTACGCTGTTTCATCTCCACCTATAATAAAACCCACTACGGTGGTATCTGTGAACTTATCATTATCGCGGTGGATGAGTTGGACGATATACAATTGTATGTGTACAGTGAGTACAGGTAGGGGCTAAGCACGCAGCCCTGTGGCGAGCCCATGCAAAGCTTCGGGGGTGGATGAAACAGACCCAACCCTCACTGTTTGTAGCCGGTCCCTCAGAAAGTCTTTAATCCAATCCTATAAAGCTCTACATGGCATCTGGCTTGGTTACTTGAAGGACTACCTGTCTTCCATAGTATCTGCTTGACTGATTCAATCTGTCAGGGTTGGCGTGGTCCAGGTTTCTCTGGTTAAAACAATGCAATCTACTAATATCCCAGAGGCATACCTTCTCTGTAGCAATACTCTGGAAATAGATTACCCCACATTTGAATGTCTACCATACTATTGGGTGTTTCTGAAGAGCCTTAAAAACCTGGCTCTTTGTCCAGGCAGTGTGATTTAAGCCCCTTTTCTTCTTTTCCTTTGTTCCCATCTGGATCTGTTATTTCTGCCATTTTTGTTCCTTTTTATTTTGTGCTGTTTTTGTGTTTTTAAATGTTTTTCATAATTTGTAAACCACTCAGTGTCTTTGCAAGTCAGGCAATATATAAATAATAATAACACAGGTAGTCCTCGACTTAACAACAGTTTATTTAGTGACCATTCAAAGTTATAATGGCACTGAAAAAAAAGTGATTTATGACCATTTTTTCACACTTAACAACGGTTGCAGCATCCCTGTGGCCATGTGATCAAACTTCAGATGCTTGGAAAGTGGTTCGCATGACCATTGCAGCGTCCTGGGGTTAATGACCTTCTGACAAGCAAGGTCTATGGGGAAGCCAGATTCACTTAACAAGCAGATTACTAACTTATCAAACTGTAGTGATTCACTTAACAACTAGGACAAGAAATGTTGTAAAAAGGGGCAAAACTCACTTAACAAATTCTCACTTAGCAACAGAAAATTTGGGCTCAGTTGTGGTCATGAGGACTACATGTAATAATGTACTGCTCTCCTAAATTGGACAGAAAGAGCAGGCAATATAATTCTAACATACAAATATTACCACCAAAAGCCTGTACTTTCCTGCAGCCTTTCAAAGATGCAATACTAGGGAACAGAGGCTTGGTGATTAAGTGCAGCACACAACAAATCCAGTACAGTAGGAAGTGGACTTTCAGATCACTTGATTCCAACCCCTGCTTGGACTCAGAAGCATTAGAACTTCATATTATTCTAATTTAAACAAAGTATCTGAAATAGGTTCTGTTAATATTCGCTATATGGAACCCAAGGAACTGAATTGGTTTTTAAAATTTATTTATAGATATGCACATAACTGGGACATCAAGAGTTCACCTACATACAATAATCTTTATTCTCAAGCAACACCAATTGTGCTTTGTTTTAGTTGTAACTAATCAAATGAGTTGCCAAAAATTAGTTTCAGTTTTTGACTAGTCATAGTAAAATTAAAAACATTGGGTGTCTGCACTGCACTATGTGGATGTCATAGATTTGATTTGCAAGACAATACTAACTGGATTGTACTTGCTCCCAAGGGGTCCTTGGAAAATAGGATTACTGCCTTTTAAAATATTTGCTTCTTTCCCCCCCACTTTTTTCCAGCTTTGTTTTCTATATACTTTCTGAGAACTAACATTATGTAGCTACAGAGATCTTTCTCAGATGTTCTCTTTTTGTAGTATTAGTATACCAGAATTGTAATAGGTACAAGAGAAAGCAACAGTTTTAATGTAGTAGTACATAAGTACAGTACTGTAGTAACCAATAAATAACTGGTTACAAATCATTGGAGATACTCATCTGGAAAACAATAATTTGGGAAAGATGATCTAGACCAGGGTTGTTAAACTGTCGGCCCATGGGCCAGATGCGTCATCCAGAAGCCATGTCTACCCCGTTGCCGGCAATGGCAAAACTCTCCTGATACATTGCACAATGTCACATGATGTCACGGGTTTGACATTTCTGATCTAGACTGATAATAACCTTGATATGTGGTAGATGGTGGAAGAAATGCATGCTCTTTCTACTTTGTACCTTTACTGGTGTCTGTCAATGGGGAAAAGAGCTGTGCTAATGTTCAGGTTTCCTTTCTGCAAGGTTGACTAGCAGCTGCATCAGGTGGTTTTACTAAGGCAATAAACATTAACAGGAATGTGAGAAGGAGCAGACCATGAAATAGATTCCTCATCACTTTTTGTTAGGAAAGATCTGTCAGTTAAATATTGTGTCCTGCAAGGCGAACTGGGAGAAAGGAGAAAAATGCATCAGAAGTAGGCATTTGTACCATAATCATCTTTTGGAGCAGTCCTATAGAGATACAGTTTTATTTAAAGAAAACATATAGGTACAGTGCATGAAATATGAAATATTGGTGATGATGTATCACCAATATGTTGATGATACACATCTATATATCTCTGTCCCAGATGAAGTAAATGTTGGAATCTTCATGATGCCTGAAGGTTATATGGGGAACAACAGAATTCAACTGAACCCCGATAAGACAGAGTGGCTGTGGGTGGGCTCCTCTATACCCAGGAGTTTATGATCTTTGGTCTTGAATGGGGTTGCACTTTTCTAGACAGACCAGATATGTAACTTGAGGGTCCTCTTAGATTCACGGCTCCTGCTCAAAGAACATGTAGTAGCTGTGGCCAGGAGGCCCTTTGCCCAATTCTGTGTTGGTTGCCAATTATGTCCTTGCCTGACTGGGAGTCACTCATGCCCTGGTCATCTTCTGATTGGACTATTGCAACACATTCTACATGAGGCTACCCCTTAAAAGTATCCAGAAGCTTCAGCTAGTACAGAATGTGGCTGCATAAGTCATACTGGTTGTCCAATTAAGGGCCCATATAACATCCTTGCTCTGTGAACTGCACTGGATACCTATTTGCTTCCAAGTCCAATTCAAGGTGTTGGCCATCACCTGTAAAGTTACCTACAAAACCAGCTTTGCCCAATCCCATCAGCCCATCTAAGGGATGAGGCATGGAAGGTATGCTACAGACCCCATCAATCAAAAAATTTCAACCAGCGGGGTCTGGGAAGCTAGCCTTCTGTGCCACTGCTTTGTGGAATAACTTGCTCCCAGAGGTGAGGAAAGTCTCAATGATTTGGCCTTCCACAAAGGGTCAAAACATTGCTGCAGCCCTGTGTGGGAATACAGAGGACCATGCAATCATGGGGCTGGCTAGTCCCTTGAGAATCCCCCTCCCTATAATAATCTAACACTACATGGCCATTTTAGTATTCTGCCCCCTTTTTGATGTTTGCAATTATTCTTTTAATTTTTAATTTTTAATCCTAATTTATTTTTTAAGTTCTAATGCTATTTTTTACGTTATTTTATTTATTGGTATATTATATTGTACACTGCCCAGAGCCCTCTATGAGGGAGATGGGTAATTTAAAAATATGAAATATAATTAATAATAGTCTGTTAATGGAAACAAAAGAAAAATATTAGTAATTTGTTCTGTTTTTCTCACAGCTTCCTGCATTAAATTAGAAGTTTTCTTCTAGCTCAGCGGCCCCCAATCTTTTGGGCACCAGGGACTGGTTCCATGGAGAGAGAGTTTTCCGCAGACTGGAGGGGGATGGTTTCGCAAGCTGCTAGCATCCCGTGGATGGGGCTTCACTTGTTTGAGTGGCCCGGTTTCTAGCTCATTGCTGGTCCACAGACCAGGGGTAGGGGATCCCTGTTCTAGTTAACTCAACTATACACATACAGTACATGCTTTGTGTGTAACAGCTGTGTAATTAAGTTACTAGAATGGGCCACTTGATAAAAAGCTGCTCTTTTTGCTAGATCAGACCATTCTCTTTCTGATCATTTGCTTTACCCAAGGAAGCTTCATTCTAAGGGGAAAAATACATAGTATTAGAAGAAAGAAATTGGAAATTGTGTTACAGCTCAATGGTGAATAAAGTAGCTATTGGAGGTGAGGGTTATGTTTTAAAATAAATAACACAAGCAATGCTGATATCTGTTTTTTAGTTTAGTAACATAGAGTTTTGCACTCTTGAATAATTTCTGACTAATTTTCTGGAAGTATGTGCAGTACAGTCATTGTTCTCAAATTCTAATCTTGGAAGGGTTGTATCCTGCAGAGATAAGAACATGTGGCTCTATATTTACTACTGTATTGCAACTCTCAACATATTTTCTCATTGGCCATTTGGCAAAAGTTACTGGAAATGGAAAGTTTAAAGCCAGTAGTAGATTTAGCAGATCTCAAAGCAGATGCTATTTGCAAAATATCACAGGGGTGGAAAATCTGCACATTCATCCTGTATCAAGCAGCCACGATCAACTACCTGATTATTTTGCAGGCCATCTCTTGAAGCAGTTGGGAGTTTGCTGCCTGCTTTTCTGTAACAGAAGAACTTTCAGATGTCCCAACCTCATGTTACTTTAAGTCCATTCCAAGCTACAGATAACCCAAATAATTTTTAATGACATGCACAGTAAAAAGATTGCTAATTTGCAAATCATCCTAATCCTAAACATCTCACACTCCTCCATGTAACATGCCTTAGTCTCAAATTCCAGTTTTGTAAATCCAAAATGTCAGTCATTTCAGGCAAGGACAATAAGCAAAGTGCCAGGTAAGCTTCCAATCCTGACTAGTGCATGCAATAACATAACAGCACATGTATGTCAGTAGTTATAGTGTATACCTTTTTTAAATGAAAATTATCAGCACTTTTGATCAGTGACGTCATCAAAGTAAACAAACCAATGTGGTGTTGATTATGTCAGCAGATCATGGCCCTATGCGGAAGTAACCGCCCTATTTTCAGATGAGGCGAGCGGAAGTGACGTGTTGGCCTAACCCCATCAGGATAAGCAAGAGTAACCCTAGCAACCCTATTTTCAGATAAGGCATCTTGAACCTAACCCCATCAATAAGTCAAGGCAGTCAAGCCTCTGGGTACATGATTAGCTTAACCCTACACTAATTCTATAGACATTCAAAACAAACAGAATAAGCTAAATAAAGTAAATAATTAACAGAGGCCTGTGCTTTTGGGAAACAAGCCCTACTTTGGGGAGCTGTGAAATAATAATTTAAAAAAATGCAGATAGGAAGGAACAACACAGATGGATGAGAAAGCTACAGGAGTGGATCAAATTTCAGTATCATCGGAGGAGGCCAGAGACCAGAGGATGACGCGTGCTGCTTCGAGACGAATGAGACGAGAGCAAGAACAAGACCAGCAGAAAGTCATGATGGCACCTCCTAAACTTACTTATAGTGAAGCTGTGGGAGGAGCGCGACCTAAGAAAGTGCAGGTGATCCTGGAAGAAGCGCTCCAAAAGCTTTGGGTCGCGAAGGATGGCGACAAAGTTTCTAACCTGGAATGTTAATGGTTTAAACTCACCACAGAAGAGAAAGAAAGTTTTTCAATATTTAAAACAATTTAAGAATGATGTTATTTGTTTACAAGAAACACATATTAGATTTACGGATCAAAAGTACTTATTAAATTCAAGACTGGGTACACAATTTATTGCCTCTGCAACAGATAAGAAAAATGGAGTGGTTGTTTATGTTAAGAATACCTTGACAGCGGAGTTAATTGAAGCAGATAAACAAGGAAGATATGTTATAATTGAACTGTTAATAGAAGGCAAGAAAACACTTCTGGTTGGATTATATGCTCCTAATCAACAACAAGCAGACTTTTATAGTTTACTACACAGCAAGATTACTCAGTGGGATTATAAATCTTTTATTTTTATGGGAGACTGGAACGGTGTTTTGGATGTACAAATGGACAAGAGTGGTTTTTTTAAAAGTGTTCCAAGTCATGCTAAAGTGCCTAAATCCTTTTTTGAAATGAAGGATGATTTGGAACTGCGAGATATTTGGAGAGAAAGGAATCTGCAAGAGAAGGACTATACTTTTTTTCCTGATAGACATCAATCTTTTTCTAGGATTGATTTTATACTAACTACTAATGATTTCTTTTCCAGGATTAAGAAGATTAAGATCTGTCCAAGAACTATGTCTAATCATAGTCCAGTCTGGTTAGAGATAGACAAGGATAATAGAGATAGGCGCTCCTGGCGTCTAAATGAGAACCTGTTTAGAAATCAGGAAAATGTGGAAGAATGTAAAAAACAGATGAAGGATTTTTTTAAAATTAATATGTATAAGGGTACTTCTATTGAAATGGTTTGGGATGCTAGTAAAGCTTATATGAGAGGTGTATTAATATATTTGAATAACAAATATAGACGCAATCTGGAATTCAGGAGGAAGGAATTAGATAATGAAATTAGGGAAAAAGAAAAGGCCTTAATTTTGAATCCATCGGATGTGAAGATTAAAGAGGTAATTAATTTATTAAGGGGACAGTTTGACAAGTTGATGGCTGATCAAGTGACAACTAACTTACGGTATGCTAGACATAATACTTTTTGCAATGCCAATAAACCAGGTAGATGGTTAGCTTATTTGTTAAGGAAGAAACAAAGGGCTTCTAATATAGATAGAATAGAACATAAGGGTAAGGTAGTGTACCAGCAGAGTCTTATTAAGAAGACTTTTGTTGATTTTTACTCTAAGTTATATGCTAGAGATAAGATTAGTGAGGCAGATATTGATGTATATTTGATGAATGCTAATATTCCTGTTCTTACACAAGAACAAAAGGAAGAGATGAATCAATTGATAACTGAGGAATAAATTTTTTCAGCAATTAAACAATTGAAAGTGGGTAAGGCGCCAGGTACGGATGGATTGACTGCTGTGTATTATAAAAATTTACAGTTAGAGATGGTAAAGCCATTAAGGGAATTGTTTCAGACAATTCAAATGGGAGGAGGGGTGCCCCCGTCCTGGAAAACTGCTTTTATTTCTTTGATTCCGAAGGAAGATCAGGATGTCACCCAAGCAAAAAAATATAGACCAATATCACTTTTGAATACGGACTACAAGATATTTGCTAAGGTTTTAGCTAACAGATTAATGAGGGTATTGCAACAAGTAATTTATGGTGACCAAACTGGGTTTATAAGTGGTAGACAAATGAAGAACAATGTGAGGCATATAGTTGATTTGTTGGAATTTCTGGAAAGAAACAATCAGATCCCTGCAGCGTTGATCTTTTTGGACGCTGAAAAAGCCTTTGATCAATTGGATTGGCAATTTTTGTTGAAAGTATTAGATAAAATGAATTTTGGGGATAAATTTTTACAACCAATTAGGGCACTATATCAAAAGCAAACAGCCCGTATAATAGTTAATAATAGTTTGACGGAAGTATGTAACATTGAAAAGGGTACAAGGCAGGGGTGTCTGTTGTCACCTTTACTATTTGTTTTAACATTGGAGATATTATTGATTAAAATACGGGATTCGGAAAAAATCAGGGGAATTCAAATAAGAGATCAGGATTACAGACTGAGGGCATTTGCAGATGATCTGGTTGTTACGGTGACTCAGCCTGAAGATTCAGTTGTAGAACTGATGGAGATAATAATGTAATATGGGAAAGTTTCTGGATTCAAGGTTAACATACAAAAAACTAAAATGTTGTCTAAGAATATGACAGTATCACAAAAGGCTGTTTTAGAAGAGCTAACAGGATTTGAAATTGTTAAAAGGGTTAAATATTTGGGGATATATTTGTCACCCTCAAATGTAAAGCTATATAAAAATAATTATGAAAAGTTATGGGGAAAAGTTCAAAAATAATTGGATAGCTGGAAAAAACTACAATTATCTTTATTGGGAAGAATTGCAGCAGTGAAAATGAATGTTTTGCCGAAATTTTTATTTTTATTTCAAATGATACCTATTCTTAAAAAGGATTCAAACTTGGAGGAATGGCAAAAGGGTATTAATAAATTTGTCTGGGCAGGGAAAAGGCCATGAGTTAAATTTAAGATTATGCAGGATACGCGTGAGAGAGGTGGTCTTAAAATGCCTAATTTTAAACTATACTATGAAGCTGCTGCTTTGTCAGCGATAAGTGATTGGATTAATTTAACACAAGTGAGATTATTAAATCTTGAAGGCCATGATTTGTTATTTGGTTGGCATGCATATTTATTGTATGATAAGAAGGTGGATAATGTGTTCAAGGTACATATTTTAAGACATGCTCTGTTGCGAGTTTGGAAAAAGTATAGACATAAGTTAAATTATAAGATACCTATATGGGCAATACCGAAACACGCAATAGAAAATATAAGTGTTGGGTTTAAACATGATGTGACTACATATAAGGAAATTTTAAGTTTGGAAAGGAATGTATGGTATTTGAAGCTGTATATTATCTTAAGAGAAGAAAAGATTGTACAAACTTGGTTTCAGTATGGGCAATTACAGGCCAGGTGGAAAGAAGACCAGAAAATTGGTTTTTCAATGACTGATGAAAATCTGGTAAAGCAAATTAGAGATCAAGGTCAAGCACATATTAAAAGGATATATCTTGCATTGATAGAAATTGATTCAGAGACAGAACTTGTTAAAGACTGTATGATAAAGTGGGCTCAGAATTTTTAAGACGTCATTACAATGGATACTTGGGAAAAGATTTGGGTGAGAAATGTAAAATTTATGCAAGCTCAAAATTTAAGAGAGAACTTTTATAAAATGTTTTATAGGTGGCATTTAGATCCTAAAAAATTAGCAAGTATGTATCCGAACTGCCAGCCTAAATGTTGGAGGTGTGGTGGTGAAGATGCAACGTATTTTCATATATGGTGGACCTGTAAAAAGGTTAAAGCTTTTTGGATTAAAATATGGTGGAACATGCAAAAGATATTTAAGAAAAGGATAAAGTTTTGTCCGCAATTGTTTTTACTGGGCATTATTACTGATACTACTGTTGTGGACACTAAGTTGATGTTGAATTTAATTATGGCAGCAAGACTTTTAGTAGGGCAATATTGGAAGAAGGAAGAACTGCCGACTATAGAAGAATGGACTTTAAAAGTTTCCAACCTGGCAGAAATGGCAAAGATCTCAGCATACTTGAAAGACCATTCGCAACAGAGATATATTGTGGACTGGAAAAAATGGATTGATTATACCCAGTATAAATATGGGACTAAAAAGTTTCACCTAGCATTTGAATAAGTATTGATGTGATATTTATATTGCTTGTAGTTATTTTATAAGAGTTAAAGTGCGATAGATTTAATAGTTTATTGTTGTTTGCATAAGGTAGATTATGATTGTTTGTATTTTTATACCCTGTATTTAGCTCTGGAAGTCGGGGAGGGGGGAGGGGGAAGGGAGGGAGGTGTTGGGGAGGGTTGGGGAGAGGGGAGGGGGTTGGGAGGGGTTTTGTTTTGTTAAAAATAAAATGTATTGTAAAACTTTTTAATAAAAAAAATGCTTTTTATTTCTAATCATTCTAGCCTAATGATGCTTTTAATTTTTGTGGAGTTTTAAAAATCAGCGCCTCAAAAGCAGGGAAAAAAGGAGGCCCTAAAAGGCGGCCAGGGCTTGCATTTAACCCCCTTTTTACTAAAAGGCAATTTATTTCTAGGAGGTTTTAAAATCATTTTCTCGAATGCAGGGTGGGGAAAAAAACCATTTAAAACCCGCAGCTGGTTTTTACCTTTGTAAAAATCTAAAGTCACATATTTTGTCAATTGAGCCCTCAAATCTACATGTACATGTAACCGTACGAAGCACGGCCTTAATAAAATTTATTCTGCACCCCCTACAGCAAAAAGACAAGGAATATTAACAGGAATTAAAATGCTCGCAAGGGGCAACCAGCCAGGTGGGAAGTAGACTTGTTTGGGCATGTTAGGGCTGTGGATCCGGGCAAGCGTGTTTGTGCCTGATAGTAAAAAAGGGGGTTAGGCCTTGTTCGGGACATGCCTGGGCATGTCATACCCCGTGATTCTGGACAGGCGCAAGGCTCAAGGACGTGTCATAGCATGCACGAAGGAGATTGTACAGGCAGGTCTGAACAGCTAGCGATTTAATTCCAGCAGTCTTTTGAAGATGGCAAATACTGATGGAGATTTGTTTGATGTAAATTTGACCCCCAAACCTCCCAAGCGTGGGCGTAGAATAAGAAAAGGACACGAGCTATATGTCTTCATTGAAGACAACAAACATATAAAGCTTTGTTGTTGCAGATTCTGCAAAACTTCAAATGGTAAGTACATATAAAAATTAAGAAAACAATATATTGATTACCGGTAGTTGAAACGGCTAGACTAATTCTACCTTATTTCCTGTTTTAGAAACAGTGGAATCTCAAAATGTCAACATGCCTCAGATTCTGAAAGCGTGTATCATTAAAATATTACACCATTGTTTAATGGGGTGTCTACAATCAGATGAAGACCATGCGGATGGTACCAGTGAAACAGAGCTTATTAGCAGCTTATGCTTTAGACTTTCTATGCCTCATGTTCTCTGGGTCATCATCAGTATTTCTGACAAACTGAATAACTTATATTTCACCAGAGATTCCCTTGGTGAGCTCAAGAAATTCATACATCATATAGCACTTATGCGTAACCCACTGTCATTAATGTCGAAGATTGAAGCTGAAATGCCATTGTCTCTGAAGAGGTTCATATGTCAGAATGTAACAGAAATTAATTACAAGAAACTGTTAACGCTATGAAATTTATAATAAAATGTGCTTTACAAATGACATGAAAGATGTATTATGTTTTTTTCTTTTGGTGGCCCCCTGTTTAACCTTGTTAGGTGTTAAACACAGAGATACAATTTAATCAAAGCTCATGTGATATTATCCAATCAGGTTTTCCTGATGAGGCAGGGGGGCAGTATTGCAAAAAAAGGTGAGAAGAACTCACTAACTCTGATGGGATTAATTTGTGACATCATCAGCCTGTATAAAAGCATGTCCCTTACTGGGACAGTCATGTCTGCTGGCTTCTGTCATACCCATACCTTCAGAGCCATTTGATCTGCTAAGAAGAACCTTTTCAGAATGAATCCTACTAATGTATGCCTAATTTTTGAAACACTTAGATGCAAAATGGAGTTTGTAACATTCTTATCTGCTTGCTTGTTTGTCTGATTGCTTGTTTTCTTTCACTAGAATGAATTGACAGACTCAGAATGTTTCAGGGTATATGAAGGTATTTGTCTTTCATACTTTCATACATTTAGATTCTTATAAGCATTTCTGCAGCAATTCTGAATGTTGGGGTTTTTTCTTTTCCTTCAGAATGGGAGGACGACCAGCCATTTGTGGATTTCACAATTCCAACAGAGTTCCAAGGAGTCCAAGGTGATCTCCAAAAGCCTTCCACAAGCTACACAGCACGAATGCTGTTAGGAGGTATAATATCTAGCATTTTATCCAACTACAAAACCATTATTATTATTTTTTAGAAACAAAAGGGAAGAGGGGTGGTATTACGTTATTAGGAATGTTGGTGATAGCCTTTTGTTTGTTTGTTTGTTTGTTTGTTTCACCAGAGCCGGCCTGCAAAAAAGCAAAAATGCATGGAGGTGAACTTCCCGCATCCCCAGCAGGCAGCGATAGTTGTGAATCTATGCCTGTATCTCCACCAGAAGAGGAGACATGTCATTCTATGCCCCCGCTACAAGCCCCTAACTCTGCAAACGCTCAGAATATGAACGATGTTTATCTGGATATGGTGCAGGCATGGGAGAAACCTATCTGAAATTTCAGGGCTGTGGAACACTATCATTGATATAGATTTGCTAACCTTGACCAAATCCAGTCTTTTGTAGATGCTATAGAGGCTATTCATAATGCGGTACAGACTCTTTTGAATAATGTTGCCAGGGACATAGGTCCAAACAATTTCGTTCAACTTTGGTTGGATGCAGAAGGGCTAAATCATCCTCTCTTTTCTCTTAGGAGGTGTGTGAATGATTTAAATGCTGATGATTTTCTGACCACTGTTGAAAATCTGCTTCAAAGCAAGGCAGAGATATTGGGGGGGGTGGGGTGTGGTAATTTACTGTTAGTGGTTACTATTGTGAAGAACAGGGAGGGGGGTGGTCTTAGGAAGTTAAACACTGTACTGCTCAGCAGAGTGCTGAAGAAAAAAAGACAACACCTAGTAGATTTCAATGTGGAAGGTGAATTTCTGTGTTTTGCCAGCTGATTGGTGTGGATGATAGAAATCAAGAAATTATTACCAGGGCCAGGGAACTTCACAGCAGGCTGGGTGTTTCCACAGAAAACAGGATTGACTTTTCTCAGATACACCTCTTTGAAGAAGATTTAAGGGTCACTATAAAGATCTTGTTTTATATGCAGGGTGCGTGGAAGTTTTTTGTCACAGGTAGCCCACAGCAAGAAAAAATAGTGTTTATATTGTTACACGACAAGCATTACTATGTCATCAAAAATATTAAGGGCTTCCTGGGTGAATGCTATTTCTGTAAATTCTGCCACACACCCTACCACCACAAATTTAGTCACGGCTGTCAATATATCTGCAGAGCATGCCTCAACCAAGAATGTCAGGAGGTAGAGGCAGAGAAGACGCACTGTTGTAGATGCAAAGTGCTTTGCCGGTCTAAGGTGTGTCTTGAAAGACACACACAACTCGCTAGGGAGGGGAAGGTTGACTGTAAAAATAAAGCATATTGTGAAATGTGTGGGGTTTATGTTTCTACCCCCCACAAAAAGTGCAAGGAAATCAAGTGCGGACAGTGCTCTGAGAAGGTTGAAAGCTTGGATGGGCATTTATGCTTTCTAAAATCGTTGGTCCAACCGCGAATTGGCGAAAGATACATCATTTATGATTTTGAATGCTGTCAAGAGACAGGAACCCATATACCTAGTTATGTCTATGCCAGGGATATGTTGAAGGAGTGGTATGATAAAGATGTTGTGAGTTGGGATTGTTATGTTGTTAGATGCCTGGAACAGTTTGTAAAGGAGTTTATAAATCTTAATTTTAAAGGATGTACTTTTATCGCTCACAACTCCAAAGGTTATGACAGGTACCTAGCACTGAGGCAGCTGATCCGTGAAAAGGTTAGGGTTTAACTTATAAGTAAGGGGGCGGGGAAACTGCTGTGTATTACCCTTCCGGATTATAAGATTCAGTTTATTGATGGTCTTTCATTTTTAGCCCTTAAATTAAGCAAATTACCCAAAGCTATGGGGTTTCGAGGCAGCAAAGGGTATTTCCCCCACTTGGTCAATACAATGGCCAATCAAGACTATGTGGGACCACTCCCTGAAGCCAAGTATTATAGCCCTGAAACCATGATGCCTAGGGAAGAAAGAAGAATTCATGAAATGGCACGCTGCTAATACAGGTACTGTGTTTAAACTAAAGAAGGCTCTGGCTTACTATTGCAGACAAGATGTAGATATATTAAGAGAGGCCTGTATTCGATTTAGGGAACAGGTGATGGAAATGACTAAACTTGACTTTCTCAAGAGGGGCGGGGGGATATTGTTGAGGAGATAGACATTTGATGCATTGACCCCTTCCAATATATCACATTGGCATCTGTCTGCATGGCACAGTACCGGTTCATGTATTTGAAGACCGATACCATTGCGTTAGCACCTTTGGACATTTATCACAAGACACAGAAAAGGTATTCATCTCCAGCGATTCAGTGGTTGATGCATATAGAGCGCACTGAGAATCTCAGTATTCAGCATGCTCTGAAGTGGGGTGAAAAGCAAGTAGGCAAATATTTTTTGGATGGTTTTGCTGTCATAAATGGAACTCCCACACCTTTTGAATTTCATGGTTGTTTTTTTCATGGGTGCCCTGTCTGCTACTCTGAAAAAGACTTCAATAAATTACTTGATTCAACATATGGTAGCCTGCACAATCATACTAGGATTAAAGAAGAGGACCTCAGGAGCCGGGGTTATGCTGTGTGCTGCATTTGGTAACACGAATGGAGGGCCTCGGTGGAGGCTGACACCTCTTTGAAGCAGTTCCTAGTTGAGAATAAGCTCCCAACTCCTTTGAATCCTCGAGATGCTTTTTTTGGTGGCAAAACAAATGCCACATGCCTGTACTACAAACCAAAACCTGGTGAACAAATCTTATACAACGATTTCACCAGTTTGTACCCTTTTGTGTATAAGACCAAGGAGTACCCAATCGGCCATCCACAAATCATCTACCAACACTTTGGGGACATAAAGCAATATTTTGGGTTAGCCAAAGTCAAAGTGTACCCTATTTCCCTGTCCTACCCCACAAATCAGGGGGCAAATTAATGTTTAGTTTGTGCGCAACCTGCACAGAAAAACTGCAAACCACCCCCTGTAAACACAGTGATGAGGAAAGAGCTGTGACTGGGACATGGTGTACTGTTGAATTGAATGTAGCTTTAGAAAAAGGTTACAGAATTGTTGAAATCTATGAGATCTGGCATTTTGAAAGAACATCAAATGGGCTATTTTCAGGTTATATGAACACTCATCTCAGACAGAAACAGGAAGCCAGTGGTTACCCTGACTGGTGCAAAACAGAACAGCATAAAGAGCAATATATTCAGGATTATGAAAAGATGGAAGGTGTCCACTTACGACGTGACCACATTGAAGTAAATCCTGCTAAAAGGCAGATTGCAAAACTCTTCTTAAACTCGCTGTGGGGCAAGTTTGGGCAGAGCACCAATCACCTGACCACATTCGTGGCAACAAATCCTGAGGAACCATTCAAATATCTTTTTATACCCTATTAAGATGTTTCCTCATGAGAGTTTGTGGATACGGAGACAGCCGTTGTGACGTGGAAAACAGCCAAGAACCACCCCACCAAAACCACATGCACTAATGTATTCATTGCCAGCTTTACAACAGCTTATGCACGGCTGGAATTATACAGGCTACTGGATGGGCTGGGCGATAGGTGCCTGTACCATGACACTGATTCAGTCATTTTTATAAGTAGAGAGGGGACATGATTTGGGTGATTATTTAGGTCAACTGACAAGTGAGATTCCGCCAAACACTACGGTAACAGAGTTTGTTGCGGCTGGTCCCAAAATGTATGCTTATGCTTTGTCCAATGGTGAAGCGGTGCTAAAGGTGAAGGGAATCACAGTAAACTGTGGCAATAGCAATAAGGTTAATTTTGACAGCTTGAAAGATTTGGTAGATGATTATTGTCTGTCTCTGTAGAAAGAAAAAAAGAGATCAGGGTAGAACAGTTGGGGATTGTTAGGTTAAGAAACAGTGGACCCTAGAAATGAGAGTCCTCCATAAAACCCTAACAGTAGTGTATAATAAAAGATTATTAAAGAGTGAGGATTACTGTATGGTGCCTTACGGCTATTAAGGATGGTGGAAAATATTGCACAATTTGTACATCCCTTCTCCTGTATTATAAGCGGTCCGTCCAATTCTGGCAAATCTTTTTTTATCAAACAAATGTTAGAACATGGTGATGTCGCGTTGTCTCAATTGCCTCAAAATATTGTATGGTTTTATAGCTGTTGGCAACCTCTGTACAAAGAACTGCTTAATAAATTCCCTTATATTAAGTTTATGGAGGGGCTTCCATCTTCTTTTGAAGATGATGATTTGTTTCCGCCAAATCAAATTACTCTAGCCGGCCAGTGAGAGCGATCAAATAGAGAAGGCTTACACAGTACGTTCATCACAGAAACCTGAGCATTATTCTCATACTACAAAACCTGTTTTTTCAAGGTAAGAAAATGAGAACAATAGCTCTGAATTCCAAATATTTGGTTTTATTCAGCAACCCCCGTGATCAGATGCAAATTGTCACACTGGCCAGGCAGATGTATCCCACTAACACAAAGTATTTTTTAGAAGTATTCCAAGATGCCACTCGCAAACCACATGGGTACCTTTTGGTAGATTTGGCAGCCACCACTCCAGAATCCTACAGGTTGAGAACAGGCCTCTTCCCACCTGATTGGCCTGCTGTTTACACAATGAAAAAGAAGTGTAAAAAGCAGTAGCTCGGTTACCTTAGCACTAGATCATTTAAGATGTCAGAGAGGGTACGTAGAAATTGGGGGCTTTTAAAAATCTTAGTAAAGGCCAGAGCAAGACAGAGAAAAGCCAACTTATGCAATGCTAATAATGACCTGGTGGGGGCAATAGCAGAAATAGCTCTGAACACCCTAAAAGGAAACCTTCCTCTGCAACCTTCACAATTCCGGTCTCTAAAGAGAAAGAAAGGTGTCATTAAAAAGTTGAGCGATAGAAAGGTCTCACTCAAAAAGAAGAAGCAGATCATACTTCAGTCGGGTGGTTTTATCGGTCCCTTACTAGGGGCAGCTATTCCGCTGTTGACTAGCCTGTTAGCTGGATAAACCATGGATCATGCCGAGAAAATGTATCTGGTGTCGTCATCAGATGGAGCAACTACAGGGCAGGCCCCCTACTATGGGGGCTACAGCCACTAACCAGATGGATGCTGAGATGTGTGCCGTTCTTCAGAGAGCTGATTTGTGTGAGGATGACAAGATTAAGCTCTACAGTTCTGCATTGCAGAGGTATCTAAGACTAACCAGGCAAAATGAGTCTGAAAAGGACAGACTGAATCTCATTTACCCACCGGAAGAACCTTGGCCACTTCCAACATTACCAGAACAACCGCCACAGTCATCTCCGCAGGACACAGCGATGGCCGAGATCCTAAGCTGTGTGAGCACCCGTTACAGGAAAAATGTGGAACTTTTGCTGAACAAAATGAAACAGCATCAGGACATCTCAACCTGGGATGATCGCGGTACCTTTTTATACAAAGGGGTCCCTATTCCTGGTACTAATATTTTAGACTTGGTGAAAGGAGCCTCGCAGCACTGAGCCCCTACTGAGAAGTGGAAACCTAAAGGCTGGGATGACTTTATGAATGCTATGGCTGAGGTGAATGTTCCGACCTCTGTGTTGGGGTCTACAGCTGTTAAAGAGCAAATAGAAAAGTTGAAAGATTCTCTGGTTGTTAAGGATGAAACTGCTACTAGCCCCGACTCTGTTATGACAGCCCCTTTTGGGACTCAGAAGCCTCTGTTTACCGGTGCCCCTTCTAGCCCTTGGACATTAAACCCTAGAAGTAGGTTCAGGTTTGGTGACTGGCTCAATTTGTAAAATGAATAAAAACACAGTGAAACAAGTAAAAACGTTTAAGTCTTTTTCTTTATTTTACAGTAAGGCAGGCATGTCTGCATGCACTGGTGACGGTTACAGGTTCCAAGTCCCCTTCCCACCTTTATAGTTTTTACAAACAGCTTTACCATTTGATCATTTTTAATATCAACATTGGAGTACATCTTTAAAATATTTTCATAGTCTACTCCTTTAGTCTGGTTCAGTAGAAAAAACGCACAGTGTTGCTCGCAGGTCACAGCGCTGGGGTGTTGCAGTTGGCGTTGGTGAAATGTGTACTTCTCAGCTTGCTGCTCTAAAAACATCACTATGGAGCCAGGAAAGTCAGGGCTATCTGGCGGTCTTCCATAAGAATAAAAAAATTTGCCATATCCAGGAGATGGGAAGTAGAGGGCCAGCCAGTGTTCACCAGGCAGAGTGTGAGGGTGGGTATTTACAATTAATCCAAAAGGTCTTTTGGAGATTTGTCTCTGGGGTAGCAGGTCACAAGGGTAGACCCCTAGAAAGGCTTTATTTCCAGAGAACAAGTGGCGGAGTTGCAGTGTGTCCATACTCACATATAATCAAAGAGCACATTCCTTGTGTGACTTATTTCAATAAGGTTTTCAAAGATTGCATAGAGAATCATGTTGACGGTGTTGGGGAGGGGTTGTGCAAATCTAATTTCAGCTCTGAGGTTACCGTTCCTGATCAAAGAATAGTGCTCAGAGCACCCCTGATCAGGACTCAAGTCAAAACAATACAAAGTATACCCTCGGTTAAACTCTTCCCTGCTGATTAACAGCGGCCTGTCTTTCATGCCTTTGCCTGTGGCCTGCACCATCTGCATGTACTCTCTCACAAAAAGACCATGCTCATAATCAGGCTGAAGAGGCTTTGCAGGAATCTGCTTGCCATCACAATGCAAGGCACCAAAATTGACATTGCAGTGTTGAAAATTGAACGGGTTTCTTTCATAATCCCCACTAAAAGATGCATTGTCCACAAACCCAATCACTAATTGTTTAGGTAGCTGACCCAGAAATAGATTTTCCTGATTACACACAAGGCTACCTGCAGGAATGCTGTAAACCTTCATCCCCACTCGATCAATGGGGTATTTGGCATTGGAGGAGAGCAAAGCTTCTGCATGACCAAGGCACACTCCTGGGGCTACTTTTACATGTTTTACAAAGAGAGAAGCCGCCAAGAGTTGCACTTTGTAATTCTCATTGCCATCCTTCATCATGCAAAATTCATTTCTGCTTCTTGTCAGTTTGACTTTCACATCAACACCGTTAATTAGCAGTCTGTCTTGAAAAAACAGATCGCTATGCAGAGGCCCTAGCAGGTCCCATTTACGACTACCGGCCGTGTGTCTTGCTCTTGCTTTGAAACCAGAGTTCCCAGCGGCTGTCAGTAGAGTACTCTCCATGAGGTCCGAGTCATCTTTGTAAAAACCACCAGCTGTAAATTGGGTACCTAGTGCATCACCACCAAAGTTCAGAATCAGTTCAATCATGGCCTGGTAAGAATAGCAATGATGGCTCTGTGTAATGAGCTGATCTCCCAAGGTAACATCCAGCTATTTAAACAGTGATGCTATGGGGTAGTTGGTCAGGGCCACCCTAGCCCCGTCATCAATATCCGATCCATCAGCCTTTACAGTCTTGCAACTCACATACAGCACGGTGTTGTTTAAATCCATGTAATGCTCACCATGCCCCATGATAAAAAATTCTAGGGTAGCATTGGGTGTCAGCGCTGATAAAGGTGGGATCTCGACATAGGTACTGTTTTCAATATTGGTCTGTGTAGGCGCCAGTTGAAAAAGATCCAGTTCTGATTTAACACATTCCTCTGAAGCAGAATGAATAAATGCCATATTGTATTAGAATATGTCTTCCTTGTCACAGGGCTTCCTCTTCTGCGCATGTCTCCTCTTGGTATGGTGGGTCTTTTTCACAAGTCTTCTCTTTTTAAACAGAATAGGCGGGCCCAATGCATAATTTTTCCTGGCTATGATCATCCCTGATCCATCCTGCCCACTCTCAACAACACGGGATACAAGATGACCCGCAACATCTCTGGCAATGTTTTTGCCAGCAGATTTCACATGCGGCTTAATGATTTCTAATCCTCACCTCAAAAAAGGCATTGCTTTTCAAAAAAAGCCCACGGAACAGACCCCCTAAACCTGTCCCGTACATAATAGGGGCTCCTCGGAAGCCTGGAAGGCCGCCACCAGCTTGTGCCCTGTAGTAAGCCACGTAGTCTTGAGGGTTCCCGTGCTCCTTGATCACAACCATCCTTCACTTTTCCGAGGCCTAAAATGAAGCTTAACAATCACCTTCCCGTGATAAAAATGCACATTTTTGTCCTGATCAGTTTTGATTTCTATGGTAATGGTATCGATGTGATGTTTGCTGACCGGTACATAATGTGGATGGTCATAGGTCATTGTGACAAAATCATTGTCTTGCCCTCGCACAGGCACACAGAGCAGTAATGGCACATAGAAGTCACCCACTATCTGGAGCTCTACAATGTCTGTGTAAACATATAAGGTGCTGAATCCAGGGAACATACCTAACAGATGTCCAAGTTCTCCACTAACTAGAATGGTGTGCAGTTCATCTCCTTTAAGATTAATTTTTTGACCCACTGAATCATAATGTAGGGTTGTTTTAGGTCCATCCTTGATGCTTGATATAAGCTTGTTCATATTTTCTAACAGATGTCGGATGCTGTTATAGTACCCGCTTCTCAAAGAAAAATGCCATCTCTTTCTCTCGTTAGCAATTTCAAAATATTCAGGAGAAGGTAATGTGTGCCAACTATGTGGATACTGTATCTCTGCTAGCCCTACTTCCCACGATCCTGGAAGATCCAATGATCTCGCTAATTGAATAGTAAAATTAGAATTTTTGTTTTGGGGGAAAATTGCTGCTGATGCATTGCTGGGTAGGGTGATGTAAAACTCCTCCATATCAAAGATGTTGTACTTCAGTCTCCTTAACCCAACTGTTGAACTTCTCTGGCCATCCAGTCCATTTGACTAGAAACTCTCTGTGTCTCCCCCCCACCCTCTCTTTTGGATAATTTTCTCTATTCTGTATATGCGCTGTTGGTCAGCAGGAACCTTTTGGAGCTCCTCAAAGTAAAAAGCCCCCTTTACTGGGTCAACCGTGTAATCATTTAATCTATACACAACTCTTTCGCCCCTTGTCTCTAGTTCTTTGATGATGAATATCTCATTTGTATAGGTTTGCTGATAGCCCTTTTCAAACTTACCCCTCAGTCTGGATACTCTGACATGATCCCCCACCTTAAGACATTTTTTCTTTCTTTTACTTTTTAAAGCTACCCCATAAAGCCTCATCCACACATCCCTTTCGTTAGACAAATTTACGGTATTCGGAGCAGTCCCAATGCTATGATGGTAAATGCTATTGTACCCCTGAAAAGTATCTGCCAAAATGTCTACATACTGATGTGTATTTCTAGCTGTGAAATATCTCCAGAGTTTGTTTTTTAGGTTTCTATTAAACCTCTCTATAACGGCTGCTTTAGTTTCACTATGAGTGACAAAATGATGAATGCCATAATGTGCTAAAAGTTTCTTCAGCGGGATATTCAAGAACTCTTTACCTGCATCTGTCTGTATTTTTCGGGGTGCGCGTCCTGTTTCAAAGATATTCTGGAAGGCAGCTGTAACTTCCCTCCCTGTTTTATCAGTTAAAGGGGAGGCCCAGGCATATTTAGATAACACATCAATAACTGTTAAGATCTACTTTTTTCCATGGTTCTCCTTAGAAAACTTGGAGACATCTATGAGGTCAGCCTGCCATTGATGATCTAAGCCAGACACTACTGTTTTATTTCTAGGATAATTAATTCTTGCAGGCTTATGAAGCGTATAAGCGTCTTGGCCTGACAGCCACATCTTGTTTCATGGTCAGGTTTTAATCATGTTTTCTAGCTTCCTGAAAAAGGCTATTCACACCTCCATAACTACTTACACATCCTGGTGTATAATAAATATGGCTTAGAAACTTTTCATGCATCATTATACTGAAAGAAAACTGACAAATGGTCAAGCGTTGACATTAACACAGTCTTTTATTGGTTATACAGAGTTTAGAGGGGTGGCATGGCTTCACCATCAGAAAAATACCCCTCATCACCACTATCAGAATCAGAAGATAAACCCCCATAACACACTATTTTACAACGGTGACCCGCCTGTAGCCCCCAATCCATGTCCACAGTCGCAAGCAAGCCAGTCTTTACACAAATTGCAGCTCTTTAACTCACAGGGTTGGTAGCGTGGTCTCTGTCATAGCTCAGAACCCCAGTTATAGTCTAGATCAGAAAAATCTGCAGAAGCTTTGTGACCGCTGCGATTACCACAGGAATATAAAATCGGGGTGTCTTGAAGTGTTTGCTGTCTAGGCGTTATTAATTCGGAGTCTGCAAAATATAAAGCACATCCTGCTAGTGTGATATCGGCGCCAGCAGCATTTACATTAACATAAATAAAAACATATTTTATTTACCATTGCAGGGACATAATGTAATGTCATTCATCATTTCACAGGCTGTACGGTAAGTACTCTGCACCTGATCGTTGAAGTTACATCATGCTACAGCCGGGCAAAATGGGCCTGAATAAAAAAATATCTTTATCATAACCCCTGCAACAGATTTTGTCACATTCTTCTGGTTGGGGCCTTGTGTCAGCCCATGTGACACTCGCTGCCATCTTCAAAAGACTGCTGGAATTATATCGCTAGCTGTTCAGACCTGCCTGTACAATCTCCTCTGCGCATGCTATGACACGTCCTTGAGCCTTGCGCCTGTCCAGAATCACGGGGTATGACATGCTCAGGCAAGTCCCGAACAAGGCCTAACCCCCTTTTTTTACTATCAGGCACAAATACCCATGCCCGGATCCGCAGCCCTAACATGCCCGAACAAGTCTACTTCCCACCTGGCTGGTTGCCCCTTGCGAGCATTTTAATTCCTGTTAATATTCCTTGTCTTTTAGCTGTAGGGGGTGCAGAATAAATTTTATTAAGGCTGTGCTTCATACGGTTACATGTACATGTGGATTTGAGGGCTCAATTGACAAAATATGTGACTTTAGATTTTTACAAAGGTAAAAACCAGCTGCGGATTTTAAATGGTTTCCCCCCCCCACCCTGCATTCGAGAAAATGATTTTAAAACCTCCTAGAAATAAATACCTTTTAGTAAAAAGGGGGTTAAATGCAAGACCTGACCGCCTTTTAGGGCCTCCTTTTTTCCCTGCTTTTGAGGCGCTGATTTTTAAAACTCCACAAAAATTAAAAGCATCATTAGGCTAGAATGATTAGAAATAAAAAGCATTTTTTTAATTATTATTTCACAGCTCCCCAAAGTAGGGCTTGTTTCCCAAAAGCACAGGCCTCTGTTAATTATTTACTTTATTTAGCTTATTCTGTTTGTTTTGAATGTCCATAGAATTAGTCTAGGGTTAAGCTAATCATGTACCCAGAGGCTTGACTGCCTTGACTTATTGATGGGGTTAGGTTCAAGATGCCTTATCTGGAAATAGGGTTGCTAGGGTTATTCTTGCTTATCCTGATGGGGTTAGGCCAACACGTCACTTCCGCTCGCCTCATCTGAAAATAGGGCGGTTACTTCCGCATAGGGCCCTGATCTGCTGACATAATCAACACCACATTGGTTTGTTTACTTTGATGACGTCACTGATCAAAAGTGCTGATAATTTTCATTAAAAAAAGGTATACACTATAACTAGTTATGCCACATTGCCGGGAGAAATATCAACAACCTAAGATATGCAGATGATACCACTCTAATGGCAGAACATGAAGAGGAACTAAAGAGCCTCTTGTTGCGAGTGAAGAAGGAGAGTGCAAAAGTTGGGTTGAAACTAAACATTAAGAAAACCAAGATCATGGCATCCAGCCCTCTCAATTCCTGGCAAATAGATGGGGAAGAAATGGAGGTAGTGACTGATATTATTTTCCTGGGCTCCAAGATCACCGCAGATGGGGACTGCAGCCAAGAAATTAAAAGACACTTGCTTCTGGGGAGGAAAGCCATGGCAAATCTAGACAGCATACTAAAAAGCCAACAAAAGTGCATATAGTCAAGGCTACGGTCTTCCCGTTTGCAATGTATGGCTGTGAAAGATGGACCATAAGAAAGGCTGAGCCTTTGAACTATGGTGCTGGAGAAGACTCCTGCAAGTCCCTTGGACTGCAAGGCGATCAAACTGGTCAGTCCTAGAGGGGGAGGCAAAGTTACTCACGTCTGTGGCAATCTTTAAGCCACACGTGCCTCCTGTGTGGTGCTAAATGAGTAACAGACGGACTGGCAGCCAGACATCCATGAGGATCTCCTGGCTTCACACACAACCCTACAGTCCACAGTCCTTGTAAGGACTAAAAAATAGCAGAAATAAGAGATATAACAAATACCAATACCAAAATGATTAGGAATATTGGAAGTTCAATATGTATATGCCAACTTAACATCGAAGGCAGTAGTAGATCAAAATGTGAACATCTCTCCAAACTACTACTTGAAAATTATGTCGATTTGGCTGTGATCCAGGAAACATGCATTGAGAATGAACAGCAGCTTAAAAGCAGAGGAAGAATACCTGGATATGACGTCTTAGGCGCTATTTTTCATCAAACCTATGGCCTGATAACATATGTGCGTAATAACATTGAAAATGCATATTTATTGGAAACAAGCAGTGAGGATAATATCTACACTATCACAATTAAGATTGGAGATACCCAAGTCATGAACATCTATAAGCCCCCTACTATCTCTTGGCCTAACACAGTTCTCCCAAGGATTCCATACCTGGGCATCTATATAGGAGATTTCAATAGCCATCATATTCAATGGAGATATATGCTTAATGATAACAGCGAGACCCTCTGCGAATGGGCAGAGCAGAATAACCTATACTTAATTTTTGATGCTAAAGATCGAGGCACTTTTAAATCAGCTGCATGGAAGAAAGAGTATAACCCAGACTTATGTTTTGTTACACAAGATAAAACCAAACCTATACCTGCCTCTCGGCAAGTGCTGCCAACCTTCCCCCATAGCCAACATAGACCTATTACCATTAAGACAGGAATAAAGATACCTATTATCAGATCTATACCCCGACCAAGGTGGAACTTAAAGATGGCTAACTGGGAAAAGTTTATAATGGACCTTGAGAACATAATAGGACGTATCCCAGCAGTTAGTAAAAGCTACTATCGCTTTGTCGGAGCAATTATGTCATCGGCTAAAAAATCCATCCCATGTGGCTTCCGTAAGGAATACATCCCAGGATGGAATGAAACTTGCGAAAACCTGCACCAAAAACATCTAGAGAATGGTGATGCTGAGATAGCCGATGAACTTCTTCATAACCTTGACCTGGCACGCAGAAAGAAATGTGAGCAAACTATGTCTGGATTAGACTTTAAACACTCAAGCAGGAAGGCATGGAGCCTACTGAAAAAACTGGAAGGAGGCCAACCAGCTCAACGTAAACAACAAGAGGTTACTCCAGATCAAATAGCAACTCGAATTGTCAACTTAACTAGAGTACCCCATGATAAGAAACATACTAGATTAGTGAAAAGAGAATTAAAGCACTTAAAAATTTTGTGCTTGCCTAGCCAGGAATATGCTCGAACCTTCCAAGCGGCTGAAATAGATACTGCCCTGAAGAATGTCAAAGCTGGAAAATCTCCTGGTTTTGATGGAGTAATGCCTGAATTTATCATCCACTCTGGGCCTCACACAAGAGAATGGCTGGCAAAATTCTACACAGATATCCTAACTTCCAGTAAGCTCCCTCCAGAATTTAAGAGAACCAAGGTAATCGGCATATTAAAACCTGGGAAAGAAAGCAACAAGCCAGAAAACTATCGCCCCATTGCTCTGTTAATGTTTGTTATAAACTACTTGAAAGGCTGATACTTAACAGAATTGGACAGAAAATTAACGAACAAATACCGATTGAACAGGCTGGGTTTAGATCTTATCGGAGCTGTGCCGATCAAGTCCTTAGTCTTACTAGCCACATTGAAAGCAGTTACCAGAATAAATTGAAAACATCTGTTGTATTTGTGGATCTCACAGCAGCATACGATACAGTGTGGAGGGATGGACTATTAAGCAAATTCCTCCACGCTGTTCCTTGTAGGACCATGGGCCGCCTAATAAATAACATGCTCTCAGCAAGGACCTTTTAAATTATTATGGGTGATAAAATTAGTAAGCAAAGACACCTGAATAATGGACTCCCTCAGGGCTCTGTACTGGCCCCATCTTTATTCAACTTATATATTTCCGATATACCATCTACGCTATCAACAAAGTTCTCTTATTCTGATGACCTGGCATTAGCATATAGCCACAAGGACATCGAAGCTACAGAAGGTGTACTTACAGCCGACCTTACAACTCTGAGCACATACTTCCACCAATGGAGGCTAATCCTAAGCGTAAGCAAAACAGTTACATCATGTTTCCACCTTAATAATAAATTGGCAAAAAGAGAACTCAATGTATACCTAAATAATAAATTGCTCCCATATGAGGCTACGCCAAAATACCTGGGGGTCACCCTAGACAGGATTCGGTCTTTTAAAAAACATATTCAGAATTTGGCTGCCAAGGTTAACAGCAGAAACAACATCCTGCAAAAACTATGTGGAACAACTTGGGGAGCTTCAGCTCCAACTCTTCGATGCGCAGCCCTTGGGCTTTGCTACTCTGTAGCGGAATATTGTGCACCTGTATGGATAAACAGCCCACATACAAGACTTGTCGATGTTCAACTTAACCATACAATGAGATTAATTACTGGGTGCATAAAATCTACACCTATTCACTGGCTACCAGTTCTTAGCCATATACTCCCCCCGCACTTACGACGACAAGAAGCTCTCATTCGGGAGTATAGTAAGATCCTGCTAAACTCCTCCCTACCCATTCATGGTTATACCTCTGTTCTCTTAAAATGTCGATTAAAGTCAAGAAATCCACCACTCCTCACAGCGCTTAAGCTGCTGGCCGAACATCAGAGCATCACACAAAAGTGGATGGAAGTATGGAGTAGCTATACCTCCCAAAATATTTCTGAGCATATTAATCCTAATAGTATACCTCCAGGATTTAATCTACCCCGACACATATGGGTGACATACAATAGAATTAGAACGACTCATAGGGTGTGTGCCGATTCTTTGTATAAATGGGGGAAGACATCTTCAGTGCAATGTGATTGCGGGGCTCCCCGACAGACTATTCAACATATAGTGAGGGAATGCACTAATAGAAAATACCCAGGAGATTTTAAGGACTTCCTCTGCGTAACAACAGTAGCTACTGACTGGATTTCCAAACTCGACATCAAACTCTGAAATGTTATTTCTGTTTTCCTCTTAGGTTTTATTACTGCTTCTTTTTAATTGTTTTAACTGTTTTAACTTGTAAACATGAAATGTTTTTAATATTGTGTGTGACCAGCCATACGCTAAATAAATAGTCCTAGAGATCAACCCTGGCTGCTCTTTAGAAGGCCAGATCCTGAAGTTGAAACTTAAATAATTTAGCCACCTAATGAGAAGGAAGGACTCACTGGAGAAGAGCCTAATGCTGGGAAAGGTTGAGGGCAAGAGAAGAAGGGGACGTCAGAGATTTTGTGGCTGGATGGAGTCACTGAAGCAGTAGGCGTGAGCCTAAATGGACTCCAGAAGATGGTAGAGGACAGGAAGGCCTGGAGGAATGTTGTCCATGGGGTTGCGATGGGTCGGACACGACTTTGCAACTAACAACAATGCCACATCAATTCCCAATGCTTAACTCAAGAATACAGCTAGATGGTTAAAGGAAGCTATTCCTTATTTTGTCTTTCATCTTTTAAACATGGTACTTGTTGTGTCAGTAGCTTATATGCAAAAGGTTTCTTTGAAGCGGGAAGCCCGGTTGCAATTATTGGTTAATGTTTTAACGATGGGAAATTCTGGGCTGGGGATTGGATACAGTTCAAACGGCCCGAGTATATAAGCCGGAGTTATTCTGACAGTTGACAGTTGACATATGTGTATTAATAAACGTTCTTACTGTTAAACCTCACTGAGTCATTCGTCTGTCTGAACCTAACAAGTGGCGACGAAGGTGGGATTGACGGCGGACTAGTGAAGGATCGGCGACAATCAGCTGAGCATAAGGCGGTAAAATTTAAAAATACACAGTCAACCGCTAGCGGCCGCGGCGGAATTTAACAAACCTCCGAATGGCGCAACTTGGCTCTTTGAAAGAGTTCGATCCAAACTACCCAGAGGATTGGGAAGAATATGTTGGACAGGTCGAAGGGTTCTTGCTCGTTAACGGCATAACCGACGACCGGAAGAAGGCTGCTGCCTTATTGACCATCAGTGGCACACCCGTGTACCGGGTTGCCGTTGGACTCTGTCAACCTATGCCGGTATCTAGCGTCTCATACGCTGACTTACTAGCCAAATTAAAAGTACATTTTACGCCGAAAAGATCATAACTCTATTGGAGGCGTATTTTCGAAAAACGCAATCAGAGACCGGGCGAGTCAATCACGAAATTTGTTGCTGCGGTCAGAGAAGCAGCTTTATGCTGTAAATATGATAATCTTGAAATTAGGATTCGAGATAGAGTGGTGCTGGGCTTGCGAGATCAACAGTTACAAAATCGTATTATCGTATTATCGCTAAGCCCACCGGCGATCTACAAGAAGTCCTTGACGAACTTTTAACTTAACTTATGGAAGTCGTGACCCCCACCCGCAATAGCATGGCTGCTTCAGCCGAAATAAATCTAGAAAGCCGTGTGGACAGTGGGGAGGTGGATCAACAATGGGAAGCCGACATAGCCGAAGTCACCCGAAGGTTTGGGAAAATGGCGGCAAGACCCTCTCGCAGCGAAGGACCAGAACCGGGACGCCGATTTCAAACAACAGCACCGCAACGACAACCAAGAGACAACCCGACCAGACCGCGCGACAGTGACACCAGATGTGGAAGCTGCGGGGGCAACCACCCCAGAGCAACATGTAGATTCCGCTCTGCTAAGTGCAGAATGTGCGGAAAGACCGGCCACATTCAGGCCATTTGCCGGGGTCGTCCTCGCGACAATCGTCTTCACGAAATCGACGTTTGGGCCGAAGGTAAGGTAACCCCCTACTATAGTGGCAATGAGACCCCCAGACCTTTGGCACGTTACCCCAACCGCGGGGAGGTGGCGCGGGTCAACCACATAGGGAAGTCAAAAATAAACCATATTCTGAGGCCAAAATTAAAAATCGTAGTCCATCTGCAAGGAATTCCTTGCAAAATGGAAGTCGATTCTGGGGCCTCAGTATCAATAATTTCCAGTGAGACCCTTAAACATATTGAACTTAAAAGTGGCCGTAAAATTCCACTTAGTTCAACTAAAATTCAATTAGCGGATTTTCAAAAAACCCCAATAAATATTAAAGGGAAGGTCACCCTTAAAGTTAATTATAAAGGGTTTAATGGCTTCTTAGACTTATTAGTCACCGAAGGCCATAGAACTAGTTTAATTGGTCTTAATTGGTTCCCAGCCCTGGGAATTTGGGTCGGGGGAATAAATACCATTAATAATAAGACCCTCAAATCTGTCTGCGATGAATTCGCAGACGTATTTGATGGGTCTTTAGGTAAATATAAAGGGCCCCCAATTAATTTTAATCTAGACCCGGCAGTAAAACCCATTAGGCTTAAGGCCCGACGGGTGCCTTTTGCCCTAAAGCAAAAAATCGAGGCCGAGCTCGAAAAGCTTGTAGGCCAAGGCGTATTAGAACCGGTAGAGGGTGGCTTGTGGGAAACACCAATCGTCACACCCCTAAAACCTAATGGGGATGTGAGGATTTGTGCTGATTACAAGGCCACCCTGAACTTAGGAATGAAAAAGCATGCTTACCCCGTCCCGACGGTGAAACAGGTCCTCGCGACGATCCAGGACGGCGCCATCTTTGCCAAGCTCAACTTGGCGCAGGCGTATTTGCAACTCACTGTTTCCAGGGAAGCTGCTGAAGCTCAAACTATTGTTACCCTCAAGGGGGCGTTCTGAGTCCACAGATTGCAATTTGGTATTGCAGCAGCTCCAGGCATCTTCCAGGAGGTGATGGAGAGGACTTTAAAGGGCATACCTGGTGTATGCCCTTACTTTGATGATGTCCTGATAGCTGGAAGAATTGAAGAAATTTTAGCTGAGCGTCTGGAACAGGTACTAGGGAAATTTAGAGAGGCTGGACTCAAATTAAAAAAGGAAAAATGCTGTATTGGAGTTAAATCCACTGAATTCTTAGGGTTTAGAATAGATGAAATGGGAATACACCCTACAGCTGAAAAAATTAAAGCAATTAAATTAGCCCCTGAACCTAAAAACAAGGCTGAATTACAAGCCTTTTTAGGATTAGTCAATTTCTATCACACATTCTTGCCACATAAAGCTGCTATCGCTGAACCATTACACAGACTATTAGATAGAAAAACCCCATGGCAGTGGCAAGAAAAACATAGAATCAGCTTTCAAACCTTAAAAGATATTCTATCTAGCCAATCCACGGTTACACATTTTATAGAGAACAAACCGATCTATTTAGCTTGTGATGCTTCACCTTATGGTGTGGGGGCTGTCATCAGCCACATGGATAGTCAGGGCAATCAAAAGCCAATTGCATACTATTCCAGGACGCTTACCAAAGCTGAACGGAATTATGCACAGATTGATAGAGAAGCATTAGCTATCGTGGCAGGAGTAAAAAGTTCCATGATTACCTTTATGGTAGGAACTTTACCATATTCACTGACCACAAACCATTACTGGGACTGTTTACCACTGATAAACAGACACCCCAAATAATGTCTCCCAGGATGCTGAGGTGGTCAATTTTCCTCTCTGCATATTCATTTTCCTTGCAACATAGACCTGGTAAGGAAATGGGTCATGCGGATGCTCTTAGCAGACTACCTTTAACTAACACTGATGGTGACCCTGCGCCGGTAGGACAAATTCTGTCACTACACGAAATACCTGAATGTCCCTTAACAGCTAGAGAAATAGCTGAGGCCACTAAAAAGGACCGTATTCTCAATAGGATTATGACCTGGGTACTAGGTGGATGGCCAAGTAAAAACCCGGACCCTAACTACACTCCATATTTTAGAAGGAAAGATGAATTATCATCTCACTTGGGTTGTATATTGTGGGGTAACCGAGTTGTCATTCCTGAACTTCACAGGAATACTGTTATAACAGAATTACATGAAGGTCACCCAGGGATTGTCCGCATGAAGGCATTAGCCAGAAGTCATTTGTGGTGGCCGGGGTTAGACAAGGCAATAGAAGAGTGTGTTTCAGGGTGTTATCAGTGTCAGCGCTCTAGGCCTGAACAGGCACACGCGCACACGCATAAGTGGGAAATGGCCAGGAATCCATGGTCTCGGATTCACATTGATTTTGCGGGGCCATTTCAAGGCCTGACCTTCCTAGTTGTGGTGGACAGCTTCTCCCGGTGGTTGGAGGTTGTGCCTGTTACTTCTATGTCATCTGCTAGAACAATACAGGTTTTGAGGGGCCTCTTTGCCACTCATGGGTTACCTGATGTGATTGTATCTGATAATGGGCCCCAATTCACCTCTGCTGAATTTCAGGATTTCCTCAAGGCCAACTCGATTAGACACGCAACATCGGCACCCTTCCACCCTTCCACCAACGGCTTGGCTGAACGCAACGTTGGAACCACTAAAGACGCCCTGAAGCGAATCATCCGCGGCGACTGGCACCAAAGACTTGCAGACTTCTTGCTGACTCAACACACAACCCCGTGCACGGCTACCGGGAAGAGCCCTGCGGAAATGAGGTGGGGCAGACGGCTAACCACTAAACTGGACAGGTTACACCCTGACAGACTACCCTCAAGTGCAGAACCTGACATCCCAAACAGATCCCTCAACATTGGAGACTTAGTTTGGGCCAGAAACTATGGACCGGGGGACAAATGGGTTCCAGGGGTAGTCACTGACATAACGGGGCCGTTGTCTTACACCATTGAGGGGGAAGGGAATAGAGTAAGCAAAAGACATATTGATCAACTAAGGAAGAGGGTTCCCGAAAGTGTGTCAGTTAATGGGGGTCAAATCGAACACAGGGGTGATACTGCATCTTGGCTTAACCAACATGACTCATCAGCTAGTGGGGGGGAAGTGGAAACTCAACCCAGGTTAGCTGTAGCAACTCCACAGAATAGTCAAATTGATTGGGAGTTGTTTGCTATGGAAAGGCCAGCAGTACCTGTACAACAACAACAGCAACATCATCATCATCAACAACAACAACAGCCACAACAGCAACAACAATCAGCTATTAGAGAATCTTCAGAGCCAGTGACCCAAAATTCTAGGCCCATAACAATCAGCCAGTCTGTTAACAATGATGTAAGTTGCAAGTCCAATAGATCCACATCAAGGGTCCACAAGCCACCAAAATACTTGAGAGATTACGTCAACAAATAACATCAACTGGGGGGAAGGGGTGTTGTGTCAGTAGCTTATTTGCAAAAGGTTTCTTTGAAGCGGGAAGCCCGGTTGCAATTATTGGTTAATGTTTTAACGGCGGGAAATTCCGGGCTGGGGATTGGATACAGTTCAAACGGCCCGAGTATATAAGCCGGAGTTATTCTGACAGTTGACAGTTGACATATGTGTATTAATAAACGTTCTTACTGTTAAACCTCACTGAGTCATTCGTCTGTCTGAACCTAACAGTACTTGCTTTCCTTACATAATTATTATGTTACAAAAAGTATTGGGAATGCTGCAGGTTAAGAAAGTTTGGCCTATTCATACGATGCTTCCTCCACCTCCAAGAAAAAAAAAGATTTTGGCAAATTTAGCTTCAGTTTTCCTCTTGGTCTAGAAATCAACTAAGTGACCTGGTTTACACATTTTCCTAAACTGTAGTGTAATTGGTTTAAACGGTATGGTTTTAAATCATGGTTTATAGTTTTATTATGAAAACCCAACAATTGAATCCCAATTGAAGGAACCATTACTTAGCATAATATACTAATCTAGACATGTCAAACACAAGGCCCGGGGGCTGGATCCGGCCCGCGAAGTGGTTTCATGTGGCCCGCAAAGCCATCTTGGAAACAGTGAGGGAACGGCCCCCACTGCCTTGGCCCTGGCCCAGAGACCCTCCTTCTGCCAGAGACCCTCAGATCTGTCCCACTGCTGCCCAGGCCCCCATAGGCACCTTGATGTGAACGATGTAGAGCTGGCCATGCCCACCCAGTAGGCCATACGCACTCTAGCCACGCCCACCCAGTTGGCCACGCCCACCCTGGCCATACTCACCCGGCCCCCTGAGGGCAACCGCAATGCTGATGCGGCCCTCAATGAAATTGAGTTTGACACCCCTGTACTAATCTGATCAGACAATGGAAGCAAATTGCTGGAATAGTTCACTTACTTAAGTGATTTATTTGGTTTCAGCTCAGTGCAGATATTTAAACTTGGTCAATACACAAAAGTAATTTAAGCAAGCAAATTAACTGAAATATGTGAATCCAGTCATACAATCTCAGTTTAATCTGTTCAGTATTATAATTATTGCAAAGCTGCTTTAAAAATTGCAGGATGGTTACTAAATACATGGCATGGGGCCGGAGTACCTCAGGGAACATCTGCTGCCGGCATCAAGCTCCCTGCGTTCCCACAGAGAGGGCCTCCTCAGGGTGCCACCGGTCAGAGAATGCCGACTGGTGGCCCCCAGGGGGAGATCTGTGGGCGCCCCGGAGCTATGGAACCAGTTACCGGTTGAGCTCCGGACGGCGCCCGATCTGCGCTCCTTTCGCTGCGATCTGAAAACATACTTGTTCGAGCAAGCCGGCCTGGCCTGAGGGGGGATTGGTGGGGTTTTTTATCATTTTTATTGTGGTTTTTACTATGTATCAATTGTATTTTAATCGGGCATGTATTTAATTATCTTTTAGTTTTTGTAAATTTCTGTATTTTATTCTTGCCCTGTACACCGCCCTGAGTCCTCCGGGAGAAGGGCGGTATAGAAATATTAATAAATTAAATTAAATTAAATTAAATAAAAGGTAAGTAAGCAGCTTACAGATGTTGTCTTGTTTACTAGCCTGAGATTTACCAATCACAGCCAATAGTAGTATGGACACATTTATGCACTTCAAACTACAAGTTGATGAGCCAAGATTTTGCTCTAAATGTCAAAAGAGTTTATAGCCCTTCAGTTTTAACTTGCTCCTGCTTTCTGGGGTTCTGGATCCTTCCTCCCACAAATATAATATATAATTATATAGTATAATATAATTAAAAGGGGAAACTAATTAAGATAATTAAGGAGTATAATTAAGAAGGGGAAAGTAATTTTGTTGTCAAACCGGTATTTTTAATCATGTGCTTGCCTATCAGTTATAACTAGCCTGGAGACTGATGGGCGATAGGATCAGCGTCTCATTCTCATGTTGCTTCAAATTCGCTTACTCCCCAAAACTGAGCAGGGACGCTCTTCATATTTCGCACTTCGCTAGTGAAAAGAGGGATAGGGACAGAGATTGCAAACGGCGGGTTCTACTTTCTTCACAGTTTGATGCACTTAGCAGAGTCACTTCTTCTTTGGTGTAAGAATTAATAACTTCCAAAGTTGAAATAGCGGCGCCAGAAATTGGTATTTTTCCCGGGCATCGTTGCAACAAGAATAACTCAACAACGCCTACAAAGGAGAGAAGTTCGGGCCTTTTCCAGTTGCTGTCCTCGGAGATTATCAGGAGTTTCGTCACCGCTGCAGCCCCGTCGCGGGTAAGTCACGGAAGGCCCGGGCAGCACGGAACGAAGGTGGCGCCCACTCTTTGCGCTTCCTCGTAGGCCATCTGTGACGTCGGCCGGGAGAAGAGCAGGCCTTCCTACTTTCCGGGATCCCGGGAAGGAAGGGGCTTCAAGGCTTTCTTTTCACGTATAGATTTAGGCTGGAGATTGATTGGGGATAGGACCGGCGTCCTATCCTCAATGTTACTTAAAATCCTTTTTCTCCCCAAAATTGAGCTGGGAGGATCTTCGTACTTGTATTTGTCGCTAGTGAAAAGAGTGACAGGGATTTGTGTGGCTTCCCACTCACGGAGAATGAAATCTTCAGATTAAAGAAGGCAGCATTTTGCCCCCATCCCTTCGGGGAAGTGCTCTTTTTGCAGCGCGAAGAGATTTATTTTTTTTATCGCGCTCTCGATGCCTGTGCAATCGGCAAGCATCAACACGAGCATTCACCGCAGTGCAGAGAAATAAGTAAATTTATAACACTTCCTAATTCCCTGGAGCGGCTAAAGGGTAGACTTAATCCAATGTACATGTTTATTTGTAATGTTTGGGCTCCACGTTCTCTCTGCAGCCGGAGCGGATTGTCTGGCTACCATAGCTAGACAAGAAAAGCCCCGTGTTTTAAGTACCTCTTCGGACTTCAGCGCGATAGGGTAACCCGAACCGATGGGTTTAATTTTTAGTAGCCATGGAAAACAATCCTGGTTTTTATTTGAACGCTCATATATCCTGTTTCCCATAATTGAAGTAGAATTGGGATTTCCTGTCTCTATATTTTTTTTCTTCCTGTTTTTTAGACTCTGCAAGGACTCATGCAGTTTTATTTTTAGGAGTGGTTTGCTGTTGGCTCCTTCCTAGGACGGAGAGAAAGTGACTGGCTCAAGGTCACCCAGCTGGTTTTGTGCCTAATACCGTACTAGAAATCATGGTCTCCTGCTTTTTAGCATGGTGCCTTAATCCCTACACCAGAGTGTCTCTCATGTTTGCATTACATCTAGTCATAGTCATATCTTATTGAGTTCTAGGTTCTGTGACTGCATGACTGTCTGAACCATAACCTGATCCATAGATCAGGATTTCGGGACACACTGAACAACACTGTAATTAGCTAATACGTCGGTAAAGGTAAAGGTTCCCCCGCACATGCGTGCTAGTCGTTTCTGACTCTAGGGGCCGGTGCTCATCTCCATTTCAAAGCCGAAGAGCCAGCGCTTGTCCGAGGACATCTCTGTGGTCATGTGGCTGGCATGACTAGATGCCAAAGGCGCATGGAACGCTGTTACCTTCCCACCATAGTGGTCCCTATTTTTCTACTTGCATTTTTACGTGCTTTCGAACTGCTAGGTTGGCAGAAGCTGGGACAAGTAACAGGCGCTCACTCTGCTACGCGGCACTCGGGATTCAACCTGCCAAACTGCTGACCTTCTGATCGACAAGCTGAGCATCCTAACCCACTGAGCCACCCTATAATAGGTCTGTACAGAGGGCCAAAATAAAGCGCATTTTAGCTGTACTTTCCCTGAGCATCCTTGACTGGCCACAACAATTGATATGACCCCAGTAAAAGACACATTTGGGTTTAGGTCAGTGTTTCTCAACCTTGGGAACTTGGAGTGGTGTGGACTTCAACTCCCAAAATTCCCCATGCTCGCTGGGGAATTCTGCAAAGCTTAACGTTCCCAAGGTTGAGAAACACTGGTTTAGGTGGTCCCTGTAAGACACTACATGTGTACTCCAGTGTACTCAGAATAGTATTTTGCCCTTTGAATCTGCAAAAACCTGGCTCAGTGTTTTTTTTTTTGCCAATAGCTACTTTCACATATGCTTGGCATGGTAAAGTTTTTACCTGCAATTTTTCTATGCCAAAATGTTATTGAGAAAGCACATTGAGCTTAATGAAATCATATAGCTAGTAGTATTATACATTAGCAGTACCAGTGGCAATTTTTTCAGGTGTAACATCTGCTGTCTCTTTCAAGTTATTTTTCATGCATTTGCACAGAACTTTTCTACTGAACTAACGTCATAGCAATATACAATACTTTCTTTTTCTCTCTCTTCTCCGTAGCAAGCAAGCATTTTGAAAAGAATGCTGACCAAAGAACTTTTGAAGTTTGACCTACTTATTAGTATTTGCAGACCCACACATAAGCACAAAAAAACCCATATTCAGCAGGAACTTGGCAATGTTTAACTGTGAAGATAATAGCTGCCATTAAAGATTAGCAATACCAGCTGCTTTAAGTTTGGGGAGATTTTGGAAGTCAGGGTAAAGCAGAGGCAACTGATTGGGTAAACTTTTGAATTGTACTAAACCATCAGATTAATGATTGAAATTCTGCTGAACTGAACAACCAAAGGTCTATAATTAGCTTCTATTGAAGTCTATAAGGATATCCAGTTTTGGCCAATTTCAGGTAACATTTGTGTTTATTCCTTGATTGCTTTTAGAGAAACAAGACACAATGTCACCTGTCAAAGTTGAATGTGTTGTGCCAGTTAACTGCGAGATTGGAGAATCGCCTTTGTGGGAGGAAAAAGACAATTCCCTTCTTTTTGTAGACATAACCAACCAAAAGGTCTATAGGTGGCATTCTCTCACTAAAGAAGTGGAAAGTATTTCTGTGGGTAAGTAAAACAGTTTCATTTTAATAAGCTAAATGTTTCCCTTTATTCTTGAACATCTAATGTTCTAAAGCTTAAGTGATAGAAGCATGTTAATAGTTGAATACCACTAAAAACCAGCATGGTGTCGTGGGTGGTGGATCAGGCTGGCTGTTGCGAAACACTACATGACAACTTTCAAAGGAAAGTTAGCAAAATTGTTAGGTGTACAGTTATTTTTTGTTACTACCATTTCTTCTTTCCTTCTAATCCCTTTAATGTGGTTTCCAGATGCCCCAGTGAGCACTGTATCACTTCGTAAATCTGGTGGCTACATTATTACACGGGGAACCCAGTTTGCAGCTCTGGACTGGGAAAAAAAGTCTGTTACCACCATTACTGGTGTGGAGAAGAATAAACCCAACAACCGATTCAATGATGGGAAAGTGGATCCTGCAGGAAGACTAGTTGCAGGTAACTAGGTCTTAATTCAATCTATAAAAAATTATTCATTTTTTTCTCCTCAAGAAATTGTATCTTTTGTAAGATGGTAGTTTCTAGTTCCATTCAGTAGAACCTTGATCTCTGCTGCTGCTTCCATAGGCAGGGCTGAGTTGCTGAGGAGAAAATGAGGTCCTACATTTACACTTCCATAGCATTAATCATACATATTATTTGAGGAATGGACTTGGCAAATGATGAAGAATGTATGACAATCTCTAAATCAAATGCTGTGGCTTATGTACTTGTATCACAGTATAAGACTCATCATATAATGGTAACATTTTTAGGATAATGTCATTGTGGGACATCCTTTTGGTGTCACTGTGGTTTGCTGCAAATTTCATTAACCATCACACTGATGATCAGGATATGTATCAGTTCTGCCCCTATTATAGTAACTTGCTGTGGTGTGTGCACATGATCCTATCTGCCTACTGAGTTCCAAGTGCTGGATATGTGTACATTTTTCTTTTCTCCATAAAAACCTATTTTTAACTGGGATAGTTTATATTTTAATTTTGGAATCAATTGTTTTAATTTTAAAATCTTCCCAGTACATTTTTTCTCAAACTTAACCAGGGACTATTTCTATCAACACAGAAAATTTCAACAAGCAATATTTTTTTTAGGTATTAAATTGTTAATTTACAAGGTACTTGTAATTTGTCTCACATGTAATCTACTTCTGCATAACAAACCCATCTTCTATTCTCCCCCCCTTACCCTGGTTTAAATCCTATAGTTTATCCAATCCAATCAATCAGAATATAGATGGAAGGGACCTTGGAGGTTTCTGTTCCAACCGTTGGCTCAAGTAGAATACCCTATATCATTTCAGATAGGTGACTGTCCAGTCTTTTCTTAAAAACCTCTAGTGATAAAGCCCCTACAACTTCTGAAGGCATCCGTTTCACTGGTTAATTGTCCTTACTTTTAGGAAGTTTCTCCTTAATTCCATGTTGCTTCTCTCCTTGATTACTTTCCATCCATTGTTTCTTGTCTTGCCTTCTGGTGCTTTGGAAAATAAGTTGACCCCCTCTTCTTTGTGGAAACCCCTCAAATACTGGAATATTGCTATCATGTCACCCCTGGCCAGTGACGGGATTCAGCCGGTTCATACCACTTCGGCAGAACTAGTAGCTAATTATTATTTTAAAACAAGTTTTCTTGATTTTTCAGTTAAAATCTACGTATTTAGAAAGCATCATGATGACTGGGTAATTAGAGATTCAGTAACAGAGTTTTCAGTACATAATTCAGGTTACATTATCAAAACATCCTTCTCAATTTACCTTAACAATTCATACAACCAGTTTAAACTAATAAATGTCTAGAGATAGCATGGTCAGTTGAAAAATTTGTCAATTCAATTTCTTTGGGATATATCTATGTCCTGTTATTAAAGCTTACCTAATTTTAATTTTAATTATATTATTCAAACTTAGCCTTTAACATCCCAAATAATATTCACAACCCAAATTTCCCTTATTTCATTACAGCAAAAACTATAGCATCTAACTTGTACACAGTGTCTGAGTAGCTATGTTCTACCTAATAAACATTGTCTGTTTCACATCCTAATACATCACACGTTACTGACAGGACCACAGCCTATGTTTATCAGTCTACAACTATTTATACACAACCAGATTCTGTTTTAAATTTTAGCTAATTCTTAATTTTTAGATAGAATAATCAAACGTCTTTTAACATCAAACGTGGGATCTATAAACCAAATTTCCATTATGTCAGTGCACAAATTATAATGTCTAAAATAAGCCTAATAGATACATAAACACATTCTAGTTCTATCTCATAAACATTTTCTATTTTAGATCCTGATAGATCACTGATTACTGAAAGGATATCCTTTAATGGTTCTCTAAGAACTCTTTAAATCTAACTCTGGCTTTTTTTTTGCCAGTCAGGTTTCCAGACCAAGGCCTTTGAATTGCCAGATAGGTCTCCCTTCACTCCAATACATATTATTTGAATCGAAGGAGGCCATCTAGCCATCAGTGGTCCACAAAATCCAAACCATTTCTAATCATTATGTTGTTGCCCTGTTAGTTCTAGTCTCTGTATTTGCTCTAAAAACTTTATCTTCAGTTCGGTCTGGATTCCTCTTCCATCTGGGTTCATCTGCTTTAAGTAAAGAGTCTTATCCAATTTTGTAATTAATGCTTGGCTATCCAGGCTTTCAGGAAAGTGTCTTTGCTGATCTTCCACGTCCTCTATGTTAGCATCACTATCTTGCACATTAAGTTATCCGATAGTATGCTGTTGATCCTTAAGGTTATTTGCCATAGTGATAGTTTCTTGTACTTTTAAAGTTGTCGGTTCTTTGGATAGTTGTTGCTTATATTCCTCTGTCTCAATAGTAATATCTTCCAATTTTGTTATATTCTGAAGTGTAAATTCTTTAGTTGCAGTCTGGGTTTCAATTTGTGACTTAGGTTTGGCATGTAAATTATTAAATCTGAAAGTAGACATCTCAGTGACTCTGTAGATTGTTTCAAGTATAAGGTTATAGTCAAGCGAGGCTTGTGGCTGATCCTTCTCCATTTTGTAATAATTATAAATAGTCCTTGGTGGAGGCTATTTTTCAAACAAAAATCAGTAATAGTCCACCTCCACAAGTCTAAGCCAAATTCATCTCCTGCTGCTTCAGGTTTTTATCTTAATGCCAAGGTCAGTCCAAAATGTAAGCAAGCTTGTTTGCCAATAGTATTCACTAGATATACCCAGAGTACTTCAAATCCTTTTCAGACAGTATCTATTTATTTATTTTTTGTCCCCTTTTTTAGACTAATAAGTAGAATAGTACATTTCTGTAAATACTGTATAGGAACTTTGGGCCAAAAGTAGAAAGGCAGTAAGTCCAATAAATCAGTATAATTTAGTAGAAGGCTTTTTCTTTTCTCTCCCAATGTAGACAAAGGCCACTCTTAAGGAGGGTGGGAGAAAAGAAATCCTGTCCCTCTCTCCTCGCAGGGAGAAGCAAATTTGAGAAACTTTTGGCAGGGAAAGTAGACAATTAGGAAAACAAGAAGGCAATTCTCACCCAGTTTTCAAGTGCTTTCAAGTGCTTTGTTGTGCTTTTGACTTTGGCAGGAAACAGCTAAATGATGGGCCATGGGAGTGGCCGATCCTTTCTTCTTCGTTTTGGAGAGTAGCTCCAAGCTGACAGGAGGGCCACTGCCCTTCTACTGCCAACTGGAGAGACCTCTCCCCCGCTCATTGCCCCTCCAGGGTGACTTTCGACTCCTTTACAGGGGGCCCCTGATGAAGAAATCCAGACAGCATGAGGAGCGATTCCCTCATGTGTCTGGGAGCACTGAAAGTCCGGAACCGGAAGCCTGAACTGGTAGCTAATTTTTTGTTGCCTAGCCCAGAATGGACTTCCGGAAGCAGCATCCACACAGAGTTGTTCACATATTTGAATTCCACCACTGCCCTTGGTCCTTCTTTTCTCTAGACTGGCCATATCCAACTCCTGCAACTGTTCTTCAGATGTTTTTTTTCTCCAGACCTTTAATCATCTTGGTTGCTTTTCTTTGCACTTTTTCCAAAGTCTCAATAACTTTTTTGTAATGTGGTGGCCAAAACTGAATGCAGTATTCCAGGTGTGATCTTACTAAGGCTTTATAAAGCGATACTAATACTTCATGTGACTGTTTCCTAATCATTTATATGTTGAAAGAAACCTTTTTAAAATTATATTTGACTTTTGTAGCAAGACTTTGTTTATTCTGAGCCTTTGCTTTCCTGACTTCATCTTTGCAGATTCTGGCTATCTGCTGATATTCTGCATTAGTTATGTTTCTTTCTTTCCATTTTTTGTACTTATCCTTTTTGTCTTTCAGTTTATCACAGATGTTTGTGCAACCATGCTGATTTCTTCTTAGATTTCTTGTTTTTCAGTAGTATTGTGTTGGACTAGGGCACTAGGCTTTTATGATAATATTTTTCTGTGTTTTCCATGCTTCTTAAGTTGTTTTCCTTTTTAGGATTTTTATCCATGAAATTTTACTTAGGCTTTCTCTAAGTAAAGACAACCAGTTTAACACACTGGTTGGATTACCGTATTTTCCAGCGTATAGGACGACTGGGCGTATAAGACGACCCCCAACTTTTGAGATGATTTTCAAGATTTTTCGTCTTATACGCCGGAAAATCAGCAAGTCCGGGAAGGCACGCCCTCCCCTCTCACTGTGGAGGAAGCAGGGCAGGCTGGCGTCTGGCGGGAGCCGGCAGGGCAGTCCTGCGCACGCGTGCGCTCCCCGGCTCCTAAGGAGTCCTCGGGGAGCCATGGGAGGCGCCTCACACTCTTCCCTCTTGAGGCAGCATCGGCGGAGCCGTCCAGCATCGGGCAGGAGCCGGCAGGGCAGTCCTGCGCACGTGCGCACTCCCCGGCTGTTAAGGAGCACTCCTGCCCTGCTTCCTCCACAGTGAGAGGGGAGGGCGTGCCTTCCCGGGCTCGCTGACTTGCAGCCAAGCCGGAGCCGAAAGGGGCTTTTCCTTCCACCCACCCTTTGGAATAGACGCAAGAGCTCCCGGGGTCTGGCATTTGCTAGGGGAAGGGGCTGAGAGGCTCTTGGGAAGGGAGAGTCACATTGGAGGGGGGACTGGACTAAGGAGGCTTGAAGTTGCTTTGCAAGAACGGGGGTGCTTGATTGATTTATGTACTATTTTCTGGCGTATAAGACGACTGGGCGTATAAGACGACCCCCCAACTTTTGAGATGATTTTCATGGGTTAAAAAGTCTTATATGCTGGAAAATACGGTATATTCTATTGCTTGTGTTTGCATTATATTGAATTCCAATATGACGTGGTAACTGTCGCCCAAGGTTTTGGTAACATCAACTCTATCACTTCTTCTCTATTAGTAAGAATTAGGTCCAGTATAGTTTTTCTTCTAGTTCCTCATCTACCTTTTGGATGACACAGATGTCAGCTAAAGTTGGTTAGGAATCTGTTTGATCTCCCACTTGCTGCTGAGTTTGTCTCCCAGTTAATATCAGGATAGTTAAAGTCTCCCATTACTACTGTACTATGTTTCCTACATACATTTATTAATTGGTTAGTGAAGAGTTCATCTATTTCTTCTGCTTGGTTGGGTGGCCTGTAGTATACTCCTATGGTAATGCCATTTCCCCCCTTTTATATTGACCATATGGATTTTAGGAGGTTTTCATCCTTGGTTTTGTGTATTTCTGTAGAGTTGGAGTGATCTTTTACATATAATGCAACTCCACCACCTCTTTTGTTAGGTCTCTTTCTTTTGAATAGTTTGTATCCTTCCATCAGCACATTCCAGTTGTGAGTTTCATCCTACCAAGTTTCAGTAATGGCAATTATATCATATCTGCCTTCATGTACTAATACTTCACCCTGTTTGTTCCCTAAACTTTGAGCGTTAGTGTATAGGCAAGTGAGTCCTTTATTGGTCTTGGGTATATTTCTTATAACTCCTACTTTGTAACTGGGTTTTACATCCTTTCCATCACTCTCTATTTCATTATGTTTTTCTTTTTTCTCTTTACTCTCTTCCTCTTTATGTGATTGATTATCTAGTCCAGGGCTTTTCACCCTTTTCACCGATTGTACCACTTTTAGGATATGACAATATCCGAGTACCACCAGTCACCTAGCAAGGTGTCAAAAACTTGATGACCAAAAAAAGGAAAAAAGTGATAAAGTACAAGTAGTCGACTTACAACAGTTTGCTTAGTGACTGTTCGAAGTTACAACAGCACTCAAAAAAGTGACTTATGACCATTTTTCACACTTATGACCATTTCAGCATCCCCAGGGTCATGTGATTTACATTCAGATGCTTGGCAGCTGATTCATATTTATGATGGCTGCAGTGTCTCAAGGTCATGTGATCCCCTTTTGTAACCTTTTGACAAGCAAAGTCAATGGGGAAACTAGATTCACTTAACAACCTTTTATATCAGGGGCGTCAAACTCAATTTTGTTGAGGGCCACATTAGCATTGTGGTTACTGTGGTGGGGGTCCTTCCTTCCTTTTTCCCTCCCTCCCTTCCTTCTTGCCTCCCTCCTTCTCATTCCCATTTCCTTCCTTCCTCCCTCCCCTCCTTTCCCTCCTTCTCTCTTTTTTAAACTTTTTATTAATTTTCCAATAATACAATTATATCTTGAAAAACAACGTGGTGTCTGGCTTACAATAATTCCATTACATACATATGTGTATTAATTGTTGTTAGTTGCGAAGTCGTGTCCGACCCATCGCGACCCTATGGACAACGTTTCTCCAGGCTTTCCTGTCCTCTACCATCTTCTGGAGTCCATTTAAGCTCACGCCTACTGCTTCAGTGACTCCATCCAGCCACCTCATTCTCTGTCGTCCCCTTCTTCTATTGCCCTCAATCTTTCCCAGCATTAGGCTCTTCTCCAGTGAGTCCTTCCTTCTCATTAGGTGGCCAAAGTATTTGAGTTTTAGCTTCAGGATCTGGCCTTCTAAAGAGCAGTCAGGGTTGATCTCCTCTAGGACTGACCGGTTTGATCGCCTTGCAGTCCAAGGGACTCGCAGGAGTCTTCTCCAGCACCAGAGTTCAAAGGCCTCAATTCTTTGGCGCTCAGCCTTTTTTATGGTCCAACTTTCACTGCCATACATTGCAACTGGGAAGACCATAGCCTTGACTATACGCACCTTTGTTGACAGGGTGATGTCTCTGCTTTTTAGTGTGCTGTCTAGATTTGCCATGGCTTTCCTCCCAAGGAGCAAGCGTCTTTTAATTTCTTGGCTACAGTCCCCATTTGCAGTGATCTTGGAGCCCAGGAAAATAAAATCTGTCACTACTTCCATTTCTTCCCCATCTATTTGCCTGTGTATTAATACAAATCTCCAATTGTTACAGCCAATATTTCTTCTCTTTTTTCCTTTAATACATACTGTCTCTTCTTATTCCATCCATCAGCTACTTAATAGCTTTCTTACATTTATCAATAATTTTACATGTCTTATTTATTTTGACATTCCATCTTTTGGACCATCAATAACCTTATAAATTTTCCCAGCTTTAGTTTTGCATTAATATTTAAATTAAACGTTTAATATTTATCATTTCCAAATTTTTATATGACCCCAGTTCTCTTTATCACAATTCCCCCACCCTCTAGTGTTCCAGATTCATATCTTGTCTATCTCATTTCCATATCAACAGATTAGTAATACAATGTAATATTTTTATTTTCATTATAATTTCCAAATATTATAGGTTCAATAATCAAGATTTCTCCCATTTCAGCATTTAATACATCATCTCTCTTCTTCATGTCCACTTTCTCATATTTTAGCTTTTAATTTTATTCTTTTCACTACGTCAAAACATATTAATTACGTTATATCACTCTTAACATATACCATATATACTTGAGTATAAGCCGAATTTTTCAGCGCACTTTTTGGGCTGAAAAATCCACTTCGGCTTATACTCCAGTGAACAAAAAAAGAAAGAACTTCCACCCCCCAGTTTGGAGAGCTGCTGCTTTCATCAAACATGGACGAAGGCAGCAGCTCTCCAAACGGGCTGCGGCGGTTTGGAGAGCTGCGCGTGCAGCTCCGCCGCCACCTCTGCAAGCCTCCGCTGAGAGAATGGGGTGGTGGAAGCTTGCCACCCATTTTCTCGGCGAAGACTTCTTTCGGGGGATGCAGCCTCTGTCACCCCCTTCTCTCAGCTGGGCAGCTGAGAGAAAGGGGCGGCAGAGGCTGCATCCCCCGAAAGAAGTCTTCGCCGAGAAAATCTCAGCGCCCATTTTCTCGGCGAAGACTTCTTTCGGGGGATGCAGCTTCTGCCGCCCCTTTCTCTCAGCTGCCCGGGCAGCTGAGAGAAAGGGGCGGCAGAGGCTGCATCCCCCGAAAGAAATCTTCGCCGAGAAAATGGGCGCTGAGACGCCTCATTCTCTCATCTCAGCGCCCATTTTCTTGGCGAAGACTTCTTTCGGGGGATCCAGCCTCTGCCGCCCCCTTCTCTCAGCTGCCCTGGCAGCTGAGAGAAAGGGGCGGCAGAGGCTGCATCCCCTGAAAGAAGTCTTTGCCGAGAAAATGGGCGCTGAGACGCCTCATTCTCTCGCTCAGCGGAGACTTCTTTCGCGAGATCCAGCCTCTGCCGTGCTGCACCGAGAGAACAGCAAGCCGCCCCATTCTCTCGGCGGAGCACTCCACCTCCCCATTCTCTCGGCGGCTTGCCACCCCGTTCTCTCATCTCAGCAGAGACGTCTTTCGGGGGATCCAGCCTCCAGCTGCTGCATTTCCCAGCCTCGGCTTATACTCGAGTCAATAACTTTTTCCAGTTTTTGGGGGTAAAATTAGGGGTCTCGGCTTATGCTCGAGTTGGCTTATACTCAAGTATATATGTTTTAATCACCTTTATCTAACCTTTATAAACAACTCAATATCTCAACTATTGACATTCACGCATCTAGATTTTAATTAGCCAACATTTTTCTTTATCTTTATCTTCACATCTTAACAATATCTCATGTTCAAGATACGAGTCTTGTCTACTTAGATATATTCTATTTTAAACCTCCTAGATATCTTCACACTCCATTCTTCTTTAGTCTTATTCTGGCTTTTTTTCTTTGCCAAATCATCTTCCATGTCCTTGCTTCAGGATCGTCAAAGAGTTCTTGTATTATTATGTCATATTGAGATGACCATCCAGTCATCATTTTTGAAAGGTTAAGAGGTCTGGCAGGACTACAAGTTATTTTCAATATAGCAGAAATTTGTTTTTGCATTTCTGGTCTTCTGTAGTAATGAGTTGAATTGAAAACTTTTAAAGTTTCCCCCCCCCCCAGTAAATAAAAAACAGAGCTAAAACTCTCACAGCTGGTGTTCAAGGTCACATGAGTCTTATCTTATTTCCTGAACTGTCTTTAAGAATAGTAAATTGCAATTTCAGGTTTAGCCACAAGATGTCACTCCAGAGTTTAAGGAATTCCTTTCAATCTCAAAGTTATTTCAATCATTTTGGAGTTTTTTTTCTTCTATTTTAAGGGGAAAAACCCAGACTTTCAAATAAAAATAGAAGGTAAAAAGTAGATAATCAAAAATCTTTTAATCCACAAGCTTTAGAAAATAAAGTGCCAATTGAGATGCAATTAACATTTTCAAAAAAGCTCCCCTGTATGTTCAGTAGCCGCTGTTTCTAGAGGGAGGGCTAAAATCCCCCTTCCCTCTCCACAGGGGGGAAAGTACTTTAGCAGCTTAAATAGGTACAAAAAAGCAGTTAGGATTTAAGAGAGGTAGATCAGTCCTTTCCACACTGCGTTGAAGTTGCCAGATGGTGAGTGTGACTTTGGCTGTCTGCAGCTTATGGACGAGCCATATTTCTATGGCCGGTCCTTTCATCCGCCTATTTGGAGGGATCACCAGCTCCAATGGGAGAGTTGCTTCTCTCCCACAATCCAGTGAGATCCCCTCCTTGCTGGTTGCCTTTTCGGGTGACTTTTGGCCCTTTTCAGGGCCCCCCAGCGATCTAAAACTGAATGGGGGAGAGAAAGTCTCCCAGCCATCCATGGCGGCTGCATGGCAAACTGCTCTTTCCCTCCTTCTCATTCCCATCTCATTCCTCCCCTCCTTCCTCCTCTCCTTCTTTGCCTCCTTCTCATTCTCATCTCCTTCCTTCCTGCCTGCTTGCGCTGATCCTGGCACTTCTGCTGAGCGCTTCTGCTGACCCCTGATCGGCACTTCTTAAGGGTTGTCAAGGTTCAGCAGAAGTGCCAGGATCAGTGCCAGGATCCAGCTGATTGGCGCTTCTTTGGGGGTCAGCAGAAGTGCAGGATCAGCACCACGATCCAGCTGATCAGTGCTTCTTGGGAGCTCAGCAGAAGCACCAGGATCAGCGCCGAGATCCAGCTGATCAGCGCTTCTGGGGGACTCAGCAGAAGTGCTGATCAGCTGTAGCTGCATGTGCTGCTCCTGGGCTCCTGCCAAGCCCCAATAGCGCTGCAGAAGCACACGCCGATCCTGGGGCTCCTGCCCAACTCACTCATCCTTCCCCCCAAACAGGTGGCTTGCTCACTTGCCCTTCCCCTGAAAATATGCCGCTCACTAAACAGGCTGCTCGCTCATGCATCCTTTCCCCGAAAACATGCGGCTCACTAAACAGGCTGCTCACTCACGCACCCTTCACCCAAAAACACGCCTCTTGATAACACGCTGCTTGGTCACTCACTCTTTGCCTGAAAACATGCCGCTCGCTAAACAGGCCACTCATTCATTCACCCTTCGCCTGAAAACACGCCGCTCGCTAAACAGGCCACTCGCTCACACACCTTTCCCCCCAAAACATGCCACTCTGTAAACAGGCCGCTTGCTCACTCACCCTTCACCTGAAAACATGCCACTTGCTAAACAGGCTGCTCGCTCATGTGCCATTTGCCTGAAAACACGCCGCTCACTAAACAGGCCACTCACTCACTCACCCTTCCTCTGAAAACAGGCTGCTTGCTCTGTCTCTCCTCACTGCTTTGGTAAGAAAAGCCTCTTCTCTTCTCGCTCTTTCTCTTCCTCTCCCGCCAAAACCTGCCCCTTTTATACTTCTCTCCGCCCTCCTCCTCCTTTTTTTTCTGGGTGTGCTGGAAGCTCCAATTACCATGTTGCCACGTGCACTGATCCTAGGGCTTCTGCCAGCTCTGCAGCTCCAGTTGATCTCCAGATCTGTGCAGCACCACTTTAGCTGATTTCCTCCCCTGCTACACATGGCTGCGGGTTGCGTACCACCTTGCAAGTGCTAAAGTACCACTGGTGGCACACATACCATCAGTTAAAAAGCCCTGATCTAGTGGTTTTTGCTTGGAATTAGGTTCTAGAGGTGATGAAGATTGCCCCTTCTCCCCCCTCAATTTTAGTTTAAAGCCCTTTTAATAAGATGAGCCAGTTTTTTCCAAATATATTCTTTCTATTTCTAGTGAGGTACAGTCCATCCCTTGCCAGTAGCACTTCATGTAGGTAATACAGACCGTAGACTAGGAAGCCAAAGTTCTGTTGACAGCAGTTTTTAAACCAGTGGTTCATTTCTAAAATCCTTTGCCCCCTCATTGGATATTGGCCTTTTGTTGGAAGTAAAGATGAAAACATTGCTTGTTCTCTTAATTCTTTAATTTTCTTCCCTAGCTGTTCGTAATCTCATTATTGTTTTCAGATTCATTGTTGTATCATTGGTCCCCATGTGTAGAAGAATGGGGTTAATTATTTTAGTAAGGTGCTGAGTTATATCTTTGATTTTTGCTTCAGTGAGACAATATATCTCCCTAGATTGACTGCCTGGTCTGCAGACTATGGTTTCTGTTGCCCTAAGAACTGAATCTCCTATCACCAATGTTCACCTTTTTTTCTTAGGGAAGTCGCAAGAATGCTGGGTTGTGCTTCTTTTTTTCAGAAACTATTGATGAATGCTCTTTTCTGTATATTTTCTTCCAGGGGGAAGCTATGAAAGCAGTTGTTCAGTTCCAGAGGGGCTTCATTGGAGTGCGCTAGGGTAGATAATAGGGGTTTTGCTCTTGGTTGTTTTTTTTCTTTTCTAAAAGTGACATGTTTCCATTAGTATTACCCTTTAGGTACATATGTAAGCTCATTTTTTATGGAAACTGTTTGTTCCCTATTGTGTTTTATTTTGGTGCAGTCTTCTTGTTTAGGTTTGGATTTTGCGATGTCACGTGGTCGCACAGAGAGACGGACACTAAGCTGGGTAGTAACTTCTTTATTGAGGTCAGGAACGAAGCTGGGGAAAAGGGTTTACCTGGCGTATTTTTATACCTGCCCAGGTGAATACCATCCAATGGATTCAAACCTGGGCTTCCCGCCAGTGCAGGTGGCCAATAGATTTAAACCCTGGCTTCCCGCCAGAGCTGACCATGCCCCGGAGCTGTCAGGCTTTCTCCATTCAGGCTTTCCCACCAAAACGGTTATAGCCTGGAGCTGTCCAGCCCCCTGCTGTGCTGACATGCTGTGTATGCTTTTAGTCGCATACACTACACCCCTTCCCCCATAGTGAGGGGTTAACCTCTGTTCATTCCATCTCCCATAACTATATACACTATTAACATATATATACAATATTTTTATTTGCTTATTTCTGTAGTTACTCTTCCACCTTCCACCCCCCTTAAGAACGCACATAGTCAGAGAGATAGCTTGGAGCCTTGTGGGGCCTGCTTGACCTCCTTGGGACTGGTTCCCTCGGTGGTGTGGTGCTGTCTCTTGTCTCTCTTGCTTGTTGTGGTTGTGGTGGATTGTGGGGTGTGTGTGTGTGTGTGTTGAGGTGCCTGGGGTTTGTGTTATGCTGGATTTTGGTTGAGTGCCTTGATGGTATAGCTGCGTCCTTACTTCGCTTGGGTCCGGTGATTGCGTGTTTTCCCTGTCGGTTTCCTGCCTGGAGTAGGGTTGCCTCTGTGACCCTCTGGTAACCCTCCTGGATGCTTGTGTTAGTGTTGCCTCTTCCTTCTCAGCCCCCAGTGTGTCCTCAAAAACCCTTTCAGGAGCCCTTTTCCTTAGCTTGTCCAGGTGCCTTTTCCACAGGAGTTCGCCCCTCCACCCTTACCTTGTAGGATAGGGGTCCTGTTTGATCTGGTATCTCACCTGGCACCCATGGGTGACCTGAGCTATAGTTCCTTGCCCAGATAGGGTCCCCAGTATTAAAAACTGTTTTGATATGACTTCCGGTGGCGACGCGACGCTGAAGACAGCCATCTCCGGGCTGTCCGCTCCGCAGCTTTGTTGTTTGATTGAAAACAGCGCCGATCAGCTGTTTAGGTGGATCTGAAGCCCCCTCCTCGGGAGAAGAGGAGGGGGTGAGGCCCCAGGTAGGGGTTGAGCTCTCCGGGGCCTCCTGAGCTGAAAGTTTGGGCGGCTGAAGGATCGAGCCCCCCCGAAGCCTGGGTTAGCTCCGAGCTGTGCAGCGTCTCTGCTCCGTGATTTTTGGAGCAGAGCCAAGCGTTAGCAACCACCCCTGCCAGAAGGAAAGACTCTTGAGTTTTAAGGAGCAGGCAGAGCGGTACAGGAGGTCAAGGTGAAGTGGACTTTTATCTTTACTCTCTAGCTCAATGGATTTTATAGCTTTAAAGTGAAAGTGTGCAACAAGTGAAAGTGGGGGAAGATCGCGGCTAAAACTTCCAAAGCTCTCCGGAGTACGGGGGCTTCCCCGGTGCAACAGACCTCGTTGCAAGCTTTGCTTCCTCCTGCACCTCCTCCGGCATTGACGCTTAAGGATTTACAAGATGCCTTTGAAAAGCATTCACAATTAATGTCGGATATGATGGATGAAAAGATGGAAAAGCTGGAGGAGAAATTGGAGGAGAAGATGGAAGAGAAGTTTAGAGCAATGAGGGCAGACATTTTGTCTACAATTGAAAGTGTGGCTGAATGTGTGCAACGTTTGGATGAAAAAGTGGAGGATCTTAGTCAAAAGAACTCTATATTAGACGTAAAGGTATTAGAGAATGAAAATATAAGGGACAAAATGGACGGAGAATTGAGCCTTGTCCAGTACCATCAGATGGAGTTTGCTATTAGAATCAGGGGCTTAAAAGAGAATCCTAAAGAAGATTTAAAGCAGCTGGTCTCAGAGGCTTTGGAAGCGGTACTGGGCCAGCCAGCATCTGAAATTGAGGGAAGTATGGATAAAATCTTTTGTGTAAATTCATGGATTGCAAGACAGAGGAAGCTACCTAGAGATGTGGTGGTCTACTTTACAAAGAGAGCAATTAGGGATGAAGTTATTCAAGCTGCTTACGATACTAAGTTTGTGGTTGCTGAGCAAGAAGTCCTGGTTTTAAAAGAGATTCCTCCAAAGATTTTAAGGAGAAGGAAAGATTTTGCATTCCTTGCACAGGAACTTAAGAAATGTGATATCAAGTTTAGATGGGAGATTCCAGTCGGAATGGTGGTGATGCACGAAGGTAAAAGACATCGTCTGGTTACTGTGACTCAGGCACGTGATTTTTATAGTAATGTGTTAAAAGCAACCCGCCTATCACTTTTGGAAGCTGCAAAGGGATATGGTGAGGGAAAGCCTAAACACACTGAAGGAATACAGACAGAGGAGAATGGTGCTGGAGGGGATCAAATTACAGTTTCATCGGCTGCTGCTGGAGAACAGAGGATGACGCGTGCCGCGTTAAGACGAGCGAGACAAGAGCAAGAGCAAGACCAGCAGAAAGTTATGGAACCTCCAAAGCGTACTTACAGTGAAGCTGTGGGAGGGGCGCGGCCTAAGGAAGTTACAGGGGTCCTGGCAGACGTGCTCCAGAAGCTTCGGGACGCCAAGAATGGCGACTAAATTTCTAACCTGGAATGTCAATGGATTAAATTCACCACAGAAGAGAAAGTTTTTCGATATTTAAAACAATTTAAGACTGATGTTATTTGCTTGCAAGAAACGCATATTAGGGTTATGGATCAAAAGTACTTATTGAACTCAAGGTTGGGTACGCAATTTATTGCTTCTGCAATGAATAAGAAAAATGGAGTGGTTGTCTATGTTAAGAGTACTCTGACAGCGGAACTAATTGAAGTAGATAAGCAAGGAACATATGTTATGATAGATTTGCTGCTAGAAGGTAAAAAAACGCTTTTAGTTGGACTGTATGCTCCTAATCAACAACAAGCTGACTTTTTTAATTTACTACATACAAAGGTCACCCAATTGGATTATAAATCTTTTATTTTTATGGGAGATTGGAATGGTGTCCTAGACGTACAGATGGACAAAGCTGGTTTTTTTAAGCGTGCCCCGAGTCATGCTAGATTGCCTAAATCTTTTTTTGAAATGAAGGATGATTTGGAATTGCGAGACATTTGGCGTGATACACATCTACATGAAAAGGATTATACTTTTTTTTCTGATAGACATCAATCTTTTTCTAGGATTGACTTTATATTATTGACCAATGACTTCTTTTCTAGGATCAAGAAGGTAAAGATCTGTGCAAGAACTATTTCTGACCATAGTCCAGTTTGGTTAGAGATCAACAAGGACAATAGAGATAGACGCTCCTGGCGCGTAAATGAGAATTTGTTTAGAAACCAGAGAAATGTGGAAGAATGTAAAAAGCAGATGAAGGATTTTTTTGAAATTAATATGAATAAGGATACCTCTATGGACATGGTTTGGGATGCTAGCAAAGCCTATATGAGAGGGGTGTTGATATATATGAACAATAAATATAGACGCAATTTGGAAGCTAGAAGGAAAGAACTGGAGAATGAAATTAGGGAAAAAGAAAAGGCCCTAATTTTGAACCCATTGGATGTGAAGATTAAGGAGGTCATTAACCTGTTAAGAGGACAATTTGATAAGTTGATGGCTGATCAGGTGGCAACTAATTTACGGTTTGCTAGGCATAATATTTTTTGCAATGCCAATAAGCCAGGTAGATGGCTAGCCTACAGGTTAAGGAAAAAGCAAAGGGCTTCTAATATAGATAAAATTGAATATAAAGGCAAGGTTGTGTTTCAACAGGATCTTATTAAGGAAGCCTTTGTGGATTTTTATTCTAAACTATATGCTAAGGAGAAGATTAATGAAACAGACATTGATGTATATTTGAAGAATGCTAGCATTCCGGTTCTTACGCAAGAACAAAAGGAGGAGATCAATCAATTGATAACAGAAGAAGAAATTCTTATAGCAATTAAGGAACTGAAGGTGGATAAAGCGCCAGGCACGGATGGCTTGACTGCGGCTTACTACAAAAATTTACAATTGGAGCTGATAAAGCCGTTAAAGGAATTGTTTCAGACAATTCAGAGGGGGGGAAGGGTGCCTCCGTCTTGGAGAACTGCTTTTATTTCTTTGATTCCGAAGGAAGATCAAGATGCTACTCAAGTTAAAAATTACAGACCAATATCACTTTTAAATACAGATTACAAGATATTTGCTAAGGTGTTAGCTAACAGATTGATGAGGGTTTTGCAACAGACGATTCATGGGGATCAAACTGGGTTTATTGGTGGTAGACAAATGAAAAATAATGTGTGGCATATAGTAGATGTGGTGGAGTTCTTGGAAAGGAACAACCAGATCCCTGCGGCGCTAATTTTTTTAGATGCAGAAAAAGTTTTTGATCAACTGAATTGGCAATTTTTGATGAAAGTTTTAGATAAAGTGAATTTTGGGGATAAATTTTTACAACCAATTAGGGCATTATATCAAATACAAACTGCCCGAATAATAGTTAACAATAGTTTGACTGAAGTATGCAATATTGAAAAGGGCACAAGACAAGGGTGTCCGTTATCACCTTTATTATTTGTTTTAACATTGGAGATATTATTGATAAAAATACGGAGTTCGGAAAAAATTAAGGGTATTCAAATTAGAGATCAGGATTATAGATTGAGGGCGTTTGCAGATGATCTGGTTGTTACGGTGACTCAGCCAGAAAACTCTGTTGTGGACCTGATGGAGATAATAATGCAATATGGGAAGGTTTCTGGATTTAAGGTTAATGCACAAAAAACCAAAATTTTGGCCAAAAATATGACAGCACCGCAAAAGGCCCTTTTAGAAGGACTAACTGGATTTGAGATTGTTAAAAGGGTCAAATATTTGGGGGTGTATTTGTCACCCTCTAATACAAAGTTATATAAAAAATAATTATGAAAAGTTATGGGGAAAAATTCAAAAAGAATTGGAGAGCTGGGAAAAACTGCAATTGTCTTTGTTGGGAAGAATTGCAGTAGTGAAAATGAACGTCCTGCCTAAATTTTTATTTTTATTTCAAATGATACCGGTCCTTAAAAAAGATTCTAATTTGGAAGAATGGCAACGGGGTATCAATAAATTTGTCTGGGCAGGGAAAAGGCCACGAGTTAAATTTAAGATTATGTAGGATACTTGTGAAAGAGGTGGTCTTAAAATGCCTAATCTTAAATTATATTATGAAGCTGCTGCGTTATCAGGAATAAGTGATTGGATTAATTTGACACAAGGGAGATTATTAAATCTTGAGGGCCATGACTTGTTATTTGGCTGGCATGCATATTTGTTGTATGATAAGAAGGTAGATAATGTGTTTAAAGGGCATATTTTAAGACAGGCATCGTTGAGAGTTTGGAAGAAGTATAGACATAAGTTAGACTACAAGATGCCGTTGTGGGCAATCCCAAAACAAGCAATAGAAAACATAAATGTTGGCTTCAAACATGATGTGACTACGTATAAGGAGATTTTAAGCTTGGAAAGGAACGTCTGGTGTTTGAAGCCTTACAATCTCTTGCGAGATGAGAAGATCGTTCAAACTTGGTTTCAATATACTCAGCTACGGGCCAGGTGGAAAGAAGATCAGAAAATTGGTTTTTCAATGACCGATGAAAATTTGATAAAGCAAATTAGAAACCAGGGTCCAGCACATATCAAACGGATATATCTTGCATTGATAGAAATTGACTCAGAAACAGAACTTGTTAAAGACTGTATGATAAAATGGGCTCAGAATATTCAAGAAGTTATTACAATGGACATGTGGGAAAAGATCTGGGTGAGGAACGTAAAATTCATGCAAGCCCAAAACCTAAGAGAGAACTTTTATAAAATGTTTTATAGATGGCATTTAGACCCTAAAAAGCTTGCAAGTATGTATCCGAATTATCAGCCTAAATGTTGGAGGTGTGGTGGCGAAGATGCAACGTATTTTCATATATGGTGGACCTGCAAAAAGGTTAAGACTTTTTGGATAAAAATTTGGTGGAATATGCAGAAGATCTTTAGGCAAAGGATAAAGTTTTGTCCACAATTGTTTTTGTTGGGCATAATTACAGATGCTACTGTTGTGGACATTAAGTTGATGCTGAACTTAACTACAGCAGCAAGACTTTTAATAGGTCAATATTGGAAAAAGGAGGAACTGCCGACTATAGAATAATGGACTCTAAAGGTTTCTGACCTGGCGGAAATGGCAAAGATCTCGGCTTACCTGAAAGATCATTCGCAAGAACGTTATATTATGGAATGGAAAAAGTGGATTGATTATATCCAGAACAAATATGGGACTAAGAAATTTCATTTAGCATTTGAGTAAGTTTCCTTTTCTGTTTTCTTTTCTTTTTATATGTAATAGTAAGACTGTTTGTAATCATTTTATATGAGCTAGAGGGTGATAGAATTAATAGTTTATTGTTGTTAAAATATGGATGCTTATGATTGTTCTTTGTTTTTATACCCTGTATTTAGCTCTGGGAAGTCAGGGGGGAGGGGGGAATGGGTGGGAGGGATAGGTAGGGGTGGGGGGAGGGGGGGATTGTTAAAGTTAAAATGTACTGTAATACTTTTTAATTAAAAAAAAACTGTTTTGATATTTGGGGTCCCAGCGTCTGCTGCTACTCTGCCTGGGTGGAGCCTGTCCAGTGTTGTTATCAGGCGTCTGCCCCATCTGAGTTCTGCTGGGCTTTTGCCTGTGGCAGAGCAGGGTGTTGAGTGTTGGTGAAGGAGGAAGGTGGCCAGTCTTTGCTTCCATTCTCCCTGAACTATGCGCTTGAGGGCGTCCTTTGTCGTTCGCACGAATCGTTCTGCCAACCCATTACTGGCCAGGTGGAAAGGGGCTGAGGTGGCGTGTCTAATCCCCAAGGTCCTCAGGAACACCTGGAAATCCGACAAAGTAAATTGCGTTCCGTTATCCGACACAATTACATCTGGCAGACCATGTTTTGCAAACAACCCCCTTAATGCCTGAATGGTTCCTGCTGAAGTCATGTTACCTACGGGCACCACCTCCAACCACTTAGCGTGGCTGTCTACCGCTACTAAGAATGTGTGTCCCTGGAATGGCCCCGCATAATCTATATGCACCCTGGACCATGGGGTGTGTGTTTCCTCCCACTTGTGTACTGGTGCATGTGGTTGTTCTGGTCGTGACCTTTGGCATGTGTAGCATCCAGTGACTAACCCTTCTATTTCCTTGTCTAACCCTGGCCACCACAGGTAGCTCCTTGCCAGAGCTTTCATCCTTACGACCCCTGGATGGCCCTCATGCAGTGATTTCAGGACCCTTCCTCTTAGACCCTGTGGAATTATTACTCTACTCCCGCACAACAGGCACCCCTTGTGTGTTGACACTTCATGCCTCCTGGAGAAATATGCAATGAACTCTTGCCCTGGTGATTTGTCCTGCCACCCACTGCTCACCCACGATTGTACCCTGCTCAGGACTTTGTCCTTGGGGGTCTCTGTGGCTACGTCCTTAGCGTTGAGGGGGCATTCTGGCAGCTCCTGTATTGCCAATATTTGGACAGCAGGAGCAGGGCCTGGCTCCGTGTCCCTTAAAGGAAGTCTGCTGAGGCCATCTGCGTGCCCCATCTCCCTGCCTGGCCTGTGTACCAACTTGCATGTGTATGCTGACAGAAAGATGGACCAGCGTAGCATCCTGGGTGACAGGATTTGTGGTGTCTGCTTCTCCGTTGTAAACAGCCCCAACAATGGCTTATGGTCCGTATATATTAGGAATTCCCTACCATATAGGTAGTCATGAAATTTCTTTACTCCTGCAACCACCGCCAGCGCCTCCTTATCTATCTGTGCGTAATTTCTTTCTGCAGCTGACAGGGTCCTGGAGTAGTATGCGATGGGGGCTTGAGTTCCATCCTCCCTTAAATGGCTGAGGACTGCCCCAATCCCATAAGGGGATGCATCGCACGCAAGGCAGATTGGCTTGTCTTCCCCGAAGTGTGTAACTGTAGTATTGCCTGCTAACAAGTCCTTCAGCGTGTTGAACGAGTTTGTGTGTGTGTCAGACCAGTCCCAGGATGCTTGCTTGTCTAGCAGCCTGTGTAAAGGTTCTGCAATTGTTGCTTTGTGTGGCAGGAATGTGTGATAAAAGTTGAGGAGGCCCAGGAATGCCTGCAACTCAGACTTGTTTTTGGGAATTGGGGCTTCTTTGATCGCCTTGACCTTGGATGCAGATGGGTGGATGCCTTGAGCATTGATCCTGAACCCTAGGAACTCTGTCTCCCTCACCCCAATCTTGCATTTTTCCCTTTTGAGTTTCAGTCCTGCAGCCCTAAACCTCTGTAGCACAGCTTTCAATCGGTCTGCCAAAACGTCCTCAGAGCTACCTGCAATTAGGGCATCGTCAAAGTAGGGGCAAACCCCTGGTATCCCCTTGAGGGTTCTTTCCATCACCTCCTGGAAAATTCCAGGAGCCACGCTGACCCCGAACTGCAGCCGGTCTACCCAGAATGCCCCCTTGTGGGTGACTATCGTTTGTGCTTTAGCAGCCTCTGGGTCGACCGGTAGTTGCTGATAAGCTTGGACAAGATCCAACTTTGCAAACACCGCCCTGCCCTGCAGGGACGCCAGGATGCTGCTGACTGCGGGGACCGGGTAGGAATGGGCGCTCAGAGCTCGGTTAATGGTCCCCTTATAGTCGGCGCAAATGCGGACCTCGCTGTTTGCCTTGAGAGGCGTTACGATGGGGGTTTCCCATTCCGCTCCATCGACTGGTGTTAACACCCCCTGGTCCACCAGCTTATCCAACTCCGCTCTATCTTGTGTTTTAACGTGAACGGGACTCTCCTAGCCTTCATTCTGATGGGCTGAACCTGGGGGTTTAATTTAAATGAAATTGGGGGGGCAGTGTACCTTCCTAACTGCTCATTGAAAACGTCTGCAAAATCTTTGCAGACAGATTCAAGTGAATGGCAGCTCTGCGTCTGGTGAATCCCCGTGATTCCAATGCCCAGCACTTTGAACCACCCTAACCCCACGAGGCTGGTCTGCTGCCCTTCGACGACCAATACATTCAATTTGCCCGCGAACCCCCTGTATTGTACCATCACCGACGCCTCCCCCCAAACGTTAATTGGTGAATTTTGAAAATCAGAGGGTCAGTCTGGATGGCCTCAAGGGAACCTGTTGGCCGCTCTGCTTGCAAATTTCTTTAAATGTTCTGGCGGAGATGATTGATACGGCTGACCCTGAGTCCAGCTCCATCATGCAGGGGATTCCTTGCAGTTTCACCCTTAATTTTATTTTTGGGGTGTGTCAGGTGTCCCCCTGTTGAGCAAACAGCTGCCCGTCCCTCTGTGTGACTGACCGTCAGTCTCTGCAACCGCTCCCTGTAGCAGACTGGAACTCCGCTTCCACTTCATGCAGGCTGTCCCGTTGCTTGCTCCTGCAGACCGAGGCGATGTGCCCGGTCTTTCCACATGCCCGGCACTTCGCCGATTTGAACCGGCAGGTAGATTGGGGATGCTGTCTTTGCAACTCGCACAGCGGGTAGATCAGGAGCCGTTCGCACGGCAGCCGGAGCACTGGGTAGACCGGGGATGTCCGCAGCCGCTGTGCTGGGTAGACCGGGGCCGGTCCGCACCGTAACCAGGGAGTTGGGTAGTCCGGGGAGTGTTTCCTCTGCACCTGCACTCCTGGCACTTCAGGTCCATCGCGGCTGGTCCTGGCTCTCTCGAGTTGCCTCGGGTTGTGGTGAATTGTCAAGGGGTCCGGTGTATGGCGTCTACTTCGCATGCTGACTCTTCTGCCCCACAGCAGCCATTCAGCTGATGGATGGTGCCGCCCTCCCTCGCGTCGGACTCCTCAGCCACGTCCCAGGCTAGGAATTCCTCTTGGACGTCTCTCAGGGTTAGCTTTTGCTTCGCGAATATCTTCTGCCGCAGCTTCCAATACCACAACCCACAGACGATCCGATCCCGTTGCCTGATCTCTAAATTCTCAAAATTGCAGACGGGCTACTTGCCTTAGGGCGGCCATGTATTGTTTGGCAGACTCACCCGGCCGTTGGTCCCATTTCTTGAAACGATACCTCCACGCGATCTTGGACGTTTCTGGCCTGAAGTGCTCGGTCAGCTTCGCCAGCAGCTCGCTGTACCCGATGGTGTTGACATCATCGGGTGAGCAGAGACCGACCGCCAGCTGGTACGTTTCCATCCCGCAGCTGCAGAGTAGCGCCGCTGCTCTCTGCCGGTCATCTTTAACCCCGTTCGCCCTTAGGTAGCACTTGAGCTGTCCCACGAAGGCTTCCCACCCTTTGGGGCGGTTACTATTAAAAAAGCAGGTACTGACCCAGTTGTGCCATTCCGCTGTCTCAGGTCGTCCTGCGTCCTGATCCGGCGCTACCGATGGGGTTTCATCCGTGGCTAGCGATGTCCAGTGCAGGATCCCATCCTCGTCGCCAGTGCAATGTCGCGTGGTCTCACAGAGAGACGGACACTAAGCTGGGTAGTAACTTCTTTATTGAGGTCAGGAATGAAGCTGGGGAAAAGGGTTTACCTGGCGTATCTTTATACCTGCCCAGGTAAATACCATCCAATGGATTCAAACCTGGGCTTCCCGCCAGTGCAGGTGGCCAATAGATTTAAACCCTGGCTTCCCACCAGAGCTGACCATGCCCCGGAGTTGTCAGGCTTTCTCCATTCAGGCTTTCCCGCCAAAAACGGTTATAGCCTGGAGCTGTCCAGCCCCCTGCTGTGCTGACATCCTGTGTATGCTTTTAGTCGCATACACTCCAGATTTCTTGCTTTGTTCATTGAGTTTCAGAGTGGCTAGAGTTGCCTCTAAACCCTTTATTTTTTCTTCTAGTAATTCAAAGTTTTGGGTCTTCTGTGGGCATAAGCTGAAACATACTGCATACTTTGCAGGTCACTATAGTATCAGTCTCTATCTCCACGACTATTTCTCTTTGTTTGTTTGCTAAAAAATTTAAAATTTCTAAAAATGAAATATTTTACTTTTTGGAAATTGTCAGTTTACAATACAGGTAGTCCTCAAGGTACAAACCTAATGAAGCCTGCTCATTAGGATTGTAAGTCAATTTTATTTTTCCCCTTTAATAATAATGCATTTCTAATACCATGATTTTGAAAATATCTATGAAATTTATTTTTCCCATAACATAAGAAAGCATGTCAACCGAGTTGTAAGTCATGTACCTCCAAATACAACCTTTTATTTCTAAGAGTTATCCATTCTTTTACTCATGTTAATACTGAGGTTTGATAAACCCACTCTGGCAAGCCAAAGCCTCCATTTCCCTTAGCTTCTTGTAACATTTTCAATTTAATTCTAGCTTTCTTTCCTTGCCAAATAAAATTTAAAATTAGAGAAATTAATTCTTCAAAGAATTTTTCCCCAGTTTTGTAGGTATCATTTGAAATAGAAACAATATTTTTGGTAATATGTTCATTTTTTTCTAACAATTTTTCCTAACATCAACAGTTGCAAATTTTTCCATTTTTCCAAGAAGCTTTATTTGATTCAGTAGTTTTATATAGTTATCTTCCTTTATCGTTAAACATCTTGCTGTCAGGCATATTCCCAAATATTTCACTTTTTTGACTATTTGTAATTCTATCTTTTCTGACACTTGGTTTTTTTTTGTTTATCTGTTTAAGATTTTTAACTGTCATTTTAGTTTTTTTCTGTTTATCTTCAGTCCTGCTATCTCTCCAAACTGTTCTATCTTTTCCAATAATTTAGGAATCATCTCTAAAGGTTACTCTAGGATGACTACCAAGTCATCTGTAAATGCTTACAATTTCTAAGTTTCACCTTTTATTTCTAGCCCTTTAATTGCTGAGTCTTATCTAATATTTATATTTAGAACTTCGAATGTTAAAATAAATAACAGTGTGGACATTCTTGTCTTGTGCCTTTTCTTGTGTTGAAATTCTTTGTATAATCTCCATTTACAATCACTTTTGCTATTTGTTTGTGATATATTGTTGTAATCATATTTGTAAAATTTTGTCCAAAGCCCATTATTTTTAGTTGTTGAGTCATAAATTGCCAGGAAATGGTATCAAATGCCTTTTGAGCATCTATAAATACTAATGCCAATTGTTTCCCTGGATGCATTTCATAGTATTCCAATATGTCCATTATAACTCTCAAATTATTTTTTCTTTGTCTCTTTGGTAGAAATCCATTTTGATCTGGATGTATAAATTCAATTAGAAATCTTTCCGCTATTATTGAAGTAAAGATTTTATAGTCCACATTTAGTAATGAGATCAGTCTGTAATTTTTTTTATCTGTGTCAGAGACCTTTGGTATCAAAGTAATATTTGCTTCTGTCCATGTGTTTGGGAATTTAGCCTCGAAGTTCTGTGGGACATCAGCCCCACAGAGAAGGAAATATTAAAAGAGCAGACAAATATATTTCCTCAAAGGGTCTTAAACAGGCAAAAAAGCATGCCGTTTTTCTTAATAGCCCCAAGTCTCCCTCCCCCAAGCAGAAACCAGCTGTGTAGAAATGCAGATGTAAATTATTCAAGAAGGTTGGAGGCCCCCAGCTAGAAGCGTAGGAAGACAGAAGACACATAAAATCTACATACCCCATCCAAACTCTAAGACAGGACATAATAGGATTAACCCACAGATGCCAGAGGGGCACACTCAGACTCAGGTCAAAATACATGACACAAGAAATACAAAGCCTCAAACAGGAACAGGAAATAACCTCAAGAGCCCCAGAGAGTATAAAAACCCACTCCCTACATGTGCTCACTCTCTTTTCTTCCAGAGTCATCTTTCTGTCTAGCTCTCCTCTTCAATAAACTGCAGTCTTCTTTCTAAAGCAGTCACCATGTTGTTTATTCCCAGCTTGAACCATGATGAAGACTTTTCCTTCAACAATTTAGCACCCAGGATGGGACTCCAAGATAACCTCTCCAATGGACTGAGACTGGTAAGCCCCATCTTGCCAGCAGCAGACCCCTTGTGTCTGTGGATGGGTTTCCCAGGCCCTGCCCATGTGGAGCCAGGGTAGTAACGGGAGTTTTGGGTTTGAGCTCAAGGGCTGCTTTGCAAAGAAGGTGAAGGTGAGTACCTCTAAAATTTAACTTTAAAGCCCAGGGGAGTGAGAGAAATGTGTATGTCTCTCTGAGAAGACCCATTTTTCCCCAATCACAGGTGGATTTTGCTCCCTCTCGCCTTTCCTAACCGCAGAAAGGATCTGTTCAAGTGGCAGACCCTGGAAAGCATGGGGGTTTGGCCAGAGTGCAGGACCTTTTGTTAGGGGAAAGACTGTGTGCAAATGGAATGAGTGTGAGAGAATCAGATTTTGACAACCAGCTGGTAAGGTCCTGTAAGCAAAGCCCATCTGTAGGAGCAGGTCATACTAAGGCACAAAGCATAGGTTCTCCCAGACTCCTCCTGAGTCTGAAAACTGAAGGCGGTGAGGAAGAAGGAGGTGCCAGTATCTGTCTGAGCCGAGGGTGGCAGGTCCTCCCCAGACCCCTTTTTGGGGCAGAAAAATTGGGCGATAGAGTTCCCTAGGTAGGAGGGGCCAGTACTTCATTAGGGAACTGAAGTCCTCCTGGGCATTTTTTTGTGCCCAAAAACCGATGGCGGGGCAGCAGGGATAGTGTCACTAAGAGTGGCTGGCCAGTGCCGCTGGGACCCAACTAAGCCGATTGAACCCCACATCATAAGGGGAACATGGTTAGCTGTAGTTCGAGGGTCAGAATTAAGACACCCATTGGAGATATCCTCGAGGCGTGGGACAAGAGGTGAGTGCCCATCCTGGATGGTATGAAAAAGGAAGTGAGCAAGAGAAATTTGTGAAGAATGGGCTTTGCTCAGGGCTTTGCTGGGAAACTAATTTGGCTAAATAAAGATACTTAAAAGGAAATTAAGATATAGAAGTAGTGATTCCCCCCCCCCCCTCTCTCTCTCTCTCTCTCTCTCTCTCTCTCTCTCTCTCTCTTGCAACTATGTAGTATGTTTAACATTTGTGCCTTCCCTAATTTGAGTTAACTGAGATTTATTGTGGGAATGACCAGGATGTGTAAAAACTAAGACTTCTGTTTCCCTTTTCTGTTTTCTTTTACTTGTCTTTGTGTGTATATGTATGTCAAAGTCTTTGTATTTGAGGTAAATGTGACTGTTAATTCTCTCTAATCTAAAGAGAAAAGAATTTTAAAATTCTGCTAGAAATTCTGCTTAAAATAAGCCACCAAAAGGAAAATACCCTCACTTTGTCTGGCCAACAAACCGAGTAAAGAAAAATGATTTTTTTTCTTTCTCTCTCTGTAGTCTTAAGTTCAGCCCAAAGTTAGCAGGAGGGAATGTTTTAAGTTCATCTGCTCTTCACTCTTGCATTTATTGTATGTGTTGTAAATGGGTTTTGTCTGTCTATTCTTTTCCTGAAACATGACCAGCATTTTTCAAGTTGCACGTCCTAAAGTCCTCTCTAACATGTTGCAAATGTTCAATTTCAGAAATGAGACCTTTCATTTTGTTCTTACCAGAATCCAGCCTCTTTTGTCATCATCTGTGTTGTCACCATCTTATCTGTTTCTTTAACCACTGCAGTATTGATGCCTTTTCCAAATTATGTCTGCAAGCTACCCCCTCCCCCAATTCTACTTCTTCTTTTCTTATCCTCTGTTCTCCATGCCTTTGTCTGCCTCTCCTAGGAGACTCCATCCAGAAAAGGGAGAGATCTTGTTCTCATATCTTTCAGCCCTACACAGATGACCCCCCACAACCTTTGGAAGCAGAGCATACTGACCCAAATGCTGCCTCCATCCATTTGAGCCATGGAATTGGGTTTTGAATCCAACCATCCACTAAAAGTCACCATGCACCCAGAATGCAACAGATCTTCCCAAGTCTGACTATTCCCCCAGATGCCTGTGAAAGCTGCAGAGGAAGGAAGGAATCCTGGAGCCATTGGTCTCCACATAAAGCCTCAGAAGAAAATTAGGAAGACTATGGGGGAAAGGTGGAAACTCATTGTAAGGGCTTCTTTCTTGCCCCATTTGTATAGTAATAAGCCAGTTGAATGTATTTATGAAGAGATGGCATTGGGAATAGTTGGCACAGCAAGTCCTGAACACCTTGGATTTCTGTCTGGTGGGAGGAAAATTTATCCAGAATGTTTGTATTGCCTGTATTGTATTAGTAGCTGCCTGCGCGGGTGTGTGCGCGCGCACACACACACACACACACACACCTACCTTTCATAATCACACTGAGTCTCTCTTACACTTACCTTCAGTAAGGCTCCAGCCTGATTCTTGCCCTGTCATTAAAATTTTGTAGGAACAACTTCAAGCAAATTTCAACGGGGAGGGAACCAGGCCCCCTCAGGTGATTTGCCCTGACTAGGGAAGTAGCAGAAAAGAGATCTCCAAACCTAAGCCCTGAATATCTTGCACTGGTGGACTCAGATTGGGAGTGCTAGGGCTCACTATGTGCAATTTAAGAAAATTTAATAGCCTGGCTTCCATACTGGCTAATCTCAATTGGACATTACAAACCTGGATGCACTGAACTAAGAGCTAAGGCAGGAAACAACCCTTGAAAATGGGCAGCCAGTGGTTATGTACTGATGAAGACCATGGCTGTGAAGAATTTTGGGAGGATTGTGCAAACCTGACTGGAAGCTCAAAGTGACATCCAACATTTGAAAATAATTGGCACAGAATATTGGACATTATAAATTTCTTTTCCATCTAACTGAACTTTTGCCCTGACTTTTAGGCCTTTATGGGTTGGAAGCTACCCTTTTGGGAGCCACTGCAGGGATCATTTTCTGTTGCCCCCATTAGTGTCTTCCCTTTTTTTTGGCTTAAGAGTTTAAAGCTTGTTTAGCAAGTCTCCCTGACCAGATCAATTTTAATCTTGTGCCAGTAAGTGTGTCACTCACACACTTATGGCACAAAGGGGGGATTTGTGGGAAGTCAGCCCCCCAGAGAAGGAAATATTAAAAGGGCAGAAAAATATATTTCCTCAAAGGATCAGAAAAGCACGCAGAAAAGCATGCCCAGTTTTTCTTAATAGCCCCAAGTCTCCCTCCCCCAAGCAGAAGCCAGCTGTGTAGAAATGCAGATGTAAACCATTCAGGAAGGTTGGAGGCCCCCAGCTAGAAGTTTAGGAAGACAAAAGACACCTAAAATCTACATACCCCATCCAAACTCTAAGACAGGACATAATAGGATTAACCTACAGATGCCAGAGGGGCATACTCAGACCTGGTACATGATACAGGGAATGCAAAGCCTCAAACAGGAACAGGAAATAACCTCAAGAGCTCCAGAGGGTATAAAAACCCACTCCCTACATGTGCTCACTCTCTTTTCTTCCAGAGCCATCTTTCTGTCTGGTTCTCCTCTTCAATAAACTGCAACCTTCTTCCTAAAGCAATCGCCATGTTGTTTATTCCCGGCTTGGACTGAACCATGATGAAGACTTTTCCTTCAACAGTTCATTACACACATCTTTCAATGTACCTTGTAGACATTTGTACAACTCTGCCAGGAGTCCATCTGGTCCTGGTGTTTTGTTTTTTTGTCTTCTTATAGCCTCTGTCAGTTCAATCATTGTTATTTTCTCATTTAACATAGTTTTAAAGTTTTCTGAAATTTTTGTTAATTATTTTTTCCCATATATTGAATCATTTTCTCCCATGAAATTTCTTCTATATCACACAGTTTCTCATAATATTCTTTATCTATTTTAAATTTTAAACAGCCTTTTTCATCTACTAAGGTACTTATCAATTTTTTCTCCTTCTGTTTTTTAAGTTTGTAAGCAAACCATCTTCCTGGTTTATTTGCATTTTCAAAAAAGTTTTGTTTTGATCTTAATTTGCTATGCCAGTTTTTCTGATTCTATTAAATTAAATTTATCTTTTATTATTTCCATTTGTCTTTTCAGTATTTTCTTTTGTGGATTTATTTGTAATTCTAATTTTAGTTTTTTAAATTCTTCCCTTAATAGTATATATTGTTTTTTATTTGTTCTTTTTTCGCCATGTGTTATAGCTAAAAGGAGACAAAAGGAGAATATTACAGGAAGAAGAGAGGATGAAGAAATATATTATGAACATATTGATTAATTGCAGAAATAATCATTGATTGTTTTAAATATATGAACCCAGACAACACACTGTTCATGAAGCACTAAAGATTATTATTGTAAAAAATTAAGAAACTATATTTAAAATAATAATAATAATAATAATAATAATAATAATAATAATAATAATAATAATAATCAGCTTCCATGAGTCTTGAAAGTGCACCTCAGCATTTTGTGGACATGAAAATATGTGATTTGCCCACTCCCCTTACTTTTCCATTCTGTCTTAGGAAAGGTGACATCCAACTCCATCTTTTCTCCTGCTATTTCTGTGGTGCTCTGTGATCTTTTCTTGTTAACTCTCTGATTCCCATAGGTACGATGTCTCAGGAGATTCGTCCTGCAGTGGTTGAACGGCACCAGGGCTCACTCTACACTCTCTTTCCTGACCATTCCGTGGTGAAACATTTTGACAAGGTGGACATCTCCAATGGTTTGGATTGGTCTCTGGATCACAGAACCTTCTTCTACATTGACAGCCTTTCGTACCGTGTTGATGCCTTTGATTATGACCTGCAAACCGGGAAGCTTTGTATGCCTACTTTCCATGGTTTGAAATGTGTAACAAAGTTGTTTTTTGAACACCATTTTAAAATTGTTGCTTTTTCTCTCTCTTCCACTCTTGGTATAGTGGTTAAGGGATCAGGTTAGAAACTGGAAGACTGACTATGAGTTCTAATCCTAGGCATATAGCCACTGGGTGACTTTGGGCCAGACACTCATTTCTAGAAAGAAGGTGGCAGTGGCAAGGCACTTCTGAAATCTTGCCAATAAAACTGTAGGGGGTAATCCAGGCTATTGCCAGGAATCAACATTGATTTGAAAGGGTGTGGGTGCACACACACATAACACACCTCTAGAGTCACAAGTCATTTTAGGTAAAAATCATTTTGTGATATAACTCTTTAAGATGCTTGGTGCAGCCCTTATAAAACTTGTGCTCTTTAATAAAGAAAACAATAAGCACTAATATCACTGTTCTATTTTCTTTCTTTTCAGAGATAATGGTGTCATGTCTGCTCTATCTCTTCTCCCTCTTTGATTACTGCTAAAGTCTGCTTTTGCCATCTGTATCTTGTGATTGCTTTTGCCATCTGTATCTTGTGATTGCTTACAATAACAACATTGTATTATTCTGTAGTATAAAAGTAAAAACTACAGTTAATCAAAATAAATCAAACTATGAAGAAAAAAAATCCATCCTCTTTTAGGTGAATGGGTTGGGACTGTACTATGTGAATCAGGTATCATGGCTGTAAGCCACCCAGAGTCACCTTATAAGGAAGATGGGCGGCATCATAATTAAATAAATAATAGCAACGAGAAAACATTCAACTAGGTTTCCCCATCTCAGGAACATAGCCCTATGCTCAGATCAATGGATCCACAGCACATCTAAGCTAAAGTGAACTTGATACCCCAAAACATGTTTCTTATCCATATTTGTTTTCCCAACTATGTAGTTCAGTTAATCTTACTCATTTAAGATAACTCTATACATGCTGGAAGATAATGTCGATAATTTGGAGAAGTCGACCTCTAGCCATCCTTTTGCTTAATATTATATTACAGATAAAAGCCTGCTTCTCTAAGACTCCAATTTACAGTTTAGAATATTCTCCGGCATGATCCCAAGTACTCCTTCCAAGATAAAATAAATTTATGATGTTCTCCTTTGCATCTCTTCTTGTAAAAATATTATTTGGGAAATGTATGTCTTAACTTGTAGTAGGTTTCAATGTGTTTTTTCAGGCAACCGCAGGAATATATACGAATTGGAAAAGGAAGAGGCCATTCCTGATGGGATGTGTATTGATACAGAGGGGAAGCTTTGGGTGGCCTGTTATGGTGGAGGACGGGTAATCCGTATAGATCCTGAAACAGGTTAGCAGTTGTAGGGAATGGGCTGGGGAAGTCTGCATCTCTTTCCTGAGATCAAGCTGTGTGGTGTAGGGGATTTAAAGCAAACACAATATGTGTTCCAGAACATTCCTTTGCTTATGCAGAGATGTTGCTTTTGAAAAGCAGCCTCCTGGTCTCCATGTATATTGTATAAAAAGGCCCTATCTTATCTGAAATGCAGTGCAGCTTATGCTTTAGTTTACTTGTTAATGCAAATGGAAAACCTTTGGTGATTGGTGAAACCTCTGTGATAATGTCATCCCATAAATGCCAAGACCTGGAGCTTCCTGCATGTGATCCAGAAGGTAGATTTAAGTGCAAAAAGCCCAGGGCTCAATCAGTATTTTCCCTTTGAAAAATTTCAAAGACCATGAAGCTCTTTTTTCCAGCTTTAGGTCCTACCTTTTGTTTCTTTAGGATGGAGTGTGTAACCTGCAGATTTAAATGTAGATTCCAGTACGCCATTTGCAGCCTTCACTCCCTGATTTTTTGGTGCATGGGTGTTTACTTTTTCCCAAATTTAAGGAGGGAAATGTAGTAGTTCCACTCTGCTGGTCTGCTGCCCTTTGTTAAGGAAATGTCCTGATTTATTTTAACAGGAAAAAGAATTCAGACAGTGAAGCTGCCTATAGACAATACAACTTCCTGTTCTTTTGGTGGATATGATTATTTAGAACTGTATGTCACTTCAGCGACTGCTGGACTGGATGAGTCATCTCTCATACGACAACCCCAGGCTGGTGGCATTTTCAAGGTAATCAGAGTGCTGCAGTGCATTTGAAATCATGATATGCATGCTACAGTAGGTGGTGGGCAGCATTTGAGTATTTTAACTGAGGGGCATCTGGGGGTCAATAAAGTCAAGATGGCAGCTATTCCAATAATTGTTAAACCCACTCCAGCATTTTTGTTTTAAGGTGAGATCCTTGGTGCTCTCTGAGTTTGGTTGTTTTCTTGCAGACATTTCATTATGCAACTAGGTATCATCAGTATACTGATGCAGAAGGCAGAGCACTGATGTTACTAATTGGGTAGGGAAATGTCTGCAAGGAAACAACCAAGCTCAGAGTCAAGGACCTCACAGTTCAAACCTGACTTACGAATATTCCCTTCTATTGATCTCTGTTTTAACAGACTGATTTAAGAGCTAAATTTTCACTAATATCTTTCTTTTTAAAAAAAACAGTATTCATTTAAAAAAACATACTTTAACAAAAGTAAAGTTCTAATATGACTTTTAAAAATGTACCATATGTAAAAAAGAAGCAGCTTGGATATTGTGAACAATCAAATTAAGCATCTCAGATTAATGCTATGTCTTTAAATACCTATCTTTGCTTTCAGGTCTAGGATTAGAATGACTATTGAGCCCCTGATGATTATTTTGTTGAAGTTTGGCGGGGGGGGGTGTTGTTTGGTTCTTTTTTGTTTTGTTTTCTTTTTACTATTTTATTGTCTCTTGTCCTTGGATTTAAGCCATACAACATCATCTAATTAAACAAATGAACATATGTAGGCAAAAATTTGCTTTTGAAATAAATGCTTTGAGTTTATTAGGAAAGATGTTACAATTTATCCTGTTCATATCCTCATTTTTAAAAACTAGATTACTGGCCTTGGGGTGAAAGGAATCCCACCATATTCATATGCAGGTTAAAGATGCAAATATCAAAACAAGGATGGAAGATGCAAATATCAAAACAAAGGATGGAAGGAAATGACAGCATTGCATCACTGCACATTTTATCTGTTTCTTTTTAGAAGCTATAGGATGGTAGACCAACAAGTACAGTAAGAAACTCCCAAGCCATGAATTCAGCCACAAATTGTGCCCAGTTTGCTTTTTTATTACAGCTAATTAAAAATGTTTTTTTCTTTCTGTTAAATCAATATTTTAATAAAGTTTCAAATATATCAATAGTGTATATGTGTGATTTTATCAATTTGTTGATTGAAAGGCTAATTAATATTTAGCTAATTAAAATTTAGCCATTTTTCCCAACTCTGCTCCTTTCTTTTTTATTTCATCCACAAGTCTTTCTCTGCCCTCGCAGAACGCCCTGCTCTCACTGCCCCGACCCCACCCTCGCACAGAGTGCCCTGCTGTCGTCGCCCCCAACGCAACCTTGGTAGAGCAACCTGCTATCGCCGCCCCAACCAAACCCTCGCAGAGTACCCTGGTCTCATTGCTCTGACCCAACCTTTGAGAGTGCCCTGCTCTCACCGCCCCGACTCAACCATCGTAGAGCACCCTGCTCCCACCACCCCGATCCAACCATCGCAGAGTGCCCTACTTTCATTGCCTGGACCGAACCCTAGCAGAAAACCCTGCTCTCACCGCCCCAAACCAACCATCGCACAGAGGTCCCTGCTCTTGTCACCCCGACTGAAACCTCACTCAGAGCATCCTGTTCTCATCTCCCAGACCCAACCCTCGCAGAGCGCCCTACTCTCACCACCCCACCCCAACCCTCCCGCAGAGCACCCTGCTCTCGTGCCGACACAACACCCTGCTCTCATTGCCCCTACTCAATCCTTGTAGAGCACCCTGGTCTCATCGTCCTGGCCCAACCCTCGCAGAGCGCCCTGGTCTCATCGTCCTGGCCCAACCCTCGCAGAGCGCCCTGGTCATGTCGCCCCGACCCAACCCTCGCAGAGTGCCCTGCTCTTGTGACACAGACCCAAACTTTGCAGAGCGCCCTGCTCTTGTCACCCCAACCCAAACTTGCAGAGTGCCTTGTTCTTGCTGCAGTGACTCAACCCTCGCAGAGCACCCTGCTCCGGCCACTCTGACCCAACCCTTGCACAGAGTGCCCTGCTCTTGCCCCGACCCAAACCTCACAGAGCATGCTGGTCTCATCTGCGGCTGGCATCAACTTCCCTCCGCCCAGTACGCTCCCACAGAGAGGGCCTCCTCAGGGTGCCACTGGTCAAAGAATGCCGACAGGTGGCCCCCAGGGGGAGGGCGTTCTCTGTGGGCGCGCCGGATTTATGGAACCGTCTTCCGGTTGAGCTCCGGATGGTGCCCAACCTGCACTCCTTCTGGCGCGATCTAAAGACTTATCTCTTCGAACAAGCTGGCCTGGCCTGATGGGATGGGGTCGGGTTTTATTATTTTTAATGTGTTTTAACATTGTAAGAGCTGTCGGCATTTTGTTTAATCTCTTTTAATTTTTGTATTTTGTCCTTTAATATGTACTGCCCTATTCACCGCCCTGAGTCCTTCGGGAGAAGGGGGGGTATACAAATAAAATTAATAATAATAATAATAATAATAATAATAATAATAATCCTGGCCCAACCCTTGCAGGCAGCCCTGGTCACATCGCCTCGACCCAACCCTCGTGCAGAGTGCCCTGCTCTTGTCACCCCAACCCAAACCTCACAGAGCGCCCTGGTCTCATCGTCCTGGCCCAACCCTCTCAAAGCGTCCTGGTCACATTGCTCCGACCCAACCCTTGCACAGAGCACCCTGCTCTCGACACCCTGACCCAACCCTCGCACAGAGGGCCCTGCTCTTGTGGCCCCAACTGAAACTTCGCTTAGACCGCTCTGCTCTTGTCTCCCAGACCCAACCCTTGGAGAGCGCCCTGCTCTCGCGGCACATTCTTTCCAGCTCCGACGCAGTCCCCCGTCACTTCCTCCGCCACTGTGTGGGAGTAAAAATAAAGTTCAATCAATCAATTCCAACTTTGCAAGATCTTTTTTTCCCGTGAAAAGTTGAAATTGATTGGTTGAAGTGTGGGGTTTTTTGCACATGGTGGCGGAGGCCTAAATTGAAAAGGTTTTATAAAACCCAGCTGAAAAAGCCACTTGCCTGGGGAGATTTTGAGCAGGTTGCTCATGGATGGGACTGAAGGCCTAGGATTGGGCTGACAGCACATGTGCCCACAGAGAGGGCTCTGTGTGCCGCCTGTGGCACGCATGCCATAGGTTCGTCACCATGGGTATAGGGTTCCCTGCCTGAACAGGGGGTTGGACTAGATAACCTCCAAGGTCCCTTCAAACTTTATTATTATTATTATTGTTGTTGTTATTATTATTATTATTATTATTATTATTATTATTATTATTATTATTACTACTACTACTACTACTACTACTACTACTACTACTTCTACTACTATTATTATCAACTGCTGCGTCAGAAAGCTTTTTCCAGTAATTATTTTTTAAAAGAAAGAGGAATTTATTTACACTAAAATAAACAGGATAGTGACCAATTTAGCATTCAAACTGCTGTTTAAACTACACATTGGAAACAAGTTTGTAAATATTTTTTGTTGTAGAATTTAATATTTTACTGTAGGGTCTACAACATTGTAATGCTTATATTACTTTGTATATTATATAAAAGCCTAGAAAGTTAATGTACAGATCATTGTTGAGAAATAAAAGAATCATTTTTATTAAGGAAAGTTTTATCTAACTGCTTAGTTAAAGTCTACCAAGATCAGCATTTATATCTGAGATAGGTTATCTGAAAGATGTATTACTTGAAGTTTGTAAAAAATATTAGAGTTGTTCATTAAAGTGATAAGACAACTGCAACCATTTTAGTTGGAGCTTTCGGACCCCGAATTTCAGATATGTTGGGCTACAGCACCAATTATCCCCATTCAGCTGTGCAAGAAGACCTGGACTAGAGCTGAAAAGTTGGATTAGGTGAAACTTTTAGCATTTTGCCCTGGTGCAATTATTGCTTTTTAAAGACCTTCATTGCAGAATTGTTTGTTTCTCTTGCCTTTCCCTTAGGCATCAGGGCTGAAGGAACAACACCAGGTATGAGAGTCAAGCACCAAGATGCTCTTTATACTGTTTTGCAATGAAGCAAGTAGTACAAGTAAACATCTCCACTGGATAATGGAACTTTCTGCTACATGTATAGCTTGGTCTACGTTATGCATGCTTTCAGTCATGATGTACATGCTGGGAAAATTTGTGAGAAGTTTTATATCCAAATATATTTTATTCTTTATACTGTTTCCATCTTCCCTTAAAACATTAACAGAATCCACAATGGTCTGAGAATCAGTGTCTCCACTAGATAATTGACAGTCAAGCTGAAACTAAATTAATCAAGTAAAAATAGAAATGAGGGGAAATCCTTTATTCAAATGTCCTCAAACCTTCCAATAAGTTACCCAGACCTAATCCACATACCAAAGGATACAGTTTGCAGATACAAATAGAATTAATTAAATTAGGTCTATCAGTGGAACTGCATGTTCACAAGAATACATACTTACACACACACACACACACACCTCAAGTGTCACCCTAGAATCAGCATGTAGACACTTCCATACCCTGGACAAACTCCCCCTGTAATAATTTGCTGCTGTACCCCATTTCTGTTTTGCTTTTAGGAATAAATATTTCTTCTTTTCTCACAGTTGTCTGGATCTTATTTTTATTTATTCTTACACAGCCCCAGCTTGAGTTGGAACCTCAAATATTCTTCTGACAAATTGTTACATATTCTTTCTGCCAAGTTCAGTAATTAAAGTAACTTTCAGAAATTTTTCTTGTGCAATAACTATCATTTATATTTTGAACCAGGCAAATTAAAAGATGGACAAGAGTCCATTTGTTTTGATTAAGATGATATAGATTACAACTACTTATTAACCAGATGTCAAGCTCTGTGGGCTTGCCATTTGAGGGAGGGGGGAGGGAGACTGCCATGAGGCCCTGTGGCTTGGTGCCAGGCTGATGATGACACCAAAAACCCGGAGAATCCGTTGCTTGACCAACGAACAGCTGGGAGGTTCCTCGGTGCGGCGCTAGGCTGGCAACGACGCCAAATGCCCAGGAAGTTCCTGGTTTGACTGAAGTAGCCGGTCGGCACTGGAGCCTCAACAGCAAGAACAACACCTGGGGAAAGAGAAGGGGCAGTCCTATCTGCACCGCTATGCCGCTGAACAAACAGCTGATTGGCACGGAAATGGATGCAGGGGACTGCATAGCAAGCCAGAGGAAGGATCCAGGGCCCGGTGTTGCCACTTTTGAAGATGCTAGCTGGATGCTGGCTAGCTGGATGTGGGGTGGAGCTGAGGGGACTGACTGTATGTAAAGTGCTGGGAGAAGATCAGTCCCAGTGCTGACTTAGTTTGCCATTCAAAGCCTGACACAGGAAATAACTCCAAACAAAATGATCCAGAGGGTATAAAAACCTACTCCCTACAGAGGAGTGGACGCTTAAAGTGTCAAATTTAGCAGAAATGGCTAAGATTTCTGCTTACTTGAAGGATCATTCACAAGAAAGATACATTTTGGTTTGGAGAAGATGGATAGATTATATTCAGAAAAAATATGGGACTAAAAAGTTCCATTTAGCTTATGAGTAAATTTTAGATTGTTATAATTTAAATAGCTTTTTTATTTTTTTTTATAAGTTGGATATTTTTAGAGTGTAATCATGTTAAAGGTGGGTTAAAGTGTATTATGTATTTGCTTATTTATATAGTCGCTTAATGTTAATTAGATTATGATTACTATATATTTGTAACCCTGTAATCAGCTTTGGGAAGTGGGGGAGGGGGAGGGGGGTTTAGGGGGGGTTGGGATGGGATAACATTGTAATTTTTATAAAACTTCAATAAAAAAAACCTACTCCCTACATGTGCTCAATCCTTTTTCTGCTAGAACCATCTTTCTGTCTGGCTCTCCTCTGCAATAAACTATAAACTTCTTTCTAAAGCAGTTGCCATGTTGTTTATCCCCGGCTTGGAATGAATCGTGATGAAGACATTTTTGCTTCAACAATTTGGTACCCAGGATGGGACTCCAAGCTAACCTCTCCAATGGACTGAGACTGGTAAGTCCCATCTTGCCGGCAGCAGACCCCTTGTGTCTATGGATGGGTTTTCCAGGTCCTGCCCATGTTGAGCCAGGGTAGTAAAGGGAGTTTTGGGTTTGAGCTCAAGGGCTGCTTTGGAAAGAAGGTGAAGGTGAGTACCTTTAAATTTTAACTTTAAAGCCCAGGGAAGTGAAAGAAATGTGTGTATGTCTCTGTATGTGAGTGAGAATTTATTTGTATTTATTTATTTATTAATTTTTTATACCGCCCTTCTCCCTAAGGACTCAGGGCGGTGTACAGGGCAATAAATATCAAAATATAAATACAAAAGTTAAAAGAAGTTAAAAGAATTAAATAATCATGCCCAATATAATACAATGCTTAAACCTATGTTAAAATTAGATCCAACCCTAAACCCATCAGACCAGGCCAGATTGTTCAAATAAATAAGTTTTTAAATCGCGCCGGAAGGAGCGGAGGTTGGGGGCCATCCGGAGCTCAACCGGCAAGCGGTTCCATAGGTCTGGCGTGCCCACAGAGAACGCCCTCCCCCTGGGGGCCACCAATCGACATTCTCTGATCGGAGGCACCCTGAGGAGGCACACTCTGTGGGAGCGCACTGGACGGAGGAAAGTTGATGCCGGCAGCAGGTGCAGCCGTAGGTAATCCGGACCCATGCCATGTAGGGCTTTATAGGTCATTACCAGCACCTTGAATCTCACCCGGAGGGCAACTGGCAGCCAATGCAGATCGCAGAGCAGAGGTGTAACATGGGAGTATCGGGAGACCCCCAACACCACTCGCGCGGCTGCATTCTGCACCAGTTGAAGCCTCCCAGTGGTCCTCAAGGGCAGCCCCATGTAGAGAGCGTTGCAGTAATCCAAACGAGAGGTCACGAGCACATGAGTGACTGTACGCAAGGCATCCCGGTCTAGATAGGGCCGCAACTGGTGCACCAGGCGAACCTGGGCGAAGGCCCCCTAGTCATAGCTCCTATATGATCTAAGGAGAGCTGTGAATCTAGAAGGACCCCCAAGTTGCGAGCCCGATCTACGGGGGGTAATAGCTCACCCCCCATATTAAGAGATGGAATATTCTGCGTTTCCCGAGATGCCAACACACACAGCCACTCAGTCTTGTCAGGGTTGAGCTGAAGCCTGTTCCTCCCCATCCAGACCCGGACCGCCTCCAGGCAACGGGACATCACGTCGAGGGCATCACTGGGGTGGTTTGGGGTTGAAATAAAAAGCTGGGTATCATCAGTGTACTGATGATAACCAACTCCAAAACCATGAATGATCTCACCCAGAGGCTTCATGTAGATGTTGAACAGGAGAGCCGAGAGGCCCGACCCCTGAGGAACTCCACAAACAAGGGGCCTCAAGGTCGACCTCTGCCCTCCTGCCAACACCGACTGCGAACGCCCCAGAAGGTAGGAGGAGAACCACTGAAGAACTGTGCCTCCCACTCCCAACCCCCTGAGGTGCCGCAGCAGGATACCATGGTTGATGGTATCGAAAGCCGCTGAGAGGTCTAATAGGACTAGGACAGAGGACCAACCCCTGTCCCGAGCCCGCCAGAGATCATTCACCAGCACGACCAATGCCATCTCCGTGCTGTACCCGGGCCTGAAGCCCGATTGGTACGGGTCTAGATAATCAGCTTCCTACAAGAACAAAGGGAGCTGATGCGCCACCACGCTCTCAACAACCTTCACAAGAAAGCGAAGGTTGGAGACCGGACGAAAGTTATTTAATACAGCTGGGTCCAGGGCAGGCTTCTTGAGGAGGGGTTTCACTACCGCCTCCTTCAAGGCGGCGGGAAAACTACCCTCCCTCAAAGAAGCAGTTATCACTGCTGCATAAACCAGCCAGGAGGGGCACGGGTCCAACAAACATGTGGTGGAGCTCAGCTTCCCCATGATCCTGTCCACATCTTCGGGAGTCACAGGATCAAACTCCTCCCAGATAATATCGACAAGACTGTCCTCGTCCTCATCATCAGACTCTGCCCAGTCGGAGTCCAAACTGGTCCGAATCCGAGCGATTTTGTCCGACAGATGTTGACTAAACTCCTCGGCACAACCCTGCAAGGGCTCCTCCCTCACCTCCTGATTAAGGAGGGAGCGAGTTACCCTGAACAGGGTGGCCGGGCGATTATCTGCGGACGCGATGAGGGCGGCAAAGTGATTAGACCTTGCCGTCCTCATCACTGCGAGGTAAGATCTCGTGAAAGACCTTAGTCGCAACCGGTCGGATTCAGATCGGCTGGATCTCCAACAGCTCTCTAGGCCCCGTCTCCGACGCTTCATCTCCCGGAGCTCCATGGAGAACCATGGTGCCCATTGGGATCTGCACTGGGTCAAGGGCCGCATGGGTACAACTTGGTCGAGTGCCTCCATGGTCGCCTTTTCCCAGGCTTCCACTAGGGCATCAGCCGAGCTGTGAGCAAAGGAGGCAGGTGGGGACCCAAGCGCCGCCTGGAACCGCTCAGGGTCCATTAAGCGCCTAGGACGGAACCATCTCGTTGGTTCAACCACCCCACGATGGGGAGTGGCAAAATGGAAGACCAACCACAGGTGGTGATGATCGGTCCATGACAGGGGCATAACAATTGGAGAACCCCCACCTAGATCATCTAACCACCATCCAGATAGGAAAACCAAATCGAGCATGTGCCCCCCCATCAGTTGGACCCTGAATAACTTGCATCAGGTCCATGGCTGTCATGGAAGCCATGAACTCCCGAGCTAACTCAGATGATCCCCCCAGGGATGGTAGATTAAAGTCACCCAAAACCATAAGTTTGGGGAACTCAATCACCAACCCTGAGAGGATATCGAGAAGCTCAGGCAGGGCTGCTGCTGTGCGACTAGGCGAAAAGTACACCAGCAGCAGACCCAATCAAGCTCTAGGGCCACATCTCAGGAGGAGGGACTCACACCCGTCTATCTGGACAACGGTGGCCTCCCGCAGACATAAGGTCTCCCTCAGAACTACCGCCACTCCACCACCCCTACCCTGAGCTCGAGGCTGGTGCAGCACCCGGAAACCCAATGGACAAAGATCAACCAGAGGGACACTGCCCTCTGGACCCAACCAGGTCTCCGTGATGCAAGCCAGGTCCGCATGCTCCTCCTCGATCAAATCACGTATAAGAGGGCTACGGACCTGGCATTAAAATACACGAGCCTGAGCTCAGTTGGCTGCTCATCTTCTCTCCCGGAACCATAGGCTGAAATCAGGGGGTCGGAGCACATCACCGCACGGAGACAGCGGGGACGCACTCCTGGATATTGATACGGCCCCCTGTTCATACGCTTGCTGCCGTTCCCTACCGCCGTGGGAATAGACAAACCCACACCCCGCTCTGGGGCCCCGGAGGCACCCAACCCAAGCCTCGTCACGGCGCGATCAATCCCAGGCCTGGTCTGAAAAATGGTTGGTGGAACCCCCCCAGTCTCCAACCAAACCTTTTTAGAACCCTCCCCCCTCCCTAACCCCACAAAAAATTGAGCTAAAAAGTGCACCAGGGGCCTCTTATTAAATTTGTGATGGAGGCTTCTGTCCTTGCCCAACCATCTCTCAGGGTCCCAATAATTGGGCCTGTCATCAAGAGGATAGATTGAAATAAAGGCAGGTCGCACCCAGGAAGGGGGGGGGTACCCCTGAGCGCAAATAAGTCCGTGCTTGAATAGGATAAAACCATTTTTCGGATAGATCCAGCCAGGCAGTCCCATAGTCACTCGAAGAGATGTAAGATAGAAGATCGACAATGTCCAGTCCACCAGCTCCCTGCCACTTGAGCTGGCCAGGTAACTCCTGAGATAGATCGGGCACCTCCCTCTCACAGAGGGCCCAAACCTATCCAGAAGTGGACAGAATACCAACCCAAATAAAGCATACCTCCCTAGATCTCTCACCTCTAGGGAGATAGCAGATGGTATAGGGTAGTGCAATTGATGGTATAGCTGAGCCACCCTCTCACAGTGGCTCAGCTCCAAGACCTTCTGAGTCCGATGGGTTCGGTGGGTTTGTGAGGGGAAGAGAAGAATTAGAGCAGCAATTAACCGACATAACCTGAAGATGTCAAAAGTTCCAGTCACAAAGATCTTCTCAAAAGCGAGGAAAGCGAAGAAAGGCTGAAACAGCAGATGGATCCAAGCCAGGTAGCTCAAGTCCAAATGGCCACAGGACACGAGCACTACGAGCTGACCTGTGCCGCCTGACCAACAGCGTGCAGCGCCAGAAAACCAACACCCAGCTGGAGGTCCTCTTCGCCAGAAACAGGCATGAAACAGACTCCCAGTGGCCAACAAACAGCAAAAAGCAAGAGCGAAAAGCAGCCATAATACTCCCTCTCGACTCCCTGGTCACCGCTCCAGAGCCAGTTCTTCGACCATTTCGCATACTGTCAGCTTTCTGCATTCTGGAGGGCGCTCTAGGCCGCAGATCTATGGCTCCGAGAAACAGCTGCTCAGAGCCCTCCAAGCCACGGCAGCTCACCACTCCACAGAGGGCCTCCGAAAAAGAAAACACTGGAGCGCACAGTTCAGAACAGTTCAGAACGGGTCTGCATCGTCGACGAAGACCCTTTCTTCCCCCAATCACAGTTGGATTTTGCTCCTTTTGGTCTTTCCTAGCCACAGAAAGGATCTGTTCAAGTGGCAGACCCTGGAAAGCATGGGGGTTTGGCCAGAACGCAGGACCTTTTGTTAGGGAAAAGGGAGAGGCTATGTGAAAATGGAACGGAATGAATGAATGAATTGGATTTGGGCAACTAGCTGGTTAGGCCCTGTAAGCAAAGCAAAGCAAAGTTAGGAAATTAAGCCCCAGGCAAGGAGCGTCCCTTACCTCTGGAAAGCAAGCAGAAGTGCTCCCAGACATTTGAAGTCTGCAAACAGTGGTGGTGAAAAGTGAAGGTAAAGCCAGTAAGAGAGCATCCATGTACCTTCTGCAGGGGAACAGAAGAGTCCTCAACAGACCTCTTTTTGGTCTGAAACTGTGGTGGTTGATCCCTAAAGAAGCATCCCAGTTCTCTGTGAGGGATCCAGAGTGCTCTGTGGTGGTAGGTGGAAGTCTCACTTAGGAGGCTTCAGTGCGCCGGACCCCATAGAACCAAAATGAACCCCTGCATCATGGGATGTTCTAGTTCAAGGGTCAAGATAGGCTCCCCAGCAAAGCTTGCTTGAGGCCTGGGACATGAATCAGCTACCCATTCAAGCAGGTATGAAAGAGATAGGTAGAGTGTTAATATATTTATAATATATACACATCCGTTGCCTCCTTGCGTTGCTTCCTTGAGTATGCTTGTGTGTCTGATGCATGCAATTCTTTAACCTGGATTGATGCTTTAGTCACAGATATCTGGACACATCCGTTGCCTCCTTGCGTTGCCTCCTTATATATTATAAAGAGAGCTAGCTAACTACATCCTAACGTAACAGACAGTAACAGCAAAGTGAAAAAAACAATAAAGAAATAACTGTGAGAACCTCTTCTAGACATGCGCACTAAACAGACTGAACCCATAACATAACTAGTCATATGGGATTCACTATGGTTACCAGATAAGTTATCACAACTGGTGCAGAGAGCAGGGGAAATGTACAGTTAGAAATGAACTTTTCTGATGAACAAAAAAAAACGTGCAGTGACATAGAGAAACTACGGTATATACAAAAAATGGACTTTGCTAGGGCTTTGCTGGGAAATTAATTTGGGTAAATAAAGGTACTCAGAGGGAAATTAAAGAATAAGAAATAGTGATTCTCTTTCTATGCAACCAGGTGATATGTTTAAGATATGTGCCTTCACTAATTTGAGTTAGCTGAGATTTATGGTGGGAATGACTAGGATGTGTAAAACTAAGACTTCTGTTTCCTTTTCTGTTCTCTTGTCTTTGTGTATACATATGTGTGTCAAAGTCTTTGTGTGTGAGGTAAATGTGACTGTTAACTGTCTCTAATCGAAAGAGAAAAGAATTTTAAAATTGTGCTAGAAATTCTGCTTAAAATAAGCCATAAAAAGAAAATACCCTCACTATGTCTGGCCAACAAACAGATTGAAGAAAAATGTGTTTGTTTGTTTTTCTTTTTCCCTTTCTCTCTCTGTACTCTTAAGAACAGCCCAAAGGGAATGTTTTAAGTTCATCTGCTGGAAAAGTTTCACTCTTGCATTTAATAATAATAATAAAATTGGAAGGTACCTTGGAGGTCATTTAGTCCAATCCCTGCTCAGGCAGGAAACCCTATACCAACTTTATCAAATGCCTTACTGAAGTCCAAGTAAATTATATCCACAGCATTCCTCTGGTCCACTAATTTTGTCACTTGGTCAAAGAATGCGATAAGATTTGTCTAGCATGATCTGTTTTTGGCAAACCCATGTTGGGTTTTAGTAATGACTTTGTTTGCCTCTAGGTGTTCGCTGATTTGTTGTTTGATTATCTTTTCCAGAATCTTCCCAGATATTGAGGTCAGGCTGATAGGTCTGTAGTTTCCTGGATCTATTTTTTTTTTTTTTGAAGATGGGAACACCAGCTCTTTTCCAGTCCTCTGTTGTTCCCCATTGCTCCAGGATCTTTGAAAAATATAGTTCAGTGGTTCTGAGATCACATCTGCCAGTTCCTTGAGAACCTTGGGGTGTAATCCATCTGGTCCTGATGATTTGAATTCATCTAGGCTGGATAGGTGCTCACTTACCATTTTATTCCTTATTTTAACTTGTGTTTCTAATCTATTTTTTATGATACTGTTTTTGATAGGTTGAACTATTTTTTTCTCTCCCTTTGTGTAAAGACAGATGCAAAAAGAAAAAAAAATGAGTTAAATATTTCTGCTTTCTCCCTGTTGCTTGTCACCTTCTTGCCACTTTCCCCCACTAATGGACCAATCATTTCCTTGACTTTTTCCTTGTTTTTTACATGTTGAAAGAAGGTGTTGTTGTTTTTTTGTTATTCTGACTTTGGTCACAAGCCTTAGTTCATATTGAGCCTTAGCTTTCCTCACTTCATCTTTGCAGGCTTGGTCTATTTGCTGATATTCTGCTTTAGTTATGTGCCCCTTTCTACTTTTTATATTTGTCCTTTTTATCTTTCGATTTATCAGAGAGTTCTTTATGCAGCCATGCTGGTTTCTTTTGAGAGCTGTTATTTTTCTTCTTTGTTGGTATTGTGTTAGACTGTTTTTTTAAAAAAAATTCCCAAGGTTTTTGAGTTGTTTTCCCATTGATTCTCATCCATGGAATCCTTCCCAAGCCCTCTCTAAATTTATTGAAATTAGCTCTCTTAAAGTCCAAGATTCTAGTTTGACTGTGTTCTATTGCTTGTGCTTCCATAATTGAATTCCAATATTGCATGATCACTCCCCACCTCAAGGTTCCTGTGGCTTCAACACCTTCTATCATTTCATCTCTGTTAGTGAGGATTAGATCCAGTATGGCTAATGCCCTAGTTCCCTTCTCTACTTTTGGGAGACAAAGTTGTCTGCTAGGTTTGTCAGGAATCTGTTTGATCTTCCACTTGGTGCAGTTTGTCTCCCAATTGATGCCAAGGTAATTAAAGTCCCCCATTACTATTGTGATGTGCTTCCTACATACCTTAAGTTAGCTTAGCAAGACGTTCATCTATTTCCTCTGTTTGGTTGGGTGGCCTATACTATACACCTATGGCAATGTCATTTACCCCCCTCTTTATATCGACCCAAATGCATCCAAGACAGTTTTCATCATTGTTGTGCTCTGTTTCTGTAGAGATGTAGTTATTTCTTATAGAGAGAGAAACTCCACCTCCTCTTTTATTTGGTCTGTTTCCTTTAAATAATTTAAATCCCTCTAGCTGAGTGTTCCATTTGTGGGTTTCATCCCACCATGTTTCCATAATGGCAACAATATCATATCTGCCCCCATTTACCTGAATTTCTAGTTCACCCTGCTTACTGTTCATACTCTGGGTATTGGTGTATAGACATTTGAGTCCTTTATGACTGACCCTGTGTTTACGTTCTATATAACCTGTGTGTGGTGCCTGAGTTCCCCTATTTTCTTACCACCTGTTCAGTTAGTGCACTTTGTGTGGCACTTGCTATTAAAAGCTTGATTTTGCTTGATAGCAAGGTTGATATTCTTGTCCACACACACATCTATGTTACACGCACTGCTAACCCTGTAATTTTTTTATTGCCAGGGACAGGGATGTTTTGTATCAATTAACTCACTGTCCCCATTGTTTAGTTTAAATATTCCTCCAGAAAATCTGTGAGTTTATTGCCAAGTAACTCAATCCCTTTCTTTGATGGATGCAAACCATCTCTTTTTGTTACATTGTTTTATTGGACCAGCTACAGATATTGCAACTAATATAACCTTAAGTCCTAACATGTTATAAATGTTCAGTTCAAAAATGAGACCTCATTTTGTCTGCCTATCTGTTTTTTAACAACTGCAGTATTAATGCTTTTTCAAACTATGTCTGCAAGCTACAACACCCACCCCCCATTCTACTTCTCCTTTCTTATCCTCTGTTCTTTGTCTGCCTTTCCTGGGAGAGTCCACCCAGAAAGGGGGGAGTAGTTCTTGTTCTCATGTCTTTCAGCCCTGCACAGATGACCCCCCCAAACTTTAGAAGCAGAGCACGTTGACCCAGATTCTGCCTCCATCCATTTGAGCCATGGAATTGAGTTTTGAATCCAGCTATGCACTAAAAAAGCCACCATGCAACCTGAGTGGAACAGATCTTCCCATGTCCTACCAGTCCCCCAGATGCCTGTGAAAAACTGAAGAAGGAAGAAGTCCTGGAGCCATGTGAAGCCTTAGAAGAAAATTAGGAAGACTATTGGGGGAGGGTGGAAACTCATTGTAGAGTTTTCTTTCTTGCCCCATGTTGTGTAGTGGGTTCTGGAGAGCAGGAAGGACGCCAGGCCGGTGAGTACAACATAACAGCTCTTTATTTGGTGGAAGTGACTGTACTGGGGAACAGGGGCTAACTGCACTCTTATATATACCTGGCCAGTACCTGGCCAGGTACTCAACCAACCAATCGGATTGAACCTCTCCCGCCGAAAATGCTTCCTGCCAGTTACAGTTCAACGCCTCCTGGTGGTGACTCTTATACAAAGCTTTAGGTGTTCCAATAAAGCCTAATACATAACACCCCTTCCCCCTTAAGGATGAAACAATATACACATACAATGAACTTACATTCATGACAACCAACTTCCCGATGGACCTAGTCCCCGGCTTCCCTTATTTGCGCACATAGTCTGTGAGGTATGCGGGTGGCCTATGGGGCCAAGATGAACATCTTAGGGTTTCTTCCCCCTTGTGGGCTGGTGCCTTACTCGGCATATCCTGGACGTCCAAGTTCTCCTGAACTGGAGAGTCCACAGGTAAGCTCTGGCTGCCCATTTTTGGTGGACCCATCCCATAGTCAGACCCTGTGGCAGGGTTAGCCCCGCGGTCCTGGGAGGGTTGCTGTCCAGGTTGATCGGGGTTCTCCTGGTCCTCCTCGGGCTCGGCCGCGGTGGTTTGTTGGTGGTGCTGGTAGGGGGAATGTGAGCTAGCTTGTGTGCCAGCTTGGAAACTCAATGAGGGGTAATTTACCCCGTGGTCGCTTGTTGACCGTTCTGGAACTCTTTTCCTTACTTGGTCTATGTGCCGTCTGACCTGACGACCCCCCTCCACCCCTACTACGTAAGATAAGGGCCCAGTTTTGTCAACCACCACCCCCAAAATCCACAAGTGTCCCGGACCGTAGTTCCTGGCCCAAACCAAGTCACCTGGGTGTAGTTCTCTTGGGGTTTTGGGTTGTGCGGCCTCAGAAGCCACTGCGGACTCTCCAGTTCAGGAGAACCTGGACGTCCAGGATACGCCGAGTAAGGCGCCAGCCCACAAGGGGGAAGAAACCCTAAGACGTTCATCTCGGCTCCATAGGCCACCCACATACCTCACAGACTATGCGCACAAATAAGGAAAGCCAGGGGCTAGGTCCATCAGGAAGTTGGTTGTCATGAATGTAAGTTCATTGTATGTGTATATTGTTTCATCCTTAAGAGGGAAGGGGTGTTATGTATTAGGCTTTATTGGAACACCTAAAGCTTTGTATAAGAGTCAAGCAAACACAACAGATACGAAGTAACAATTTTAAAACATCCAAGATAAGCTGAAACACCAGGAATGTGGGACCAGCTATCACTAATTAAGACTCACAGGATTAGGAGAGAAACATAATAATAACAAATAGATAACAAATAAGAACACATCAGATCCTCTCCGGAGGCAAGGATTAACCTTTTCCTGAGCAATATCTGATAAATTAACTCATCAATAGACACTGTTCGACGAATCAGAAATGACAGTTTTAAAACCATGAATCAGAAATGACAGTTTTGAAAACCAAGAAAAGGTGTAAAAACTCATGTTTGGGGACCATTCTTTCTAGCTAGCCAGAGATTCATACTGGAATTGTCACTCAACTTTAATCTCTGTGATTAAACCTCTCTTTCCGGTAGCTGGCTTCACGTTCTATTTGTTCTTCTTTGCGCTGCTTGGGAAAATCCTAGCTGGAAGCCTGAACAGGGGAGTTCCTCCCAACACATTGAATGCTAAGCCATCAAGAGGATTCTTTCTCTGGCTGTATATAAATAGGTTCACACATTGCACAAAGCCAATATTTGTTTATTTTCACTGAATAAATTAGAGTGATTGAGTTTCATATCCTACTAAGCCATAACCCAACAAATTACACTGCCATTTTGTGCAAGGAGAGGATGCATTCCAAATGTGATATTGGAGAATTTATATAATAATCTAGCTAATTTGGCTAAAGCAATTTACACATAAATGAAAATCAGCTGTGCACTTCATTTTTTAATCTTTAAATAATTTTGGTAGTCAGCATTTTCATAACTGCTTCCGTCTTGTTTTTGATGCTTGTGAAATTAATGTTTGCAACTTTTTCAAATTGTTATTTTGCTTGTGGAAACCTTAATTCAAAAAACATTTTGCTTTCTCCCATCATTTCTTTGAGTATACACTTGGAATTGCTAGATAATATCATCAACTTCTGCTAAAGCATTTTTAATTATAGCTCAGTCTGATGGAATTAAGCTGAGGTCACCTTATATCTTATTATTTTATTGTATGGTAGAGCATGTTACTCTTGCTGCTACTATTAGCATTTATGTTCAAATTAGATATTCATACAATTTACTGAACCACAATTTGCATAACCATGTTTTATCAAATCATAATTGGCTAAACCATACATTGCAGACCATAAAATGCTAACAAGCAAGGCTTAAAGTATTTGTGGAAGTGCAATTAATCTCTAGGACAGGGGTCCCCAACTCCCGGTCCGTGGACCAGTACCAGGCCCTGGCATGCCAGCAACCGGTCTGCACAAACAAGCAAAGTCCCATCTGCGGGATTCAGGCAGCACACAAAACCATGCACCCTCCTGTGAGGAACAAAGAAATTTAAAAATAAAAGGTTTCAATTGCTTAACAATTAAGGGATTAGTGCACATAGGCACGTAAGCTCAATGAACAATTGGTCCTTAAAGGGGAACAGTAAACAGGATAAATAGGGTGGGGAGAAGTTTGAATTGATGTAACCAAACAAAAGTAGAGATAATATATTCTTACTAAGCGTCTAGGGCAGGCTGTACACCCGGAGGACCTATCAAATGGGACCAAAGGGGAGGGAACGGGGCGTTGCGATAGAACTGTATATAATATCATGAATTTGAATGTTTATGTGTGGTCTCTGGTTTAGAACTTCCTGTTGGAGTCTCTCACCAGGATCCACTGCGCTTTGCAAACCGCTTTTCTATTTTCTGCAGAATAAAACTCTTTTTTTTACCAATCCAATTTTGTTGGTGTTTTAATTGCCTTTCCAACAAATTGGCGCCCAACATGAGGCCTTGGGCATCTGTTCTTGCGATCTTCGGGAGGCGAGGTCAACTGAGGATGGCATGCCCCGTTGATTTCAACGGTCCAAGGTTGCAGTCGCAGGTTGAAGAAGCGGAACAGAACCAGGCCCACGAACCAAATAGTGATTGGTAAGAACAGAAGAAAGGGGCCAAAGAATTACCGGAAAGGAGTAACTTCGTGCACGAACCTAGGTGAGTAAAACTTGGGGGTAATCCAAGGAATAAAACCTAGGCGGTCGGAGGGTTGGGTAGGACAGTTTGAGTCTGAGATTTGTGAGAGGTGTGTGTGAGATGCTCTGAGTGCCATAAGGGTTGGCAAGGCAAAGTGAGAGTAGACTACTGAGTACGTACTTCCATACCTCCGCAAGGAGATTGGTCAGAAAAGGAGGAAGCGGCTTGGTGAAGCGAACTGTGGTCTCATTAGATTGGTAAGGACGAGAGAATTGTATGGTAAACCAACCATGGGTAATTTGGGATGGTCCCAAATTAGAAGTGTGTGAAAAAGATTAGGAAAAACCCAAAACTAAAAATAGATCCCCACAGTCCGTAGGAAAATTGTTAGAAAACTGGGGTAAACCACCATATAATAAGTTAATTACTAAGTTAAATTTAACAAACATGGTAAATTTGTGTTGCTTCATATGGTGGGAGGACAAGAAAATTGAGTGGCCCTGATTAGGAACTAATGATTATTTTGCTTGTCAAAACTTATATGATTACGTTAGAACTAAGGCTTGTAAATCCCTGGATAATGAGACAGATTATGCCCTGGTCTGGAATCTGGACAAATGGGCCAATATATTAGAAGAAATCCCTTCTCGTGTCTTCCTAGTAAATGAGAAAGAGGAAGAAAATGAGAAGAGAAAGTATTTACCCCCACTGTATAATCCAGGTCTGATTAACATAGCCCATGCCATCACCACCAGGAAGCCCCCAAATAAGATAAAAGGTTAATCAAATAAAGCCTTATGGAAAGAATTGGAACAATGTAAAAAGGATATAGAAAACTTTCCATTTAAACTAATAGAAGAAAAGGATACAATGTTTCCCATGAGAGAGGTTCAGAATGGAATAAATCCCCAGGGCCAGCCAGTAATAAGTTTTGTACAGGATCCACTCCGAGCATCTGAAGTGAGATCTTTTAAGAAAGAAATGAAAAATATTATAGAGGCCCTTTAGAAGTGGCTGAACAGTTAGACAATTTATCAGGACCAAACATTATACATGGAATGAGTTAACAGCCATCCAAAACACTCTCTTCTCAGCAGAAGAGAGGCAACTAATTAGAGCTGCTGCAATATGGGTATGGGAGTGGGACCATCCCCCTGCGAATAATAATAACATTAAAGGGGAAGATAAGTTCCCCCTAATCAGATCAAATTGGGATAATAACAATCAGGCACATAGACAAAATATGGAAGACTTAAGAAACATGAATGGGAAAATCCTTACACCAGAAGGAAATAACAATATCAATGGACTGTATTCCCTCAGGGGTTTACAGAATCTCCCAACTTATTCGGACAAGTCTTAGAACAAGTTTTGGAGGCTTTGCAGTTACCCAAGGGGACGTGTTTAATACAGTATGTAGATGATCTTTTAATATCTGGGAAGAAGAAAGGGGAAACTATTGACGCTACCAACGAGGTACTAAACTTTCTGGGACAACAGGGACTGAGGGTTTCCAAAACCAAATTGCAACACGTAGAAAGGGAGGAAAAATACTTAGGACATTTAATTAGTGAAGGGAGTTGGTGATTCACTCCTGACAGAATAGAAGGGGTGGCCTCACAACCCCTACCCCAAAATAAAAAGAAACTGAGAAAATTTCTCGGATTAGTGGGATATTGCAGATTGTGGATCAATGGATATACAGATTTAACTAAACCCTTATATTCTAAATTAATAGATACTGAACCACGGAGTTTAAAATGGGAGGGCCATGAAAGAGGAAACTTTGAAAATCTGAAGCAAGCTTTAGTAAAAGCTCCGGTTTTAAGTCTCCCAAATTTAGAAAAGCCTTTCCATCTGTTTGTAAATACTGAAGATGGAATAGCACAAGGGGTGTTGACCCAAAACTGGGCTAAACAAAGGAAGCCAGTCGCCATCCTCTCAAAAATTATGGACCCTGTAATAAGGGGGTGGCCCATATGCATACAAGCAATAGTGTCCACTGCACTTTTGGTTCAAGAAAGCAGAAAACTAACCTTTGGAGGAGTGCTTATTGTAAGTACTCCCTACCAAGTCAGGACAATACTGCAACAAAAAGCAGGAAGGTGGCTTACGGATTCTAGAATTTTAAAATATGAAACCATATTAATGCAAAGGAGTGATCTGGTACTAACCACTGATCATAATTTAAACCCTGCCCAGTTTCTGGCCAACTCTAGACAAATAGATCAAGAGGGTTTGGAACATCATTGTACAGAGGTAACTGATTTGCAAACTAAAATCAGAACGGATCTGGAAGAATACCCACTAGAAGACGGAGAGGCATTATTTATAGATGGCTCCTCCTGGGTAGAGAGTGGGTTGAAAAAAAACGGATATGCAATCATAAATGGACACACCAAAGAGTTGGTAGAATCTGGCAGCCTGCCGAAGAACTGGTCGGCCCAAATTTGCGAACTGTATGCATTAAACCAGGCCCTAAAATTGTTAGAAGACAAGGCTGGAACTGTTAATACGGATTCAAAATACGCCTTTGGGGTGGTCCATACTTTTGGGGAAATTTGGGTGGAAAGGGGAATGATTAACAGCAAAGGGAGAGAATTAATTCATGAAGGGTTGATCAAAGAAATAATGGAGTCCCTCCAGTTACCAGAAAGAATTGCCATAACTCATGTGAGTGCACATCAAAGGGGCAATTCTTTTGAGAATGTAGGAAATAGGATTGTAGATGAGGAAGCCAAGCCGGCAGCAAATGAAGAAAGCATAAATGTCCTAATACCCATTGTAGAAACACTAGAAGAGGTCCCTGTGTTTTCAGAAACAGAGAAAAAAGAAATAGCGTAGATAGGTGGACAACAAGGAGAGAAGGGTAAATGGCTTCTCTCGGATGGGAGGCAGGTAATCAATAAACCCATAACGTGGGGATTATTGGAGAAGTTACATGAAGGAAGACACTGGGCGGTTCAGGCATTGGTAGATGAGCTACTGAAACATTATGGATGTATTGGAATTCATACCTTGGCCAAACAAGTCACTGAAAAATGTCTAATATGCAAGAAAATTAACAGACAAGCTATGAGAAAACAGCAACTAGGAGGAAGGCCACCTACCCTAAGATCATTCCAATGTATTCAGGTAGATTTCACCGAGCTACCTAGAATAGGCAAAATAAAGTTTTTGTTGGTTATAATTGATCATCTAACCGGATGGGTAGAGGCTTATCTGTGTGGTAATGCCACTACCAAGGTGGTATCCAGGGTATTGTTAGATCAAATTATTCCCAGATATGGGATGGTCACTCAGATCGATAGTGATCAAGGGAGCCATTTCACGGTAAAGGTGTTGCAGAATATTATGGAAGACTTGGGAATGGATTGGAAATTTCACACCCCTTGGCACCCTGAGAGCAGTGGGAAAACTGAAAGGGCTTATGGGAAAATAAAGGAATCATTAACCAAACTAATTTTAGAAACTCACATGCCTTGGACAAAATGTTCACCATTAGCCTTGTTACGAATCAGGACACAACCCCAAAAAGATATTGGGTTATTGTTCTGTACCAGCCTGCTACTGGCCCTGCAGAAAAGGCAGGGACAACCCCTTTACAACCGGCAAGAGGCTGGAATTACGCCTGCCAAATTTATAGCTACAAAAACAAACAAGACACGAACCAAGAAACAGGAGCTTTAAGAAACATGAACCATCCGAGCGGTTGCCTTCAGCAAACCAGCCCTCCCAGACATTCCCCTTATATAGAGTTCAGGGCGTGGCTTCTCTCTGCCTCCTTCCGAGAAGCCCCATTGCCTTCCTCTGTTTACTCCTACTTGACTGCCTCCTGCGTCGGGCGTCCTTGAACAGGGCCAGCTGTGGGTCATCTTCATCCACACTGTCAGGCTCACACAGCTGGGTCTCCGTGGTGACCAAGTGGGAGGGGCCTGGCTGAGGGCTATCATCAGCAAGATCTTCAACCCCCTCAGCAAGGTCTTCAACACCCCCCTCCTCCTCTGAGTCGTCCGACCCAACTGCCGAACCCACAGGCTGACCCTGAATCACAACAGTTATCACCATATGAATTGTTATTCAGAGTCACATTTACTCCAGGACAGGTTTGTATAGATTCTTTGCAAACGAAAAATAGAGTCTTGAGACAATATGTGAATAAACTGTCCAGATATTTTGATTATCTTAGGAAACAAGGATTGCTGGCACAAGCACCTCCCTTGGAGTTTCCAGTCCATAGATTCCAGATTGGAGATTGGGTGCTGATCTGGAGTTGGAAGGAGGAAAAGCTAGTTCCGAAGTGGGAAGGCCCTTTCCAAGTGCTGCTAAAATCTGAAACAGCTGTACAAACGGCACTACACCTGTGTGAAAGGACCAGTAGAAGCTCCAATTCAGTGGAGAAATCTGCCTCAACCTGATCCTTTGAAGCTGATAATAAGAAAAAGCAAAATATAGGGATATTAGTAAGAGGGGAGAGTTTTCAATGTGATGGCTTTGTGACTGTAAATGTTGGTGTAATTGTTGTTGTTGTACCCATTGCCCAGACTGTGCACCGATACACGGAGATTGCAGAGAAGAGTGTGATATAGTGATCATTGAAGACTGGTGTCCTGAGTACTGATCTCAGCCCCTGCTGCAGATGGTAGTGTTAAAAGGTGAAAGGGAGGAAGTACCTTTCCAGGTTTGGACAGAATTGGAACAATATTTAACCTCAATATGACCTTGCTTACAGGAGTAACTAAAATATGGATTATAGCTGGAGTAGTAGAGTTCGGGAGCATATGCAAAAGCCAAAGTACAAATAACTCTGATAACTGTAATGTTTGAATTAAAACCACCAAAATGGGTAATAAGATAACTGAAACTCTTACATATCATACTCAGATGAACTGGAAGAAGGTGGTTGGAATGTGTGTTCATAATACCATCTGATTTTCCCTTTGTAATGAAACGGGAAGGGTTACATGCGTTGACCCCTCTAGTGTGAAATATCAACAACCATTCAGGTATTTGCCTTTCAAAATGGAAAGAGTAAAAAGCTATTATTATTAGGACAAAACACCAGTACCTCTGCTAATCACAAGAGTAGAATCTGCTTCGATGCCTGCTATGCCATGAAGTTTAGTCCTTGGACCACCTGTTGGGGCCTGAGTTGGCAGCAGAGTTACCTCACACAAAGGATATATGTTTACAACCAACAACAGCAGAGAGGAAGCTCTTACGGGGCTTCCCAGACATATTCATATTCCAACGGTAGGGGCCCACCTAGAGTGTGGACAGAGAAGAGCAGTTGGTTTAATTTAACCAAGGGGGTTGGGCAACCTTATTGTTTAGAAGACCATTGTACCCCCACATGCTTGCATTTTGTGGATCCCAACAAAGGATCACAGGAATATGGGTTGGGAATTGAGAGTATGGGAAAGGACCCGAGCACCCGCATTACCATTAAAGTAACCAGGAAAAATCTGACCCCAATAGAAAAAAAATTATTCCACTACTTTTATGAGGAGCTTGAAAAGGCCAATCACCCTGATACCTTGTGTCTCACCATTCTCAATAAAAATCTGTTTATAGATTTAGCAGAAAGAATAGCTACCACCTTGGGAGTAAAGAATTGTTATGTATGTGGTGGAACAAATATGGGGGAACAAAGGCCTTGGGAAGCCAAAGAAATTGATATCCAAGATGCTGACATTACGTCTATGTGGACTGTTAAATTGACAAAGAAAAGTAAAAAATGGGCTTTAGCTACATCCATTATAGCTCACTTCTGCTTTCAGAGAAACTGCTCTGAAAACCAGGAGGAAGTAGGAACCATGGTATGCGAAGGCCAGAGATCTTATGGGGACTCAAGTATGTAGAATTGGGGAACCATGCATAGTATTGAACAAAATCCTTTTAATAACACGGTTTTACAGGGGTTATGGAACAATGCATCCCAAGAATGGTTCACCCCGCAATGATTTTATTGGATATGTGGAAAATTTGCATATACCAGGCTACCTAACAATTGGTGTGGTTCATGTGTATTGGGAAATATAAAACCTAGTTTTTTTCCTACTTCCCATTCCTCAAGGGGAAAAACTTGGGAGTAGCAGTATACGAGGATAAGGGAGCTAGGAGAAAACGATCGTAGAAAATTGGAAATTGGAAGGATACTGAATGGCCACTCGAGCATATAATACAGGTGTGTGGACCTGCTACTTGCGCTGAGGATGGATCATGGGGATATAGGACTCCAATTTATATGCTGAATCGCATTATTAGGTTACAAGCGGTTCTGGAAATTGTTACTAATGAAACAGCGCTAGCATTAAATAAGTTGGCTAAACAGAATACCCAAATGAGGACTGCAATTTATCAAAATAGGTTAGCATTAGATTATTTATTGGCAGAAGGAGGGGTCTGTGGAAAATTTCATTTAACTAACTGTTGTCTGCAAATAGACAATGAAGGGAAGGCTACTGAGGAAATAACAAACAGAATGAGGAAAATAGCCCATGTACCGGTCCAAACCCGGACTGGAATACTTGATGATGGGGGAATTCCTGGGAGGAATTTTTAGGAATTGGAAACAAGCTTTATTCATGTTAGCAGTGATATTTGTAGGATTAATGTGCTTACCCTGCTTGATCCCTATAATAAGAAGTTTAGTACAAAACACGGTGGAGGGAATGGTAAATGCAACTGATAAGAATGACAAGCAAATGATGATGTTAAAGAAGGTAACTGAATATACTGCAATAATTGACTTCAAAAATGCTGAGGAGATACAGGAAAGTTTAAAACTATTTGAGAAATAAAATTTTATTTTTAAATTAGTATAAAGAATAGAAAGGGTAGATTTGTGAGGAATAAAGAAATTTAAAAATAAAAGGTTTCAATTGCTTAACAATTAAGGGATTAGTCAAGCTGAAACTGCACGTAGGCACTAAATTCCAGGAGGCTTGGCTATAGGATGCACGTAAACTCAACGAACAATTGGTCCTTAAAGGGGAACAGTAAACAGGATAAAAAGGGTGGGGAGAAGTTTGAAGATGTAACCAAACAAAGGTAGAGATAATGTATTCTTACTAGGCGTCTTGGACAAGCTGTATACCCGGAGGACCTATCAAATGGGACTGAAGGGGACGGAACGGGGCATCGCGATACAACTGTATATAATATCATGAATTTGAATGCTTGTGTGTGGTCTCTGGTTTAGAACTTCCTGTTGGAGTCTCACCAGGATCCACCACGCTTTGTAAACCACTTTTCTATTTTCTGCAGAATAAAACTCTTTTCTTACCAATCCAATTTTGTTGGTGTTTTAATTCATTTCCAACACTCCGGTCTGCGGAAAAACCTCTCTCCATGGAATCAGTCCCTGGTGCCAAAAGGTTGGGGACCTCTGCTCTAAGGCACAAGATTATTTTTTTTTCATTTTGCAAAAATGAATAAATGCAATTTTTCTCCTTAATATACTACTTACATTCCCATTTTCTAAATGCTTCAACCCCTTTCAGTCCTATTACTTCAGATACCTTTCTACTAATCTGCTCAACATTATACTAGAAAAAAAACTGGCCTAGGATTGAGAGTTATAGCACACTCTACTAGTGTACAGAGGAACATTTATTTCCCTAAAATTCTACTTCGACTAAAGTCACCCAGTGAGTTAATGACTTTATGATTAATTGTTTTTACTGTTATGGGTTCAGAATCACTTGTTTCCTGCAATTCTAGGTCTTTAATGGCCTTCTACAGTTTTATAGCATAATATAGATGCTAGTCAGGAAGTCTTATTGGCCATGGTATGAATGACAAGGAAGAGGTTTCTTAATAGCTTTGTGCTGACAAGTCTCACATCTTGAGAAACTAGTCATTGACCTGCAGGCTGTGTTAGTATGATTCTCCTGGCTGCTCTGAATTCTTGTGGGTAAGGAGGCCAGATTCTTCCCCCCAGCAGTACATCATGAGTTTGTGATTAAAAATCATGAGCATTGAATTTTTTGCCTTCTTTTTCAGGCATAGTCGTGATTCAGCCCTTGTTCCATGCCAGCAGCTTAGAGTTAATACTAATTTGAATATTTGCCAGCAATTCCCCAAAGTTACTTTATTCATTTGTGTCCTCCAGTCAGGTGATCCAGGATGATGTGGTACATGCTAGTTTTGTGACAGACTGCATTGCTCTCTACTTTTATGTCGTTCTAAAGAATAGTAACATTACACCTACATTTTTCTCAGAAGTCCTATATGTATTAATAGCTCAATAATTCAAACTAGAAATTATATATGACTATATAATTTGTTGGCAGAAGCTGGGACGAGTAACAGGTGCTCATTCTGTTATGCGGCACTTGGGATTCGACCCGCCAAACTGCCAACCTTCTGATCGACAAGCTCAGCGTCCTAACTCACTGAGCCACCGCGTTCAAAAGCACATAAAAATGCAAGTAGAAAAATAGGGACCACTATGGTGGGAAGGTAACAGCGTTCCGTGCGCCTTTGGCGTCTAGTCATGCTGGCCACATGACCACGGAGATGTCCTCGGACAAACGCTGGCTCTTTGGCTTTGAAACGGAGATGAGCACTGGCCCCTAGAGTTGGAAATGACTAGCACACATGTGTGGGGGAACCTTTACCTTTTATATAATTTGTAGGGACAGGTGGCTCAGTGGGTTAGGACGCTGAGCTTGTCGATCAGAAGGTCGGCAGTTTGGCGGGTTGAATCCCAAGTGCCGCATAACAAAGTGAGCACCTGTTACTTGTCCCAGCTTCTGCCAACCTAGCTGTTCGAAAGCACGTAAAAATGCAAGTAGAAAAATAGGGACCACTACGGTGGGAAGGTAACAGCGTTCTGTGCGATTTTGGCGTCTAATCATGCTGGCCACATGACCACGGAAACATCCTTGCACAAGTGCTGGCTCTTCGGCTTTGAAACGGAGATGAGCACCGGCCCCTAGAGTTGGAAACGACTAGCACACATGTGCGGGGGAACCTTTACCTTTACCTATATAATTTGTACAATATGATGGAAGTGGGTTCACCAACTATAGTTTGGAATAGATGCCAAGATCTTGGGAGGCACCCCATACTTTACTGACCTCGGGGCATCATTTTACTGCTCTTTTGGGAAAAGACTGAGGCAGAGAAAATGGCACATTAAAAATGGTGAGCCACATTATCCAGCCAAGCTCTTTCCTTGATTCTATTTATTTATAGATCCTTCCACTGAATCTGTGATATCAGTTATGGTGTCTAAGTTGACCTGCCATGAACTATATAAAAAAGCTGTGGTGGCACAGTGGTTAGAATGCAATATTGCAGGCTAATTTTGTCGATTGCCAGCAGTTCGATCCTGACTGTCTCAAGGTTCACTCAGCCTTCCATCCTTCCGAGGTCAGTAAAATGCTGCCCCAGATTGCTTGGGAGCAATATCCTGACTTTGTAAATTCAGAGACTGCTGTAAAGTACCATGGAGCAATACATAAGTCTAAGCACTATTGCTATTGCATGCATCATCAAGTAAAGCATGGGGTGCCTCCCAAGATCTTCCCACCCCCCAAACACCCCATGTTCCACTTCCCACATCCTTGGGTCCCCACAGGTCTTTTCCCCATATGTCCATTGCCTCCCCAACTGGGTCTCTGCATTTCTGATATATCAAGTTTCATTGGTTTTCCAGAGGAAGGGACAAAGGAACTGTGTTCACTGCATACATGCTGCCAAGATAAGGCACACACAATTTTTTAAAAATTGATTACATGCCATCAAGTTGTTGACTCCTAGCAACCACATAGATTTTTTTTCTATGACAATCTCTAACATGGTCTTTCAGGTCATTCAATAGTGGAGATGTACTGCTCCCAAATGTTGGAAGTGTTCTGAAGAGATAGGCACATACTTCCACACGTGGTGGTCTTGCAGTAAAACACAAAAATTTTGGAGAATGATTTGGATTTGGCTGAAAGAAATATTGAAACAAGATCTGGAGTTTAGTCCAGAACTTTTCTTGTTGGGAATCACGAAAGAGAAATATCCTAAAGATGTGCTATACTTAACGATCCATATTATCACAGCAGCTAGAATATCATTTGCGCAAAAATGGAAAAAGAATGAGATCCCAGGACAAAAAGAGGTTATTAGGAAAATTTGGGATTGCGCTGAAATGGACAAATTAACTTTGGAATTAAAGAATAAAGATCAATCAGACTATTATAGAATTTGGAACAAATTGTATCTTTGGATGGATAAAAAGAAAGGTCTCTATTAGGTTTTACAGACTAGCTCACTGTTTTAAATATTGTGGTATTTCACTGATTTGTAATCTAAGTGTATTTAAGTGTATTTTTGATGTACATATATACATGTATATATATATATTTAAACATTGTAGACAAAAAGGTTTGTCAGCTCGCTGGTACTGTGTCCAATGTTTTTAAATAATAAATTTAATAAAAATTTAAAAAAAAATAAAAAAAAATAGTGGAGATGTACTGGATAATGGCCAAATGACCAAGCCAATGCACTTGTCTTATTGAAGTAGGATACATACACAAGAACTCTCCCCTCTTACAGAGGAAAACCTTAACAAATCTGCCAAACTTTAACACACTTTTATAAAGATTTATATAGTCATACTCAGTAAGATTTTAAGCCAGACCAGTATTTCTCAACCTTGTCAACTTTAAGATGTGTGGACTTCAACTCCCAGAATCTCCCAGCCATTTTGGATGGGGAATTCTGGGAATCAATACATCTTAAAGTTGACAAGGTCGACTGTCTGACCCAGACATTTTTAACCAATCCTTCCCTTCCTCCACTTTGAAAAAGAATGTAGATTTTGTGTTTATGCAAACCATTCAGCCACACCTTAGCGTTGTGCAATTGCAGCCCACGTAATTTCTTTCGGGTTACTGTCTCCCACACATAGAGAAAATGAGGTAAATTGAAGTGTACCTTGAGAACACAAAGCCTGGCAATTCATATACCGTACAAGTCTTGGCTGAAGCTTTGCCTGAAGTAATTACTCTACGAGCTAGCACTTTTTAATTTTTTCTGTCCCGAAGAGCATTCTGTGCTTTTCACATACGATCCTTCAGATGATTTCGGCAAGTTGATTTAGGAGACAGTAACAGGTACAGAATCAGCCTGAAACTTATCCTGAACCGGATCTTCATATGTGCCGTTATTCGGAAATCAGCCCGGGATGTCCCTGCCTGACTATTTGCACTGCAGATTTGCATCCTGACTCGTCTGGCTTTGTGCAGTCCACATTTGTTTAGACATAAACTAACGACTCCCGATTCTCGCTCCGCATTGATACCTGCTCTTCGGCCGGCATTTCCCGCCTTCTTCAAGGAGGAGGAGGAGCCGCGCTGTCGGAGCAGACCAATCGCGCGGCTGGTATGCAAAGAACTCAGGATCCGCGAGACTGAGGCGCCGCTGCGGCAGAAGATCTGAACAGACTTCTCTGGAGGCAATGCGGCTCCCCTAGAGTCGCTCTCTCTCTCTTTGCAAAGATTGCTCAGATGCTGATTAAAACAGTGAGTAAACAAAAGGTGCTGTGCTTATGTTGGGGCGGAAGACAAAGATTTGAGGATTCCGGATCCCTGAGGGCATCGAGGGATCTGTTTTGAAAGGAGCGGGTTTTGAAAACCTTTAGTCTGTTCCCTGGATCGGAGTGGCTTTGATTGATTGGTCCGTTCGCTTATTCATTGCCAGTAAGTAACAGAATGTTTTTCCCCCTTTTGTTTTAATAATGATAAAATGAATGAGAAGAGTTGTTGGTCCTATCCCTGATAACTCGGAATTAAATTATTATTGTGGTTTATGAACTGTGTGAATAGGTTTGCCACAATTTTACCAGGGAAAATCGGACTCTGTATTCTATGATATTTCACTTCGACATTGAAGCATTAATATTGGCAAGGTAAGAACGAATATATTGATTAATATTTTCTTTACAATTTGACACTTATGGTTGGATATTCCAAATGGTCTAGCGATTCTACTGTATAGTGTTCCACTTGCCCCTTCTTAGCAAACTTTACTTGGGGGGAAAAAAGACTGAGTGGGCAAACATTCACAGGTGGAAGCTGTCTCTAAGATGCTCAGAAAATTCACTGATTTGTTAGGGCAACCACACAATAAAATACCACTTGCAAACCTGATTTCAATTAGTGATTAGAAGCATCAGATTCTTTGGGTGCTCTCTCAGAAACTCAACTTAAGTTTGATCTGGTCCCTAAACTTTGCTGAGTCGTAACATGTATATTTGATTTTAGATTAAGTGTTAGTGACTGCAATCTATTGAAACGGGTTATAAAAAAAGTGGTTTGTTATATGGTTCAATGTATGAACCTGGTCCTAAAGTCTATAGCTTTATTCTGTCATTTGACAGCACACAGCTGACCTTGGACCTAGCTGACGGTTGAATGGGAAATGACCAACTAGAAATACAGATAGCCCTCGACTTATGACCCACAGTAGGACCATAAAATTTGTTGTTAAACAATGCAGTCATTAAGCAGAGTATTACAGCACTGTATACAATTTTGCAACTTTTTTGCCATAGTGTTAATGACTGCGACTTGCGACCTTCCCTACTGGCTTTCCCATTGGCTTTGCATGTTGGAAGCCAGCGGGAGGGTCACAAATGGCGATCCCATGACCGTGGGACACGTCATAAATGTGTGACAGTTACTAAGCACCCGAATCATGATAATATGACTGCTGCGACACTACAACAGTTGTAAGTGTGAACACCGGTTGTAAGTCATTTTCTTCAGCATTATTGTAACTTTGAATGGTCACTAAATGAATGGTTGTAAAGTGAGAACTGCCTGTACTAAACGTCTGTTAAAAATAATTGCTATATGGACAATTCATACAAATGTAGTATTTGTGGAACAATAGCCCTATAAAGAAACTACCAAGGAGAAAATATCACCCCTATCTGTACTGACAGGGCAGGCAAGCAAGTTTATAACAGAGAGCAAACCCAACTCTGTTCCAATATTGAAGATGCTACCTAGCCAAGCAACAAAATGTCTGCCTAAAAACAAGTCAGCTCAGAAAGCACCAAGGACTCCACAGATAAACTCTGAGCTACGTATATTCTCTTCCTTGCCATATCTCTATTACCTCAGGGTTCTCCATTTGGCATCAAATGCTTCAGAAACACACAGATGGGAGAAATTTACAATCAGGCAAACCTCCACCATGGAACAGCTTCTTTCTGCATGAATGGCTTCAATAACATGGCCTGCCCACTAGTGTCAGTTACAGACCTCCAATAAATGGCATAGCTGAATGGAAAATAGCCCAAAAAAGTGGGCCAAAAATAGTATTAATAATGATCATGAATGCTCATCCCATATTAAAAAATAATACCAGCAGACCATAGATAGGTAACACCAGGGAGCAACTAGAACAAACCAAGTCCCAGAACATACAATGTTGACAACTGCCATTAAGACTACATTCCTAAGACCAGCTAGAGTGAGGAAGGCAAAGTTTCAAAGCAAACTGCTCAAGCTAGACCCAAGTAGCAAAGAGATACCAAAACCTGACTGAGTTGTCAACTTGTCCATTTACCCACTATCCATGACAGAACACAACATCCTACACAAAGGCTTTGACTATAACATAGAGGATGCCAATAAGAATTCTTTGCACCCTTAGAGCCAGCATTTAAAACTGCAGGACTTATCATAGAAAACCAAGAAAATATAAGACAGATTATCATACCACAGACCATAAGAGCACAGAACTAGAGCCAATTCAAAGTAGACCGAGCAGCTCTCAAAAACCTAAAGAAGGGCCAAACCATCCTCCTCCTCCCAGCAGACAAAGATGGTACCACAGTTATCACAGACAGATCACACTACATACAAAAAGCGAAAGAATTACTGGAAGACAAAGAAAGCTACGTCTCTGTAAACACCAACCCAATGCAGAAACTAAACAACCTGATCAAAAGAACACTAAATGAGCTAAAGACAAAAGGTCAGATAATAAAAGAACAATGGGGGGTAAAAAGCAGTGAACCCATTCTCCCATGCTTCTGTGGACACCCAAATATACACAAGCCTGACATTCCTCTTTGTGAGGAGTCCTTGGTGCTCTTCAAGCAGTACTAGACCAGCACTGATGATGTTACTTAGTTTGGGTAATGAAACATCTGCAAGAAAACCACCAAGCTCAGAGAGCAGCAAGGACCCTTCATTTGAACCCTGAGCTACAAATATTCTTTTTTAATACCTCTTTGTCCAAGTGTATTGTTACCAGGGACCCCAATGTGCAACACATTGGCTTGGACACTTCACAGAGGGGAATGAATACTCTATCAATTTTTTCACTACAGGACCTCCAGGAAATAAAAAACCTAATAATGGAGGAAAATGAGACTATGGTTTCATCCAATGACACAGCACTTTACACTCATAGACCCAGAACTAGCAAAAGAATCCATGGTAGCAGTAGTACACAGACACCTATCTTACCAAATACACTAAGGCTGAAGCTTGGGAAATTTTGAAAAGTGAGATAATAAAGGCCCAGTCAAGCACAATACCAACAAAGAAGAAAAATAACAGCTTTCAAAAGAAACCAGCACGGCTGCATAAAGAACTCTCTGATAAACTGAAAGATAAAAAGGACAAGTATAAAAAGTGGAAAGAGGGGCACATAACTAAGGCAGAATATCAGCAAACAGCCCGTGCCTGCAAAGATGAAGTGAGGGAAGCTAAGGCTGAAAATGAACTAAGGCTTGCGACCAAAGTCAAAAATAACAAAAAAGCTTCTTTCAACATATAAGAAACAAGAAAAAAGTTAAGGAAATGATTGGTTAGTGGGGGAAAGTGGCAAGAAGATGACAAGCAACAGGGAGAAAGCAGAACTATTTAACTCGGTTTTTGCATCTGTCTTTACACAAAGGGAAAAAACAGTCCAACCTACCAAAACCAGTGCCATAAAAAAACAGAATAGAAACACAAGTTAAGATAGGCAAGAAAATGGTAAGTGAGCACCTGTCCAGCCTAGACGAGTTCAAATCACCAGGACCAGATGGGTTACACCCCAAGGTTCTCAAGGATCTGGCAGACGTGATCTCAGAACCACTGAACTATATTTTTCAAAGATCCTGGAGCACTGGGGAACTACCAGAGGACTGGAAGAGAGCTGATGTAGTTCCCATCTTCAAAAAAGGGGAAAAAATAGATCCAGGCAACTACAGACCTATCAGCCTGACCTCAATACCTGGGAAGATTCTGGAAAAGATAATCAAACAACAAATCAGTGAACACCTTGATGAGAACAAAGTTATCACTAAAAGCCAACATGGGTTTGTCAAAAACAGATCATGCCAGACAAATCTTATTGCATTCTTTGACCAAGTGACAAAATTAGTGGAGCAGAGGAATGCTGTAGATATAATTTACTTGGACTTCAGTAAGGCATTTGATAAAGTAGATCACAACCTACTACTTGATAAGATAGAAAAATGTGGGTTAGATAGCATCACCACCAGATGGATTCGTAGCTGGCTGACAGGCTGTACTCAGCGTGTGGTCCTCAATGGAACTGCATCTACATGGAAGGAAGTGTGTAGTGGGGTGCCCCAGGGCTCTGTTCTGGGCCCAGTGCTCTTCAACATCTTCATCAACTATTTGGATGAGGGGATAGATGGGGAACTCATCAAATTTGCAGACGACACCAAGCTGGCAGGAATAGCCAATACTCCAGAAGATAGGCTTAAGATACAGGAGGATCTGGACAGACTCGAACACTGAGCACTATTTAACAAAATGAAATTCAATTGTGAAAAAAGTAAGGTTCTACATTTAGGCAGGAAAAACCAAAAGCACAGGTATAGTATAAGTGGTACCTTGCTCAATAGTAGTAACTGTGAGAGAGATCTCGGAGTCCTAGTGGACAATCACTTAAATATGAGCCAGCAGTGTGCTGCAGCTGCCAAAAAAGCCAATACAGTGCTAGACTGCATTAACAGAGGGATAGAATCAAGACCACGTGAAGTATTAATACCACTTTACAAAGCCTTGGTAAGGCCACACCTGGAATACTGCATCCAGTTTTGGTCACCACGATGTAAAAAAGATATTGAGACTCTAGAAAGAGTGCAGAGAAGAGCAACAAAGATGACTGGGGGACTGGAGGCTAAAACATATAGGGAACGGTTGCTGGAATTGGGTATGTGTAGTTTAATGAAGAGAAGGGTGAGGGGTGACATGATAGCAGTGTTCCAATATCTCAGGGGCTGCCACAAAGAAGTCAAGCTATTCTCCAAAGCACCTGAAAGCAGGACAAGAAGCAATGGATGGAAACTAGTCAAGGAGAGAAGCAACCTAGAACTAAGGAGAAACTTCCTGACAGTTAGAACAATTAACCAGTGGAACAACCTGCCTCCAGAAGTGGTGAATGCTCCAACACTGGAAGTTTTTAAGAAGAGACTGGCCAGCCATTTGTCTGAAATGTTATAGGGTTTCTTGCCTGAGCAGGGGGTTGGACTAGATGACCTCCAAGGTCCCTTCCAACTACTACTACTTCTTCTTCTTCTTCTTCTTCTTCTTCTTCTTCTTCTTCTTCTTCTTCTTCTTCTTCTTCTTCTTCTTCTTCTTCTTATTATTATTATTATTATTATTATTATTATTATTATTATTATTATTATTATTATTATTATTATTCCCAGAAACATGAACTTTTATCAACTTCTGCCTTCCTACCTATTTTCAGTTTGATGGACAAATACTTCAACAAATCAGAGGAACACCCATGGGATCACCACTTTCAGGATTCATATCAGAGACTATAGTGCAGCATCTAGGAACTACAGCATTCCCACACAAACAATCAAAAGAATGGGCTTGGAATGTAGATGACACCTTTGTCATAATAAAAAAGGTGAAAACACATGAAACTCTTAACAACATCTTCAAAGGGATAAAATTTACAAGGGAAGAAGAAAATAACCACACACATACTCTTTGATATCCCCATTAGCAAAGGGAATGGTGGCAAATTAGAAGTAGAAGCCTATCAAACAACCATCTCCATTAACCAAATGCTACTAAAGTAACAACCCCGCCTCCCACAAGAGGAGCTTTGTCAGAACATTATTCAGATGAGCACAAATACACTGCTGCAAGTCAGAACACCAGAAGGAGAAAACAGACTACCTATGCAACATTCTCCAATAAAATGTATACCCATGCAACTTTTATCAAAAAATCCCTCACTACTGAACCCACTATAGCAGGCATGTCAAACTCGCAACGTCACGTGACATTGTGCGACATATCGTGACTTTTTCGCCATTGCTGGCAATGGGGTGGGCGCGGTTTCAGTATGATGCAACTGGCCCATGGGCCAGCAGTTTGACATGCTTGCATTATAGCACAACCAATACAAGCTATGAAAAAGATAACACTGTCATACATCAGAAACATCTGAGAAACTACCAACAGACAATTATAACCACATGGCATCCATGCAGCACACAAACCAACTGAAGCCCCCTGAAACATCTTTCAGTAGCCCAAGAAGAAAAAACACAAGTCATCTACTACAACATACAGCATAAGGATTATAACAGCCCGTATATAGGACAAAGAAGCAGAAGACTAGCAGAGTGCATACTTGAACACCCACCAGTAGTCAGAAAATATGACAAAAACTCCTGAATTTCACAACACATAGACAGACTTAACCACGGTTTCAACTGGGAAACTGTGAGTATGCTAGACCAAACTAAATCTTAAAAATACTTGGGAATTCCTGAAATCTTGCCCTCAGACAAATCAGTGATCAGCAAGTGCATACAGCTAAACAACATTTACATATCATTCAAAAGAAAGAATAAAAAAGCTAAAAGGGAAACAAACAAAACAAAACAAAAAAACCCAGAATACTACCTGGCAAGCAATCTACATCCAGATAAGCAGAGATTAACACCAGCCAAGCGATCAAATAGTAAATGACCCAATCAAAGTATTTACCAAAGAAAAAAACATCACCCCCACCAACATTGACAGTGCAAACTACTGTATATAACAGAGGGCAAACCCTACTCTTCCACCACTGAAAAAGTTACCTAATGGGGTAATGAAATATCTGCATGAAAACAACTAAGCTCAGGGAGCACCCAGGGCTCCACATATGAGAATTTCTTATTTCAGTCAGCTGGACTCATCAGATTACTTCAGCTGGAATCATAGCTAACTCTGAAACCCACTGGTTGAGAGGGTTTAGTATGGTGTAGAAGATCATCTCTAACAGAAGGCATATTTTTTTCTTTAGAAACCTACAGTAATCTCTCTCAGCTTTATGGACATAGGAAAACAGCTGGTAAGGGCCCAAAGAGAGTTAGGGGTTTGCAATCATGGAAAATATCTGTAGCTCGGGTTTAGGATAAGGATGAAGGTTTGTTCTCTGAGTTTGTGGGTTGGTTTCCAAACATTTCATTACCAGACTAGGTAACATCTTCAGCGGAGTTTAGGTGATGTCAGTGTTCTTCTGTTTATAAGGGCTTCATGTGTGCAGTAGGTCTTGTGATGGGTCAGGTATGGGGGTGTCAAGTGAGGGTGAATGACACCCTCACTTGACACCCCCAATGACAGCACTCCTTAGCAGCCGGGGAGTGCGCGCGTGTGCAGGACTGCCCTGCCGGCTCCCGCCCAACGCCAGACGGCTCTGCCGATGCTGCTTCAAGAGGGAAGAGCGTGAGGCGCCTGCCATGGCTCCCCGAGGACTCCTTAGGAGCCGGGGAGCGCGCGCGTGCGCAGGACTGCCCTGCCGGCTCCCGCCAGACGCCAGCCTGCCCTGCTTCCTCCACAGTGAGAGGGGAGGGTGTGCCTTCCCGGGCTCGCTGACTTGCAGCCAAGCCGGAGCCGAAAGGGGCTTTTCCTTCCACCCACCCTTTGGAATAGACGCAAGAGCTCCCGGGGTCTGGCGTTTGCAAGGAGGAGGGGAAGGGGCTGAGAGGCTCTTGGGGGTGGGAAGGGAGAGTCACGTTGGAGGGGGGACTGGACTAAGGAGGCTTGAAGTTGCTTTGCAAGAACGGGGGCGCTCGATTGATTTATGTACTATTTTCCGGCGTATAAGACGACTGGGCATATAAGACGACCCCCCAACTTTTGAGATGATTTTCATGGGTTAAAAAGTCGTCTTATATGCCGGAAAATACGGTATTTTAAGCAGAATTTTAAAATTCTTCTCTCTTTGGATTTAGAGACAATAAACAGTCACATCTACCTCACACACAGAGACTTTGACACATATATACACAAAGACAAGAGAGCAGAAAAGGAAACAGAAGTCTTAGTTTTACACACCCTGGTCATTCCCACCATAAATCTCAGTTAACTCAAATTAGGGAAGACACAAATCTTAAACATACCACGTGGTTGCAGAGAGAGAGAGAGAGAGAGAGAGAGAGAGAGAGAGAGAGAGAATCACTATTTCTTATTTTCGCTTTAAGTACCTTTATTTAGCCAAATTGGTTCCCCAGCAAAGCCTGAGCAAAGCCCATTCTTCACAAATTTGTCTTGCTCGTTTCCTTTTTCATACCATCCAGGACAGGCACTCCCCTCTCGTCCTTCACTTCGAGCAAATCTCTAATAGGTGACCTAATTCCGACTCTTGAACTACATCCCCTTCCGATGTGGGGTTCAGTCGGCTTAGTCAGGTCCCTAGCGGCACTTCCCAGTCACTCTTAGTGACACTATCTCTGCTGCCCCGCCGTCGCTTTTCAGACCAAAAGGGGTTCTGGGGAGGACCTGCCGCTTTCAGCTCCAACAGGTACGCAGCCTCCTACCTTACTACCTTCAGTTTTCAGACTCAGGAGGAGTCTGGGAGGACCTGTGCTTTGTGCACTACTATGAGCCCCTCCTACAGATGGGCTTTGCTTACAGGGCCTTACCAGCCGGTTGCCCAAATCCAATTCTCTCATTCACTCATTCCATTTGCATACAGCCTCTCCCTTTTCCCTAACAAAAGGTCCTGCACTCTGCCCAAACCCCCATGATTTCCAGGGTCTGCCACTTGAACAGATCCTTTCTGTGGTTAGGAAACACCAGAGGGAGCAAAATCCAAATGTGTTTCGGGGAAAAAAGGGTCTTCTCACTCACACAAAGAGAGACATACACACATTTCTTTCACTTCCCTGGGCTTTAAAGTTAAAATTTAGAGGTACTCACCTTCACCTTCTTTCCAAAGCAGCCCTTGAGCTCAAACTCAAAACTCCCTTTACTACCCTGGCTTCACATGGGCAGGGCCTGGGAAACCCATCCACAGACACAAGGGGTCTACTGCTGGCAAGATGGGGCTTACCAGTCTCAGTCCATTGTAGAGGTTAGCTTGGAGTCCCATCCTGGGTGCCAAATTGTTGAAGGAAAAGTCTTCATCATGGTTCAGTCCAAGCTGGGGATAAACAACATGGTGACTGCTTTAGAAAGAAGATTGCAGTTTATTGAAGAGGGGAGCCAGACAAGAAGATGGCTCTGGAAAAAAGAGAGAGAGCACATGTAGGGAGTGGGTTTTTATACCTTCTTGAGCCCTTTCTTTGGAGTAGTTCCTGTGGCATGAACTTTGACATGAGTCTGAGTGTGCCTTTCTGGTATTCTGATGGTGGTGGTTAATCCTATTATTCCCCAAAGGTCATATCCTGCTTCCCTGAGGCTGCGGCTGATGACTCTTAGATTTTTCGTGTTGATTCTAGGGATCTTTCTTCTTAATCCCAGTTTCTGATTCCAGTCTTTCTGACAAGATTATCACATCTGCATTCCTGCAGACTTGTTTGGGGAAGGGAGACTTGGGGCTTTTAAGAAAACTGGGCATGCTTTCTGCCTCTTTAAGATCCTTTTAGGAAATATATTTTTCTGCCCTTTTAATATTTCCTTCTCTGGGGGGCTGACTTCCCACAGTCCAGTAACTCAGAATTACAGTTGTGGTCATAACTCAAGGCATTATGTGACTGTACCTTATTTGTTCATCATTTTTTGCAGTTGTAATTACAAACAGCTCAGTTTAAAAATGAATGCTGCAGTTGTTGAGCGAATCCATATACCCAAATGAGCATATTTTTGCCAAAATCAGATGTAAACATTGGAAACAGGCAAAAGAAATTGCAAATTGAGATCACATGAGCGTGGGGTGCTGCAAATGTCCATAAAAGGTAAAATGACAAGTGCCCCAAATGCAATCATATGACTGCAGGTGTGTCTGTGTGCAGTCATTGTAATATTGAAAATAGGTTGTACGTAAATCTGGGTAGGTTTGTCATAACTTCAAAATACCTCTCTCTCTCTCTCTCTCTCTCTCTCTCTCTCTCTCTCTGTGTGTGTGTGTGTGTGTAGCTACCGTATTTTTATTTTAATTTATTTATTTATTTTAATTCCATTTATATCTTCTCCGAAGACTCAGGGCGGCTTACAAGCTTAGCAGTAGCCTTCATTCTATGTATATGCCTGCTTATTAGGGCTTTCACACACACACCCCAAGCGGCATTATTACAAAGTCAGCTTAATTGCCCCCAACAATCTGGGTCCTCATTTTGAGTAACTTGCACTACTCAAGAAACAAGAATCTGAGAAATAGATTATGTACACCCAGAAGAGAAAGCCATGCACAGCAAGAAAAACACTTGCAGTTACAGTTATTCCAGTTCAAGTCTTTGGGAAAATAGCCAGGTTTTGAAGGATTTTGAGAATGTCATCAGGATGGGAGATGTGTGAGGATACTGAGTGAATTAAGTTTGCATCTGCAGAACAGAGTTAAAACCTATTCTTGAATTAGACTTTTTTCTAGGACATTATTCAAAATGGAAAAAAGGAAGAAAGAGCCAAAAAAGAAATCCATTAACCTGGGCAGTGAAGCTGATCAGTGGATGTCTGATTTACCAGAAAGTCTTTGGGCTGTACCTCTCTCTAATTTGTCATTACCAGGTAAGGCATTTTGAAACAATTTTTGAATAATTGGAAAGAATTGTTTAAACATATAACATAACATAACATAACATAAAACATAACATAACATAAACAAACATGGTTAGCATTTTCAGCTTCTTAGCATCTTTGCAACATATCTCTTCAAAAAGTGTAGAAATAAAGGATACATCTGCGCTAACTTCAGAGCTTTAGAACATTCTATTGTGTCAAAAATTATCCAAAATAAAAGGGTTTTAGTGGAATCCAAGCTTTAAAACACCCCTTGAAGAAAAAAAATCACCAAGACCACACAAAGTTTTTCTCTTTTCCTTGCTCAGTCTATACTGGCAACCCATCTAGTGGGTGGGATATATCATTCATTCCATTGAATATGAGAATCAGATAGAGCATTTTTAGTTTAGTTTCCCAACCTCCACAAGCCCTGATTTAAAGAAATGCATAAGACTTCCCAGGATAGCTTTAACTGAACCCTATGAAATAAAAGTTGCTCTAATGGCTACCCCAACCAAGTCCTATCAATCTCTAAATTAAGGTGTGGTGAAAATCGTTTCCATTGGGACAATGCTTCAAAATATACATTAAAGAAGAACCCAGGAAGATCACACTGAAACAAATCCCTGCACCATACAACTCCCAAAAGATGACTGGTGCCAGAAGTACAGCACATTTGATCCATCCTGGGGATTCTTAGGTAGCACCATATTTGATACAGAGATTAAAGAAGGATTGTTTCATAAAGAGAAGTGTGTTTTATCTTACTTTAACATTACAAAAGAAGTCATCCTTTCTTGATGATTATCTAATCATATGCCACCCTTTTGCTCTCGGGTGAGTTTTGTTATTTGTATTTATTACTTATAATAATCCTTAATGGTTTGCTGGGAATTATAAAATAACTCAAAGGGCAGACTTTATGGACCACTAGGTCTGTTTTTGCCATCAGTTTTCTCTGGTTTTACATTAGAGTAAGAAGAGTTTTAGAGGTGAACTCTGGTAAAATTTGAAAAGGCTGACAAATGATTAGAATTAGATTGACTTTGTCTTTAATCCTATATAGGTAGTCATGATGCAATGACATATTGTCTGGATAAGGAGTCAGAAGTCAGTGCAAATGGATCCAAATTGTTGCAATTACTGGATAAACATATGCATTGCATAGTGCACCCTATTATTTTGAGATGGTCAATAACACAGGTAAACATTTTTTGGACTTTCCACTTTGTCTTTTTGGAGGTCTGTTTTTACAACATTAAATTTGCTTATACTTTTTTTAATTTCTGCAGTACATAGAATGATACAGGTATCATAAGGAAGAGCAAAATCCTTGGATGAAAGTGGTCTATGTTCCATTTATTTTGTATTAGAAACATTATGGGTTTTACCAGAGGCTTATAGACTGCAATCCAAAACCACTGTCTTCCCGAAACTGTTTAAAATTTATGAAATGTATATCACTGAAACTTAATTAGATATATCTTTCTTGCAAACATTTTGGAAACCTTTGGTTTTTTTTAACTTTTCAGGATCTGACTGTGTTGGAACAATTGAATGCTGGAATTAGGTATTTCGATTTTAGAATAGCTCACAAATCTGATGATCCTTCCATGAAATTATACTTTGTTCATATGTTATATACAACAGTGGAAGTAGAGGTACATTTTCTTAACTGAATTCTATTGAAATCATTGTTTTAAGTAAAATAACAATTTAAACAATGTGGGTTGTGTAGTGTCCCTTCTGTGCAGAAGTGAGGAAACCCAGCTTTTTGGTAGTAATATGCTTCTGGCTTCTTTTTCCTGTTCTGGCAGAGTGGAGACTAATGTCATTTATTTATCAGAATTAGAAAATAACAATTTCCTTTGACCCTAAAAGCTAGATATTGATCTCTCATATTGATAACCTTTATGATGAACAACTGCATTTGGTCCAGAATCTCCATTTTGAGACTAGCTTTGAATTTCATGATCTCATTGTTGAGACATGCTGAACTTTAGAATGTTTGACTTGTTGTTCAACATCATCATATCTTTTGAGGAACTCTAGAAATGAAAACGTGCCATTTTTATCCCATTTTTGTTGCATTAGGCATTTTTAGGTTTATTTGTAGATATTTTTAGATTTTTTTTAAAAAAATTGTGAACCAACATAAAGCTTTGTGCACCAAGTAAAGCATAATGGTGAATCTAATGTTGGGAGCAGGAATTTCCTGCAATTCTGACAGTGATTTTTAGAGTGTATAGACTGTGTCCTGAATACCATGTCTCACCATCTTGCAGCAATAAAGTCAGTGGTGGGATTCAGCCAGTTTGCACCACTTCGGCAGAACTGGTAGCTAATTTTTTGTTGCCCAAGCCCAGAATGGACTTCCTGAAGCGTCATCCACACAGAGAACTGGTTGTTCACATATTTGAATCCCACCACTGAATAAAGTAAACTAAAACACTCTAACAAAAGTAATTTTAAAGTATCCCAAGACTGAGTTATACAAATAGAAACCATTTTGTGAAGAAAGAAAACATTTTGGAAAATTGGATGGCACATTTTGTTACAATATTACCTTAAATGAAGTAGGAAAATGCCAGATTAGCTTTCTAACATAAAGGCATGTCAGATTTATAATAATCCTTAATCAAGCAAGACTACCTCACTTTGGAACCGCTACTACTTGACGTACATACCAGAACATTTATGTATGTCAAGTAGTAGCAGCCTCTCACTAGTTCGAAAGTCAGGTTGTCTTGCTTGATTTTTTGCTTCAAAATATGTACCTTGGGTTACCATTTTTCTGTGACAGGAAGAGTTATCTGTATTGTTCAACTCATGATATCTTCTGAAGGCTTAAAGTAGTACCAAGCCACTAAATGACTAAGAATTATGACAAAATTAAAGTTAATCGGAACTCACAGCAAAATAATGGTGACTTCTGATATTGAGGTTGGAGAGAGACAGGAATAGCTGATACCAGAAAAGTTAGCTATGCTTATATCCGTTAAAACTGATAATCGTTTATGAAAATTAAATACATGCTACTTATGAACTGGAATATTTGTGATTACAGTATTATGCATAGATATAGCAATTTTGAAGATGCAATTGAATTTAACATGATTTTCATTGATGAGATTTAGAAATTTCATAGGATAGGATCAATACTTCACTTACTGTAGCTTCCATTAAAATGAATCCAAATCAACCCATAACTAATTTGCCCCATTGATTTCAATAGGATATACATTAAGGGAAGTTTGTTTGGATAAAACTCAATGTATTAAGTCAGGAAGTGGCCAGCTTTTCAGGTATGAATTTTCTGATAACCACTGCTTGAATCAGCTCACAAACTTGTGCTTAGTAAAGATTCAGAAATGATCATATTGACTCAAGCATTCCTGCCACATGTCACATCCAGTTACATATTGTTGGAAAAATATTAAAATTCCACAGTGCACTGAACAGCAATTATAGCATAAATTCCTACTTAATAAAAAAAATAAACTCTTCTAAATAACATGACTAACTTTAGCAAAATTCATTTGATCATCTTTTTATGTATCTTTTAGGTGCAAGCAATTTGGAACAATGTTTTTAAATTTATTTTTTAATAGATTTCAACATTCCTAGGCTGGAATACTCTCTGTCTCTGTGTCTCTGTCTGTCTGTCTGTCTGTCTGTCTCTCTCTCTCTCTCTCTCTCTCTCTCTTGGTCTCTCTCTCTCATCAAAGTATTATCTAAATGGATTAAAAACAGCATTAATCAAATATTTTTAAGCTATGCTACTTAATTAAAAATTAATGTTTTTTAATTGACATTGAAATACAGATTTGCAAAGGAGAGTTAACAATACTCACTTCACAACTCTATTGTCTGAAGCATCTGCCCTTATGAAGGCCTATCTTCAGGGAACAAAGATTTTTGTTTCCTTAATTGGTTCCAACTCCAATCAAATTAAATTAAAAATAATGTGCAAAGTACACTAAGAGCTAGTGGTCCTCAGAGCAGAGCTGCTTTGAACAACTTATGCAAATGCTGAATAATGTTTAACTTCAAGGCTGCCAGGTGCTATGCTAAGAGTCCATTAATTCATGAGATGAAAAAATCTAAACCTCTGCCTGTGTAAGCAGCAGTTGATATACTTTGGTTTCATTCTTCTTTACATTAAGTATTCTTATTTGACCAAACACTGTCTTCTGCCAAGGCTACCTTAGGAAGCAAGTTGAGTCATGAAGGGTCAAGAATCTGACAGCTTGATTGCCAATCCTACCCCATTGCTGTTACTGCTAGAGATCAATAATTAAATTTTTTGTTACCTGCTCTCTGTTAATTCCACAAATGTCCAGTGATTTGATGCATTGTCAGAATGAAATGGCTACCCAAATGGATCATCCTAATGAGCCAACTAACTGAAATCAACCATCCCAAGTAAATCTCTCCCAGTGCAGGGGGGCAGACTGATTTTGCCAATACTTCTGATGCAGCTTCTGGAGCAAATGTGGAAACCATCCAACAGGAAGTGTCTCTTTTCTTGCCAAGCCAGTCTGCTGGAAATATAACCCAGAACTGGTGCCTTCCTTGTCCAAAACAAACTACACATCTTGTTGAGGCCAGATGATGTTTACAATGATCTGCAGAGAATTAGCCTAATGATTTAGGGACCCATGAAATAGTACCCCCTCTTGTGATTTCAGCTGGACTAGGTTTTGATAACAGCATGAATAACTGCAGTTAGGATGCATGCTAATCATTTTGCAGCACATTTGACAACTGATTTTGAGGATCAAGTCAAGAAAGTGACTCCCAAATGATTGGTCAAGGAGCGTTTTCTGCAGGAATATTCTGCAGAATTTCAACAATCTGTTTAGGATCTGGAATTAAAGAGCACACTAACAATTCTGGAGGAAAAGAGTAGTGTTATTTCTGTCTCTTTGGACTGTTCTTTTTAATAAAGATAGCTTTTTTTAACATAGTATGAAAATTGAAGCTAGGCTTTCTAAGAAGCACAACGTAGACAATATTTCATAGTTATGGTAACATTTAGTTGGATTTTGTATGGTTTGCTAAATGATTAGTACCCATTACAAGTTTATGTACATCAAACAGGAATGAATATGCAAATAGCCAGTTTCCAGTTCACATGAAATATACTGTACAATGAACATTTCCTGTGTTACAATAGAATTGAGAAATGGGCCAATTATAGTTGCTTCACTTTCCTCATGTCACAAAGCCAAGTCTCACACTGCATTTTATCAATCTTACATTGATTTTTTATAGGTTGTTCTGTGGGACATTTTACGATGGTTGAAAAACCATCCTTGGGAGGTAGTTGTTCTAGCTTTCAGAAATTTTGATGGCTTGGATGAGAATCACCATAATCATTTGGTGTCCTGTATAAAGAAGATCTTCAGTTCCAGATTGTGTCCTAGAAATGTGAGTTGCTTGGAAAACTTAGTTTTGAGATGTTAAGATTATGAGATTACTAAATAACTTTGGTATGGTCAGATAATGTATTGGGGGAATGTGGAATGATCATATACAACTTTAAGTGATAATGTAACACTTGGCAAAATTTGAACAATTCTTGGGTAATACTGAGTGACCACTGCAGAACTTGTCCAATAGAGTTCATTGCAGATGTATCTCAAGTTATATAAATAATACAGAACCAATTTGGTCTAGTGGTTAAGGCATCAGGCTAGAAAGAGGGAGTCTATGAGTTCTAGTCCTACCTTAGCTAGAAAAGCCAGTTGGGTGACTTTGGGCCAGTCACTCTCTTTCAGCCCACCTCACCTCACAGGGTTGTTGTTGTGGGGAAAATAGGAGAAGGAAGGTATGTTGAATATGTTTGCTGCCTTGAGGTATTTGTAAAAATAATAAAGGTAGGATATAAATAAATGGAATATAAAATATTATCTTATTCTTCCTTTCAGATTGTCCCAACCCTATGGAATATGTGGTCCAGTGGCTACCAAGTTATTTTGTCTTATGACAAAATAGAGCAATTGATAAAACATATTGAATTGTGGCCTGCAATTCCGTACTGGTGGGGAAATAAGGATACAGCACGAAAGCTTATTGAGTTTTTGGCAAAAAGGAAGCAAAGTGGTCGCCCAGGTATTTGTCCCTTCTGCATCTATGGTGTATATCTTGAATCAACTCCTGAGTTCCCCTCCATGAGCATTCCCACATATATCCACCAAAACTCAACAACCAGCTTTTGTGATGATGCAACAGAAACCACAAAAGCCAAGCAATCTTCAGTTATGAGGATTTGCTGTACTGTAGCTCTAGTGATCTGAATCAGATCACTAGATGTTCCTCTGTTCCTAATGATATTACTCTAATTTGATTAGATTTCCTGCAACCTATGCTTTTGGCTGGAAACAAGGTAGCAGGAAAAGTGACGGATTCATTAGTTTCAAATTTTTCACATTATTCAGAAGTGTGATCTCATCTTTGGAGTGCCTCAGGGATCGGTGCTCTCCCCCCTCCTGTTCAACATCTATATGAAGCCGCTGGGAGAGATCATCCGTGGCTTCGGGGTGAAATATCATCAATATGCTGATGATACCCAGCTTTTCATCTCCACCTCGAACCAACCCAGTGATGCCCTCGATGTGATGTCCCGTTGCCTGGAAACGGTACAGATTTGGATGGGAGAAAACAGGCTTCGACTCAACCCGGCCAAGACTGAGTGGCTCTACATACCGTCATCTCGTTTAGTCCAAGAGGTTCCATCTTTGACTATAGGAGGAGAGATGTTACCTCCCATTGATAGAGCACGCAATCTGGGCGTCCTCCTAGATTCACGACTCAGTTTTGAAGATCATATTGGAGTCATGGCTAGGGGGGCATTTGCAAAGATTCACCTTATATACCAATTGCGCCCCTTTTTGGACTGAGATGCCCTACGTACAGTCACCCACGCACTCGTTACCTCCCGTATAGATTACTGTAATGCTCTCTACATGGGGCTGCCCTTGAAGACCACCCGGAGGCTTCAGCTGGTGCAGAGTGCAGCTGCACGGGTTGTGATGGGAGCACCCCGATACTCCCATATTACACTCCTGCGTGAGCTGCATTGGCTACCGGTTGCCCTCCGGGTGAGATTTAAGGTGCTGGTACTTACCTTTAAAGCCCTACATGGCTTAGGCCCGGGATACTTGCAGGACCATCTGCTGCCGGGAACAAACTCCCATTGCCCAGTACGCTCACACAGAGAAGGCCTCCTCAGGGTACCGTCAGCTAGGCAATGTCGGCTGGCGACCCCCAGGGGGAGGGCCTTCTCTGTGGGAGCGCCAGCCCTATGGAATCAGCTCCCCCCTGAGCTTCGGATGGCCCAAAATCTCCAATCCTTTCGCCGCGGCCTCAAAGCACTCCTTTTCCACCAGGCTGACCTGGACTGACAGGCATTTTAATTAATTATATTTAGAATTGTTAATTTATTTTTAGTTTTTAATTTTATTTTTATCTTGATTTCTGTACTTATTATATGTTTTGTTGTTAGCCACCCTGAGTCCTTCGGGAGATAGGGCGGGATATAAATCCCATAAATAAATAAATAAATAAATAAATAAATAAATAAATAAATAAATAGATGGATATATGTAAAAATACTTTGCATATAAAATTTTTTTTAATATGAGCAAAGCAACATTTGATATACTGAATACTGTAACAAGGATGTTACAGTACATTTGTTTTAATTTCGGTTGATTTGGGGACACACAGGCAGACATTTGTAGACTGAATTTGGGACTTATCCAAAATAAGATGTAAGAAAGATAATATTTTTCCTGCCCCTTAGTAGCAAGTCATCTGAGGGATACTCATAATGCATATAGCTTTGCAAATAAAGTGAGTTACCATATCCTACTAAAATAAATGGGTGAGACATTCCCTTCTTTAGAAAATTGTTAGTAATTGTTACAAGAATCAAATGGCAATTCTTATTCCTGTTTTTCCCCTTCCAGATGGATTATTTGTCGCAGGAATCAATCTTACTGCAGATTTAGGATATATTTTGAGAAATATAAAAAGTTCTGTTAAAAAAATGACTCAGAAGGCTCTTCCATTCCTAAATTTGTGGATAAAGAAACAGCAACCTGGATCAAAAAAGGACTGCATTAACATCATTGCTGGAGACTTCATAGAAAAGAATTTTGTGGAGAATGTCATAAATCTTAATAGAAAACTGATTTTACAATAACTCTGCTATTGTATTTTGATCATGTTTTGAAAGGAAATGATGGGACTAACTGCAAGGATAAAATAGGATATACCGTAGTTTCCGGCGTATAAGACTACTTTTTAACCCATGAAAATCTTCTCAAAAGTCAGGGGTCATCTTATATGCCCAGTGCTGAAAATTTAGGGACAGGGCTGGCTGGAAAACCTGGAGTGGATCTCCCATTTATTCTGTGCAGGGAAAGCGGGACCAATTGGAGAAGAAGCTGCAGTCTGTGATTTTTTACAGGCTGGGGTCTGGGCGTCTTTCCTTCTAAAGTTGAAGAGCAGCTGTAGTATATCCCAACTTGAAAGGCAGGTGGGGAAGGCAGCAGCCAGAGCAGCGGCTTAGCTCTAAGGACACATTTGACTCAGGAACTGGGCAGCCTGGCTGGAAAACCTGGAGCGGATCTCCCATTTGGTCTTTTTTTTTTTTAATCCCATTTATATCCTGCCCTTCTCCGAAGACTCAGGGTGGCTTACAATTTAAAGCACAAATCAATGTGCTTAGCAATAGCCTTCATTCTGTGTATATGCCTGTTTATTAGGGCTTTCACCACCACCCCAAGCAGCATTATTACAAAGTCAGCTTATTGCCCCCAACAATCTGGGTCCCCATTTTACCTACCTTGGAAGGATGGAAAGCTGAGTCAACCTTGAGCCTGGTGGGATGCGAACCTGCACTAATTGCAGGCAACTGGTGTTACTTAAGGCTCTGCGCAGGGAAAGCTTTAGAGTGAATTAGGAAAAGTGAAAAACTGAATTAGGAAAATAGGGAACGGTTGCTGGAATTGGGTATGTGTAGTTTAACAAGAGAAGGGTGAGGGGTAACATGATAGCAGTGATCCAATATCTCAGGGGTTGCCACAAGGCAGAGGGAGCCAAGCTATTCTCCAAAGCACCTGAAAGCAGGACAAGAAGCAATGGATGGAAACTAGTCAAGGAGAGAAGCAACCTAGAACTAAGGAGAAACTTTCTGACAGTTAGAACAATTAACCAGTGGAACAACCTGCCTCCAGAAGTGGTGAATGCTCCAACACTGGAAGTTTTTAAGAAGAGACTGGACAGCCATTTGTCTGAAATGGTATAGGGTTTCCTGCCTTAGCAGGGGGTTGGACTAGATGACCTCCAAGGTCCCCTCCAACTACTTCTTCTTCTTCTTCTTCTTCTTCTTCTTATTATTATTATTATTATTATTATTATTATTATTATTATTTAATCCACTTGCACTGTTTTATGTTTACATGTTTGATGACAAACAGCCTTATGTTTATAAGTGACAGTTTTCCTACTAAGCACCTGCAAGTCATAAGCATTTGAATTAAAATTACCATATTAAAATCAAATCTGATGTTTTTAAATTTTTATTTGGTGTGCCTTGGAAGAGGGGTAGTCTTATATGGCGAGTATAGCCCAAACCCTATAATTTAACAGGAAATGTTTGGGGGTCGTCTTATATGCCCAGTCGTCTTATACGCCGGAAAATACGGTAATACAGCAAATAATTCACCTCCCTCATATTTTTAACCTGCAGTTAAGTACTTATTTAAAAACTATGGATCACTGTAGAAAATGTGATAAGGTTTTTTTTTTAAATCCTTGATGGAAAAAATGGTCTTCCTGCAAAACGTGCAACATCTACAGAGTTTTGAAACACGGTGAACTTTTATGAATTAGTATGTTTGACTGCCATCTGTGCTGTCCTGCTCACTCACACACATGTAACAGCACTTTAGTAGGTTTATTAATGTTCCCCAACAATTTCCTTCACGAAAACTCCAGAACTGTCCCAATTAAGTCCTGCCAAAAGCAGACTGATGCTAGTCCACAGAGCAATGGCCAATGAGTCCACAAGGCACTTGAAAGTTTCCCAAATAAGACAAATCCACCACGTAAAACTAAATCCACAACACAAGAGGTTCACAAGGCAGGAAAAGTCCAGAGTTCACAAGGAAGGATCCAGATCAAGGCACAGTATCAATCCAAAGCAAGGCAGGAATCACAAAGACCAGAAAACATGCAGCTAAGAAATAAAGATGTCCCCACCGTTGTCTCCATCTGTTTGCTGTGTTAAACAGTGCAGCCCATCAAGAGGGACGAGGCTACCTCCTCATGAGTAATCAGGGTGACCTTTGCTGCTCCTGTCTTTTCTCTGCCCTACATGTTCTCCAATCAGGTGGAAAAGGCAGTTCCTCTTCCTCATCACTAACTGGCTGCAGCTGCATGCTTTTCCCACTTGAAGCCTCAGGGTTGTCCTGTTTCAGGTGCACTTCATTCAAATCGCTCTCAGCCAGCTGCTCGGAGCCACTGACCAAATCCCCTCCTGATGTGCCTGTGAGTCATCACACCATCCAAAAATCATGCTTGAATAGAAGTTGTGCATTTTAGTAAGTAATGCTTTCTTCATATCACTTGAGTCTTGACCTCATTTGGAGGAGGAGGAGTTGGAACCGGGACCGTCCAATGGGGATGGCACATCTCTGGAATGTTTGGAGGGGCCAGGGGCTTAAGAAGATGCTGCCCCAGGCCCCTCAGGCATTGGTGATCAACTGAATGGGGAGCTGCCTACTGTCATAAATGGGGGAGGATCGGCTGCAGAACAGGCAGTAGTGTTGAGAAGCTATAGATCCCCTCTGATGAGGAACAGCTGCTTCTCCCATTCAATCTTGAGGGTACGGAGAGTGGAGCAGAGCTGAGCCAAGCTCAAAGAAGCTCTGTGAGGTTGCTAGTGAGAAGGTCACCCCGCTTCTCCTCAAAAGGAACCTGGCTTGGGTTGATTTAAGCAGAAGCTAGAGAGGGTGTCTTTGTGAGGAACAATTGTTTGCATTGGCATGCACTTCCCTGGCTTTGGGAAAACTCTGATTTGTGGACTCTTAACCTTGTACTATGGACCTGGAATCTTATGTATGACTTATGGACCTTGCCTTGTGGACTTACACCTTGTTTTTGGACTTCCTCTTTGCCTTTGTGTTTCAGCTCTGATGATTATTGGCTTTAATTTGTGGGATGGTGCCTTCAGGGAAGTTTGGGGTGGAGCTTTGCTGAATGTTCTAGGTCCATTTGTTGTGGACTTAACAGATCCATGAAGGACCCTATCGAAGCCTGCCTCTGCCTCTGTGACCTGGATCATAACAACTTGACAAATATGAGTTAGTACTAAGAATTTAGCACAATAAGTAAACTCACCCATTTAGTTAAGTCAGTGTTTTTCAAACTTGGCAACTTTAAGTCATACTGATTTCAATTCCCAAAATCTCCCAGCCAGCAGACTGGCCTGGGAGTTCTGAGAATTGAGGTTCACATGCCTTAAAGTTATCAAGTTTGAGTATTATTATTTATGCATCTAGCCAAAAACTTGATGTTAAGCAATACCAGTTTCTTAGGATTTTTAGCAAGCTTTTCTTATTTGGAGGTTCCAATAATTGAATATGGGATCTTATGCATGCAAAGTTTTAGTAGAAATGAGCTACATTTTCCTGAGTTCTGATGAGCTCTTGGGAACAAAGGAGGGAAGGCCTAGTTTCTCCTTTTTACATTCAGAAGGCAATTGTAGGCAGAATTGAAATCTAGCCAAATGACTTGAATGTAAATATAATTACATCTTATAGTGCTGTATACTATAAAACCTTAAGTGTTTAAAGAGGCCAGACGCTTAGCAGTATGCATGATGCAGAAAGCAAAATGCACTGATTTTTAATTCTATATTTTAATTTATTTCAGGTTTGACTAACTTTTTGAAGTATAAAATGTGTACAATTACAGGTTATTTGTTGCTGTATTGGCTGCTGTAAAATAGAAAATTGTATTCAACTTTCTATAAATGCAGCTATAAAATTAAAAAGAAATATCTCTGGGACAGCCAGCTCTAAATTTTAAGTATTTTTGGCCAGCACTTTTCAATTCAAGGTCACACTTAGATATACTGTGGATAACATTTCCCAAAAAGTTGATACCCAAATAAAAGCCACATTTAAAACAAATTAATTTGTATTAACATTACATTAGCTGAAGTTAATATAATTACTTCTTGTACATTTAATCATATTCCCTTTCTGTAGCAGTGAAACATACAATTCAGTAGTGATTTCTGGAGGAATGCCAGTGGCACATGGAACTCTGGAAGTCATGCAACTATGTTGTATTTTATAACTGCAGATGAGTTTCAGTGGCTTAAATTTTCAAGTGGTGAAGGGGGAGGCTACAAAAACATGCAATAAATTAGGCCAAATAAGAGAAATAGCAATGAATGAAGGCTTAGGAGAAATTCTGGTATGATCAGTTAGCTATACAGGTGAAACTCGAAAAATTAGAATATTGTGCAAAAGTTCATTTATTTCAGTAGTGCACCTTAAAAGGGGAAACTAATATATGAGATAGACTCATTAATGCAAAGCAAGATAGTTCAAGCCGTGATTTGTCATAATTGTGATGATTATGGCGTACAGCTCATGAAAACCCCAAATCCACAATCTCAGAAAATTAGAATATTGTGAAAAGGTGCAATATTCTAGGCTCAAAGTGTCCCACTCTAATCAGCTAATTAAGCCATAACACCTGCAAAGGGTTCCTGAGCCTTTAAATGGTCTCTCAGTCCGGTTCAGTAGGAATCACAATCATGGGGAAGACTGCTGACCTGACAGTTGTGCAGAAAACCATCATTGACACCCTCCATAAGGAGGGACAGCCTCAAAAGGTAATTGCAAAAGAAGTTGGATGTTCCCAAAGTGCTGTATCAAAGCACATTAATAGAAAGTTATGTGGAAGGGAAAAGTGTGGAAGAAAAAGATGCACAAGCAGCAGGGATGACCGCAGCCTGGAGAGGATTGTCAAGAAAAGGCCATTCAAAAGTGTTGGGGACTTTCACAAGGAGTGGACTGAGGCTGGAGTCAGTGCATCAAGAACCACCACACATAGACCGATCCTAGACATGGGCTTCAAATGTCGTATTCCTCTTGTCAAGCTGCTCCTGAACAACAAACAACGTCAGAAGCGTCTTACCTGGGCTAAAGAAAAACAGACCTGGTCTGTTGCTCAGTGGTCCAAAGTCCTCTTTTCTGATGAGAGCAACTTTTGCATTTCATTTGGAAACCAAGGACCCAGAGTCTGGAGGAAGAATGGAGAGGCACACACTGCAAGATGCTTGAAGTCCAGTGTGAAGTTTCCACAGTCTGTGTTGATTTGGGGAGCCATGTCATCTGCTGGTGTTGGTCCAGTGTGCTTCATTAAGTCCAGGGTCAACACAGCCATCTACCAGGAGATTTTAGAGCACTTCATGCTTCCTTCCGCAGACGGGCTTTATGGGGATGCTGACTTCATTTTCCAGCAGGACTTGGCACCTGCCCACACTGCCAAAAGCACCAAAACCTGGTTCAGTGACCGTGGGATTACTGTGCTTGATTCGCCAGCAAACTCACCTGACCTGAACCCCATAGAGCAGGGGTATCAAACTCAATTTCATTGAGGGCCGCATCAGCGTTGCGGTTGCCCTCAGGGGGCTGGGTGGGTATGGCCAGGGTGGGCGTGGCCTACTGGGTGGGCGTGGCTAGAGTGCGTATGGCTTACTGGGTGGGCATGGCCAGCTCTACATTGTTCGCATCAAGGGTGCCTATGAGGTCCTGAGCAGGAGTGGGACAGATCTGAGGGTCTCTGGCAGGAGGGTCTCTGGGCCAGGGCCAAGGCAGTGGGGGCCGTTCCCTCACTGTTTCCAGTATGGCTTCGCAGGCCACATGAAACCACTTCGTGGGCCGGATCTGGCCCCCGGGCCTTGTGTTTGACATGTCTGCCATAGAGAATCTATGGGGCATTGCCAGGAGAAAGATGAGAGACATGAGACCGAACAATGCAGACGAGCTGAAGGCCGCTATTGAAGCATCCTGGTCTTCCATAACACCTCAGCAGTGCCACAGGCTGATAGCTTCCATGCCACGCCGCATTGAGGCAGTAATTGCTGCAAAAGGGGCCCAAACCAAGTACTGAGTACATATGCATGTTATACTTTTCAGAGGTCCGATATTGTTCTATGTACACTCCTTGTTTTATTGATTGCATGTAATATTCTAATTTTCTGAGATTGTGGATTTGGGGTATTCATGAGCTGTACGCCATAATCATCACAATTATGACAAATCACGGCTTGAACTATCTTGCCTTGCATGTAATGATTCTATCTCATATCTTAGTTTCCCCTTTTAAGTTGCATTACTGAAATAAATGAACTTTTGCACAATATTCTAATTTTTCGAGTTTCACCTGTACAAGAAATTCTCAAAGCCAAGGTGGAATAAAGCTTCAAAATACACAATATCACTACAATTAACCTTCATAGAGGGTGATGGAAGGTCTGCTCAAAGTGTTTCAAAGAGTTAAAAAAGTCTAGCAGACAAGTGCAATGTGGCTGAAATCATCAATGTTTTTCTTGTTATATTGTATTCTCCCAAAACATCTTAGGGAGATATTTACGAGAGCGAGATTCGAACAGCTTGACACAATGGTCAGATATGGGAGATTTCATGCTATACCGTACAATGAGCATCTCTGCATTTGCGGAGTGGCAGAGGTAGAGGACCTGGCTCACATCCTATTTGACTGTTGCCTGTATAAGAGGGTGAGAGACAGGTATTGTTCTGTCCCCCCCTACAAACAGACAGACAAGCAGGCACGACTAGCAAGGGTTAATTCCTCAGGCTTTAGTATTTGCCTTCTGATAAGGCCTTGTCCGCTGGAATGAGATAACTTCCAAACAATTACTCAAAATGAGTCCAAGCAAACAGTCCAGAAAGAGAAGTACAGAAGCGTTGTCAAGAATTCAGGCCAGGGTTTCAAACAGGTAGTAAATCTGACAGAATTCTGAAGATGTGACCAGAATAAATTATTGTCACAAAGTCCTGAGAGCAACCACCCCCTTTTGTACCTTGTGGGGTGTGGCTCAGTGACTCAGCTAATCCCTGACCCTCCTACTCTTCCTACGCTGCTGTAAACGCTTGGTTCTGCGCCGTTCTTGGGGATCTAGCCATGATTCATCTCCGCTACTCTCCATCTGCTGCAGCTGCTCTGGCTCACTCCCAGCCTGGCTAATTACAGGCTGCTCCTGTCAGCCTTCAGATGGAGACGGAAGCCTTGCCAGAGGGGAGGGTCCCAGAGAGGGAGGTCTTGCCAGTTCCTCCCCATCATCCTCAGAGTCCTCTTCCTCGGGTAGGACAGGCTCCGGGGTTCGGGCCACAACAGGTATCTTGGTCTATATACCAGATGAATGACCCATTGGGATCCCCATATCAAAATAACTTACCTTATGTCCGGCCAGAACTTGAAAATAACATTTAACGTAGCACAGTACTTAAACAAAATGATCCGGTTGAGAACTGCATATGTGGGACTGATTGGGGTAGATTGTAAGGGCGACTCTGAAATATAATGTTATATTTTATCTATACCTTAAATTATTGTACATTATTACAATTTCATTTTAGATTGTAATTTATTACTATTTCATCTTAAACTGTATTTTATTTTAATTCCATTTTAAATTTTATTTTATCAAATTCCATTTTAAATTGTATTTTATCAAATTCCACTTTAAATTGCCTTTATCAAATTTTAGTAACAATTTATTGCTGGAACTTTGCACTTTGATATGGCCCAAGGGCTAATCAATAAAGACTTATTATATTGTATTCTATTTTCATATTCTTAGATTGAGAATTTGTATAAATTTTATGTTGTCATAACAGTAAACAGTAGTCATTACATCTTAATATACCCAAAGTTGATATGGTTGTGATGTAAGTACTGACTGGTAAATTAAATATTAATAGTTAGGTTTATGGCCCTTTTTTCCTCCAGCAGAAAACAGTTTACATAAGATTACCCACCAGTTAATCTCATAATATGATGAGACAGATCAGACCAAGAATGTTTGACTGGATCAAAGTCAATAAAATTTCCATGGCTGAGGGAGTAGCCTAGAACCTTGTTCTCTCCAGGTCTAGTTCAGCATTGCCCTGGGAATTTTGTTTGAAAGAACAAAGAAGCAGGACTTAACTCTGCTGAAGAAAGGAAAATGTTTTATGATGGCTGAGGTTTATGAGGTTGCATTATCTTATTTCACAGGCAAGGGATTAGGAATGGAAGTGGACTGTGAAGAGCACCCTCCTTGCCACTTTCTTGATCTACCATCCCGAATAACTGTTTGTTGCGATCTTTGCTCTGAGAATCTTTCACAACAATACCTGTAACAGGAGTGACAGCAGCTAATTCTATAGCCCACACATAGTATTAAACTAATGGGTAATATTATACATTGAGACCTCCAACCCATGCGGATAAGCATGCAGCATATTATCCTAGCTATGCCCATTTGAGCTGTGCTTTTCTGGGTTGAGCTGCTTATTTTCTTTCCCCTTCTCTTCAGCTATAGATTTTTTTTAGTTTTAAGAATCTGCAATTCATGTAAAGCAATCATACATTATTCCAATTGAAGCGACTCCAAATGATGTTATATCAACATACATCATATAATCAAAACCAAGTCATATATACCCCTATAAGTATATATTCTCCAGCATTAAACATACTAATTTTAACTCTCTTAGCCTTGTGAAAGGGCTGGAAATCTGGCTTTGCCAATCGGCTTGGAACCCTGATGATGGTTCCCATGCTATAGATAGTTAGTAGGCTAAGAAGACGATCTCATCTACAACCAGGTTCTTAGTTTACCCAGTTTTATGTTAATGTTCAGTGTTTTAATATTTTATATTGCTGTTTTTATGATGTTGCAAGCTTCCCAGAATTGCTTGACAGTAAAATGGGCAGCATAGGAATTTAATAAACGAAACACCTCAACCTCTATTCAGCTGATGCATGTAGATAACTACTTCCTGTACACAAATTTAAAATGATCTTGGAAGTTTCCTTCTCATTGTCATCTCTAACTCAGTGTTGAAAAACTGACAACTTTATATCAGGAGTAACATTTTTATTAACCATGTTTATATTTTTAAGCCCACTGGAGTCAACGTTGTGTACATAGTCTCATCACTCTGATTGGAGATCTTCTCTGTTAAAAATTTGCTGGAGGACCTTTCTCCCAGACGCAAAGCAGGCTGTGGCTATCAAGACAAATAACTAGACTGAGGAAATAGACGTCTGTATTTCCATAGGGCAGAGTCACTTATGATGGCTTTTACTTTAGCTGTATTATCTTCAGGAGCAACATCAACTTCTTGTACTATTGCTTCTTTATACAACCAACTGTAATGATACAATACAACCGGTGTTTTATTACTAGAGAAATAACATTATTAATCATAGTATCACAAATCCCATGGTTTTGAGGATTAGAAATGTATCCCAAGCTTGTGTGTTTTCTTTTACTCTTTGTAAAATTGAATAATTTTAATCTGAAATGATAAGTTTGGAAAACTTTTTGAAATGGGTTTCCTGAGGTTTGACACAGGTAATCTTCAATGACCATTTGCTTAGTAACTGTCTGAAGTTATCATCTACCTCAAAAAGGGGATTTACAACCCAGATCCGAGGTTCCAATAGTTGCCCTCCCTGCAGTCATGTGATTGCTATTTGGGTGCTCAGGAACATGGTGGCATTTATTGCAATTTGCAGCACTCTGCTGTCTGGTGGCCATTTTTAAAGACAGTTTTGCAGAAAACTAGCATCTGAAACTTCCAATTTTTGATAAAACTGCCCCATAGTGAATAATGGGTTCATTTAACAACATGTGACCAGTCTTCTGCAGCTTACACTATAATATCTATAGCTTGGTTTTTTACTGTTGGCAGGGCAGCATTTGTGTAAATGCGCAGCCAATAAATTAACAATTATTAAACAAACAAAAGTGGATGGAAGTATGGAGTAGCTATACCTCCCAAGATATTTCTGAGCATATTAATCCTAATAGGATTTAATCCAGGATTTAATCTACCCCGACACATATGGGTGTCATACAATAGAATTAGAACGACTCATGGGGTGTGCACCGACTCTTTGTATAAATGGGAAAAGACATCTTTAGTGCAATGTGATTGCGGGGCACCCCGACAGACTATCCAACATATAGTGAGGGAATGCACTAATAAAAAATACCCAGGAGATTTTAAGGACTTCCTTTGCGTAACAACGGCAGCTACTGACTGGATTTCCAAACTAGACATTAAACTCTGAAATGTTATTTCTGTTTTTCTCTTAGGTTTTATTATTGCTTCTAATTGTTTTAACTGTTTTAACTTGTAAATATGAAGTGCTTTTAATATTGTGTGTGACCAGCCATACGCTAAATAAATAAACAAAAAAATATTTTTAGATATTAAATGGGCTTAGCAAATAAACCTGAATGAACAAGTATTAAACTTGTCTAAAGAGTCAATACAGCAAAAAGAACCAAAAAGCAAACTGTTTCTAAAATGTAGAATTTTGATATTAATTTGCTTGATTTTCCAGCTATTGCTGGTGTGTAGCTGTCACTGACCTGAGCTGAGGTCCAGATAAATTGATTTTAATTGTTATAATTTTTTTCCCAGTTCCTTTCAAAACTCTTGCCTCAATTTCTTCTTTCAGCTCTTTTAAACCATGTTCAAGGAGAGCTGAAGTGACTATAGCATTTTTTTCTTTAGGTTGATACCTAGCAGTAAACAGACATCATAAAAATAGACCTTGACACAGGAGACAATTGTGAAATAACTATAGAAATTTAGCTTGTTTATATAACAGACACATTTCATAGGACTATAGATTTCATATTTTCGTTTGTAGTAAATAAGAACCATTTATTTTTTTGATGAGTATTTATCATATATTAATACTGTAGGAAAATAACCTATATTACATACTAAGTGTCTAGTAGGGTTACATACTAAGACAATTTTGTTTGGAAGATCATTTAAAAGTACCAGAGAGGATCAGAAGGGGGAAAGAAATCATGTATATGTTCATTTGGAGTCTTTTTTTTTCCTGGTTCTCCAAAATCTGAACCATTACACCAGGGGTCTTCAAACTTGGCCCTTTTATGACTTGTGGACTTCAACTCTCAAAATTCCTCAGCCAGCATGCCTGGCTGAGGAATTCTGGGAGTTGAAGTCCACGTCACAAAAGGGCCAAGTTTGAAGACCCCTGGATTACACCAACTACCATGTGATGGGATGAAGTAAGATAGGTAATAGTCTCCTCAGAAACTTGTTTTTTATTGAAAAGTTTTAAAAATAGTTTTCCTTTAAAAAACCCCCTTCCCCCTCCCTCCTCCCCTCCCTACCTCCCCCCTTCCTCCCCCCTCCCCCCCTCCCTCCTTCCCCCCCTCCCTCCCCCCAACCCCCCTCCCCCCCCGGACTTCCCAGAGCTAAATACAAGGTATATATATATAAAAAAACAATCATAAACAACCATGTACTAACAACTATAAATTCTAAAATCCATCACTCTCTAACTTATATAGGATCAAACAAAACTTAGCATTATTAAATATATATAGAAGACTAAAATAGAAAAAGAAAAAAGAAAACGAAAGAAGACTTATTCGAATGCTACATAAAACTTCTTAACCCTATACTTGTTCTGGATAAACTCAATCCATTTTCTCCATTCCATAATATAATGTTCTTGCGAGTAATCTTTCAAATAGGCCGAAATCTTCGCCATCTCTGCCAAGTCGGAAACCTTTAAAATCCACTCTTGTATAGTCGGCAGTTCCTCTTTCTTCCAATATTGACCTATCAAAAGTCTTGCTGCCGTAACTAAATTCAACATCAACTTGGAGTCCACAACTGTAGCGTCAACAATTATTCCCAACAAAAAAAATTGCGGACAAAACTTTATCCTCCATTTAAAAATCTTCTGCATATTCCACCAGACTTTTATCCAAAAAGCCTTGACCTTTTTACATGTCCACCATATGTGAAAATATGTTGCCTCTTCATCACCACACCTCCAACACTTAGGCTGATAATTCGGATACATACTTGCAAGCTTTTTAGGATCTAGATGCCATCTATAAAACATTTTATAAAAGTTCTCTCTAAGATTTTGAGCTTGAGTGAATTTTACATTCCTCACCCAGATCTTTTCCCACGTGTCCATTGTAATAACTTCCTGAATGTTTTGGGCCCATTTTATCATACAATCCTTAACAAGCTCTGTTTCTGAATCGATCTCTATCAATGCAAGATATATCCGTTTAATATGTGCTGGTCCTTGATTTCTAATTTGCTTTATCAAATTTTCATCAGTCATTGCAAATCCATTTTTTTGGTCTTCTTTCCACCTGGCCCGTAACTGAATATATTGAAACCAAGTCTGAACAACCTTCTCTTCTCGCAAGAAGCTATATGATTTCAAGCACCAAATATTCCTTTCCAAACTTAAAATTTCCTTGTAAGTAGTCTCATCATGTTTGAAACCAGCATGTATATTTTCTATTGCGTGTTTTGGGATTGCCCACAATGGTATCTTGCTGCTTAACTTATGTCTATACTTCTTCCAGACTCTCAGCAGTGCCTGTCTTAAAATATGCATCCTAAACACAGTATCTACCTTCTTATCATACAACAAATATGCATGCCAGCCAAACAACAAATCATGGCCCTCAAGATTTAATAACCTCGATTGTGTCAAATTAATCCAATCACTTATTCCTACTAATGCAGCAGCTTCATAATATAATTTAAAATTAGGCATTTTAAGGCCACCTCTCTCACGAGTATCCTGCATAATCTTAAGTTTAACTCGTGGCTTTTTCCCTGCCCACACAAATTTATTGATACCACGCTGCCATTCCTCCAAGTTAGAATCTTTCTTAAGAATCGGTATCATTTGAAATAAGAATAAAAATTTGGGCAGGACATTCATTTTCACTGCTGCAATCCGTCCCAACAAAGACAATTGCAATTTTTCCCAACTCTCCAGTTCTTTTTGAATTTTCCCCCATAACTTTTCATAATTATTTTTATATAGCTTTGTATTAGAGGGCGACAAAATCACCCCCAAATATTTAACCCTTTTAACAATCTCAAATCCAGTTAATCCTTCTAGGAGAGCCTTCTGCGAAACTGTCATATTTCTAGCCAAAATTTTAGTTTTCTGTATATTTACTTTAAATCCAGAAACCTTCCCATATTGTGTTATTATCTCCATCAGGTCCACAACAGAGTTCTCTGCCTGGGTCACTGTAACAACCAGATCATCTGCAAATGCTCTCAATCTGTAATCCTGATCTCCAACTTGTATCCCCTTAATTTTTTCCGAATTCCGAATCTTAACCAATAATATCTCTAATGTTAACACAAATAACAAGGGCGATAGCGGACACCCTTGCCTTGTGCCCTTCTCAATATTACATACTGTTGTCAAACTATTGTTAACTATAATTCGGGCAGTTTGTTTTTGGTATAATGCCCTAATCGGTTGTAAAAAAATTTCCCCAAAATCCATTTTGTCTAAAACTTTCAACAAAAATTGCCAGTTCAATTGATCAAAAGCCTTTTCAGCATCTAAAAAGATTAGCGCAGCAGAGATCTGGTTGTGCCTTTCCAAAAACTCTAACACATCAACTATATGTCTCACATTAGTTTTCATTTGTCTTCCACTAATAAACCCCGTTTGGTCCCCATGAATCACCTGTTGCAGAACCCTCATCAGTCTATTAGCCAAAACCTTAGCAAATATCTTATAATCTGTATTTAAAAGCGATATCGGTCTGTAATTTTTAACTAAAGTAGCATCCTGGTCTTCCTTCGGAATCAAAGAGATAAAAGCTGTTCTCCAAGACGGGGGCACCTTTCCCCCCCTCTGGATTGTCTGGAACAGTTCCTTTAACGGTTTTATCATCTCTAATTGTAAGTTTTTATAATAGGCCGCAGTCAAGCCATCCGTGCCTGGTGCTTTATCCACCTTCAGTTCCTTAATAGCTGTAAAAATTTCTTCTTCTGTAATCAGTTGATTAATCCCCTCTTTTTGTACTTGCGTAAGAACCGGGATGCTAGCCTTCTCCAAATACGTATCAATATCTTTTGCATTAATGTCCTCTTTAGTATATAATTTCAAGTAAAAATCCACAAAGGCATCCTTAATAAGATTCTGTTGATACACAACCCTTCCTTTATACTCAATCTTATCTATATTAGATGCCCTTTGTTTTTTCCTCAGTCTATAAGCTAACCATCTGCCTGGTTTATTAGCATTGCAAAAAGTATTATGCCTAGCAAACCGCAGATTGGTCGCCACTTGATCAGCCATTAATTTATCAAATTGTCCTCTTAACAGTCTAATAGCCTCCTTGATCTTCACCTCCTCTGGGTTCAAAATCAAAGCCTTTTCTTTTTCCTTTATTTCATTCTCCAGTTCTTTCCTTCTAGTTTCCACTGCACGTCTATGTCTATTATTCATATATATCAACACCCCTCTCATATAGGCCTTGCTAGCATCCCAAACCATATCCATAGAGGTACCCTTATTCATATTCATCTCAAAAAAATCCTTCATCCGCTGTTTGCATTCTTCCACATTTCTCTGATTTCTAAACAAATTCTCATTTACGCGCCATGAGCGTCTATCTCCTCTTTCCTTATCAATCTCCAACCACACTGGACTGTGATCAGAGATAGTTCTTGCGCAGATCTTCACCTTTTTAGTTCTCAGAAGAAAATCATTAGTCAACAAAATAAAATCAATCCTCGAAAAAGATTGGTGTCTATCAGAATAAAATGTATAATCCTTCTCCTGCAGATGTCTCTCACGCCAAATATCTCGCAATTCCAGGTCATCCTTCATTTCAAAAAAAGATTTAGGCAATCTAGCGTGACTTGGAATGCGCTTAAAGGCTCCAGCCTTATCCAACTGTACATCCATAACTCCATTCCAGTCCCCCATAAAAATAAAGGATTTATAATCCAACTGGGTAAGCTTTGTATGAAGTAAACTAAAAAAGTCAGCTTGTTGTTGATTTGGTGCATATAATCCAACTAAAAGCGTCTTTTTACCTTCTAACAACAGCTCGATCATAACATATCTTCCATGCTTATCTGCTTCAATTAGATCCGCTGTTAAGGCACTTTTAACATAAACAACCACTCCATTTTTCTTATTCTCTGCAGAAGCAACAAATTGCGTACCCAGCCTCGAGTTCAATAAGTACTTTTGATCCAAAACTCTAATATGCGTTTCTTGCAGGCATATAACATCAATCTTAAATTGTTTTAAATATTGAAAAACTTTCTTCCTCTTCTGCGGTGAGTTTAGTCCATTAACATTCCAGGTTAAAAATTTAGTTGCCATGTATATCCTCGAAAAGCTCTTGGACCACAGCTTTGATAGGACTAGTTTCTTTAGGCCGTGCTCCTCCCACAGCTTGGCTATGAATGCGTTGTGAAGAATCTGAAGACTTTTGCTGATCTTGTTCTTTTATTTTCTTTGCTCGTTTTAAAGCAGCACGCGTCACTCTTTGCTCTCTAGGATCATCCAAAGAAATTATAGCTTGATCTCCTCCAGCACCATTTTCCTCTGTTTCCTCCTCTTGTTGTTCTTCTTCTCCAGATCCCTTTCCAGCTTCCAGGAGCGTTAATGGGGTTGCTTTTAAGACATTATTGTAGAAATCACGTGCTTGTTTCACAGTAATCAGCCTATACCTTTTACCTTCATACATCACCATCAGCCCATCTGGAATCTCCCATCTGAACCTTATATCTCTTTGCTTGAGCTCTTGCACAAGAAATGTATAGTCCTTTCTTCCCCTTAAAATCCTTGGAGGAATTTCTTTTAAAACCAAGACTTCTTGTTCAGCAATCACAACCTTAGCATCATAGGCAGCTTGTATAACTTGATCTCTAATTTCTCTTTTTGCAAAGTAAACCACCACATCTCTAGGCAACTTTCTCTGTCTAGCAATCCATGAATTCACCCGAAACACTTTATCCATAGCTGCTCTTATTTCAGATGCTGGCTGATTCAATACCCCTTCGAGAGCCTCAGAGATCAGCTGCTTTAAATCTTCTTTAACATTCTCTTTTAAGCCTCTAATTCTGACAGCAAACTGCATCTGGTAATATTGGGCAAGGCTTAACTCCCTTTCCAACTTGTCTCTTACATTTTCATTCTCCCGTGCTTTTACTTCTAATATAGCATTCCTTTGAGCCAAATCATCCACTTTTTCATCTAAATCTTCCACACATTCCGCCACTTTATGCACTGAAGTCAAAATGTCTACCTTCATCACGCTGTACTTCTGTTCCATCCTCTCTTCCATTCTTTCCTCAAATTTCTCCAATTTCTCCTCCATCTGTGCAAATTTATCAGCAATTGATTGATTAATTGATTCCAAAAGTACCTGGGCATGTTTATCCAGGGCATCTCGCAAATCCTTCGATGTCAGCACTTCAGGAGGGTGCAATGCCTGTAGTGATGATTGTTGCACCGGCGAGGATCCTCCACTCCGAAGAGTTTTAGAGGGAGGTTTAGCCGCCATCTTTTAATCCTCAATTATGACGCACTTTCAATTAAAGTTTAAAAAGTCCAACAAGTTCGAGAGTATAGTAAAATAGTCCTCTTCACCTTTTCCTCTTGTACCGCTCTGCCTGCTCCTTTAAATCATAGTCCTTTCTTCAGGCAGGGATGGTTCGCAGACGCCTGGCTCTGCTCCAGGAAGTTCGGAGCAGAGACGACGGCCAGCTGGGAGCAACCCAGGCTTCGGGGGAGTTCGATCCTTCAGCCGCCCAAGCTCCAAGCTCAGGCGGCCTCGGAGAACTCTACCCCTACCTGGGGCCTCACCCCCTCCTCTTCTCCCGAGGAGGGGGCTTCAATTTCGCCCGAACAGCTGATCGGCGCTGTTTCGGGCGAAAAAACAAACAGCTGAGCCGCGGGCAGCCAGGGGAGGCTGTCTTCGGCGCCGCGCCGCCACCGGAAGTCCCTCAGAAACTTGTTTTTGTTTGTTTCTTCCATCCCAGATCCACCCCAGATTGTTATTACTTTCTGCTCTTTGGGTAGAATCCTAGTATTTTATTTCTTTTAAATAAGTCTTAAACGTACCATGTAAACTGATCCCTTTTCCCTGTAGAAGGATGCAGCTGACATAAATTTAAATAACTAAATAAATAATACCATCAACTAAAGCTGGCAAAATAGCACACTAAGCTATCAGCACCACATGCTTCCACACTATCAATTTTAGAAGCATCTTTAGGCTAAAAATTGTATTTTTCAGAAACTGTAATTTTGTCCAATTATAAATGAATCATTGATCAGATTAATTAAACTCCTGCTGTGCTTTTCAATGAAAATAATTCTGGGATACAAAATATTCTGCTTCTTCTAGTTCAACAATAATTCTAAGTAAACACTTATGGTTTTAGTTTGTTGTGAACTGAGTCAAAACATAAACTATAATAGCATTTTGAAAGGTTATCTCTTACCTATTTACTAAGTCCACTTTGTTGTGTACTTCAATAATGGATTCAAGTAGATGATTTGGAATATTAAGATTCTGGAGAACTGATAATACAGTTTTCTTCTGGAGGCTGGTTTCCGGATGGCTAACGTCTCTCACATGAACAATTAAATCCTAGCAGTAAATAACACACAAATATTACTCAGTTATTTGATGGGAAGAAATAAAAGCTAGATTTTCTACAGGCATTACAATACAAGCTTTAAAACTGAAACTAAACAATCTTGGAGAAGTGTTAGATGGCTGATATTTAGCATGAATGGTACAAGAAATACCATAAAGAAAAAAGAAATTGTATGGTAAAATTAAATGTTTACTTCAATTTGCCCCAACCCAAACTCACAGATGATGCCAATCAATGAATTCAACATTATTCAAAAGATGTTGTGCTGACAGGTTTCTTACATATATCTACTACCATAGTAGCCTAATTAAGGACAAAATTAGGAAGTTGTTCCTAATTTAATTTTTGTTAGTCCCAATATACAAACAATCCTCTCATAGTTATTATTTGCATTAGACCAGGGGTAGGCAACCTCGGCTCTTTTATGACTCATGGACTTCAACTCCCAGAAGGAGTTGAAGTTCATGAGTCATAAAAGAGCCGAGGTTGCCTACCCCTGCATTAGACTAACTAGTAAGTCAGTTCAAGCATTCTACTCTGCTGTCTATATGTAAAGTAGGGGTATCAAATTGCCAGGCTGCGGGCCAGATGCGTCATGCCGAAATTGCACCCACCCCTTTGCTGGCAATGGAAAAAAAGTCGCAATACGTCACAACACGTCACGTGATGTTGTGAATTTGACACCCCTGGTCTAAAAAGAATGATGAACATGATAATTTAGCCTAAATATGTCAATCACTGCGTGAAGGCCTTTTCACTGAAAGTTATGGACCATAATCTGCCCAACTACTCCAGTTTATATTATAGTTGTTTTTCAACTTTCCAGTCAAAAGCTGAGGGACAGTGATTGTGCCAAATTGGCTTCTGTGACTAAACTAAGACTAGAAATTGGGTCTTTTCTCTCCAAGTCCAGCTTCTTAACCATGGCATCATGCCAACCCTCAGGAAGTCAATTATTAGCTACAAAAGTAGTTTAAACTGATAAAACTGTACTGCAATCCTAGCTTTTCCTATAGGTGTTTTAATAAAAGGTTGAATTCCTTGCAGCAACCATACATTAAGAAGGACTGGTATGGCTGCATGAGTCGGAAAGGTACTTACTGTCTTTCAAAAGCCCATATTCAGTTGTGCCAAATGACCTTTTACTACTATTTGAATTGTGTACTGGTTTTCTTTCATTTTCATCTTAAATTAGAAATGGACCAGTTATTCTTTTTTGAATCCATAAAATGAATGAATGAACAAGGAAATACGTAACTGCTGTGGTACTTACTGAGCAAGCTACATCTTCTAATGTAGCTGAAAATGAGTCAAGAAGATTGTGGGGCAACTGAGAGAGAAACCCAATGGTATCAACATATAGAACAGTCAATCGAGATGGCAAATAGCCAGCATGAGCTGTAATGTCCAACGTGGCAAAAAGTTGATCTCGGGGCTCTAACTTTGCATCCCCTGTGAGGGCCTTGATTAGAGTGGTTTTCCCTAACATAAAGACAGAAGTGATACAAATTGAACAGTTTGCTCCATGTAATCTTTTGCTAAAAGAGATAATGACAATCATAGAAAATTATTAATGAATGCATATATAGTACATCACTCTCTAGTTTCAAGACATATGTTATTTACTTGAAAATTGGGAAATTCCCTCCCAATTTAAAACCTAATTTTTCCTGTATTCTTCTAGATGGAAAGGAGAGCAAAAGTTACAGCTACAATTTAGAATGTTCATGCCAATTTTCCAATCAGAAAATCCCCCATCTTATTTTACACAAATTTAAACATTCTGCTATACAAGGGCATATACATGTTTATGTGAATATCCAGCATGATGGTCCTTACCACAATTAGTATAGCCCATTACTGAAACAATTGGAAATTCACATCTCTTGCGTTGTTTTCTGAGTAAGCCTCTATTTTTTTTAAGCTTCCTTAGAGCCTTCCGAATTTTAACTTCTTTTTCTTTTAAGAGGCGAAGCTGAATTTCCATGAAGGTTTCGCCTGTCAAAAATATAGTAATAGAATATTAAGTTTGCTGCATTTTTATTTTTATACATATATACAGTATAAAAATAAAAATGCAGTAATCATATTTTGCACCAATATTTTGGTGCCATCGATAGCCTGTAATATTTACATTAATCAGAGTAAATGAGCATATGAGATATTATGTTGATTTGCAGCAATTCTGCCAATAATGAAAATAAACATTCTCAAAATCTTAAAAATTATATATTTCTCAAATTTTACACTTTTATTGAAATTCTAACTTATAAATTTTGATAATTATCGTTTGTTTGGTTCTCAATGTACAAGTTAGAACTTGTTAGTTGCCTTGTGACTCACTACATTATTCCTTATAGGAAAAATTTATTTGGTACTCATTGTGCCTCCTGGAACCAATTAACGAGTACCAATGGACCACTGTACAATACCATAGAAGATTTACGCCATATTCCTTAAGGCCAGTTATGCCCTTATCAATGTATCATAGCTATAGCAATCTCTAAACACTAAGACATTTTTAAAATCAATAATCTATGGAAAGAACAAAACTTATTTCTTTATTCCTGTTTGGAATTGTCTGTGGAGAATCCACAGAATCAGATCCAAGCAAATATTTCAATATAGGTTTGCCTAACAGTATAAGAAGAGTTCCATATAAATACATAGTACATGGAAATGACTTAGTTTGGAATTGTTTTTTTAGGACCACACATGTAGATGGCCAAATACTACAGGACTGTCTCAACCTACAAGTCTCAGTTAGATTTTAACAAGAATGTTTGCTATTATATATAGAAAAAAGGCATGTTAGTTAAGTTCAAGGTCCAATACTTTTTAAACAGACACAATTATCATTTTGATGTAAAGTGAAAGATTTATAGCCACTTTTATGGGAAAAATATTTTTTAATGTTTTGATTGGTTATCGAGATATTTTCTTTTCCAATTTATTCATACTACCTGATCCCATAATGTATCTTGAGCCACCTCTCTGTTGATCTAATTGAGCAACATCATTTCTCACATTGGCTCTGGGAAAAGACAGAAGGAATATTTGAAGCCTTTGAATGGTTTTACTAGTCTATTGAAGGTTTATAATACAGTGATAATACAGGAAGTCCTTGAATTACATCCACGACTGAGACCAGAAAATTTGTTGCAAAGTGGTATGGCCATTAAGCGAGCTGTCTCATGAATACAACCAATTTTACAATTTTTTGACATGACAATTAAGCAAATCACCACCAGCATTAAGTGATGATATTAATTTGCGACATTCCTTGTCAGTTTACCTACTGCTTTTGCTTGTTGGAAACTGGGTGAGAAGATAAATGGAACCTGGTACCCAAGTGCTCAAATTATGATGTGACAGCAGAGGTGACACAATGGTCATAACTTTGAAGATGAGTCATAATTCACTTTTTTCAACACCAATGTAATTCCAACCATTGTTAAATTAATGGTTGTAATTTGAAGACCATTTGAAGTCCCAACTCAGCTAACATATATATTAAGTTCAACTGATTTCAATGAATATAGCTTTTCAAATATTCCTAAAAATTTTGCTGCCCAAATTGTGGTACATAAGGGCCTTGTTGCTATTACAATTATATTATTGATTTCCTATATTTTACTTCAAAGCTTGTTAATTATAAGCCTTGGAAGTATAGCACAGCATCATTTAAGCCAAAGTAATACACAAGCAAATAATATTTAATGCTGGTATATAAAGTAATACATAAATAATACAATTCTGGTTATGTAACTTTAGTTATTATTAACAATAAATATATTGCAGCCAGTTGATATTCATAGTAATTTAAAATAAATTTGGAATTTGGAGTGAAATTATTTTTGGAGAACACTGACATTCAAATGATGCTTTCGATGTGAAAAATATATTGAGAACTAGTCCAGAAACTAATGTTCTAAGTTATTTCAAGATTTCCAAAAGCTCTTTATCTCTCTCACACATATACAGCTTCAAACAGAAAGCCACAGCATAAAGCAAAATATTATGTAGTGTAAGGTTTTCCACTCAGCCTCACAAACCTTTCTGTGTTACTCAGAAATTTCAAAGAGCCAAAAGAAACTCCTGAGCTGAGGTTTCAGCAAGAAAACAACTTTATTTTGGCCAAGATAAGAATTGGGTAACCTTTTCCCTCTTCGTGGCTGCTTAGAGGGATGAAGGCACATCCAGTAGAGATTTCTTCTATCTTTTATCCTTTTTCAAAACAAAGAGATCCAAGTCTCTGTACCAGGAGCAAGGAAGCACAGAAAAACAAATTCCAGGATGATGACTCATATACACCAATCCAAGCTAACTCACCTTCCCCCTCCCTATTTCCCGGACCACTGAATCCCACCTTGCTCCTTTCACGTAAGCAATCTCCTGAGCAATCTGCTTTATATTTGACATGAAACACTTGCTTTTTCAATATACATAAAACATATGCTTCTATCTATAAGGCTGCTTGATACAAGAAAATTTATATAAAATAGCTACAAACTAACACTAATAATATCAAGCTTAAGCATAATAAAATCATAAGCACAATAAGGTCCCTTCCTTCCTCCCTTTTTCAAAATATAAAGCCGAATAGACACTAGGGACCCTGGAAAAGGGGAATCTAGTCAGAAGGTAAAGGTCTTTGCACTTATTCTTAAAGAGAGAAATATAGATCCAGAAGAATCATTGGGTCAAACTATAAAATACTTTGGAGATCTTTTGACATCATATCCAGGCTGTTCAGGCACTGTCACGGAAGGTCTGGGGATGACTTCACAGTCCTCAGTGAGGTAGAGGATTACAGTACCTGGATTATTCATTCTGGTGCCCACTCATCATCATTCCAATTTCCTATCTGACTCTTTGATACATCCCTTGTCTTTCTATCTACAGGATCTCCAACTTCAACATACTCAGGGACTCCCAACCGTTTTCCTTGAGAGATGGGCAAAAGGAAGAAACTTGGCTTCACATGGCCCAAGACACATGCTTCAGCCCAGGCTTTAACAAGTTCAGCAGAGGCCAAATTTCCACAAATCCAGTAAAGATTATCAGGAGAGGGCCAAATAGTAGAAACATTAGAGTCCTTGGTGGAGCAGTGGGCTAATGCCTCCTTAAGTAACACCAGCTGCCTGCAATTAGTGCAGGTTCGCATCCCACCAGGCTCAAGGTTGACTCAGCCTTCCATCCTTCCGAGGTAGGTAAAATGAGGACCCAGATTGTTGGGGGCAATTAAGCTGACTTTGTAATAATGCCGCTTGGGGGTGTGTGAAAGCCCTAATAAGCAGGCATATACATAGAATGAAGGCTACTGCTAAGCTTGTAAGCCGCCCTGAGTCTTCGGAGAAGGGTGGGATATAAATGGAATTAAAATAAAATAAAAATAAAAACTTTTTGTTTATTGGACCATAAATGTTTCAACGGTCCTTCCAGGAATGAGGTGGATGGTTCAGTCTCATTTCCCTGCCAAGTACAGTTGGATGAAGTACTATTGCAAAACCAACCTCACAAAGACTTTCTCCAACATATTCTTTATATATATTGTTGGACTGGGGTCTAATAATGCAATTTAGGGCCACAATTATGGAATGGAGGGCCCATTTGGTCCTTTTCTTTCCAGGTCAAATTAAAATGAGAAGTGATGTTCTCCAATTGAATCTCTTGAGCTTCTCATGTACATTGTTCCCCAATGTTAGTGCCCACACATGTAACAGTTAGTCACATTTAGGAGTGAAGCAATTCTTGGGCCAGATCAATAAAAAGATTCTTTGATACTGATGGAATCTCAATTGTGGTTTCCAGTTTGTGAAAATCAACTTGAACCCATATTTGTATCTGGTTCAATTGATAGCTAGTCCAAATGATGCTGAGAAATCCGTTGGTCTGGTTATCTCAAAGCACACCGGGTTGCAGGAATCCTTTGAAGACAAAATCTGCGCCAGATTATGCAAATACCGAGTAACTTACTTCTCTTCTTCATTGATATTCTTGAACCTTCATGTAACAAAAGCCTCCCATACATCATTTCAAAGGGATAAAGACAGCTTTCCAGTTGAGGCCTATACTAAATGGCCTCACCACTAGGTGTAACAATCTGTCCAACCACTGTGCACTTCCCACATACATTCATAAGCTTCCAAAAACACATCACATTGTTTTAACTCCTCCTCCTTACTGGAGCTACGTGCCATTCTCTTCTCCTTCTTATCAGCCTCAGAGCCTGGCTCTGAGCCTGGGCTAATCACAGGGAGGGAAACCCCCCCCCCCAGCCTTCACTAACATTCTCTTCTCCCCATCCAACATACACCACATCTCCTTCTTATCAACTTTACTATAACTGTCTACAGACAAATCAGGCTGAACCTTTGTCTGCAATTCTATCACTTCATATTCTAATCAAATTCAACATTCATAAATGACTGTCAGAACCCGTATCAATAGGGTCCCCAATCCTATCTCCTCCCTCCTCCATATCCTTCTTTTCTTCTTGCACCCTGACCCAAATCTCACTCTCTCCTCATCCTGGGTTCTCCTGGGGGGGGGGAGTGCCTTGATTTCCTCTGCCGCTACAATGTAACACTTTGCTTTCCTGCATTATTCTCTGTGAATTTTCCCATCCCTTAATGTCAGCTAGCAAAGGGAGGGGAAGAATGGAATGCAACCTCCGGCAATTGTTTTATCTCTGCGCTCCCAGGAGAAGGTGCGAAGAGCCACCTAAACATTGCAGCTACAACCAGGTTCCTCCCTTTTCCCACGAGGAACTGAACACCTGGGGATTGGGCCATTTGAACTGATTGGATGAACTATGGGGTGGGGTTATGCTTGGGACACTTTTACCTATCAATCTGGGTGGAAACCCTCAGATCCTGTCTAGTGTGCCTGCTATCAACTTCTCCTAATAAAAGATCCTTTTGGAAGAAACTGCTTTCACGAGTTCTGCTTTCTTGGGATGAGGTTTTGAAGTGCGTCCTGACATTAGACAAGATCTGCAGTAACAGTCAGCCCGGAAGGAAGACCCTTACCAGGGGACTTTGCAAGACTATCCATGTCTGACATGGGAGCAGGGAAGGAAGAATCCACTGTGAAGGGGGAAGCCCCCTGCCGGTCGGAGACTTGCCAATTGTCCAGCTCCAAAACTTCCTATACATCTGAAGAAGAGGTAGTGGAGGTGCACAGCCACAAGCCTTGGTGGTTGATGGGCATTGGGAAGAAGGACGACTGGGAGAAGAAGTCTAGGAAGGTAACCCTCCATCGAGGCAGCCACCAGCCAGGGTGGAAGCTGGAAATGGAGAAATCCCTTCATCTCAGCGAAGAGGAGGAAGATCGTTCCGGGCATTCAAGCTGGATGCTGGAGCAGGCGATTGATATGATGAAGACAGCTTTCAACTACCTCAGGGAGGAGAAGCCCGACCCGATTGCTAGAACCATCCGCTTGGGTTGCAGCAAGAAAGATACCGAGGGTGAGTCCGAAGCTGAAGTCCTGGGTATGTCTGGCGGAGCAACTGAAACCGCCGCAGTGGCCATGGCTGCTCCGACTCCCCGCTGCACCGCAGCTGTCGACCAAGAGGGGAAAACACCACAGAAAGAAGAAAAGGCAGCGGTCCATCCAGAGGTTCCCACCCCTGGATGTGAAGTTTCATGGGGAGCCGTGGCACCTGGGATTTTTCCTGACCCAGGTCCTCAGCTATATGGAAGAGTATGGCCGAGACATCCCCACTGACTGTGCCAGGATCCGCATCATGCAGGCAGCTCTGGATGGTATCGCCGACTGAGTAGTGGACTTGTATGATTCCAACGCGCCAGAGCTGCTGAACTTCAACTAGTTCATGTTCTCCCTCAGATGCAGGTTAGAGGACCCACTGGCTGACCGGAAAGCCCACGAAAGAATAAAAACGGTGAAGCAAGGCAGACGCCCGGTGGCTGAATACACCCAAGAATTCCAGACCACTGTCAGCAAACTGAACTGGCCAGAAGACATCTTGCTTAGCCACTCCAAAGATGGCCTGAATTATGACCTCTATGATGCCTGCCTTCCCCGGGGAGACCCGCACCGATTACAGGATTGGTACATCCTAGCTGAAGAAGCCAAAATCGACCTGGCCAAGAGACACTGCAGAGGGAAGTCCTGGGGAAAGTCACCAACTGAGCCATTCCGCGAAACAGCAACGCACCACTAAAAAAACCACCGGCTGCTTCAGATATGGAAAAGAAGGGCATTGCACCGCAGAATGGTGCTCACGCACTCCACTCGAGAAACCAGAGGTCCCAACTGGGAAGTCACCTGCCATGCCCCGAGAACTTGCCATGAAAGGTACTGAGGCCATCGAGTTCCTCTCTACCGCCCAACAAGGGAAGGGAACTCCGGTCAATACTGCGAGAGTGTCCAACTCGTCAGATGACAATTACGAGGACGAATCCCTGGTAAGTGGACCCATCATGCCCGCTCACCCGGACAGTAACTATACTAGCCTCCTCCATGCCTGAAGCTGTAGAAGTTAGGGCACTGATTGACTCTGGGTGCACACATTGCCTTATCAGCCTGATGCTAGTAAGAAACCTGGGCATTCCGGTGAGGAGGCTGAAGAAACCGATCTCTTTCGGTCAATTAGATGGGTCCATAGCAGGGGGTATGCCAGCCACCCTAGCCACGTTACCAGTCCAGCTCACGTTGGGGGGCCACATAGAGACTATAACATTCATGGTAACCCCAGGCATGGAGTGTCCCATAATCCTGGGGATGGCATGGCTAGCAAAGTGGAATCCCTGGGTGGATTCGAGGACAGTGGAGCTCAGATTCCCAAAGGGAGAACGCCCAAAGACGCCAGCCCAGGGGCTCGTGAGACACCTCGGGTGAGAAAGCAGCCGTGGGAGAGGAAAAGGAATTGCCCAAAATACCCAAAGAATACAGGGACCTTGCTGAAATGTTCAGTGAGGAAAGATCGGACGAACTGCTGCCCCACTGGCCCACAGACTGTGCAACAGAAATTAAACCCGGGGCAAAACTCCCAAAACCCAGACTGTACTCCATAGGTCTAGTAGAGTTGCAAGAGATGCAGAAGTTCATAGATAAAAACCTAGAGAGGGGATTCATCCAGCCCGCGTTACCAAAGGTGATCGCTTCGGTCCTATTCAGGGAGAAGGACGGAATGCTTTGTCTCTGCGTGGATTACAGGGCACTAAATGCCATAAGCGAAAGCAATCTGTACCCCCTGCCCCTAATGAAAGACATGCTGTCCCACTTCTCAAAGGGGAAGATCTTCACTAAACTAGACTTGAGGGAGGTTTATTACCGCATTAGAATCAAGAAAGGGGATGAGTGGAAAAATGCCTTTCATTACCCCATGGAGTGCTACCAATTCAGGGTCTCACCCTTTGGATTGCAAGAAGCCCCAGCAGTCTTCATGCATCTGATTAATGATGTACTGCAGAAGCACCTGTATAAGGGTGTACTGGTCTACCTGGATGACATCTTCATCTTCACTGAGACCATGGAAGAACACGTGAAGCTAGTTAGAGCCGTCCTAAAGAAATTGCAGGCCACTCACCTTTATGCAAAACTATCAAAGTGCGAGTTTCATAAGAAAAAGATAGACAGTACCGTATATCTCCTGAAGGCATAGAAATGGACTCTGAAAAGGTTCGGGCAGTGATGGAATGGGCGCCACCCTGCACAAGAAAGCAATTACAAAGCTTCCTGGGGTTCACTAATTTCTAAGTTCATCCCCTCTTTTGCCCAGATAGCTTTGCCAATTACGAACCTACTAAAAACTAAGGGGGTGGACAAACCAAAACCCAGCCAACCACTAAAATAGATGGTGGAATGCCAAGCCACTGCTGAGAGACTAAAAAGACTTTTCTTGGCTGAACCCGTCTTGCGGCACCCTGACCCAGATAAGTCATTTGTAATACAAGCTGATGCCAGCAATGTGGCTGTGTGGGCTGTGCTATTACAGGAAAATGAGCAAGGAGCATTGCAACCGGCTTACTCTGGAAGATCATATAGTGGCCGTGACTAGGGGGGCTTTCGCCCAGGTTCGCCTGGTGCGCCAGTTGCGGCCCTATCTGGACCGGGATGCCCTGTGTACGGTCACTCATGCGCTCGTGACCTCTCGCCTTGACTACTGTAATGCTCTCTACATGGGGCTTCCCTTGAAGACCACTCGGAGGCTCCAACTGGTACAGAATGCGGCCGCGAGAGTTGTCTTGGGAGTTTCCCGGTACTCCCATGTTACACCTTTGCTCCGCGAGCTGCATTGGCTACCAGTTGTCTTCTGGGTGAGGTTCAAGGTCTTGGTCATGATCTTTAAGTCCTTACATGGCATGGGTCCGGGTTACCTCGGGGACCACCTGCTGCCGGCGTCAACTTCCCTCCGCCCAGTACGTGCCCACAGAGCGGGCCTCCTCAGGGTGCCTCCGGTCAGGGAATGTCGACTGGTGGCCCCCAGGGGGAGGGCCTTCTCTGTGGGCGCTCCGGCATTATGGATCCAACTGCCGGTTGAGCTCCGGATGGCATCAGACCTCCGATCCTTCCGCCGCGGGCTGAAGACCCACTTATTTGAATTAGCTGGTCTGGCCTGATGGGGGAATATGGGTTTTTAAATTGGTGTTTTTTAGTACTTTATTATTGTTGTTTTTTAACTGGGCACTGGTTTAATTTCCTTTTAACTTTTGTATCGTTATTTATATATGCCCTGTGAACCGCCCTGAGTCCCTAGGGAGAAGGGCGGTATAGAAATCAAATAAAACTAAACTAAACTAAACCCTGTGCATAGACTTCCAGAAAACTCACCGAAACCAAGCAAAGATGGGCTGTATGCGAAAAGGAGGCGTACGGGGTGAGGTGGGAGCTCCTCACATGGTGACATTTCCTCAAAGAAAACAAAATCCCTTTCCAAGTTTGGACTGATCACAAAAATATGGAAGCGCTCAAAGCACCTAGAAAACTCACGGCCAAGCAAGCTAGGTGTTTGCAGCACTTTTACCAGTTCAATTTCACAATCAAACACCTGACCGGGGGGGGGGGGAATTTCCTAGCTGATGCACTTTCCCGCATGCCCCAGACCTACCATCACAAAGCCACTCATGCCTGAAACCCGATTAGCAGCATGAGTGACCACTTGGGCACAAGTGAAGCTAAAAAAACCATTAGCTAGTCAAGCAGAGATCAAGTTCAGAAAAGCCTTAGAAACTGAAGAATGGTTCCTAAGCCACAAAAACTTATGCACAATCACAGACGCACTACCCTGGGTGGAAGAGAAATTATACATATCAAAAAGCCAAAGACTTACATTTATGCAGCTATGTCACAACACAAAGTCGGCAGGCCATTTCGGATTCGTGAAAACACTGCATCTAATCAAAAGACAATTCTGGTGGCCATCTCTCAAAAAAGACATTGAAAGCTATGTGGCCAGTTGCCCAACGTGTGCAGCAGCAAAAAGATTACAAGGGAAATCCCCAGGGTTATTACACCCGGTAGCAAACCCCTCAGCGCCATGGAAGGAAATCTCCATGGATTTTATAGTAGAACTACCAGAAAGCAGTGGAAACACAGTCATCTAGTGGTGACAGATTTGTTTTCTAAACAAGTGCACTTCGTACCCTGTTCAAAAATCCCAACAGCTAAAACCTAGGCAAAGCTATTTGTTCAACACATCTACAGATTGCTTGGGGCATCATATCAGATAAAAGGTAAAGGTTCCCCCGCACATGCGTGCTAGTCGTTTCTGACTCTAGGGGCCGGTGCTCATCTCTGTTTCAAAGCCGAAGAGCCAGCGCTTGTCCAAGGACGTCTCCGTGGTCATGTGGCTGGCACAACTAGACGCCAAAGGCACACGGAACGCTGTTACCTTCCCACCGTAGTGGTCCCTATTTTTCTAATTGCATTTTTATGTGCTTTCAAACTGCTAGGTTGGCAGAAGCTGGGACGAATAACAGGCGCTCACTCTGCTACGCAGCACTTGGGATTCGACCCGCCAAACTGCCGACCTTCTGATCAACAAGCTCAGCATCCTAACCCACTGAGCCACCGCGTCCCTTATATCAGATAGTGGGGTGCAATTTACATCAGAGTTCTGGAAAGAGTTCCTGTCTCTTTTGGGGACCACCCAGGGACTGTCATCTAGTCACCACCCGCAAACGAATGGTGGGAAAGAACGTTCGAACTCAGTACTTGAACAATATTTAAGGCGCTTTATAAATTACGGATCTACTCCCGTTTGCTGAAGTCGCATACAACAGTGCAATTCACTCCAGCATGAGTTACACCCCTTTCCAAGTAGCCACTGGCCAGAGTTTCAATCCTATGCCAGAACTATCACCAACTGAACCAGCCATCCCTTCCCTGAAGGAGTGGATCGCACACTTAAGAAATACCTGGCCCATAGTTAGGAAAGCACTAGATGATGCTAGACAGGTGTACAAAATGCAAGCAGACAAGAAAAGAAGCGAACCGAAGCTATTCAAAATAGGAGAGATGGTTGAAACTAGGACCAATATACGTAGGACCATTCCCCATTAGTAGAATCATAAATCTAGTAACAGTAGAACTGGAACTCCCAAAATCACTCTGACAGATCCACCCCATTTTTCACTGCAGCCTCCTAAAGCGAGAGCAACATTTGCCCTTAAGGTCAGCTGTTGCTCCCCCTCCCATCATGGTTGAGGGAGAACAACATTTTGAAATAAAAGACATTCTAAATTCCACAAAATACCACAGTTCGACCTAATACCCAGTAGCATGGAAACATCTCCCATCTTCCCAAAATGAGTGGGTCCACAAACGGCATGTTAACACTCCAAAACTACTAAAGAAATTTCACACAGACAAAAACTTATTTTTCAGTGCGACTTCACAAAAGAAAAAAACTTAATGAGGGACTCTTAGTTATATATGTATGTGTGTAAAAACTGAAACAAGAGCATCAAACTTTTTTTTTACAAATCTAAGCAAAACAATTGAGTCATTTTCCTTTGGTTGATAATGGGTTAACTAGCATTTTTGTTTCAGTGAGTTCCAATGCCAAGTTCTCACTTAGTTTTTGCTCAACAAGAGTTCTTTGTTCTTCATTGTTATCTCTACTGTCCCTCCCTCCCAAAACATCTTATGAGTTCACTTTTCCCCTTTTCTCCCCTTCTTTCTGTTCTTTGAGGCCAGAGTTAAACAGAGAGAGAAAAAAGTTTTAAAATGATTACCCAAACCTCTCCCCTTCTACTTTTTCCAAAGCAAGAAAAGAGAAAAAAAATGTAGCAAGGCGTTAAGGAAGAAGGCTGAACATTTTTTTTTAAAAAAGCTGCACAAGGATTTCAGCCCCTTTTGAATTTCTCTCACTTCTTTCTTTCAACAAAATAATGTTCTCTTTTTCACATGCATTCTCTCCATGAATTTCTCTCATAACAACAAAACCAACAAAATCAGCAATTTACTGTTTCTTCCACAGCCTGGGGCTGGGGGTTTGAGGGTTGACACACACACATTTACATATTTTTTATTTTTATTTTTTTAAATCCCATTTATATCCCGCCCTTCTCCGAAGACTCAGGGCGGCTTACAATCTAAGAAGCACAAATCAATGTGCTTAGCAATAGCCTTCATTCTATGTATATGCCTGCTTATTAGGGCTTTCACCCCCCCAAGCGGCATTATTATAAAGTCAGCTTATTGCCCCCAACAATCTGGGTCCTCATTTTACCCACCTCGGAAGGATGGAAGGCTGAGTAAACCTTGAGCCTGGTGGGACTCGAACCTGCACTAATTGCAGGCAGCTGGTGTTGCTTAAGGAGGCATTAGCCCACTGCTCCACCAAGGCTCTCATATCAGTAGATTAACTCATTCACTTCTATTCCAACTGTTTGCATAAACAATTTCACATACAGATATTTTATTTCATACTTTCTCCAGGCAAACCATTTGTTTTTAAATAAGGCCTTTTTGTTTGTTGTTATCAGAGAGGGTTCTGACCCTCTTCTAAGTCTTGGAAATAACACAGAACAACTCAGACAGACATACAGGTGAAACTCGAAAAATTAGAATATCCTACAAAAGTTCATTTATTTCAGTAATACCACAAAAGGGGAAACTAATATATGAGATAGACTCATTACATGCAAAGCAAGAAAGTTCAAGCTGTGATTTGTTATATTTGTGATGATTATGGCGTACAGCTCATGAATACCCCAAATCCACAATCTCAGAAAATTAGAATATTACATGCAATCAATAAAACAAGGAGTGTACATAGAACAATATCAGACCTCTGAAAAGTATAAGCATGCATATGTACTCAGTACTTGGTTTGGGCCCCTTTTGCAGCAATTACTGCCTCAGTGCGGTGTGGCATGGAAGCTATCAGCCTGTGGCACTGCTGAGGTGTTATGGAAGACCAGGATGCTTCAATAGCAGCCTTCAGCTCTTCTGCATTGTTCCGTCTCATGTCTCTCATCTTTCTCTTGGCAATGCCCCATAGATTCTCTACGGGGTTCAGGTCAGGCGGGTTTGCTGTCCAATCAAGCACAGTAATCCCACGGTCACTGAACCAGGTTTTGGTGCTTTTGGCAGTGTGGGCAGGTGCCAAATCCTGCTGGAAAATGAAGTCAGCATCCCCATAAAGCTCATCTGCGGAAGAAAGCATGAAGTGCTCCAAAATCTCCTGGTAGACAGCTGTGTTGACCCTGGACTTAATGAAGCACAGTGGACCAACACCAGCAGATGACATGACTCCCCAAATCAACACACAGACTGTGGAAACTTCACACTGGACTTCAAGCATCTTGCAGTGTGTGCCTCTCCATTCTTCCTCCAGACTCTGGGTCCTTGGTTTCCAAATGAAATGCAAAAGTTGCTCTCATCAGAAAAGAGGACTTTGGACCACTGAGCAACAGACCAGGTCTGTTTTTCTTTAGCCCAGGTAAGACGCTTCTGACGTTTTTTGTTGTTCAGGTGCAGCTTGACAAGAGGAATACGACATTTGAAGCCCATGTCCAGGATCGGTCTATGTGTGGTGGCTCTTGATGCACTGACTCCAGCCTCAGTCTACTCCTTGTGAAAGTCCCCAACACTTTTGAATGGCCTTTTCCTGACAATCCTCTCCAGGCTGCAGTCAACCCTGCTTCTTGTGCATCATTTTCTTCCACACTTTTCCCTTCCACATAACTTTCTATTAATGTGCTTTGATACAGCACTTTGGGAACATCCAACTTCTTTTGCAATTACCTTTTGAGGCTTTCCCTCCTTATGGAGGGTGTCAATGATGGTTTTCTGCACAACTGTCAGGTCAGCAGTCTTCCCCATGATTGTGATTCCTACTGAACCAGACTGAGAGACCATTTAAAGGCTCAGGAACCCTTTGCAGGTGTTATGGCTTAATTAGCTGATTAGAGTGGGACACTTTGAGCCTAGAATATTGCACCTTTTTACAATATTCTAATTTTCTGAGATTGTGGATTTGGGGTTTGGTGTAAGCCATAATCATCACAATTATGACAAATCACGGCTTGAACTATCTTGCTTTGCATGTAATGAGTCTATCTCATATATTAGTTTCCCCTTTTAAGTTGCATTACTGAAATAAATGAACTTTTGCACGATATTCTAATTTTTTGAGTTTCACCTGTATATACACAGATACTATTAAGGTAACATTTTTTAGGCATGTGGCTTGTCCTGCAAGGAGTGAGAAAAATCATGAGGTGATTCCAACCAAACATGTGGTTTTTATAGGGCCTTTAACCATCTCTTATTTTTCTCACCATTCCAAGTCCAACCTTAATGTTCTGGATGGCCAAAAATGTAAAAAACCCCACATCTACACAAAAGCACCACCAGACGCCATCTGACACGGTTAAAGTTAAAAGGCACTTGAGGTTTCAAAACATCCCAATTTTTCAAAAAACATTACAAAGGAATATTCTGACAATTCCCCATTCCTGTATTAGAAGATAGTTTCTTGGCCCTTTCTCTTAAAGGCTGGTCGATGCGATCAATGCCGTATCTTATTCCAGGATTGCAGAAACTTTTCTACTCAGCAAGGCACCTATTGAAATTTCTCCCATCAGTGAAGTATGAAACCTCATTGAATTCAGGCGTTTGGGTTCCTTGGACACGGATCCTACCGCTGCCGACGAAGTGCAAAAGTCTTCCAGGCCAATCACCTATGAGCGCTCTAAGACTCATTGTTCAGTCGCTGTCGGTTTTGTCCTGCCAAGAATCAAAGGCTCGCCTGGACCTTAACAAGGGTATCTGGATGTGGCCTTTGTGGCCTCCTCCCTTTCAAGCCCCACATTTAGGGTGCCAGGCTGTAAGGTTTTCCACACAACCTCAGAAACTTCTCTGCGCTACTCAGAAATTTCAAAGAGCCAAAAGAAACTCCTGAGCCGAGGTTTTAGCAAAGAAAACAACTTTATTTTGGCCAAGACAGAGTTGGGTAACCTTCTCCCTCTTTGTGGCTGCTTAGAGGGACGAAGGCACATCCAGTAGAGAGATTTCTTCTACCTTTTATCCTTTTTCAAAACAAAGAGATCCAAGTCTCTGTACCAAGAGCAAGGAAGCACAGAAAAACAAATTCCAAGATGATGACTCATATACATCAATCCAAGCTAACTCACCTTCCCCCTCCCTATCTCCCGGACCACTGAACCACACCTTGCTCCTTTCATGTAAGCAATCTCCTGAGCAATCTCCTGTATATTTGACATGAAACACTTGCTTCTATGTATAAGGCTTGCATATAAGAAAATTTATATAGAATAGCTACAAACTAACACCACTAATATCAAGCTTAAGCATAATAAAATCATAAGCACAATAAGGTTCCTTCAGTAGAATTATAATAATCAGGTTTCCATGTTTGATCTAAATTTCCTTATGTGAAACATTGAACAAATGTATAGACATGTAATCTAATGCAAGTAGGCTATGTATTATATTAATTATCTGAAAATATATTTTCCATCTCGTTGATATTAATATTACTTTCATTACTTTGTGTACCTTAGAAGTGGGAGTTCAGCCAAAGCTATCTGGAGTTTTGCCTCCTTTGTTTGAGCATTACATCGGAAAATATGAAGGACAACGGTGTATCTGTCAAAAACTTTCACGCCCCAGGCATTTTCAAGTTCTTTCTATACAAATATGACATAAATGAAAATTTTAAATATTTCTGGAAATTTACTTGTATTCAAGCCTCTCTCTAGCCTATAACAAATGGAAGCCAAAGCGCATTAAGTGGGGATAATTCATTGTATGTCATCATCATACACTGCACTCTAATCACAAAGAAACATTTGGGTGCTTGGTGACCCCTTTTCATAAGTGCAGTATCAGATGTTAGAAAGTTAAAAAGAACACAGAAAAGTAAAATATGCCAAACTACATCAAATAATTATAGATGCAAAGCTAAATAAAATATTTACATACATGAATGTATCCTATTCTAGGCATTTGACAATAAAACATAAACCTATTGAGCATAACATTTTAAATATATTCAATAAATACACATCATTTAAACACTGAGATAGACAAAATAATATTTTCTATTATATTTCCCTCTCCAACCTCAAGGGCCACTGGAAAACTATGGTCTTGGCAGTCTTCCAAACTGGTAACAAAAAAGAGGCCACCTGAAACTTGTGGGAAAACTATTCTAAAGAAAATATTGCTATTCAGGAGATCTGTTTACACACTCTTCCAGAAGGTACACAATGGAGGATTTTAATCAGCCAGGCATCTGATGGAAGACAAGCTGTGCCATATAGTGCCTTTCTAGGAAATTCCCGACTTGTCTTGCAGACAGCTTTTCTTTTGGATGGAGGAAGAAAATGCTGTTGGAGCAAGATGTAAGAAGATCTGCTACCTTTGACGTGATAACAACAGAAAGCTGTAGGATTTTTTTCCCTTGGTTGATTTGAATTGTTACTATATTTGACTTGGCAGAAAATAGTACCAGGATGAAATCTGCTCTCTCTATTGGTAATCTCAATCATGGGAGTAATATAAACACCTGAACTAAAATCTCTAAACTTCAAAAATCTTAAGTAAGCTTAATAGCTTGCTTGAGCATTTTTAGATGCTGGCTTACAAGTTATCTGAAATCAGCACTTGTATTTTTAAATGAGAATTAGGAAGTAACCAACCACAGAAACTAACTAGTGCTGATTTCATTGTTATTATCCTGTTTATCTCACTATAAGCAGAAAATCTGAGCTATGTTATGGTTGGCATTTGGCATCAATACTGATCAGGCAGGTTGTTATAAAGATGCTATCCATTCAATCATGTTGATTCTTGACAATTCTATGGACCAGGCCTCTTCATATTTCCCAATCTTGCATGGCTTCTTTCAGTTGCTTAATGCTATGGCTGGTGTCAGATTTACTAGAAACATGCATACCATATTGTATAAAAAATTGCAAAGAGTTGAATTAAAAAGAGTGGATATTTTCAAACTAAAATGTACTTACTTTAGTTACAGGAGAGAGCATTTCTACATTTACGAAGACAGATGACAAAAAAGGCAATCTTTTAATTTTTTCTAAAAGGAAATGATTAAGAATTATATTTGGAAAGTAAGCTCTAATTAAGTTTGTTTTTAGGAAGTGAAATAATATTGAAACACTACAATTATTCAGTCAGAACCATGTTTCAAATATTTATGAATCAAATCTGATAGCTTAAGCAAGGTATAGCATCACTCACGTTAAAAAAAATAAGACATACAATCTGCACTATTTCTAATTTATCTGAAATTAAAGATATTTAAAACATGACAATCTACTGTATTTTCATTGCAAACAAGGATTTCATGTTTCATACAAATATAAATATTCATAGGAACTTAATTATAAGTATTACATTAAAAAAACAATGAGTTTGGCCTCAGAACCCTGCATTAAGAAAAGTTTTGAGATACATTACCAGTTAGAAGTTGAAAATTTCCTTTGTGAAAGATAAATTTCTTGTCAGGAATTTGTATAGGCAGAATGATTTTATCTATCACAGTCCAGTTTTGAAGAGCATTTATCAGAGCAACAGCTTCAGCTAGCTGCAATTCAGCTATAATATTGGGGAAAAAATTAATTGTAACAATAATCACACATCACATACTTTTAACATTTACTGAACTGCATTAAAATGGAGGTAAGGATACTTTGGAATATTTCTTTGAAGTTAAGAGGAAGTAGTACGGCAATATAGAATTTCATTATCAGGCTTTCTGTATATCAATAACACAGCCATCAGTAAAATGTCAATGCATTCAAGTTTGAATACATTAAACAATGAAACATAAATTGGATCAAACAGTGGTTCTCTATCTTTTCCTTCATAAGCACTCTAACAGCAAGAAAGATTTCTGAGAACCACCATATAAACCAGTTTGGCAATATGGCACATGATTCCCCAGGATGATGCCCATGGAACACTAACATTCAATAAAAATGGCTAGATTTTAAAAAATTAAATAGCTGAAATCACAAATCACCAATTTTCATGAAATTTTGATGTTCCTGTTTAGAATCTAATAAAAGTAGCAAAAAATAAAAATCCCAAATCTTTTAAAATATGATCTTTCAATATTTTCTCCCCCCCCCTTTAAAAACATGCATATTTGGGCACCAATGCTAACCACTTGTAGTAATCTTTAAAAAATATTGTTTTGAAATGACAAAAGTGTATTTATTTTTGGCCTGTTCTTTGTAGAGTAGCTGAGAATGGGTGAAGAGTATGAAGAACACATTTGGATTTGATTAATGTTAAAAATAGCTTCTGCTTTATCCATTTTGAAGAATTTGGGACAAAATAAACTATGTCCTTTCCCCAAAGACCATCAAGTATGATTAAAGTGCAAATCTAATATGATAATTAAATCACAACAGGAGAATTATGTTAACTAGATTTTACTTAAATGTTAACATAAATGAAAGCTTATTTGATATCCTTTTTCAATATTGAGAGGTCAGTGTCAATCTACTGCAAAAATTGTGAATGATCACTAGAAAGTATACTGTCTTTTAGGCATCCTCTGGATTTCTGCATCCCAGAGTGCATAGTCCTACTTTTGGTGTTCCTTGAAATTGCCTCATTTTCTAAACCAGAAAAAACCTATAATATGCACAAAACCACTGTAAATAGTAACACCATCTTTCCACTAGAAATATTTGCATGCAACTTTAGAAAAAACCTTCATTATGAGAAAAGCTGCAACATTTACTAAAAAAAGTTCTGCTTGAAAGCTTGTGCTGATCAATTGGCCCCCATCTTCACCCATATATCACTAGAGATGTGCTATGTTCCTTCTTGCTTCAAATGCTCTACTATTATCCCAGTGCCAAAGAAACCCTCCATCAAAGAACTGAATGACTACAGACTGGTTGCTCTGACATCCATAGTTATTAAAACTTTTGAAAGGTTATTGCTGGCCCACCTGAAAACCATCACAGATCCGCTGTTAGACCCCCTGCAATTTGCCTATCAAGCGAAGATTGGCAGATGATGCTGTTAATATAGCTCTGCACTACATACTACAACATCTTGAATCTCCAAAGACCTATGCAAAGGTCCTTTTTGTAGATATTCTACAAAAAGATATTCTTCCTACTAAACTAAATCAGCTAGCTGTTTCTGACCATACTTGTATGTGGATCATAAGCTTTCTAATAGACAGGGAGCAGCAAGTGAAGCTAGGCAAAATCACATCAGATACCTGTACAATTACCACAGGGTCCCCCTCGGGCAGGGGTCAGCAACCTGAAACAGTGAAAGAGCCACTCGGAACCGGTTCCCTCACAAAAGGAAAAGCTGGGAGCCGCAAAAAATGTGTGCGCATTTGTGTACATGCGCGCATGCGCAGAACAGGGTTTGACTGAAGAGTGGAGCCAAGGCGAGATATGCACCTACCCCGCATATTTGAACTGATTGAACTTTTTTAGTCCCACTTTTTTTTTTGGGACTGCACATGGCAGAGGACTAGGAGCCGCAGGAGTCGGCTGAAAGAGCCGCATGCGGCTCCGGAGCCGCGGGTTGGCTCCGGAGCTGCATGCGGCTCTTTCAGCCATCTCCTGCAGCTCCCAGTCCTCTGACATGTGCAGTCCAAAAAAAAAAAAGTGGGACTAAAAAAGTTCAACCAATCAAATATGCAGGGTAGGTGCATATCTCGCCTTGGCTCCACTCTTCAGTCAAACCCTGTTCTGCGCATGCGCGCATGTATGCGCATGTGCACACATTTTTTGCGGCTCCCAGTTTTTCCTTTTGTGAGGGAACCGGTTCCGAGTGGCTCTTTCACTGTTTCAGGTTGCTGATCCCTGCCCTAGGGCTATGCACTCTCTCAACTTCTCTTTCTATACCAATGACTGCATCTCAAAAGATCCCTCTGTTAAAGTACTGAAGTTTGGAGATGATACAACAGTGATTGGTCTCGTTCAAGACAACAACGAATCTGAGGTTGAACAACTAGCCTTGTGGTGCGGCCAGAACAATCTTGAACTGAACACATTCAAAACTGTAGAAATGACAGATTTTAGGAGAAACCCTACTATTCTACCACCTCTTACAATACTAGACAACACAGTATCAACAGTAGAGACCTTCAGGTTTCTAGGTTCTATCTCAAGATTTAAAATGGACACCTAACATCAAAATTGTCATCAAAAAAAGCACAACAAAGTATGTTCTTCCTGCACCAACTTAGAAAGCTCAGACTACCCAAGGAGTTGCTGATAAGTTCTACAAAAGAATTATTGAATCTGTCATTTGCACCTCTATAACTGTCTGGTTTAGAACTGGAACCAAACAAGACACAGACTTCAATGGATAGTTAGAACTGCAGAAAAAACAACTACTAGGGGCCTGCCTTCCATTGAGGATCTGTATACCGCACGAGCAAGAAAGAGGGCTGTGAAAATATCTAGACCCCTCACATCCTGGACATAAATTGTTTCAACTTTTCCCCTCAAGATGACTAGGGCATCGCACGCCAAAACAATTAGACACAAGTTTTCCCCCTCATGCCCTCACTCTGCTAAATAACTAATTCCTACAACACTGTCAAACTACTAAGTAAAGCTGTATTACTAATATTTTCCTCATCTTTTCTATTACTTATCCTTATCTTATGACTATAACTTTGATTGTATCTTACAATTTATATTGTTTTATTTAGTATCCTAGTATATTTATGTTGTTTGCTTAGCTAGTATCCTATGACTATCACTAAGTGTTGCATCTTATGATTTATGATGAATGTATTTTTATGTTATGATCATGATTTATCACTAATTGCTTGTATGTACACTGAGAGTTTTAATTAATTTAATTTTTAATTTTAATCCCATTTATATCCCGCCCTTCTCCGAAGACTCAGGGCGGCTTACAAGCTTAGCAATAGCCTTCATTCTATGTATATGCCTGCTTATTAGGCACTGGAGATAAATTCCTGTGTGTCCAACCATACTTGGCCAATAAACCACACTTGGCCAATATCCTATCCTATGTTATAATTGCAGTTTATGAAATCCCTTGCGGGCTCTAGCTTCTGAGAGGTTCTCAGCATTTGCACAGCATCCTAATGCACCGAGCGCGGCTCATGCACGCAGCCAGACTGAGATGCGTTTCGGTTGGCCACTCTATGCAGTCACGGCGACAAACTTGATCACACCTGTGGTCAACTTCGGCTTGTCTGGTCCCCATTTCACAGCCGGGTGTACAATGAATACCCTTTGGGTCTCTAACGTGATAAACGGTAATCTCGACTCCTCCAACAGTTTGTCTTCTACAACCAGATCGTCGTCGTCTTCTTCATCGTCGTCAGCGAGGTCCCCCTCCTCATTGTCTTCCGTTCCCCAGGAAGACAGCGTCCCAGCCCCACTCTTTCCCCGAGAAGGTCCATTGCCGGATGTCGGCTGGCGATAATTGATAGCAGAGTTGTGCCAAAGCCTAACGGGATTACGCCACAGACAGCAAGCTGGCAGTAGGTGAACCTCTGGGCGTAATTTCTGAACCAAGCATTGCAATTGCCGCCACCGGGAACCCATGACAATCATCACGTGCAACACTCATAACATTTCCCAAGGTGCTCTACCTTAGTTTCGAACAAGATCTGTACGGAACGGAAGTACCTTCTTTGTTGACCCCAGCGGTTGGTGCAGCATTCCTAGAAACCCCGCCCCTCTCCGTCCTTCTTCCCCTCCCAGCAAAGGGGGGAAAAAAACAAGCCCGAGGGGCGGAGTTTGAAAAAAGCCTCTCTCTTCCAGACAACGAGTCGACAATTTCTTCCGGTCGGCTGTCACATTCATTTTTCATTGGGTGGGTCGAGGCACGTGAAGGGAGAACTACCGGAGGAGGGCGGGAGTCGGCCCTAGCTCTGAGACCGGGGTTGAATCAGCGGCAGGAAAGCGACTCCCCAGGTTGACGCTGGGACCGCCCTGCTTCGCTCTGGTCCGAATCGGGTCCTTCTCTGGACCGGCGCTGCCCTCTGGGTAGGGGGCGCGCGGGGGTCCCTGTCTGGGCGCGGGGCTGGGGTTGGGTGAGCCGGCCGTGGATCGAACTTTGCTTCTCTCAGAGGCTGAATCCCGCGGGATTTGCAAGAGGTGTCCCGTCCCCTTCAGCATTCCTCCCTTGGTGTCTATCTGTAGCTGTTTCGGCACCCTCCTTCACACTGGTTTTAATATCTCGTAATGGTATATGGTCTCCTGCTTGGACTAGAAGACTTCCAAGGTGCCTTCCGGCTCTAGTCTGATTGATTTATAGTGCCCCTTCTCTCTCAGATGATGGTCCATTTCTCTCCCCCCCCCTTTTCAAGGCTCTTTCTCTTGCAACCCAAAAACTTCCATGGCTGAGGCTTTATTTCCTGTTCACGGTCTTATCCCCCACCTGTGAGTCCTTTGCGCTCAAAGCCTTAAAGCTGGCGATAGCGTCTTTGTAATTTGGGAGATTTTTTTTTTTTGCATCTGACTTTATTTGAGAGGGCGGGGTAGACGCCTTCCTTCATGTATATTGCTGCCATATTTGTATGTTTGTCTTTGATTTGCATTTATGGTAATATGAAATGTCTCCTTTCTTGCACTGTCTGCACTATACTTTGTACAGCTTTGCACGCAGTTAAGGACGCTATTTTCACGTAATACAGTTTTATACTTCTATTGCATCATAACAAAGTAATGATCTAAACTTCAGAGGAAAGGAGGTATAGAAGAGCTTCCTATCAGATCTTATAATACTATATAGTGTACAATCTATGTTATCTATGGCATGCCACCACATAGGGGCAGGGGAGTGGCAGTAGTAATGAGGAAGACTCTTTGTCCTCAGGAGTCCACCATCGTCCAAATAGCCGGGTGTGAATCCCTCCTCATGAGATGTGGCCCTAGGGCGCAGTTGGGCTTACTGCTGGTATACCTTTCGCCTAGTCGCACAGCAGTGGCCTTGCCTGAGCTTCTCGATATCCTCTCGGGGCTGGTGGTTGAATTCCCCAAGTTTATAGTTTTGGGTGATTTCAGTCTACCATCCCTGGGAGGATCATCTGAGTTAGCCCAAGAGTTCATGGCTTCCATGACGGCCATGGACCTGATACAAGTAATTCAGGGCCCGATTCATGGGGGGGGGGCACACGCTTGATTTGGTTTTTCTATCCAGACGGTGGTTAGATGATCTTGGTGGGGGTTCCTCAATTATTATACCCCTGTCATGGACCGATCATCATCTCCTGAGGCTGGTCTTTTGCTATGCCACCCCCCCATTGTGTAGTTGTTGAACCATCAAGATGGTTCTATCCCAGGCGCTTAATGGACCCTGAGAAGTTCCAGGCAGCGCTGGGGTCTCCACCTGCCTCTTTTGCTCACAGCTCGGTTGATGCCTTAGTGGAAGCCTGGGAAAAGGCTGCCACGGATGCACTTAACCGAGTTGTTCCCTTGCGGCCCCTGACCCGGTGCAGATCCCAGTTCGCTCCATGGTTTTCCGTGGAGTTCCGGGAGATGAAGCGTCGGAGACGGGACCTAGAGAGCTGCTGGAGATCCACCCAATCTGAATCCAACCGATCGTGACTAAGATCCTTTACTAGATCTTATCTCGCAGCAATGAGGATGGCGAGGTCTAATTACTTCGCTACACTCATTGCGTCCGCAGATAACCGTCCTGCCGCCCTGTTTAGGGTAACTCGCTCCCTCCTTAATCAGGAGGTGAAGGAGGATCCCTTACAGGGTCGTGCCGAGGAGTTTTGCCAACATCTGTCGGACAAAATCACTTGGATTTGGACCGGCTTTGACTCCGACTGGGCAGAGTCTGACGATCAGGACATGGGTAGTCTTGTCGATGTTATCTGGGAGGAGTTCGACCCTGTGACCCCAAAGGAAGTGGACAGAATTATGAGGAAGCTGAGCTCCACCACTTGTTTATTAGATCCATGCCCTTCTTGGCTGGTTTATTCGGCTCGAGAAGGAACATGAAGCTGGCTCCAGGCGGTGATATCTGCCTCCTTGAGTGAGGGTTGTTTCCCCTCCGTCTTGAAAGAAGTGGTGGTGAGACCCCTCCTCAAGAAACCTACCTTGGACCCAGCTATATTAAACAACTTTCGTCCGGTCTCCAACCTTCGCTTTCTTGCTAAGGTTGTTAAGAGTGTGGTGGCGCATCAGCTCCCTTCGGTTCTGGAGGAAACTGACTATCAAGATCTGTATCAATCGGGTTTCAGGCCCGGACAAAGCATGGAGACGGCATTGGTCGCCCTGATAAATGATCTCTGGAGAGCTCGGGACAGAGGTTGTTCCTCTGTCCTAGTCCTACTAGATCTCTCAGCAGCTTTTGATACCATCGACCATGGTATCTTGCTGCAGCATCTCAGGGGATTGGGAGTGGGAGGCACGGTTCTTCAGTGGTTCTCCTCCTATCTCATGGGACGTTCGCAGTCGGTATTGGCAGGGGGGCTGAGGTCGAGCTCGAGGCCTCTCACTTGTGGAGTTCTTAAGGGGTCGGTGCTCTCGCCTCTCCTATTCAACATCTACATGAAACCGCTGGGTGAGATCATTTGTGGTTTTGGAGTTGGGTATCATCAGTATGCTGATGATACCCAGCTTTTTATTTCGACCCCAAACCACCTCAGTGATGCCCTCGATGTGATGTCCCGTTGCCTGGAAGCAGTTCGAGTCTGGATGGGGAAGAACAGGCTTCAACTCAACCCTGACAAGACTGAGTGGCTGTGCGTACTGGCATCTCGGGACATTCAGAACATTCCATCTCTTTCTATGGGGGGTGAGTTATTATCCCCCGTAGATAGGGCTCGCAACTTGGGAGTCCTCCTAGATTCACAGCTTTCTTTGGAAGACCACATAATAGCTGTGACTAGGGGAGCTTTTGCCCAGGTTCGCCTGGTGCGCCAATTGTGGCCCTATCTAGACCGGGATGCCCTGCGTACGGTCACTCATGCGCTTGTGACCTCTCGTTTAGACTACTGCAATGCTCTCTACATGGGGCTGCCCTTGAGGACCACTCGGAGGCTCCAACTGGTACAGAATGCAGCAGTGAGAGTTGTGTTGGGAGTCTCCCGATACTCCCATGCTACACCTCTACTCCGTGAGCTGCATTGGCTCCCAGTTGTCCTCCGGGTGAGATTCAAGGTGCTGGTAATGGTTTTCAAAGCCCAACATGGCATGGGTCCGGAGTACCTTAGGAATCACCTGCTGCCGGCGTCAACTTCCCTCCGCCCAGTGCGCTCCCACAGAGAGGGCCTCCTAAGGGTGCCGCCGTTCGGAGAATGCCATCTGGTGGCTCCCAGGGGGAGGGCGTTCTCTGTGGGCGCGCCTGACCTATGGAACCGTTTACCGGTTGAGCTCAGGATGGCTCCCGACCTTCGCTCCTTCCAACGCGACCTAAAAACCTATCTGAGCAATCTGGTCTGGTCTGACGGGTTTTGTTTTAATTATTGTTTTAATGTAACTTATCTTCTGCATTTGGGCATTAGGGTTTAATTTGTTTTCAATTTCTTTATTTGTGTATTTTGATATTTATGTCACTGTTCACCGCCCTGAGTCCTTGGGGAGAAGGGCGGTATACAAATTAAATAAATAAATAAATAAAGAATTTTGTATAATTTCTACACTCCCTCTATCTTGGAATGGAAAATTTCTCTATTTTTGTAGCGTGTGCCCTATATGGCATAGTTTCTATATTTATAATCATCTAAAATGCCAAACGCAAAGGTTTGGTTGGGTGTTCAGTTTCCAATAGAGGATTGACCATCTGGTTACCTGTATTTTGATTATTCACAATATAGATGAAATTGGTAACAAGGCACCTCCTGGTTGTAACTGTAACTATTTGTAAGAATATTTCATCAAGAACAAGTTATTAGGATGATTGTGATAAGAGATTTTTAATAAATATTCAGTTATGAATGTGAGAGCAGAGAAAAAAAAACCTTCAGACCAACATTCTGCAGATTTAGTTTTCCTTTCTGAGAGTATGATATCCAGTGATATCCTGATTCTAAACCACTTGGAAGCATCTTTTAGCTATTGGTGGTACTAACAGTTGTTATATTGGTTCTCTCTGAGTGTTGAAACATTCTGAAAATACTTTACCATTAAGAATAGTACATTCAGTGAAGGTATGTTTTCTTTGTCCTGAACATAGTATCAAAATAAATGATCAAAATAAAATGAAAGGTAGAAGAATAAAAACTTTTGTTCATACTATTAGTCTTCTTTTCCCAAAACTTCAAATATTTTAGACTTTATTCATATAGGAGGAGTTAGATGGTTAGCTTCCTTAGATATCATAAACATATGCTAAATAAAATAATATGAAATGCGTTCCAACTCTTATTTGGTCATTGTTTCCTAAATATTGGCCAAATTTATATAGGGTGGAATAGAATATAATATTCCAAATATAGCTGTAGATTTATATACCCTATTTATATGGCTTATGTTCTAGATTTAATCCTTCTCTAGTTCAAAATATTGTTTTATAACAATATTTAACATGAATTTCCTTTTTATTCTGGAGAACACACCAACTAATTTAGGTAATTTATTCCTTGACTACTTTATTAGCAAAGCATACCTTGGTTTTTTATTTTTCCATCATTTTTTAAGTTGGCAAAAAACCTGCCTTACTTTGTATCTCTTGGGCAAGTTTTCCATTGTTGTAGGAAACTGTATTTTCCTTTTATAGTTTCATTGATTGTGTCTTTTAAACACACTGGGAGGCATTCATACCTACTGGTGCCTTTCCTAAAATGTATAGCTCCTTCTGGCGGAGCATCTATTATTATGGTTTTAAGTAAACTTAACAGATTTTCTTAAAATACTTCATCTCTTAGAATCCTCATTGCAAGGTTGTTTAATAATACTATTTCCATTTTGAAAACCATTGTTAAATGTGATTAGATAGAACTTTTAGGACCACTTTTTATGTCATATTTCATTACACTGTTGTCATTATTTCAGTGGGGCTTACACTTCATTCCTGAGCAGGAGCATCATCTAGAATAGTGCTTAAAACTGTCACCTTTCCAGTTTTTTAAAGTCTCCAGATTGGTTTACCTAAAACACTCAATATTTACATGATAATTTTGATTTTATTAATGAATTCTCAAGGAGGCTTACTTAATAAAATATGGCAGCATCAGTATTCCCCAGTACCTTAAAACTGTACTTATTTTGGAATACCTGTTACACAGTTCAAACATTTTCCTTCATGGTTGTCTTCACCTCTGACCTTGTAGTACATGTTAATTTATATAGGTAGTGCTCGAGTTACGAGTGTAATGAAGCCTGCATATTCCACTCATAACTCAAAACCTCGAGGGAATGAATCTCGTACCTCGAATGAGATTACTCATTTGCTCATTAAGATGTACATGGCTTGTTAAATGCACATGAGGTATCTCAGGGTGGGGAAGGCCATGGGGGACCTTGTGATGGAACAGGCCCCCAAGGCCTCCCTGACCCACTAAGATATCTCATGCTTCCCCTAACTCCCTCCCGTGCCGGACTCACTTACCTTGCAAAAATCCTCTCTGCTGCAGTTTCTTTCCCTTTGAGGGAGAGGAGAGTCGGCTTGGAAATGCTTTTTGCGCCAACAATGGAAGCTCCTGGGTGCCATAATATTGCTTGAGTTCAAAAGAGATCATGGCCCCCAGAACCTTCCATTCTGGGGGGGGAGTGTTTGCTTTGTTTACTTTGCCTATGGGGCAAAGCATGGAATTGGAGTCGGCCAAGTACAGGAACCAATGTCGCGTTTGCTGGTCTTAGTTTGAGGGCAGGAACAAAGTCTTCAACTAAACGGGGAGGCATCGTGGGGCGAGTCAACTTGCATCTGTGTTCAAGCTGCTGGTGGCAGCAGCCATCTGAGCAGCCACTATCTCCCCTTCACAGCCAGCCACCCAGCCTGTCCGACCTACTCCTGGCCTGACTGGCTGTTAGGCCAGATCTTGACCCCTTCTCTCCATGTTGTTCTCCCAACTCAAGTGGCGACAGCGGCTTGAGTTTCTCTGCTCCATCCTTAAGGAAGAAACTGGAGGCGCAGAACAGGATTGCTCTCAAGAAGATGCAGGTGCGCTGCTTGCTTGTGTGCAGTGGCCTTGTTGAGATCAGTCCTGTTCTGTGCCTCTGGTTTCTTCCTTTTGGACGGAGCAGAGAAACTCAAGCCACTGCCACTCAAACACTTATTATCTGAACCTTGGGGAGTGTCTTCTGTGTGTGAGTGCAACACTTGAAAATGCAGCGAATTGTTGCGTTTTCAACCACTCCATTTCCTTACCGAAGGTGCTCCCTATCTCCCCAAGGTCTCAGTTCAGATAAAAAGTGTTTGAGCGTCAGTGGCTTGAGTTTCTCTGCTCTGCCCGAAAGGAAAAACCCAGAGCCGCAGAGCAGGATTGACTTTAAGAAGACGGGTGTGCTGCTCGCTCATGTGTGCTGGCCTTATTGAGGTCAATTCTTCTCTGCGGCTCTGGTTTCTTTCAGAAGGAGCTGAGAAATGTAATGCTTTAAAACGCAGCGAATTTGCTTTGTTTTGAACCACTCCATTTGCTCATAGAGGGAGAATCTAGTTTCCCCAAGGTCTCCCTTCTGATAAAAAATTTATGAGACCCTATCTGGTGTTTCAAAACAAAGTGATTTGCTTCGTTTTGAACAGTTCCATTTGCTCACCAAGGGAGAATCCAGTTTCCCCAAGGTCTCCCGATAAAAAGTTTATCAGCGGCAGTAGCTTGGGTTTCTCAGCTCCATCTGAGTGGAGGAAAGTGGAGGTGCAACAGCGGGATTGCTCTCAATAAGGCTGGCGCATGCCCACAAGCAGTGCACCCGGGTCTTGTTGTTTGAGAGCAATCCCGCTGCTGCTGCTCTGCTTTCATCCATTTGGATGGAGCCAAGAAACCCAAGCTGCTGCCGCCGCTTGAGCAAGAAGGATGAGGAGGGGAAGAGCAGTGAGGATCCGTGCCAGCTGGCCGGTCGGGTAAGGTGGCTGTCTGTCTGGGGAGGGGGATTGTGGCCGCTGAGGTGGTTGCCGCTGCTGCCGGCTTGGATGTGGGTGCCAAGCACCTGGCCCCTCAATAGCTCCCTGCTCAGTTGAAGGCTTCCTTCCTGCCCTCAAATTAAGGCTGGAGCATGCAAGCGAGACGCAGCTGGGCCCTGGACGATTCCACGTGTTGCCCCATAGGTGTGCAACCAAAGCAAACACTCCCTCCCCCCAGAGAATGGAAGCTTTTGGGGGCCACGATCTCTGTTGCAGAGAATGGGTGTTTGAACTTAAACAATATTACAGCACCCAGGAGCTTCCATTGAGTCCTACAGGAATAGGGCGGTATATAAATTTAATAAAATAAATAAATAAAATAAATTGTCAGCAGGGAAAGCATTTCCAAGCTGACTCTCCTCTCCCTCAAAGGGAAAGAAACCACGGCAGAGAGGAGACAGATTTTTGCAAAGTGAGTCCTGTGTGGCAGGAAGGGAGGGGGAAGCAGTTGTGAGGAGTAGGAGGGGAATAGGGTGAATGTTGCAGAGCCTCTGCAGTCGCTCGCTCGTAAGGGTGAACGACTGCTGTGGTGCTGCAATATTTGTAATTTTGGGATTTGCTCGTAAACAATAGGGGGCGCTGATTGCGTAACTTTGAACAATTGTTAAGAGAACACTTGAACCTCTGGGATTACCTGTATATACAAAATGTAGCCATTGAACCTTATCTGCATCAGAAATGACTGTGGGGGAGGATATGGAAACTTTGAAAGAATAGCATTACAAAAAGTCACTTTTCCAATTCCCCTTAATTATGCTTGATTCACTTGAGGCCTGTACATATTTGCCAAGATAGCCCTTTGACCTAAAACATGTTAGTGAGCACCTGACTAAATAATGGAAGGTCTTAGTGCAAAGAGGCTTGGATATCTGCAGGGGCACATAACATGTTGATCATGTCATCATTCAGATGCAATGACATGTTCTTGTGTTAGATGTTATGATACAAGTACATACTACCAGCATTTGTGTGACGATGTCATAATATATATCATTTTGGTGTTTCTGTAAATTGCTGAACACAAGATTGTAGCAAGTTTGCTACAGTCTGAACATACAATCCCCTATTCCAGAGGTCCCCAAACCTTTTAGTACTAGGGACCAGTTTAGTGGGAGACAAATTTTCCACGGACCAGGGGGGATGGTTTTGGTTAGTCACCTCCAGCTCTATGGTCCGGTTCCTAACAGACCACGGACCAGTACCAGTCCATGGCCCGGGTCTCAGGAACCCTGCCCTAGTCATTATGTGGGTTGCTCTCACACACATATTTCAGCAGCTTATTTTCTGATGTTAAAGGAGTAGTGTATTGTGATAACATAGCAAGTAACTTTGCCCACAAGAGCTTTTTTTAAAAGAGGACTGTGTTTATTGAGTAAAGTTGTGACCACAAAATGAAATGATTTTTGTTAAGGAGTCAGCTCAAGTCATAATGTAAGTTGAAAGGTAAGGGACCTTATTCACTGGAGACAATGCTTGCTTGTATTTTTTGAATGGAGAACTAAACGGGACAATTGTGTTCGGGGGGGGGAATGAGAACTCAATCCGTCATTATCTTAAGTCTGGTTAGATAATTTAATTTCTAATTAAAAAGTGCTAAGAAGGGAGAAACCTCTGGAAAGGCTAGAATTTGTAAAGATGCAACATGGCTTGAAAACAATAATAGAAGAAAAAGTAAGCAGCTGTAAATCAGAAAGGAAAACTGAGACAAATTGATAGAGATGGACTGCAGCAGTACATACTTTCCCATGTTTTAATTAAATTTGCTTTCATCATAAATATTGCTAAATTACTAGTGATACCTGTAGGTGTCATGGTTTGGATAGATGAGACCAACTAAAACAAAATTCTGAGGCTTGAGGTTTCCTTTTTGAACATGTTTATTGGCTACAAAGTATTGCACTGTCAAAAGTGAAACTAAGATTAAAGTTCCCTCCAAAAGTTACGGTATACAAAGTTAAACTTCCCACCCTATTACTATGTAATCAACTACGTTTCCCAATAGAATAGTTTGGCAGGCTTTCTAACAGAAAGCTCACCCTCCCAGTCCAATAAACAGAAATGACCTTGGTTCCCACAGGACAGAGAATTGTTTAAGCTAACAGAAAAATTCCACACACCCCTCCCAGTCTGGTGGCAACCAAAACCGAACCTCATTCAGGCTCATTGCAGAGTTCACAGTAGGATCATTGACACATAATTTACCATTGATTAAAATGTTACTAAAGTATAATTTTGCTAAAATATAATTATACATTTTGTTGCTACTTTTGTATCTTTTAAATGTTTCATGGAACTGTATTTCAGTTGTGAGTTTTGTTACTGTTGTTCACAGGGATGCTAAGGAGAGTAAACTGAAATTTCTTTTGTTTATATTTTTCATATTAAAAGTGTCTACTCTGGATGATTTACTTTCTGCCCTGCTGAGAGGATGTAGTGGTAATGATAGCAGAGTCCGTTTCTGTTTCCAATCTCTCTAACCACAAGTAAGTCCCTAACAATAGTATATAAACATTACCATGACATTTTCATTTAAAACTTTGTTTCATTAAGTTATATTTATGGTTTAGAAATGTGGGTACATGTCTGTATATCTATTAATACACCATTTGTTACACAGCCAGGAGTTTTCAGTACTTTAATGTTTCAGATAATCCCCATCAACCTCTCTGAAAATTGCTCTACAGTGGAGAAGTTGTGCTGACTAATATTGTATATGTTTTGGCTTCCAGGTATTTCTGTATTTTGCTATTGTAAAGTTGTGTGAATGCCAGCACACATAATTCCATACATTCAAAGACTGTTCTTCACATACTTCAAGTGTGAATGTCTCCAGGAGAAAGATGTCAGTTCAATGATGTCAGACAGGATCGTGGGTGAGTACTTAGCCAACCCTGATGCCTAAACAGACAATTCTATTCAGTTAGGGGAGAAAAAAGTACTTTTAAAAAGTACTTTGTTTATTTTACTTTAAATAAGAGAACCAGCCTCTTCATTCAAGCTTATTGTTCTTTCCTCAAAGGACTAAAAAGGGCAATGACTTCTCTGCCTATATATGCAGTGTGTGTGTGTGTGTGTGTGTGTTTGTCGCAATGTATAGAAGTCAAATTAGGAGGGAGGGGGAGGGGGAGGGGGAAGGGGTTTTTTTTTAAAGGAAAACTGTATTTTAAAACTTTTCAATTAAAAAAAAAGAAGTCAAATTAGATTTTTCTTTTTCCTTGTGGGATATGTGGATAAGCAGGAGACTTTGTTGGGAGGGGAACAGGATTGGAAGGCTAGAAATGATTGTCCATAGAGCTATGAGAAATGTTAACAAAAGTCAAGTGAAAAGTGTCCTGTGCCTACCACTTTTTCCACTGAAAACAAATGCATTATGGATCTGGAATAGAAATAAATCATAAAAGTAGTTGATTTCAACAAAAAATGTTAAGCCTCACCATCCCGGCACTGCTTTTCCTTTGTGAAGTGTGTGCCTGTTGCCAAAGCCTTATATACAAGTAGTCCTTGACTTAGAAGAGTTTGTTTACTGACTGTTCAAAATTACAATGGCACTGAAAAAAGTGATTTATGACCACTTTTCACAGTTATGACCTTTGCAGCATCCCCATGATCATGTGGTCAAAATTCAGATGCTTGGCCATTGATTCATATTTATGATCATTGCTATTTCCCAAGGTCATGTGATCACCTTTTGCAACCTTCTGCCAAGCAAAATCAATGGGCAAGCCAGATTCCCTTAACAACAGGGTTAGTAATTTATCAGCTGCAGTGATTCACCTAACAACTGAGACAAGAAAGGTCATAAAATGGGACAAAACTCACTTAACAAATGTCTCACTTAACAACAGAAATTTTGGGCTTAATTGCCTTGGTGGAGCAGTGGGCTAATGCCTCCTTAAGTAACACCAGCTGCCTGCAATTAGTGCAGGTTCGCATCCCACCAGGCTCAAGGTTGACTCAGCCTTCCATCCTTCCGAGGTAGGTAAAATGAGGACCCAGATTGTTGGGGGCAATTAAGCTGACTTTGTAATAATGCCGCTTGGGTGTGTGTGTGTGAAAGCCCTAATAAGCAGGCATATACATAGAATGAAGGCTATTGCTAAGCTTGTAAGCCGCCCTGAGTCTTCGGAGAAGGGCGGGATATAAATGGAATTAAAATAAAAAAAAATAAAAAAAATTGTGGTCGTAAGTTGAGGACTACCTGCATTTGTTACTTAATGTAACAGGTAACTTGATGAGAGACAGGCCTAAATTGAATGGGAACACAGAAAAGATTCTCAGTTTGGCTTTCTTTTATTGTAATAATTCATAATGAATTTTTCTGACAGTAGCAGGCAATTCCATTTGCAATAGGAATAACACTGTAAGCAGTCCCAGATATCATTTTAAGTTTCCACATACTGGCACTTGAGCAACCTGGGAAATATCATGAAACTTAAACCTATCTCTCTAGCATAGTTCAAAGCAATGGATTGGGAAAAATTATTTTGAAGGTGCTTCAGATTTAGAATTATCTTTGACTGGACTCTTGGGATTTTACCATCTGCATACAGATGTCATTGTCAAGCTTGGAAAAACTTCATGTTGTTTCGGATATTTTTTTCCACCTTGGCTTGCCTACAGAACCAGGGGAGGGGAATGGGGAAGAATAGAATGTGCATTGCAGCTGTGGAGCTGTAAGGTCATTCATGAGTTTGTTTTGGAAACTGAAGATTCTTTCTCATAATAATTGTCTGGAGTTTAATTGGATAATGTGACTTGCACTGTCAGGGGGAAAGGGAGTTTCTATACTTTTAATACACTGCTTTTGCACCAATTTAATCAGAGCTGACTTTCCATTTGTTAATGCCGGTATGTGTTGTTCACTAAAGTCTTGCATTAGAGATAATAATGTCTCAGGTGTGCTTTACTTCATGGAGATCATCAGCCAGAACTTTGACAGTCATTGCTTTTGTCTTTTCATTTAATAATACAGTAAATTAGAACTTGACTAAGTATCACTTATCATATTCCTACTCAGCAAGTCAGCTGAATGGAATCTGAGACATTCTAGATGCAATTGACATACCTTATTCTAATTTATTCTGATTGAATGTATATAAGCACTTCTTTAGGGTTCATAGATAACTGGACAGTGAGACAGACAGTGTTTGGAATTGCTACCTCGTTTTTCTCTCCAAAAGGAAATCAAGCCTGAATTAAGGATCATTACCTGCATGTTTGTGGGAAATTAGATTGAAATACTAATACACAATTGTTAGTAGTTTGTTATGGAACCAATACTATTTATATAATTGAGATTTTTTATTTTATTTTACTTTATGTGTGTCTTGGAAAAAAAAACCAATGGAAAAGACAAGAGACAGCAACACAAACCAATAATCCTTACTTTAAGATTCAGTGGTTTATTTTTCTAATAATTTGGAACATAGCAAGCATCATCACGTACATTAATAACCCATTGCAATGAGGACCAAATGGCAATAGCAGATTCCAATAGAACAGCTATAGGCCAATGGCAAATCAATCAGGTCCAGTCCCAACCTTTTATACCCTTTCTTGTTCTAAGACTGTAGTCAGATGGTCTGCTGATTTTTGCTGACTTTTGCTGACCTACTTTCCACATATACTTTCTGCTGAACATCACTTTCCACATATACCCGTGTACATTGGAACCTGCATCCAGCAGCTACTTTCAGTTCGCTATTTCTCCCACAGTTATAATACTCATGTTCCAAATATACATAGACCTATCTACTTTGCAATTTCATATTGCACAAAGCTCAGCAGATTACAAATAGTACATTTGTATTGTGAAATAGTATATAGTTCAAGTCAAAGTTTGGTTTTAAATCACTACTGTGGGGCCTATCTCAGCTTTGCTCCAGCCTCATCTTGTTATATGAGGAGGGGACTATATTTTCATCTCCCACATATGTATAGTAAAAGAAATGCTTGTTTGGTAAATTTCAAAACGGCTTTATTGAAATGACTTTGGAAGAGCTAAATAGTACAGATAATGTGAAAATATTTTCCTGTTTATTTTATGTGCCTTTGATTTTCAATAAAATGTAGGAACATCACATAACAGGTGCCAGTTGTTTGGTAAATATTTGTTTCTTCAGATTTTTGATAAGAGGAAAAAAAATCACATTCACAGATATTTAGCAGTAGAGGAAAATTTTTAATTCCAGCTTTCTGTACTTAATTTTCATTAAAAGAAATGTTAGACATTTATTTGCATGTTCTGTGGAATACCTATTCTGGTTCTATGTTTGCTGTATAACTTTACTGTAGTCAGACATTAATGCATTATTTGTTTTAAGAAAGCAGCTTTTGAGTATCACTTCTGATGTATTTTTGTCTTTGGTGGATAAATTGATTTAACTAACAATCTCTTTAACAAGATTGCAGAATAGTATTCTCTTTTAAAGTTCATACCTCATATGAGTTTTTCTTACGTTTTTAAAATTATGTTCAGAGAAAATGGAATCCAAGATGAGGTTGCCCCTGTATCCAGTGCACCAAATGGAAATTGCTTGAGAAATAGCAACACTGAGGTTTTTGTAAGTACTATGATTTCTAATTTCATAAAATTAGATGGGAAAAAATGGAATTAGATCTTGAATCTCACTGGGTGCAATTTATAACTTAAACCATATTGTGTGTGTGTGTGTGTGTGTGTGTGATGCTGTCAATTTAATATATTTAAGTTCAAGGGTATGTCTAGAGTTAATCTAGATCCAGTTGATAATGCTGGATCAATGTAGTTGGTACCTCTATATCTATTCTATAACAATTTTGTCAAGGAATTTGTCCCTTCACATACTGTTCCTGTGTCATGGAGTGGATTTCATCTTTATCATTTTAGAAAGGGAAAAGAAAAGTCCGAGAACAATGCGAAAACAGAAGAAGAAATTCTTCCAATAGTAGATGGTCAAGCCAGCTGCAAAATGGAGAAGTGGTTGAAGCCGTTACATTGTTTGAGGTGATCAGTATGGGGAAAAGAGCTATGCAGGTACATCTACATATTTTCTGGATTGACTAGACATCTATAAATTAAACTGTTTATGAAAACCTTGTTGCTTTGCTCTCTTTTATTTCACTGTTGACAAATGCCATTTTTAGTTTTTGATCTGTTTTTTGCAATCTGGTTCAGTCTGTGGTAGATGACTGGATTGAAGCCTACAAAAAAGATAGAGATGTGGCACTTCTGGATCTCATTAACTTCTTCATTCAATGTTCAGGCTGTCAAGGTAAAAATCCTTTTTCTACATTATAAAGAGAGACAATGATTTTTTTCCATAATGTATTCAGTGTATTCTTGTTTACAATATAGGATTATATTTGTTGATGATTGGTCCAAGTAGATAAAAGGGTGGACGGAAGCTGGCAAAAATGAGAAGCATCAATTCTCAGGCTAAAAGAACCACCATTGTATGCATACATGAGCAAATGTTTCCTAATCTCAGGATTGGGAAGAAAATTCTAAATTTCTATTTTTTTTCAATGAATTTCTTATTTTTGTTCACAAAGTTAAAATACAAACTCCAGACAAAAGGAAAAAAATACAAGAACAAAGCAAAACTAAACTAAGTTAAACATGGAAAATGTTCATAAATAAACCCAACACGTACACATAAAATGTCACTTATATACTGATAAATATATTCCAGCAATAATATTCCCCCCCCTTGTGAAAGGTCCACAATGTTATGAATGTCTACAACTCTTGTTTATCCAACTAATTTGACCTGGCATCTATCTACTATATAAAAAAAACAGTTAAGCGGTAAACTCAACAACAAAGTCACATTGTAAAGTCCCCTTTTAACAGTCTAATAATATATTTAACCAGAAAGTTCACAATGGCTTCCAATCTACCATGAATTACCGTAATCATTAAATCTGATATGTCCAGGATCAAATATTCTCTATCCTCCTTAATGATAAAACTTTTTCTTAAATATTTAACTGGGATCTTTCCCAACAATTGTATCTCATCCCTCAATGTTATAAATCTCTGTTGTAAATATCTCGATAGCATTTGTTGTTCAAAGAATCTTCCTACAAGTTGAAATGCAGCATCTCTTTGCAATTGTTTTCTGATTGGATATAATAAGTCCATTATCCAATCTCCATCAATCTTCTTAATATAGTCCAGTCCATCATTCAGCAATTCTGCCATCTCTAAAACTTTTGAACTCATGCCCCTTTTAGCCTTCTTCAACAAGCCTGCAATTCTCAAACCAGACTCCAAACTTCAATCTGCCAGCAACAAATTAGATTCCAATCCATCCGATTTTAAGTCTGGTTTAACTACTGTTACTTACATCCGAGTGCCATCTTTGGGTTGATTTAAAACTTGTTAATTTACCAAACCTTTTATCCAAGTTTTCAATTAGCACTTGTATGTTGAAAAACATTTTTTTCAAAGGCTTCCCAGAGTGAGTTACCAAATTTCTATTGACTTAAAAAAGTGGAAGAAGAGGTACAGAATTTACACACTGGAGCAAACAGGTCTACGGCATTGTCTGAGTTCTGTGATATGCAGCTCTTTTGCACCTATATGGCTTCTATCTTGTCTGCAATAAAACAAGTTACCCAGCTATGTTTTATTGGTGACCTTGTATTATAAGCAAAATCCTGAAGATGAATGTTGAAAACATTGGAAATTCTGAAATACTAAGATATCTGAGATATGCTTATGAATATTGTACCAAGGGTTGTCAGTCCTATGCATGTTTCACCTGGATGTGCATTCTACTGAATTATTCATAGATGTAAATACAATTGTAATTAAATCTAATAATTAAAGTCAAGTAGTACAAAGGTGCAGAATATTTATTATGCTAGATGCTAGTTTTTGTTGACTTTTGAATCTGTGACACTGACTTCATTATTGTTTTAAAATAAAGTTTATATGCATATTGTTTTAAAATAAAGTTTATGTGCATATTACTGCAATGCATTAAAGCCTCGTTTAAATTTTCTATTGTTTCCATAGGAATGGTTACCGCAGAGATGTTCCAAAGTTTACAGAACTGTGAAGTGATGCATAAAATGACAGAGAAATTTGATGAAGTAGGTTCTTCCTTTTCTAAGGCAGGAGAACACAGTTTCATTGGTTTGAGGGACACATGGAAGAGGCATGTAGAAGGCTATAGTCAAAATTTCTGAGAATCATTTTCAATCTGTAATTTTATTTTTAATTATTTGCCCCTTTGCACAATTACCATAGCTACCAGCTGCAAATCCAAAAACCTAAGGATCAAGGAATTTTGCAGTATCTTGAGTTCTTCAGATTTGGCAAAGCTTATTCATGACGTGTTTACCTTTTCTCTTAGTTACTGCTGGGTCCTCTGTATTGAGAAATGTATGGGAAGTGCATTTGCCCCCACATCTTAGGGTTTAGGAAATACATAAACATTTTTCTCTTTTAATAGACCTGTAAATATTAAACTTTTTAACATTTGTTTTGCTAATTTTAATCTGTATTTTTAACTCTGGTATGTGTGCCACTGCATATACAAATATGTATATATGTTTATATATAAACACACACATACCCTACTCATATACAATGTGTGTGTGTGTTTACACACATACCATATACATACACATACATACTGTACATACATACATACATACATCTGAGTATCTTGGACTACATATGGCCTGCTGCACTTTTGATGCTTATGGTGGGCATGATTTTCAAAAAAGGATAGTAAACTTGTGTTTATTTTAACTTTCAAGTTCTACTGAGAACTCCCAAGATTTTTAAAACTAATGTTCAATGATTCTGAATGTTTTTATATAACAGTTCATTATGTGTGCTTCTTCATTGACAAAATTGCTGGCAGCTTCACTCATGAAAAATGAAGATATATGTAAGGAGTTGCCAATACCTTGGAGGTGATAAGGAAATCCTTACTTGTACAGAAATGTCAACGTACCAAAAAACTGTTTGAACTTAGCTATGGATGTTTATAATTGTATTTAATTGTTATGAGAACATTGATGTTGTTAAACATCACTGCTTAAGTTTTGCTCTGCCTTTATGTATTATAGGAAACAGGATTGCAATATAAAAGGTTTATGGCTTATCCTTGGATTTTGACTGTTACTTGGCCAGCGGACATGGTAAAGTTATTATTTCACATATACTCAACCTTTTTTGCTGGAATTTATGTAGGAATACCCACTAGGTTTCCTAGGCTGTATGCAAATCATATAGTGACAGTAACCAAGTTTGCTGCAAACTTTCACAAGATTCTAGGATCTTTTCGATATATAATAGAAAGGCTTGCACTTTCTAAAATACTAGTAGGAGTTCACTGGTTAGTCAGTTTTTATCATGTATTTCTAAATGTAATTCTTAAGAATGATATTCTTTATGTTTCTCCATTAACTGAAAAGAATTACATTACTTATTGCATCATCTTCTCCTCTCTTGAACCAAATGCAATTATTTTCATGAATGCTGGCAACATGTTTTCAGTAGCTAACAAAATCAAGAAGACTACACACAGTTTTCTTTGATTTTACCTTGCTGTAGTATTCATTCCACTTCAGATCCTCACAGTTTGGAGAGGTGGGAAAGTTATGAAATGCTGGAGCTAAAGTAACCTTTCTCAGAGCTAATTGTGAGGGTTGAGGGCACCTTCTAATACAGACAACAACATTCTCTCAAATAAAGTGTATAGTGGCAGTCTATCAAATAGATGACTGTTCCCAGGGATGTGGGGCATACACCCAGTTGCTGTAGTGATATAAATCTCATATCTTATTTGATCCCCTGCTGATTTTGTACATTTGACCACTGACAAAGAAATGATCAGTCTATAATTTTAATGGTAGGTTTATTTTAACAATGAGAGAGAGTAACAAAACAATAAAAAAATGCATTTCAAAAAAGTTATAAATTGATTTGCATTTTAATGATTGAAATAAGTATTTGATCCCCTATCAATCAGCAAGATTTCTGGCTCCCAGATGTCTTATACAGGTAATGAGCTGAGATTAGGAGCACTCTCTTAAAGGGAATGCTCCTAATCTCAGCTTGTTACCTGTATATAAGACACCTGTCCACAGAAGCAATCAATCAATCAGATTCCAAACTCTCCACGATGGCCAAGACCAAAGAGCTGTCCAGGGATGTCAGGGGCAAGATTGTAGACCTACACAAGGCTGGAATGGGCTACAAGACCATTGCCAAGCAGCTTGGTGAGAAGGTGACACCAGTTGGTGTGATTATTCGCAAATGGAAGAATCACAAATTAACTTGTCAGTCTCCCTCAGTCTGGTGCTCCATGCAAGATCTCACCTCTTGGAGTTTCAGTGATCATGAGAACGGTGAGGAATCATCCTAGAACTACATGGGAGGATCTTGTCAATGATCTCAAGGCAGCTGGGACCATAGTCATCAAGAAAACAATTGGTAACACACTACGCTGTGAAGGATTGAAATCCTGCAGTGCCCACAAGGTCCCCCTGCTCAAGAAACCACATGTTCAGGCCCGTCTGAAGTTTGCCAATGAACATCTGAATGATTCAGAGGAGAACTGGGTGAAAGTGTTGTGGTCAGATGAGACCAAAATCGAGCTCTTTGGTATCAACTCGCCGTGTTTGGAGGAGGAAGAATGCTGCCTATGACCCCAAGAACACCATCCCCACTGTCAAACATGGAGGTGGAAACATTATGCTTTGGGATGTTTTTCTGCTAAGGGAACAGGACAACTTCACTGCATCAAAGGGACGATGGTCAGAGCCAAGTACCTCCTTCACTCAGCCAGGCCATTGAAAATGGGTTGTGGATGGGTATTCCACCATGGCAAAAACCCGAAAGGCAATAAAGGAATGGCTCAAAAAGAGTCACATTAAGATCCTGGAGTGGCATAGCCAGTCTCTAGACCTTAATCCTATAGAAAATCTGTGGAGGGAGCTGAAGGTTCGAACTGCCAAACGTCAGCCTTGAAACCTTAATGACTTGGAGAGGATCTGCAAAGAGGAGTGGGACAAAATGCCTTCTGCAATGTGTGCAAACCTGGTGGCCAACTACGAGAAATGTCTGACCTCTGTGATTGCCAGCAAGGGTTTTGCCACCGAGTACTAAGTTATGTTTTGCAAAGGGGTCAAATACTTATTTCACTCAAAATGCAAATTAATTTATAACTTTTTTGAAACGTGTTTTTCTGGATTTTTTTGTTGTTATTCTGTCTCTCACGGTTAAAATAAACCTACCATTAAAATTATAGACTGATCATTTCTTTGTCAGTATGTATGTATGTATGTATGTATGTATGTATGTATGTATTTATTTATTTATTTATTTATTTATTGAACTTATATACCGCCCTTCTCCCGTAGAACCCAGGGCAGTTCACAAGGCAATTAAAACAATATTACAATACAAAAGTTAATAACAATTAAAATAGATTAAATTATCCTTGATTGAAAATCTAAAACCCCTATAACTCTGATTAAAAAAGTAGACAAGCATACAAAATCAGCAGGGGATCAAATAATTTCCCCCCTCATTGTATTACTTCTTTCTCATCTGCAGTTTAAGCTTAATCTTATAACTCATCTAGGCACGAGTGTGAATTTTCTGCTAAATGAAGCTAAGGATCCAAGTTGTGAAGTATAAGATCTTCTTTACTGCTGAGTATTGGTTGGAAAGCTTGAATTGATTGACAGAGCTGGGTCTAACATTACAGTTATGGCTTATGCTGACTTACGCTGGCTACCACTGTGATTTCAAGGAAGAATTGTATGCTATGTATAGTGACAATTTTGCATGTTATTAAAAGCCTTTAGCATGTCCAGCTAGAAGAATCATCTAAAATTCAGTGCCTATAAAATTTCAGCCCCATCAGACTGAATGCAGTTGCTTCCATGTGTGATTCCAGATGTCAAAGCTCTGTGTAAACTTCCATGCCAAAGCATTGTCCTCAAGTATTCCTGGATGCCTTGGATTCTTTTCCATCAAACTGAACAGCTTTGTATCAAATGTTCTCAGATCTTCACATTTCTTGCAGGGTAATGAAGACTATCCACTCATCAAAGCAGGGTCCTATTGGAAGAGGTTCAAAACTAATTTTTGTGAATTCACTGCAGTACTAGTCCAACAATGTCAGTGCAGCATTTTGTATGACAGCTATTTGATGGACACAATCATCTCTCTTCTTACGGGTTTGGCAGATTCCATGGTCAGAGCGTTCAGGCATACTAGTACTTTAGCAGGTATGGACAACAGTATACACTATTACTATTTAGTAGTTGGAAGTTTGATATCCTGCACTGTTGAAATGGTCAGAACATATGGATTGTTGATACAGTGAAAAAACCCAACTCTGGTGGCAAGTACATAGCAGTCTGAAAAGAATTCATCCTGTTGGTGATCCTCCAACAGGAGCATTGCAGAACTTCGTAAATCTGCTTTTCCTTACGGAACTTTATGCAATTAAAAAATGAAGGAAAGTAGTGCTAATACAGAAAATGTTATCATCCTTGGGTTATGGAAGATGTGGAAAATTAGTCTAACAAAAATATTTTTCTAAAATTTGTAATTGCTGACTTAGCAGAGCTACCATTAAATAAGAAGCATTGTTGTGCCTTTTAATACTGGAAGTATGGGAAACTGCTGGCCTATTCAAAACATTCTCTTTGCAAGTAGTTACCCACTGATTCAAATGCTGAGGTAGTCTCCCATCTATTATTTGCTATTATAGAGGAATGATCCTGTTGAACTCAGATTCCATCTGTTTGCAGATTGGAGCAACTACCTAGTGATACATAAAGGATAATGTTACTGATGAAAGAATAGGTGCTGTCCGTACAAAGAGCTAAAGTAGAAATCTAGATAGTCAAGATCACTGTGACATGTAAATGTTTATCCTTGCTCTTTCAACCATTTTTTGTCTTGGAGTTTATAGTAAGAAAGCCATATCTTCAGACTACACATCCAAACTCTTTCTGATTTTTTCTCTCTCAAATAGCCTTCAGACTAATGGAAGATCTCATACTGCCTAAAAATGCTATAACCTCAGGTTTAGCCTGAGCTTTAGCTAGGACTCATTGCCATTTTTGATCCTGAAATCTCAGAATGGATATAAAAAAATTCAGAGTTAGAGAATGTGGCCAGTTGGAATGCTCCACATCCTAGTTTCTGGAGAATCGAGTTGCTTATTTTTGGTATTATTCCAACCAATGTGTTAATTTCTCTTGGCATCTTTAACTACAGTGGTTTATGCCTGTGTATTTAATTCCAGAGAGAATGAAGTTGAGACAGGTGGCTCAGACATGAGCCTCAGCTTTATGGGTCATGAATGCATCTTCTAGAAGACAAATTTTTAGAAGATATACTAAGCCAATTACTTAATTAAGAGGTACTTTCCAGTACTTTCATATTAAAAAAGGCTGTTGGATTTGCTAACAGCCTATTGTGGTCCTTAGGCTGACTGGTTATTTTCACACTGTAGATAAAGCTGAATGGTAGATAAGAAAAAAAAAAAAGCTGAAGGAGTTGCCAGAAATGACACAAAATGTCAATCTAAGATGATGGATCATATGATGGAAAATTTGTTGTGGAACTACTGAAAACTATAAAAAAGACATTCAAAGTAAATATATATTAAATTAATAACTTAAAAGTTAAAATAACCAGCACAATTATGGGGACCCAAGTCTTATGTTGGAAAGAGCTTGGCAATCAATCCTAAAATCATCAACTGAGGAGTGGAAAAAAAGGTTACAGAATATTAAGTTTGTAAATAGAATGACTAGTTATATCCTGCCATGGGAATGACATATTAAATGAATACAGAAAAATTTAAAATATGGATTATAATTTAATTTTATGTTTTTAATTTTATTAAACATTACTTTGGTGTTCATGCTTATGGATTAATTATCAAAATAGGTATAGATCAGATGAAATGACAACTTTCAATATCTTTTAATATGAGATAAGTCTATAAAAATATCCATTGAAATATCAGTAAGAATTTATTTATTTATTTTAATTCCATTTATATCCCGCCCTTCTCCGAAGACTCAGGGCGGCTTACAAGCTTAGCAATAGCCTTCATTCTATGTATATGCCTGCTTATTAGGGCTTTCACACACACACCCCAAGCGGCATTATTACAAAGTCAGCTTATTGCCCCCAACAATCTGGGTCCTCATTTTACCCACCTCGGAAGGATGGAAGGCTGAGTCAACCTTGAGCCTGGTGGGATGCGAACCTGCACTAATTGCAGGCAGCTGGTGTTACTTAAGGAGGCATTAGCCCACTGCTCCACCAAGGCTATCCGTGGCTGGATAGTGTATTTTATTTTTTAATGATATAGAATTTTAAATACCTGCCTCCAGAAGTTGTGAATGCAACACTGGAGGTTTTTAAGAAGAGACTGGACAGCCATTTGTCTGAAATGGTATAGGGTTTCCTGCCTGAGCAGTGGGTTGGACTAGGTGACCTCCAAGGTTCCTTCCATCATCATCATCATCGTCATCATCATCTAAAAAATTAATACAAAACAAAATTTGCTCAAAGTAATAAAAAGATTAGTATGTACAATATATAATAATTTAATAATAAATGATTATTGTAATAATTTATAAAATGAGTCCTTATATGTTATAAATACAACTATGGGGAAAAATAAAAATTGGTTCTAACAATTTTTATGACATATGCTTTGCTGTAGCATTACAATTATTAAACAATAATAATAATTTAAAAACAATTTTAAATATTTGACAAGAAAATGTTTCCTAATTTTTGTACGTTGGTATACTGGCTAAGGCATTAGGTTAAAAAGCAGGAGACCCTGAGTCCTAGTCCCACTTTAGGCACAAAGCCAAATTGGTGACCTGGGCCAATCACCATCTCTCAGCCCTAGAAAGGAGGCAATGATAAACCTGAAAAATCTTGCCAAGAAAACTGCACAGACTAGTCTAGGCAATCTCCAGAAGTCAGTGCTGGCTTAAGGCAGAAAAAAAATAACATTTTTTGGAAACTACTTTGAGAATGGGGTTTTTTTTGCTAGAATGTTATGGGTGACAAGTGACAAGTTCTTAAATAATTTGATACACAGATGCATATACACATACACATGCAAGATTTTTTGCAGCTAAAAAGTAGTGTCAAGGTTATGTTGAAAAAAATTAATTCAGTGATAGGCATAAACTGTAGTCACATCTCTGGTGCTCACAGCTGAAGTAAGTTATTCCTGAGCTTTCCTTACTTTGTTGTAGATTTCTAAGTTCGTAATGTTGAGATTCTAGACTTGATTTTGGTATTGTATTTGTTTTTGTTTCCAGCTATGAAGCTTCTTACAGCGCTTGTAAATCTAAATCTAAATCTAGAAGTAAGTAAGGATAACCTGGAAAGATTATATAAGGTGGAAAAGAAGAGGATCGTGGGAAAGAAAATCAATTCTAGACTGGACCACCTTGAGAGAAAAAAGAGAGAGGTGGGGCAATCTTTCAAGTGGAGATAAAATTTAATTTGGGAATCTGAGACCATGGTACTAAATTTGCCATTCAGTGCCATTAGCATTTAAACCTGTGACTGGGATTTTTATAGCACAGTCATCCCTGGTTACAAAGCTGCCATTTATTGGAGAGTTATGATCTCATATGATGCTATAAGACAGGGGTGTCAAACTCAATTTCATTGAGGGCCGCATCAGCATTGTGGTTGCCCTCGGGGGGGGCAGGTGGGTGTGGCTGGAATGGGCATGGCCTACTGGGTGGGCATGGCCAGCTCGACATCACTCCCTTCAGGAGTGGGCAGGACTGGGGCAGATCTGAGGGTCTCCAGCAGAGGAAGATGGGACTAGGATGAGCGCCGGGACATGGTCCCTCCCACCCTCCCTCTGTTTCTTCCTTCCTCTGTTCCTTCCTTCTTCCCTCCCACCCTCCGTTCCTTCCTCCACTTTTTCCCTCTCTCCCTCGCACTCTTCCTTCCTCCCTCCCTTCTCACCCTCCGTTCCTTCCTTCCTTCCTCCCTCCCTTTTTCCCTCCCTCCCTCCCACCCTCCCTTCTTTCCTCCCTCTCACCGTTCTTCCTTCCCTGTTCCTTCCTCTCTCCCTTTTTTCCCTCCCTCCCTCCCACCCTCCCTCCTACCCTCCATTACTCCCTTCCTTCTTCCTACCCTCCGTTGCTCCATTCTGTCCTTCCTCCCTCTATTCCTTCCTTCGCCTTCTCATCTGTTTCCTTCCCCCGTGCTCAGGAAGGGGTGATGGGAGGGGGAGAGATTTCCAGCACTAACATGCTGCCGGCCATTCCTATACCATGTGAGCGGGTGGGGGCGGTCCCGTTGGAAGGGATGCCTCGTGGCTGCGAGGCTGGAGGTGCTGGGGTGTGTGTGCTGATCTACAACCTGGTTCTGTCCATCAAAGCCAGAACGCGCTCAGCCTAAGATCCACTGGAACCAGCAAGAAGCTGCCCCACCGCCTCTGCCCTATCCCCCAGGTGTGCACACAGGGGACTGCTAGCGCCAGCATCCTAGTTGAAGTCTGCCTGCAGGGCAAGACAGCTAGCAGGGACGCAGTTCTCCACTTGCATGCGCACCCAGAGGATGGGGTGGGGCTGCGCCATGGATTTAAGGCTGAGTGCATTCTGGCTTTGATGGATGCAACCAGCTTGTAGATCAGCGCCAAACCCCCCCCCCCACACACACCAGTACCTCCAGCCTCGTAACCACGAGGCTTTCCTTTCACTGGGACAGACCACACACATGCGGGATAGCAAGACCAGCGGCAACATGGCAGCACTGGCAATCTCTCCCCCTCCCATTACCCCTTCCTGAGCATGGAGGAAGGAAAGAGATGAGAAGGAGAGAAGGAAGAAAGAAAGTGTAGTGGAGATTGGAATTGGGGGGGATCAACACTGGCTGGGATTGGCGCTCGCCGGGAGGCTTTGCTAGAGCTCTGTGAATTCGGCAGAGTGGTTGGGAGCTCCGGTGGCCTCCACAGTGGCTGGCAGCGGGGCAGGGCTCTTGGGGAGGGATTTTTAAAGGGGAAGAGGAGATTGACTAGGGTAAGATGATTTTATTTTCTCTTTTCTAGAGAGACAAGCCAGAAGGAGGGAGAGCGAAGTAGGAAGTTTATTCTCTGGAGAGAGAATAAAAAGCCTTTTCGCCAACTTCCTACCTCGCTCTCCCTCCTTTTGGCTTGTCTCTCTGGAAAAGAGAAAATAAAGTCATTTTCCCCGTGAATTTAAGGCTGAGCGTGTTCTGGCTTTGATGGGCGCAACCAGGTTGTAAATCAGTGCCCGGTCGGCCTGGGCTGGACCAAGGTGTGGTGGGCCGATCCTTCGCTCTTTCCAGAGCAGGTCCCCGGGCCAGATGGAACAACATATCAGGCTGGATGCGGCCTGTGGGCCTTGTGTTTGAGATGTCTGCTATAAGAGCTGCAGAATGGTTAGGGATGCAGGTGTTAAGATCTATATGGCACTGAGCCATTACATCTGAAATTAATATCTATTGAGAGAATTTGTGACCTTTTTCCCTTTTCCATACTATGAAATGGCAAGTATAGCTTGCTAAAAGGAAAAAAAGTTACTTTCTGCTATAGATAACTCTCCACGGAGGAAATATTGAACAACATGATAACTATAAGAGCTTCTTCAAAGTTTCCTGGTTTTTTATATACTGCTTTCCTAACAAAATCTATTGCAGCTTTTCCTGGCCTGGTAACGTCTTGGAGGTGTTTTGGGGGTAAATTCCTGTTATCCTCAACTAATCTAACTAATGTTGATGGAAATTGTAGTCCATTATATCCAGATTACTGTATGCCTGCTCTGTTGGTATCAGCAAATTGAATATAGCCCAGCAGGTAGGGCTCATGGAAGAATGGAAGGAAGGATAAAAAAAAATGCCCTAAGAGGGTATCTGCTTTAAACATAGCTTCCACAATTTTCCTTAGATTCTGCCATATTGTAATTTTTAAGATGACAGAAAATTAACCTGTGAAAAATTAGTAATACATTAATTTAATATAAATTTACATTAATTTAATGTATATATAATCTAAATGTAAACTAAATTAAACACAATGGACTAATTTAATGTAATTACTGTCGTGAACTCAAACCTCATTTTTTATCCTGATTTTATTTTATTTATTTAGAAAATTTATATTGCCTACTTGCATATGACGACTCAAGGCGGCCTACACAGATATAAAAACACTCTATAAAAAGAATAAAAATAAGAAAAAATAAGAAAATAATAATCACCCATATCCCCACCCCGGCGACAACACATTCAAACTAACCATTTAATTGCCTTTATCCCGCTCTGGGTTCCCCAGGACCGTTGGCAGAACCAGGTCTTCAGTGCCTTCCGGAGGAGAGTTAGAGTGGGCGCCAGTCTAATCTCTGGGGGAATGATGTTCTGAAGAGAGGGAGTCTCCATGGAGAAGGCCCTTCTTCTGGGTTCCACCAGATATATCTCCTTAGGAAATGGGACACGCAACATTCCTTGCTTTCCTGCTCTAGTGGATCAGGTAGATGTGACTGTCAAAAGACAGTCCCTCAGATAACCTGGTCCCAAGCCATGAAGGGCTTTAAAGGTGCAACTTCCATAGGAGAGATGTCACATGTGCACTGAGATTTGCACAAAACCATGTGGGCTGCTGCATTTTGCACCAACTGGAGCTTCTGGATGCTCTTCAGGGACAGCCCCATGTAGAGCGCATTGCAATAGTCAAGTCGGGAGGTGACTAAGGCATGAGTGACCGTGAGTAGGGATTGTTGTTCCAGGAAAAGGCATAACTGTCCAACAGTCCCCCCACAGGTTCTGTTTGGGGCAGTGCCACCCCATCTAAACCAAAGGTGGCAATTCTGCAAGGGCCAATGAACCCCAAACCCAGAGGCACTCGGTCTTGCCAGGGTTCAGTTTCAACCTGTTGCTCCCCATCAAGCCCCTAACAGACTCCAGGCACCATGAGAGAGAGGTCACAGCATCGCTTAACTCATCACAGGCTGAGACATACAGCTGAGTATTGTCAGCATATTGATGATATCTCAGTCCATGGTGATGGATGATCTTACCTAGCTGTTTCATGTAGATGTTGAATAGGAGCAGAGAGAGTACCGAGCCCTGCGGGACCCCACAAAGCAGTGGGCAAGGGCTGGATTTCTTACCTCCTATTAACACAGACTGAAAGTGGCCACAGAGGAAGGAAGTGAACCAGAATAGCACAAGGTCCCCCACTCCCAACCCCCGAAGCCGCTCCAGAAGGATACCATGGTCGATGGTATCGAAAGCCACCAAGAGGTCAATTAGAGCAAGGATGGATGCACTACCTCCATCCTACTGCCACCAGAGATCTTCAAAAAGTGTGACCAATGCCATTTCTGTCCTATACCCAGGCCTGAATCCTGACTGGTAGGGGTCTAGATAATCCATTTTATCCAGGAGCTGCCACCTTCTCAGCAACCCTCCCCCAAAAGGGAAGATTGGAGACAATTATCCAACAGGGTGGATTCCAGTGATGGCTTTTTGACAAGATGTTGGACCACAGCCTCCTTAAAGTGATGGGGCACTATCCCCTCCTATAAGGAACCATTAATCACTACCAGAGTCCACCCATCTGTCACCTCATGGGAAGCTTTCACTAGCCAGGAGGGACATGAGTCTAAAACACAGGTGCTGGCACCCATAATCCCTAGGGTCCTGTCCACTTCCTCAGGAGCAACAGGGTCAAACCATTCCCAGATAACAGGGCAAGAACCTTCCTCAGGGGACTCTACCAGACCACCAACCACTCTGGCATCTAACTGGGTACGAAGTCGAGTGATTTTGTCTTCCAGAAAATCTGCAAATTCCTCAGAGCGCCCCTTCAGGTGAACCTCAGTCTCTGTTGTGATTCTGTGCCAGCCTGTGATCCTGGCAGCTGAGTCTGGGGAATCTGAGGAGGAGGGGCCTGGGGAGCCATTGGAGTCAGAGGAAGGCTCTGATGAGCTCCAAGACTTACATTCCAGTGAGGAGCCTGGCCCTTCCACTCATGCTCAGGATGAGATGCAGCTGTTTGGGGAGGCTGGGTCAGACTCGGAGGACGCACAGCTGGAGGACATGAGAGATGCCCACAAACGAAGACAGCCCAGGAGAGTAGGCCAGAGGGAGGCAATGGGCGACTCCGGGGGAGGGGGAGAAGGCATTGAGAAGCCACGCCTTGAGGATTGAATTACAAACAGGGAATGCGTAAGCGGTGCTGGTTGCTGAAGGCAACCGTTGCAAAGTACTTCATGGGATCATGTTCTGTTGGTATTGCCGGTGAATAATTCTGTTTTGCATTGTGTTTCGTGTGGACAATTTTCTCCATTTGGATTGTGTTTTGTTGCCTTTGTCTTTGAACCATTTGGCAGATTTGTTACCAATATTAAAAGGGATTTTGTTTTCTTCTGAGTCTCCAGCCTACTTGTCAAAAGGGGTTTTGTCCTTGTGCATTTAACAAGGACGTACATAGGCTGGGACAGAACAGTCTCCTTCCCCTTCAGGAGATGGCTCATCTTAAAGAGGGTCATTAGTCAATTATCGAAATGAAGTGAGTGCAAGAGGGCAAAACAAGAAACTGGTTCTAAACACCAAGGTCACATTCTCTGTGAATGCTCCCCCCTTGTCTCCCGTATCTCCCGTTACTTGACACCACTGAAATAGATCGCCCCCTTCTGCCTTCCCTGCAAACCATTCAATCCCCCATCTCTCACACTCTTCCTTAAAAAAGGGGAACCTCCTCCAACTGACAAACAGGGGCAAGGTGAGCCCAACAGTCACTTTAGCACTTCCTCTTGCTCTCAGTGCCCTCAAACTCACACTGCCTTTTCCTCACTGATGCAGAGGGGTCACCTCCAGCAACCCCTTATTCCCCAACATACAATAAATTCACTCAATGAACAAACAGCACCCTACCTGGTCACTCTCACCCACCAAGCAGGGAGCCACTCCTCCCCCTCAGCTCACACCCAGTGGAAGGGGACCAACACACTTACCTGACTCAGCCAACTTTCCCCCTTCAGCCCCAAAATTCCCCGAACAGCCTTCCAAGGCCAGATTACAAAACATTCTAAAGAATGCACAAAGTAGTCAGAGGAGCAGCCAAATGGCATGCTATGCTACACTAAATATTGTTGCAGCTGTGCAGTACTCTGGTGCCTCCAAGAGTTCTAATTGATATTACCACATTTTGGGAATGTAGCCATTGATAATATCCTCTGAAGTGAAAGTGTGCCCTGAAACAAACCACTGGATTAAAGCCTTTCCTGTGTGGGACACCCCCCCCCAATTCTTCTCATTTCAGTACGAACAGAAATCTCTGGAAGTAGAAAATATGATGAATGCGATTTTTAAGGGGACCTTTTTGCCACGCTATCGGTAAGAATGTTTATTTGTTTCCAAGGAGTCTAATTTATTAAGGATAGATTGATAGAGGAGCTTATTTGCCTCTAATCATTTGAAGTTGCCATATAAAGTTAACAATATTCAAGCATTAGGGTAAATAATATTAAGAGGTACAAGACATCACATTGGACATGATTTCAGCTTGCATTCACCTGATCCTTATGTTGAGAGATTTGGTAAAAAGAGCTTTCTGTAGACTTCAGTTCTTATATTAGACAAGACTGAACAAGACTATAGTGTCTGCAAATTTGACTGGTTTCATCAGGTAAAATATTTAGAGTACTTCATATAGTTTTTTTTATAAATTTTATTGGTTTTTATAGGGTTAGGGATAAAATGGGGTCAGGTTTGGGATTGAGGTTAGGGTTAGGGTTGGGGTTAGGGTTTCCCCAAGTAACATTTTCAAACAATGTTGATTAATCACTCAGTAGCCTTTTTCTTACTAATATATATTCAAGATTACATATCACATTCCTTTCTCTCTGACTCATTTTTCTAGCCATTGGTAAAAATTATCCCACATTCTAAAGTACACTGAGTCTTTCTCTTTAATCTCTAAAGTCAGTCTAGCCATTTCTGCGCACTCTAGAATTTTCTTAATTAGTACTTCTTCAGTTGGTAAGTTTTCATTTTTCCAATATTGGGCAAATACAATTCTTACTGCTGTTAATACATGTAGTATTAAATATCTACAATCTTTCTTGTACTTGGCTCCTATTATTATTAACAAAAACAATTCTGGTTTGAAGTCTATTTGATTTGTAGTCATCTTCTCCAACCATAGGTGTATTTTAGCCCAAAACCTTTTTGCTTTAGGGCATGTCCACCAGATGTGGTAATAAGTACCTGGCCTTTGTTTACATTTCCAACAATTGTTAGAAGTATTTTTAAACATTTTCGCTAATCTCACTGGTGTCATATGCCATCTGTAAAACATTTATATAAGTTTTCTTTATATGGCACTGCTTTAGTTAAATTAATATTTCTTTCCCATAATTTTTGCCACTCTTCTAATTCTATATTATATCCAAAATTCTTTGCCCATATTATCATTGTTTCTTTTACTTGTTCTTTCTCTATCTTTACCGTATTTTCCAGCGTATAAGATGACTTTTTAACCCATGAAAATCTTCTCAAAAGTTGGGGGTTCGTCTACGTCCAGTCGTCTTATACGCCGGAAAATAGTACATAAATTGAGCGCCCCCATTCTTGCAAAGCAACTTCAAGCCTCCTTAGTCCAGTCCCCCCTCCAACGTGACTCTCCCTTCCCACCCCCAAGAGCCTCTAAGCCCCTTCCCCTCCCCTTGCAAACGCCAGTCCCCGGCAGCTCTTGCGTTTATTCCAAAGGGTGGGTGGAAGGAAAAGCCCCTTTCGGCTCCGGCATGGCTGCAAGTCGACGAGCCCAGGAAGGCACGCCATCCCCTCACTGTGGAGGAAGCAGGGCAGGCTGGCGTCGGGTGGGAGCTGGCAGGGCAGTCCTGCGCACGCGTGCGCTCCCCGGCTGCTAAGGAGTGCTCGGGGAGCCGTGGCAGGCACCTCACGCCCTTCCCTCTCGAGGCGGCACTGGCGGAGCTGTCCGCCGTCGGGCGGGAGCCGGCAGGGCAGTCCTGCGCACGTGTGCGCTTCCTGGCTGCTAAGGAGTCCTCGGGGAGCCGTGGCAGGTGCCTCACACCCTTCCCTCTCAAGGTGACACCGGCGGAGCCATCCGGCATCGGGCAGGAGCCGGCAGGGCAGTCGTGTGCACGTGTGCGCTCCCCGGCTGCTAAGGAGTCCTCGGGGAGCCGTGCAGGTGCCTCACGCCCTTCCCTCTCGAGGCGGCACTGGCGGAGCCATCCGGCGTCGGGCGGGAACCGGCAGGGCTTTGCACCATCTGCATCAGATGGGTCTGAATCGGGCTTGTGTCGGACACTTGGCAACTGGCATGTAAGTATTTTCCGGCGTATAAGACGAAAAATCTTGAAAATCTTCTCAAAGTCGGGGGTCGTCTTATACACCCAGTCGTCTTATACGCCGGAAAATACGGTAAGTTTAACAGAAATCTATAGATTTTCTTGATCAACTTTTCATCTGTTTTTAACAGTATCTGATCAAATTCTGTCCGTTCTTTATAAAATCCCATTGTTTTCGCATCTTTTTCATATCTCGTTTGAATTTGCACATATGGCCACCATGCTAAGTCAATACCTTGTTCTTGTAAGTCTTGTCTGTCTTTCAATTTTCCTTCATTATTCAAAATGTCTTTATATGTCACAACTTTGTCGTAGTTAATTAAATTTGGGTAAGCAAAAGCTTCCATTGTTGAAAGCCATTCAGGTATCTTAATATAAATGTTTACTTTTATTTTTTCCCATTCTAAAAGAAGTGCATTCCTTATAAAATGGTTTTGAAAGTATCTGTGTATTTTATTTTTTCCTTAGCACAGAAAAGCATGCCAAACAATTTGTAGGTCATGCCCCTCTAGGTACAATAATCTTTTATTTCTAAGCATTATCCATTCTTTTAAGCCATATTAAAATAATTGCTTGGTAGTATAACCTCCAATCCGGGAGTCCAAATCCTCCACTGTCTTTTGTTTCTTGTAGCATTTTCACTTTAATTCTCGTTTTTTTCCTATGCCAAATAAATTTCATTATTATTATATTCAGTTCATCAAAGAAGGCTTTTCCCAGCCTTACAGGAATCGTTTGAAATAAAAAAAGTATTTTCGGTAAGATGTTCATTTTAACTGTTGCTATTCTCCCCAACATTGACAGTTGAAGGTTTTTCTACTTTTCCAAATCCGATTTTATTTGTTTTACCAGTCTTACGTAGTTATCTTCTTTTACTGTTATTTTCTTTTACACATCTTGCTGTTAGATAAATTCCCAAGTACTTAACTTTTTAAACTATTTGAAGATTTGGTTTTTTTGTTAGTTGGTTTTTTTGTTTTTCTGTTAAATTCTTTGTCAGCACTTTAGTCTTTTCTCTATTTATTGTCAGGCCGGCCACTTCTCCAAATTTTTCTATTTTCTCCAGAAGTTTAGTGCTTGTTTCCAATGGATCTTCCAGTATAAAAACCAAGTCATCTACGAATGCTTGTAATTTTTGATCTTTTATCTCCAGTCCTTTAATTTCTAGATCTTGTCTAACATTTCTATTCAGTGCTTCCAATGTTCGTATGAATAGTAATGGAGATAGTGGACATTCCTGTCTTGTGCCCTTTTTAATATTGAAGTTTTCTGTAAGATCTTTATTTGCAATTATTTTGGCAGTTTGTTTACAATAAATTGTTTTGATTACATTTATAAATTTTTTTCCAAAGTCCATTTCTGCAAGTTGCTGAAACATAAATTGCCAGTTAACGTTGTCAAACACTTTCTGTGCATCAAGGACTATTAAAGCATCTGTTTCCCTGGATGAATTTCATAATACTCTAACACTTCAGGAATCATTCTTAGATTATTTTTTATCTGTCTTTTAGGTAAGAAACCATTTTGATCTGTGTGTATAAATTTGATCAAAAATTTCTTTAGTCTTTCTGCCATTATTGAAGCAAAGATTTTGTAATCTACATTTAATAATGATATTGGTCTATAATTTTTTATTTGTATCAAATCAGATTCTTTAGGTATTAAAGTAATATTGGCTTCAATCCATTATATTTGGTATTTTAGCCCCAAGGAGAATTTCATTACACAGTTCTTTCAAAATCGGACTTAGTATGTCTTGTAGTGGTGTGTAAAATTCTACGGGTAGTCCATCTGGGCCCGGAGTCTTATCCTTTTTTTGCCTTTTTATAGCCTCTATAATCTCCATCATTGATATTTTCCCATTTAATAAGTTTCGGATGTTTTCTGCGGTTTTTGGTAAGTGCTTTTTTTAAGTACTGCTGTATTTTTTCTTTTGGAATTTCCTCTGCCTTGTAAAGTGTCTCATAGTAATCTTTAATAATTTTTTTGGTTGTATCATTTTGAAACTGTAATTCACTTTTTGCATCTTGCAGCTTATTTATCAATTTTTTCTTTTTCTTTTTTGAGTCTGTGCTAACCATCTCTAGTCCTTTTAATCTGTTGAGCCATTATTTCCATCTTGGCTAAATTTAATTTATGCTTTATTATCTCCATTTGTTTCTTAAGTATTTTCTTTTGTGGATCTATTTTTAATTCTGATTCTAGCTTTCTGAGTTCTTCCTTCATCTTTAACTGTAGTTGTTTCTTTTCTTTATTCTTTTTAGTGATGTAAGTTTTAGCCAAGCCTCTGAAATATGCTTTAGCCATGTCCCACACGTTTTGAAGCAATGTTTCTTCTTTCTTATTTATTTTGAAGAAAAAAATCCATTTCCTTTGTCGCTAGTTGTAAGGAATTCTTTTTCTTTCATAATTGATTTATTCAAGGACCATCTTAATTTTTTTCTTAGTTCCTCTCCAAGTCATCTTTATTGGGTTATGATCTGCCCAAACATTAGTTTCTGTCTCAACTTCTTGTATCATCATTTTCAGTTTCAAAGATGTCCTTATCATATCAATTCTAGACCATGATTTATGTCTATTTGAATAAAATGTGTATTGCAATTTCTTTGGTTTTTTCCTCTCCATACATCTTGAATGCAGAGTTCTTCTGTCATTTTTAAGAACGCTTTAGGTAATATATTTCCTCCTTTTCTCCCTTGTTTAGTGCTTTTTTAGTTCAAGGTTCCATCTACTATTGCATTAAAGTCTCCGATTATACAGATTTTGATAGTTTAGATCTAATATTTTTTATGTAGTTTTTGATAAAATTGCTCTTGTCATTAGGTGCGTATATTGCTACCATCAGTATCTTCTTTTGGATCCATCATTATTTCCACCATTAATATTCTCCCCTCTTCATCTGTGTAGTTTTGTTTGGGGTTCATCGTTTCTTTAATGTATAGAGCTATTCCTCTTCTTTTGAGATGCTAGTGGGAAGTAAAGTTTACCAATTTTCGGTTGTTCTAACAATTTATAGTGTTGTCTCTTAATGTGTGTTTCTTGAAGACAAATTATATCCATTTTTAATTTTTTTAGTCATGTAAAGATTTTTCTCCTTTTTGAAGGAGAATTTAATCTATTTATATTTATTGACAGAATCGCACTTTCCTCCATCTCTTTCAGTTATATCTAGGTCTTAATCTTCTAGTTGATCTTATCTGTCTCTGATCTCTTGGTCTTGCTCCTTCTTTTCCATATGTATTTTTAATTTCTTCATCTTCTCTTTGGTCGCTGTTTCTACTGCCATTCTTGTTTCTTTGGTTCAGGGTCATCTCTTTCCAGAAATGCTCTGTGGTTATCGAAGAATTCCATTTCTTTAAGTGCTGTGTCCAGTCTATATCTTTTCGCATCCCAATAAATTAAGATCCCTTCTGGGATCAGCCATCTGAAATTCACTCCTTTTTCAGTTAATTTCCTAGTTAGGAACTGATATTCTCTTCAAGACTCTCTTATTCTCCTAGGAATTTGTTTGAAGACTACAGTTTCTTTTTCTTTGTATTTCAATGGTTCATCTCTTACTTTTCTCAAAATCTCATCTCTTGTAGAACTTTTAAGAAATCTAACGTACTTCCCTACGTACTTTATTTCTTCTAGAATAGTTTGAGTTGACTCGATAGATCTGGTCTAATTCTCCTTCCGTTTGCAATTTCCCCATTCCTAATGCGTCTGCCAGTAGTTCGGTTATCAAGCCTAGGAGATCTTCTTCCTTATCTTCTATTATATTTTGAAATCTTAAAAAGTATGAGGCCTTTTCCATTTCTATGATGGCTATTGAATCTTCTGATTCTCCATTTATTTGCATCAATTTCTGATTTTCATCTTTTAAAGTTTCTAATTTCTGATCAACCTCAGTTAATTTATCTTCTATTTTTTTAATTCTTTGTTGATTGTCTGTGATCATCTGTTTAAAATTTTCATATACTTCATATAGTTTTAAAATGTCCTTTTAATAAAGATTATTTATAGCAGATGATACCAATATAGAGTATGTATGAATGTATGCACTAGCTCATGGAAGATGACAAATATTTTTCCATTTTTTTAAAGTGATATTATTCCAGATATTCGGGCTATTTGCATTGAAGAAATGGGCATCTGGATGAGAATTTATCCTGATACATTCCTAAATGATAGTTACTTGAAATATCTTGGCTGGATGCTGTATGATAAAGTGAGTTCTTTTCTTAACAACTGGAAAAAAATATTAGTCTCCCTTTTCAAAGATTAAGTGCCAAAAGTTAGTGTTTTCGTTCATATATGCTTACAAGATAATCTTCCATTGAACAACAAAAATAAATTTGAAGAATAAGGTTAAAGACAACTCACTTAATGTTATTCTTGATTTTTCCTTTTTCCAGTTTAGAAAACCAAATAGTAAAGCAATATAAATGTAAACCCAAACTGTTGCTGAAGGAATTGTCTAGTTTTGTTACATGACTGGCAATATGATAGTTTTTAGGTTGGAGCACTGCTGCTAAAATCAAAAGGGCATCAATTAGAATAGTTCATTTCAAATTCAAAGTATTCCAAATTCAGAATATTTTATACATTTCCATGATTTACTCTTGAGACAGATTGCATGTCAAGGAAATCAAGTACAAGGAAAAATAGGCCAATACTGCAAATGCCAAAAAAAAAATTTGAGAATCCAAAGGCTATCAGAGTGACAGTGTCCCTGCTATACCAAACCTAATGACACTTATATAGATACATTCCTATATCTTGGCTAAGATAATATCCCCAAGCCCTACATGTCCATGCATTAAAAAAAACTACCCAGAAAAATACATGTCTCAATTTATTCCAGGCTACCTCCTAAATTATAGGCAAAGAATCATAACCAAAGCGGTATGGTGAAATCTTTTCTCTTTGGTGTGGACAGTAGCTATCAAAAGATTGACACCTGAGGAATGAGTCTCTTGCCATTGCCTACTGAGTAATGTTGATACCTTTATAATTTCACTTGGGCTTGTAATTCTCCCTCCATTTTTCTTTTCCTCATAGCATCCTGAAGTACGACTGAAGTGCCTTCAGGCACTACAGGGAATATATAGTCAAAAAGAGGTTGTTTGTAAAATGGATCTATTCACTAGCAGGTTCAAGGTAAGTTGAAATCAGCATTTCCCAATATGAACTTGTTGATATTTTAGAAGTGATTGTTTTTAGAACCAAATTAGATTAACTACAGGCTCTCAGATTTGGGGGGGGGGGGGAATTAGAAACACAAATCCCTTGATTGTGAGTGTTCATATGATTTTTTTTCTAATGCACAAGGACATATTTCAGAGCTTGGATGTTGAATAATATATAAGTGTATTTTTAATTACATTTCTCTACCACCTGTCTTACAACTCTGAGTGGCTTACAATAAAACTTTGTTAGTATATAAAAGCATAACTAAGAATAAAGTTAAAAACAGAATTAAAATGCAAGCATGCAGTATTAAAAGTTTGAAAAATGGAGAGAACAACCTTAGAACACCAACCATCCCCAGGGTTGCCGAACATTCTTTGCCCTCCCTGACAGTTAACAGAGCCAATTAGTATTAACTTTTGTCCTTTGAAAGTATGCATTCACTAACTTTTCTCACCAACCTTGTTATGATTCATTTAGTAAAAAACGACAGGGTTAGTTCAAAATCAGTTAAATTGTTCTGAAATTTCATCTGGAAATAAAAACTATGCAAGGCATGTTTTATAAAACTAATTAAGAATTACCAATTTTTATTGTAAGTGATTCCAATTATTAGAGCCAATATCTTTTCAACTGTGTCTACAGCAGTATGTTTCACCTAATATATTTGGAAGCAAAAGCTTAAGATTTGTGTCTGTTTTGATATACCAAGACTCCAAATATTCCAAGCCTGTAGGGGGTGCTACAAACCATCCATTGTAAATTCTAAATATCAGCATTCAAGCTAAAAAAAAATAAAGGACATTTGCGGTTTTTTTTTACTCCACACAATATAACCTTTTCAGACATCACTTAGCAATGAGTTATTTTGCTATGTATGGTTCTTTTAAAATTCCCAGTCATGTTCTTTTGTTATAGTTTAATAAAATTGAAGGAGCAGTTAATTCTATCGGAAGCATTGTGTCAAAAGGATACATTTCTGTAGTAAAAAGCGATTGGAATAGAAAGTATTCAATCTCTCTCTTGTTGCTTTCTATCCATTTAGGATAGAATTGTGTCCATGGCTCTGGACAGGGACCATGAAGTAACGGTTCAAGCCATGAAACTCTTGATAGTTATGTCACGGTAAATAACCTTTTCACTTAAATATGATGTAATATTTAATGGGTGTAAGATGCAGTTTTGTAACTAGTTAAATCCTCATTAGCATGCCGAATATGCAGTTGTCCCTAGATCAGGGGTATCAAACTGCCGGCCTGTGGGCCAGTTGCATCATGCGGAGGCCACACCGACCCCGGCTCTGGCAATGCGAAAAAAGTCACAATACGTCTTGACACGTCATGTGACGCAGCGAGTTTGACACCCGTGCCCTAGTGTATAAGAGATTTTGTGATTTGTTGAAAAACTAAACCCTAATGCAATAACACAATGAATTACAAGCGTTCTGTGCAAATACATTATTAAGTATTATGTCTTGCAGGCAAATACTTTTTTTAAAAAAATGTGCAGATGATTTTTATGCAATTTAATTTTTTTTTACTCCTCTAACTTGCTTTTGTTGCTCTTAGATTTCAACCAAATAAGTTGAACAGACAAGTGGTTTTTACCTTTTTTTAAGTGTGTAGTGACTCTTCACAATAGTGTTTTGAAACATCATCTGTATGTTTCTGCTGTATTCTGTATTTAGTTGAGTGAATATGTCACTACACGAAAAGTACCTGAAACATACTGTATATTGCCACTTTAAACTTAAGGGTGGGGCTATCTGGATTTACTACATTACTGTATTGATTTTTCCATAGATCATAATTAAATATGATCAAGTTGGGTTTTAATTTCTTTAAATAATACTCTGTAATTTCTGACTTTGATTCCTATTTTGCTTGGTCAAGTATTAACATAAGATAGGAATTTTAGAAATATAGTAATGAATAATATTGATTTCTTGCCACAGTTCTTCATTTTTCTGCTTTTGGGTTGAGAAGTGGACAATTTCTACTGGAGACAGAAGACCCTTGAAACAACAGCATTATGTCATCTGTAGATGACATTAATTTCCAGCAGTTAGAAACTAGAACAAAATACATTGCACTTATCATTGTGCTCATGTCAGCCCTGTACTAGGAGGAGTAATGTGCTTTTGTTATCATACAATGTTGCTGTATCCATTAATGTTACACTTGTTCAACTTCTGAATTAACAAATATTGCATTGGCACTGCAGCTGCTGAGCACTTTTATCTTTGCATTTGTTCTGTTGTTCATTTAAACAGTGATTAGCTAATTGCCTGTGTAGAAATAAATCCTGTATCTATCAATCTATCTATCAGTTCAGGTAAATCTTGTTCAAATCAAAAAGATTTACCTCTGGATAAGTATGCAGAGGGCTGCAGCTTGAAACTAAATACAGGTATCCTGGCTTAACAATAGTAATAGGGATCAGAATTTTCATCATTAACAATGCAGTTGTAAAGTGTTACATCACATGACCATGCTGCTTAGTGATGGAAATTGTGGCACTTCCAGTTATTGTCATTAAGTGCATCATGGTAGGTCATTAAATGAGAACATTTACAACCGCCTGCCATCTTCCCCATTGACTTTGCTCGTAAGAAGCTGGCCAAGAAATTCACAAATAATGATCGCACGAGTGCAGGATGCTTCAACTTTGTCATTGCTGGATCATAGTCACATGCCCATGGGGATATTGTGACCAATGTAGTATGAGGATCAGTCATAAAAACCACTCATTTAGTACTCTTGTAAATTCAAATGGTTACTCAACAGGTGATTGTTAAGCAAAGGCCATCTTTGTTAGACCTGTGTGAATTGAATTGATGCTTTAATCATGTACTGTTACTTCTTGGTTGTATCACTCATCATTCCAAATATTAGACGTGTCAGTCTGGAGAGTCTTCTCAACCAATTTGCACATACATATCTGTGCACAAAATTTTTCCTGGGGTTTATTTATTTAAAAGATTTATATGGCCACCTATATTAAATAAAATGATGATGATGATGATGATGATGATGATAGGGTAATACCAATAGTAATAGGTGCCTTTGGTGCAATCCCAAAACAACTGGAGCACCACTTGAACACCATTGGCATTGACAAATTCGCCATTAGTGAATTGCAAAAGACGGCCTTACTAGGAACTGCTTTCATCTTGTGACAATATCTATAATACCATCAAACATCCACATCTGCCTATCCCAAGTCCTTGGTAAGGACTCGATAGGTAGATAAAAATGCCAAATCCAGTCTGAACATTTGGCTGACTGTGTGATGATGATGATGATGATGATTGATGATGATGTTGGAAGGGACTTGGAGGTCATCTAGTCCAACCCCCTGCTCAGGAAGGAAACCCTATAACATTTCAGACAAATGGCTGTCCAGTCTCTTCTTAAAAACTTCCAGTGTTGGAGCATTCACCACTTCTGGAGGCAGGTTGTTCCACTGGTTAATTGTTCTAACTGTCAGGAAGTTTCTCCTTAGTTCTAGGTTGCTTCTCTCCTTGACTAGTTTCCATCTGTTGCTTCTTGTCCTGCCTTCAGCTGCTTTGGAGAATAGCTTGACTCCCTCTTTTTTGTGGCAGCTCCTGAGATATTGGAAGACTGCTAACATGTCACCCCTCACCCTTCTCTTCATTAAACTAAACATACCCAATTCCAGCAACCGTTCTTTATATGTTTTAGCCTCCAGTCCCTAATAATCTTTGTTGCTCTTCTCTGTACTCTTTCTAGAGTCTCAACATCTTTTTTACATCGTGGTGACCAAAACTGGATACAGTGTTCCAGGTGTGGCCTTACCAAGGCTTTGTAAAGTGGTATTAATACTTCACGTGGTCTTGATTCTATCCCTCTGTTAATGCAGCCTAGCACTATGTTGGCTTTTTTGGCAGCTGCAGCACACTGCTGGCTCATATTTAAGTGATTGTCTACTAGGACTCCAAGATCCCTCTCACAGTCACTACTATTGAGCAAGGTACCATCTATACTATACCTGTGCATTTGGTTTTTCCTGCCTAAATGTAGAACCTTACTTTTTTCACCATTGAATTTCATTTTGTTAGATAGCACCCAGTGTTCAAGTCTTTCCAGATCCTCCTGTATCTTAAGCCTATCTTCTGGAGTATTGGCTATTCCTGCCAGCTTGGTGTTGTCTGCAAATTTGATGAGTTCCCCATCTATTCCCTCGTCCAAATTGTTGATGAAGATTTTGAAGAGCACTGGGCCCAGAACAGAGCCCTGGGGCACCCCACTACACACTTCCTTCCATGTAGATGCAGTTCCATTGAGGACCACATGCTGAGTATGACCGGTCAGCCAGCTACGAATCCATCTGGTGGTGATGTTGTCTAACCCATATTTTTCTATCTTATTAAGTAGTAGGTTGTGATCTACTTTATCAAATGCCTTACTAAAGTCCAAGTAAATTATATCCACAGCATTCCTCTAGTCCACTAATTTTGTCACTTGGTCAAAGAATGCAATTTGTCTGGCATGATCTGTTTTTGACAAACCCATGTTGGCTTTTAGTAATGACTTTGTTTGGATCTAGGTGTTCGCTGATTCGTTGTTTGATTATCTTTTCCAGAATCTTTCCAGGTATTAAGGTCAGGCTGATAGGTCTGTAATTTCCTGGATCTATTTTTTCCCCTTTTTTGAAGGTGGGAACTACATCAGCTCTTTTCCAGTCCTCTGGTAGTACCCCAGTGCTCCAGGATCTTTGAAAAATATAGTTCAGTGGTTCTGAGATCACATCTGCCAGTTCCTTGAGAACCTTGGGGTGTAATCCATTTGATCCTGATGATTTGAACTCGTCTAGGCTGGACAGGCGCTCACTTACCATTTTCTTGCTTATCTTAACTTGTGTTTCTATTCTGTTTTTTATGGCACTGTTTTTCATAGGTTGGACTGTTTTTTCCTTTGTGTAAAGACAGATGCAAAAAATGAGTTAAATATTTCTGCTTTCTCCCTGTTGCTTGTCACCTTCTTGCCACTTTCCCCCACTAATGGACCAATCATTTCCTTAACTTTTTTCTTGGTTTTTACATGTTGAAAGAAGCTTTTTTTGTTATTTTTGACTTTGGTCGCAAGCCTTAATTCATTTTGAGCCTTAGTTTTCCTCATTTCATCTTTGCAGGTATGGGCTATTTGCTGATATGCTGCCTTAGTTACGTGCCCCTCTTTCCACTTTTTATACTTGTCATTTTTATCTTTCAATTTATCAGAGAGTTCTTTATGCAGCCATGCTGCTTTCTTTTGAGACCTGGCAACAAACAACTGACAATTAAATAACAATATAAAAAATTGAAATTCTTAGTGTCTCCCCTTTAGGGGGAAAAACAAGTTTTCACAGTCTTCCAGAAAGCAAAAGAAGTAGGAGCTCTGTACGTTGGGAGGAGACTTCCACAAGGTAGGCACTGCTATACAGAAGCATTGTGTACAATAATCTTGGTAGACATATCTTAGTTTGGGAAGACTGAGTCACTGTGATTGAGCATGTTCAATAAGTTATACAGTCCTAGTAAATATACCCAGCATTGAGTTCTTTGCTAGAAATTCAGGCTCATGCTAAAGCTACCGTATTTTCCGGCGTATAAGACGACCCCCTACTTTTCCTGTTAAATTATAAGGTTTGGGCTATACTCGCCATATAAGACTACCCCACTGCTTACAAAGTCTACTTGGATTGGGTGGGTCAGCTCTCCTTCTCTGCCTGCCCAGCCCTCCCTATCTCCAAGACGATCCGAGCGATAGTACGCAATTTTTTAAAAAAATCCCATTTATATTTATTTATTTATTTATTTAATTTGTATACCGCCCTTCTCCCGAAGGACTCAGGGCGGTGAACAGGGCAATACATAATAAAAACAAGATACAAAAATTAAAAATTATTAAAAGTAATTAAATAGCAATGCCCGTAATAAATTAGTACAAATTAAAATTAAAACCAATTTATAAAACCCAACCCCAGCCTATCAGGCCAGGCCAGCTTGTTCAAAAAAGTGGGTTTTAAGATCACGCCGGAATGAGCAGAGATCAGGCGCCATCCGGAGCTTGACCGGAAGATGGTTCCATAAATCCGGCGCGCCCACAGAGAACGCCCTCCCCCTGGGGGCCACCAGTCGGCATTCTTTGACCGGTGGCACCCTGAGGAGGCCCTCTCTGTGGGAGCGTACTGGGCGGAGGGAAGTTGACGCCGGCCGCAGGTGCTCCCCAAGGTATTCCGGACCCATGCCATGTAGGGCTTTATAGGTCATTACTAACACCTTGAACCTCACCTGGAAGACAACTGGAAGCCAATGCAGCTCGCGGAGCAAAGGTGTGACATGGGAGTGTCGGGAAACTCCCAACACAACTCTCGCGGCTGCATTCTGTACCAGTTGGAGCCTCCGAGTGGTCTTCAAGGGTAGCCCCATGTAAAGAGCGTTGCAGTAGTCAAGACGAGAGGTCACGAGCGCATGAGTGACCGTACGTAAGGCATCCCGGTCTAGATAGGGCCGCAACTGGCGCACCAGGCGAACCTGGGCGAAGGCCCCCCTAGTCACAGCCACTATTTGGTCTTCTAGGGAAAGCTGTGAATCTAGGAGGACTCCCAAGTTGCGAGCCCTATCTACAGGGGGTAATAACTCACCCCGCATAGAGAGGGGTGGCATATCCTGAATATCCCAAGATGCCGGTACGCACAGCCACTCAGTCTTGTCAGGGTTGAGTCGAAGCCTGTTCCTCCCCATCCAGACCTGGACCGCCTCCAGGCAACGGGACATCATGTCGAGGGCATCACTGGGGTGGTTTGGGGTCGAAATGAAAAGCTGGGTATCATCAGCATACTGATGATACCCAACTCCAAAACCACGAATGATCTCACCCAGCGGTTTCATGTAGATGTTGAACAGGAGAGGCGAGAGGACCGACCCCTGAGGAACTCCACAAACGAGAGGCCTCGCAGTCAACCTCTGCCCCCCTGCCAACACAGACTGCGAGCGTCCCAGGAGATAGGAGAACCACTGAAGGACCGTGCCTCCCACTCCCAATCCCCTGAGGCGCCGCAGCAGGATACCATGGTCGATGGTATCGAAAGCCGCTGAGAGGTCTAATAGGACTAGGACAGAGGAATATCCCCTGTCCCGAGCCCTCCAGAGATCATTCAACAGCGCGACCAATGCCGTCTCCGTGCTGTACCCGGGCCTGCAGCCCAATTGGTACGGGTCTAGATAATCCACTTCATCCAGGACCAGAGGGAGCTGATGCGCCACCACACTCTCAACAACCTTCGCAAGAAAGTGAAGGTTGGAGACCGGACGAAAGTTGTTTAACACAGCTGGGTCCAAGACAGGCTTCTTGAGGAGAGGTCTCACCACCGCCTCTTTCAAGGCGGCGGGGAAACTACCCTCACCCAAAGAGGCAGATATAACCGCCTGGAACCAGCCTCGTGTCCCTTCCCGGGCTGCATAAACCAGCCAGGAAGGGCATGGGTCCAACAAACGTGGTGGAGCTCAGCCTCCCCATAATCCTGTACACTTCCTCCGGAGTTACAGGATCGAACTCCTCCCAGGTAACATTGACAAGACCACCCGTGTCCTGATCGTCTGACTCTGCCCAGTCGGAGTCCAAACCGGTCCGAATCTGAGCGATTTTGTCCGACAGATGTTGACTAAACTCCTCGGCATGCCCCTGCAAGGGTTCCTCACTCACCTCCTGATTAAGGAGGGAGCGAGTCACCCTAAACAGGGCGGCCGGGCGATTATCTGCGGACGCGATGAGGGCAGCGAAGTAGTTAGACCTCGCCACCCTCATCGCTGCGAGATAAGACCTAATATGGGTTCTTAGTCGCAATCGATCGGATTTGGATCGGCTGGACCTCCAACCGCTCTCTAGGCCGTCTCCGACGCTTCATCTCCCGGAGCTCCATGGAAAACCATGGAGCCCACTGGGATCTGCGCCGGGTCAGGGGCCGCAAGAGTACAACTAGGTCAAGTGCCTCCGTGGCCGTCCTTTCCCAGGTGGGGACCCCAGTGCTGCCTGGAACCTCTCAGGGTCCATTAAGTGCCTGGGGCGGAACCATCTAATTGGCTCAGCACCCCCACGGTGGGGAGTGGCAAAACGGAAGACCAGCCGCAGGAGATGATGATCGGTCCATGACAGGGGCATAACAGTTGGAGAGTCCCCACCAAGATCATCTAACCACCGTCTAGATAGGAAAACCAGATCCAGGGTGTGACCTCCCACATGAGTCGGTCCATGAATTACTTGCGTCAGGTCCATGGCCGTCATGGAAGCCATGAACTCCCGAGCTAACTCAGATGCTCCTCCCAGGGATGGTAGATTGAAGTCACCCAAAACCATAAGTTTGGGGAACTCAATCACCAGCCCCGAGAGGATATCGAGAAGCTCAGGCAGGGCTGCTGCTGCGCGACTAGGCGAAAGGTACACCAGCAGCAGGCCCAACTGCGCCCTAGGACCACACCTCAGTAAGAGAGATTCACACCCGACTATCTGAAGAACGGTGGCCTCCTGTGGACATAAGGTCTCCCTCATAACCACAGCCACTCCCCCACCCCTACCCTGAGTCCGAGGCCGGTGTAGCACCCGGAAGCCTGGTGGGCAAAGATCAACCAGGGGGATACCACCCTCTGGGCCCAACCAGGTCTCCGTGATGCAGGCCAGGTCCGCATGCTCACCCTCGACCAGATCCCGGACGAGAGGAGCCTTATTAACGACGGACCTGGGGCGGCTTACAATCTAAAGCACAAATCAATGTGCTTAGCAATGTACAAAGTACACTTCCGGCATCCAGAGCCTTCCTGTGTTTCTTTAACCTCCAAATGCTTCCGACTCTCGACAACTTCAGTGTTGTAAACCTTGCTGCTGTTAGTATCCTGGGTGACTCTTCTCCAAACCCCCTCTACCCCAACCCAGGTGAAAACACTAACGTGCTCCCAGTGTGTGCCTATCCCTCTCCAACCAACTGCCCCCCCCTCATCCGTATCTGGCTCCAGAGGGCTCGTCCACACATCCCAGGGCTGCCCTCCAGTAGTCCCTGGCCCCGGTCCATCTGACACCGACGGAAAACAGCCGGCCCTTGCCTCCAGCGCACAGGCTATAGCATGCAGTCCCGGCACAGGTCCGTCGGCAGGCAAGGGAACAGTTGGCATATTTTGTAGTGCCCAGGCTCCCTGTATGGCAAGGCAGACTGGGCTGTCCTCCTGAGTGCCTGCGGGGTCCTCAGCAAAGCCCTGCGATGCAGGCATGTGCAAACGCCGTGAAGCAGCTGGTCATCGGGTTTGCAGAGCCAGGAACCGACGATCAGCTGATAGTCGGGCTTGCTGATTACGGGCGACCTCCTCCCTTGTTTGTTGGAGCGCCGGGTCATGGAGCGAGCCATGTGCAGTGAGGGGGGTGAGTAGGTGAAGCAGGGCTTGTTTTTGGAATGAGACCTCCTGCGAAGTGTCGGGCCCGCAGGGCTCGACAACGGACAGCAATTTTGTGATTCCCTCCCCCTTCCTCCCCCCATCAATGAGCTGCCGAGGTTGCCTGCGTGTGTGTATGTGTGGAGGGGTGTTGCCTCTGGTTTTTCCTGTAACATCGGACAATAAAACCGCCCCTAACCCTAACCCCCGGCGTATAAGACAACCCCCGACTTTTGAGAAGATTTTCATGGGTTAAAAAGTCGTCTTATACACTGGAAAATACGGTAAGTACAGCTTATTTTGCTCCTAGAAATTTTAAAGAGCTCTTATGTCATTAAGTACTTAATTAAAATATTTTTCTTACTAGAGAAACTTAACTAGCATGTGGTGTCTGCTGCTAACATTGGATGTTCTTGCTTTGACAACATATGGAGATGCAGCCTTTTTCTTTCTTATGCTTTACTCTTAGAATTAGATGATACTGGGGGATGAGGAGGAATGTGATGGGAGTTAGTTAGACATAATGATATTGTAATAATGTGTGAACTCAGGACTTTTTAAATAAGAGATAATAAAAAATGGCAGGTTGGAGTAAAGGGAGGGAAAGCCTGCATTTCAAACTGATTGGAGAATGTGATTTATGACTGTTAATTAGAGGAGGGAATTGTGTTTGATACTATGTGCTAAGGGGAGAGGAATCCAGATTTTGGCTTCGACTATGTACGCTTGTGCAACTTGAATAAAGATTCTTTAAGGTAAACAATGCCTCAAAGTTCTTTGAAGAGTTTCATCTGTTGGAACCATGACATTCAGTATATTTGCTTCAGAATTTTGGAATATGGCATCAAAATTTAGAAAATTCACTGAAAACTAGTTTGTTGTTGATGATTTGATAAATGTAACAGGTAGAATGGGAAATATTAGAAGGGAATATTTATGTGTCAACAATCTTCTACAAATAGCAGAAGGATTTAAGGTCAAAAGAACAAGTAATTTTGGATCATAATGAGGACTACTAATCTGTGAGAAATATACAGAAGGATTGTAAAATCCTGCTTTGCTAGTATTAATACATGTCCTTCCTATAGAATATTCTATAGCAGCTTTTAATAGATGGTATTATTTGTGTGATTGTATTGTTGAATTATTTGTCATTTAAAGGAGATTTAATACCCAGATCTGTAATTACTGCTAGCATTTTACTTTCCTCTCTGGAACCAAAGCCAGCAAACTACTAGAGGCAGCATATGTCACAAGGATCATGAGGGACAATCTCTTTGTTTAATGTGGTGTTTAATGTGAATTGAATATCCTCTGAAACAAAAACTTAATTTTCAGCATAGATTTAGTTCCTTGATCTTACATTTTTGTATTATCTGTAGCAAAAGCTAGAATGGAATACCTCTCTTCCTTTAATTTACAGGAAAAACTAGATTAGGTTAAAACCAACCTTCCTTCCTTCCTTCCTTCCTTCCTTCCTTCCTTCCTTCCTTCCTTCCTTCCTGCCTGCCTGCCTGCCTGCCTTCCTTCCTTCCTTCCTTCGCTTCAACTGGGACTACTACTTCCTATAGCATGTTATTAACTTATAGAATTAATTTCTACAGTTAGCTTCTATATTAAGCTAACATAATTGACATTAAAATCATTAAACAATTGGTACTGATGGATGAGCACTGTTTCTTCTAGCAGCAGATTAAGCAAGTAATACTGGTAGTTTTTTGCCAAATGCATTTTAATGTGCATTTAATTCCTTTCAAGTGCCCGGAAGGAAATTATATTTTGAAAAATGAGATGTCTTTTTATAAACATGTCTTCAGAGTAAATGTTTGCCTATCAAATGACAGAATATTTTTTCTTATTTTTCCATAGTTGTTAGCCTGTTAAGGGCATAGAGCTGGTTTTGGTTTAATTGTATATAATTTTTCTCAAGATAGCAAAATGATTTTTCTCTACAACTTCTATGATCTATGGCTGGGTTAGCACTGACTAAAGCAGGCATGTCAAACTCACGATGTCATGTGACATCGTGCAACGTATTGCGACTTTTTCCCCATTTTCCGGCAATGGGGTGGGCGCGGTTTCAGTATGATGCATCCGGCCCGTGGGCCAACAGTTTGACATGCCTGGACTGAAGCATAGGAGATATAAATCAAAAGATCAAGGGAATCCAAATTGCAGAAGGATAATTTTTTTTGTAGGATACTTTTTAATGTTCACTTTGAAAGAATAATTCTGACCAGAGGATCTTTACTTTTATAAAGTAGAATTTTCTTGCATTCATATTCTAATCATGAGATTTTGCATTGGTGATAGAAAAAAACCTAAAACTTTGAGCTGCAGTTATTGGTTTCTGGCAGCTGTATTTTCAGAAAATTCTCAAATTGAAGCTATAAATCTGATTTTTATCTTTATTTATATTTTATATTTAAACATTTTTAGGGAAAATATTCCATTGCCATATACTTCTCTTGCTATAATAGACAATTTATTTATGTTCTAGTCGGATTTAGAATTTGACATAATTTTATCATTTTTGTGGTAGCAAAGTATTTGTAGTTCACTAGTGTAAAAACCCTGTTTTTGAATATCTTAATAGCAGTTCCAATTTTTGAGAAACTGTTTAAGAAATGAACAGACAATAAATAGACAATGTATCTATTCTAAATCTGATTCTTTATACTTAAATATAATAGGAGAAACCATATGAAATTTCAAATATTCTTATTTTAGAGAAAGAAATGATCACTTCTCCATTCCCCAATTTGGTAAATGTTACTCCTGTTTTATAGCCCTTTTGAAAAAGCATAAATGATGCTTCAGCCTTTTGAGTTTGGTTTTTCTTCCAAGATGTATATTTTGCCTCTTTGTTCTTATGTCTTGAATGTTTCTTGCTTTGCTTTTTTGGATTAAATCATGGCTCTATTTCAATGGAGGGATTATAGACTACATATGTAGGATGAAGGCCATTCCAGGGTGTTAGAATGCTTGTTGAGATACTGCCAGAGTCAGCTCAAAACAAATGAGATTTTTTTAAAAAAATATTGAAAGTTTTTCTAGGCCTCTCTTTCCCCCCCCCTCCATATATACAAGTTTGCAAATATATATCTGTGTATGTGTATGCCTGCATATGTGTTTCATGTGTGTGTGTGTATAAAGCCACATGCACATATAATATACACATAAATACACAGGAAGAACTCAGTTTTTCTTGTCTACTTTTTGTCTCTTTGGGAAAAATATTTATTTCAGCATTACATTTCTATTCATGCTCGATCACAATCAAGATGGAATAAAATGATGTAAAGTAGACATGGTATGTGAAGGCCAGACTTATTTTTAGATAGCTAAAATACCAACAGGCATTTCTGGCTTAACTTTATCTGGATCAATTGTTAAGTCTTAGGAAATAATTAAACTTTATAGAAAGAATTTCTCCCTTCCCTTTTTTTGTTTTTACTATTTTGTTTTTAATAATACTAGGGTTTTTTAAGCTATTTCTTGGCAAGTCAATCAATAAATCAATTTTATTTATTATCTTATTACAGTCACAGACCAGCAAATAAAAGTATTAAAATCAACAATAGTAAAAAATAAAAATAAAAGACAGACAGAATAATATATTACAATTGGTGGTGGATTAACAGTGGGCAGTTAATATTTGCCTAATTTTATATACAGCATAACAGAATTTGGCCACATTCAGAGAAATTATTTACATTGTTCTGATAACAGTAATTGCATGTACAAAAAGATTAGTATTTCCTGGATATTTTATTAGATAAGGTATTATAAATTGAGTCCGTGAGTCCTTATAGAAGATGCAGTGTAGCAGGATGTGAGCTATAGTTTTACTGGCTAGTCCTAAATTACATTCACATAAGAAAATGATATTTAGGAAGTTTGACCATCCTAAATTTAAGGAGAGCTGCTATTTTGATTATTAGAAAATGCTGAATTTCTGTTGTACTCCAGGACATTTATGTAAAGTGTTTGCTCAAGAAAAATAAATTTTTTTATTAAAAAGAAAAGACTCACAACTTTCTGAAAATGTTACATCAAATAATTATCAATTTACATTATTTTTGAAGCTGCCTTGTCTCCTAGTAAACAAGTGACCATTCTCATAACATATCCATCTCTCAACCTCTGTATTTATAATGAGGGCGTGACCAATTTTTTAGGGTATGACCAATTTTTAAACAAGAAAGAAATTTCTAAAAACTTTTCTGTACAGCAATCTCACCAAGAGACATGTCATATCGAATTCAATTAATGGCTACTGAACTATTAGTTGGGGGGTTCTTGGTGCCCTCTGAGCTTGGTAGTTTTCTTGCAGATATTTCATTACCCAAACTAGGTAACTTCATCAGTGCTAGTCCAAGAAAACAACCGAAAGCAACAAGGACCCTTCATTTCAACCCTGAGCTACAAATATTCTTCTTTATTGAAATATTTATTGCACAAACTAATTATTTTCTAAAAGGCCAGTCTGGTGGGTAACAAGTTTTAACTCTGATAGCTGCTTATTAGTGAAATTGGTGTTTATGGATAAGAAGTTGCCATCTAATACAAAAGGGGCACATTGAAAAATGATGCATTGTTTACAAATGTTATACTAGAGAATATCATTTTTTTTACATTTTGTCATTTTTATATAACCATGTTAAATATAACAACTAAAACAAGATAGCCTGTTATTGAAGTACACTGTGGACCTTTCATTACATCTATAACTCAGGAAAACTTAATTTCGTATTCATTTTTCAAAGCAAATTTGACCAGCGGTGATAATTTAGAATTTTTTTACTTCCCTCAACTTATCCTGTTATTTATTTATTTACTTTTTTTTGCTAACAGTGATTATCATACTTTGCTGTATGAAGTAATTTAGCTACAAATGCCTCTGTTTATAATCCTGGGACCATCTACAACAGAACAAGCCCTGTCAAATATGTTTACATTCTTATAAGCACAAAGATACCAGCATAAAATATATGATAGTAGCTAATTTTCAGTGCTTGTTATAAAATCACAGGGGGAAGAAGGTTATTAAATTAATATACAATTTAATTATATGGCATACATTTAGCTTATTTTGCAATTAAGTGAATAAAATAAAGAGGCAGAGAAAAATTAATAATCAATTATTGTAGTTTTACCTGCACTAATGCATGCATTTACCCATGGCTAAACCCTATTCAATATATTGTGACTTGTTCCTGAGAAAAATATGCATATGATACTGTCAGAATACCAAACATCATATATTTTGGCAAACCATGTTTAACATTAGATTTTTGTACAGGAACTGTGATGATGCCTTATCAGCTGAAGACTGTGAAAACTTGTACCAGTTTGTTTATAGCACCCACCGACCATTGGCGGTAGCTGCTGGGGAATTACTTTACAAAAGGTATTTTATTTATTTATTAAACTTATCTGCCAGACATTTCAGTCTGAAAAGTGACTTTTTTCAAGGATATCCACTTTTTATTGTTGATGGAATTTAAAACTACCTACATGTTCTCTTTAAGCAAAGTGCTATGCCTTTTTTCTTATTGAGCGATTCTCTTCTCTTCTAACTGATGCTTATCATTCATTTTTCGTAATGAGATTGATACATGTTTCTACAAATACATTTATGAACTAATGAAAGAATCATATCAGTGGTTCTCTAATAAAGTAGAATGTCTCAATATCCATTCATCCAACCAATGTTAGTGATGTTTTATGTAGAATATTTTCTTTAGCACTTGCATTGGTAATGGCACAATGTAAACTAATCCAGTTAAACTGTTAAATCCTTATATCTTACTCTGGAGGGAGAATGGATGGGTAAGCAGCAGTGCACTGAAGCATGCCCTGGTTCTGTGGACACCTACTTAATTTTGACATCCAAGTATGGTGTAAATGTTGAAAGATTTGTCACATTAGAAGCTGGGATGTTGAGTGTAGACATGTTCTTTCCTTCTATGAATGAAAGATGCTCCCCACTCATAACAAGGCTATCTTATGCCTCATGCCATAGCGTGAAAAAAATAGAGCTACACCTATATCAAAAGTAGAAACCAAACAGAACTAAAATCTTCATATATTTCACCAAAAGAACCAGCAGATTTGTTATTAACATTCCATAGATCAGAGGTCTCCAACCTTTCTCAGTTGGCGGACTGGAGGGAAAGGGGGAAGGGGAGAAGCAATTTACACACACACAGGGCCGTGAGCATGTGCGACACAAATGGGCTGGTGCTAGTGCCTGTGTGACACTTGCTAGCACCGTGCCATTTTTGCTGCGTGGGCATTGGCACTGCCCCGTTTTCATGCTGCGTGCTGCCTGGTTTCTCCCATTTTCACGCTGCACGACACCCAGTTTTCACACCACATGCAGCCTGGGTTTCCCCCATTTTTGCACCTCATGCCACCTGGTTTTTCCCCTATTTTTGCACCGCGTGGCGCCTGGTTTTTGTGTGTCGCCTGGTTTTTGTGCTGCCTGCTGCCCAGTTTCCCCCCATTTTTGTGCTGTGCGGCACCCTGTTTGCATAGCAGTGGCACCCTGTTTTCACTGCGCAGCACCCCATTTGCATAGTGGCAGCAGCGCTAGCACGAGTGGGGGTGAGTATGCACACGTGTGCCCACTCTGGCCAGCCTGTTCTGCGGACTGCAGGTTGGGGAGCCCTGCCATAAATGCAACAATGAAAATGAAAGTAAAATATTTTGCTAAAGTCAATTACTGAAGTCATGGCTACAATGCGATATGATTCAGGGATAGCCTCTTCAGGTCTATGAGGACTAACTCCCTCTTTCTTTCAGCCATGAAAATTCAGTTTACACAGATGGAAGCTTGTAACTGCTCTTGGCAATATAATAAGAAAAAGGACTGTACAAATATTAATTTAAAAGAATTGTTAATAAACCTTATGTGAATGTTGTGGATTCTTTTTGAACTACGGTGAATTCATTGCCTCTTACTAAAACAGCACTTCATTTGATGCAAAGAAGTGTAGTGTTCACATTAAATTTGAAGCACTTCTGAATCATTTTCAAAGTGTGCACAACCATGGAAAAAATTATAGTCCATTTGTATGATGCTGAACTTATACCATTCCTTTAACTGAAAATGTTTCAAGGTAAGTTTTTCTTAGAAAACAAAATTCTGCTTCATTACAGTATACTTCACCGTACACTTGCCAATCAGATCATCAGCCTTATATGAAGCCTGCACTATTGAAACTGAAATAAAATACTTAAGATTTGTTCTGAACCAAAGAGGACAATTTATAGAGAAAGAAGACTAAAGCATGCATGACATTGCTGTCATGTTTTCAAGATTATCTCTGAGATTACAAGTAATACTTTTCCTTAACTGTGAAAAATTGGAAGTTTGGTTACAATCTTATACCCACCTACCTGGTAGTAACATTGATTGAAGTTGCTTGCTGTAAATCAGAATTTGGGAGTTGCTTTTGATCATCTCCTTATTTCTTTGACAGATTGATTATCCAGGAAATTGAGCCAGAATCATTCACCAAAAGAAATGGAAAACAGGAACCTATTACTAGCCAGCTGAAAACACTAATAGTTTTTTTCTTGGAAAGTGAGGTAAAATTCCCTGCTCAGACTATAAGAGAGAAACAGCTGAATAAAGACAGCTAATGCAATTAAGGGGCAAATGTGAAGGTTTGAGAGTGGGTGAATTTTAATTGGGTTAATTTGCTATTAAACAAAATGTGTAAGAAAGTACTATCTCATATTGTTATTGCTAGTTTTGGATAATTGTAGTTACAGTATAGTGGAAGATTTAGAGAATACAATGAATTAGAATTATGAAGGGAAAAGATTGAGTTAATAATAAATACCTGATTACATCCTTTATTGAAATTGTTGAAAGACTAACTTTTGAGTGTGTATGTTGAAACATACACACTTTTTAAACAGCCAAAGCAGTTCATTTTCTTGATTAAGGAATGTGATAAATTGTAATGCATTTAGGCAACTAACTTGTCAACTGAATTGTTTCACTGTTATTAAGTTAAACTCCTGTTGAATTTAAAAGTCTAAAATTTTAATGTGGGTATGGCTATTTTAAGGCCTGTCCAAAGTTAGGCTAGTTTATACACTGGGAAAATATGTTCGTTCTGTATGTATTCTAATAACTGATCTTGAAATGATGAATGTTTAAAGTGACCAAAGGAGCATTTCTTATTTTTTAGCACTTTTGTTGTACATCTTTAAATGCAAATTAATATGACAAGCTACAATCAGAAGGGATATTCCCAGAACTATAGTGGAAATATGTTTATATATCAAATTTGGTATCATGAGAATTTCTACTTTTGAGGAGATATTGAAAACATGCAAGTTTCTGCTTGACCTTACTGCTTTCTAGGTTCATAATGGTAGTTTGTCCTATTGGATTATTTCTTTTCTTTTTAGCTGCATAACCACGTCACATATCTTGTAGACAGCCTGTGGGATTGGGGTGTGCGTTTATTGAAAAATTGGGAGCAAATGACAGCTCTGTTACTGGAGGATGCCAGAGAACATGAAAGAAGTAAGTGAGCCATAAAGCTTAGTGTTTTCATTGCTACCTTCTGCTTTGAAAGGGCAACCCAGAGCATCAGTGATATGAACGCAGGTTGGATATGAGAATTTCAGGAGCAGTGTCATAAACAGTCTGAAGACTAGTCCTCTACTCAGAATTTGTCTGAGCAGCTTAGCCAATCTGACTTCTGTTTTATATCAGAGCAAAGGATGCTGCGCCTTACTAGTTCATGAATTCTGGAAAGTGGTAAGAGGATTTGTTTGGCTTAGTGTGTTGTATACCATTATGTATGACACCTTTGTGTGTGTGTGTGTGTGTGTGTGTGTGTGTGTGTGTGTGTGTGTGTTTTAATTTAATAAACTGTATTGAAGCAAATTAAGGCTTTAAGACTTACCCTGAAGTACTAAACATGTATGTCTATGTAGGGCATATTAATGATTATTAGTTTTATCTATCTTACTTAATAAGCATTCGATCTTTTTTTTTTAGCATTCATTGATTCCCCTTAGATCTTTGTCTCTTATTTGAGTCTGTATCAGACAACCCAAAATCATTTGTAGAGGAAAAGAAATAGAGAATGTCTTTTTAGTTACATTAAAATATTCCTATGTTTAATGGCTAAAGTCACTGTGGGCTTCCAGATTTTCAGAACTCTACTTCTTTCTGAGGAAGACTGAATAGATTCTCCATTGTTTTGTTTACAGCACTGAGTGATGTGCAGGAGAGTGCCCTCATTGAAATAATCCTAGCGACTGTTCGACAAGCTGTTGAAGGTCCTCCCACAGGCAGGGGAGGAATAAAGAAAGTCAGTAGAGTTTTATTTTTTTACTTTATTGGTAGCGAAAACCTTCTGTTTATAGTGACAATAATCCTTTTCTCTGTAATGATAGAACCAAATGGTGGGTGGAAAGCAAATGTGATACCTGACTTATATCCAATGCAGGGAAGAAAACCATAGTATTCCCACACAACCTTAGGATTTCTTTATTAATCAAATTTGTATAGCAGCCCATATCACCAAAAGCAACTCTAGGTTGTGCACAACAGTGAGACAAAATAACAATGTAAAAAACCCACACCTATAAAATATAAAAATCTATATTAATAAATAGGGCTAGTACTAGTAGCGCCAGAAAGAATGAAGCGACTGGGCCAAAGCCGAAAGGACGCTCAGCTGTGGATGTGTCTGGTGGTGAAAGGAAAGTCCGATGCTGTAAAGATTTTTTCTCCATAGGAACCTGGAATGTAAGATCCATGAATCAAGGAAAGCTGGACGTGGTCAAACAAGAGATGACAAGACTGAACATCGACATCTTAGGTATCAGCGAACTAAAATGGACAGGAATGGGTTAATTTAATTCAGATGACCATCAGGTATACTACTGCGGGCAAGAATCCCTCAGAAGAAATGGAGTAGCCTTCATAGTCAATAAAAGAGTAGGAAAAAGCAATACTGGGATACAATCCTCAAAATGACAGAATGATCTCAATTCAAATCCAAGGCAAACCAATCAATATCACAGTAGTCCAGGTCTATGCCCCAACCACCGGTGCTGAAGAGGATGAAATTGACCGGTTCTATGAAGCCCTACAGCCTTATAGAACTAACATCAAAAATGATGTTCTTATCATCATGGGGGATTGGAATGCTAAAGTAGGAAGCCAAAAGATAACCGGAATAACAGGCAAGTTTGGCCTTGGAGTGCAAAATGAAGCAGGGCACAGGCTGATAGAATTCTGTCAAGAGAATACGATAGTCATAGCAAACACTCTTTTCCAACAACCAAAGAGACGGCTCTACACATGGACATCACCAGACGGTGAACACAGAAATTAGATTGACTATGTGCTCTGCAGCCAAAGATGGAGAAGCTCTATACAGTCAGTAAAAACAAGACCATGAGCTGACTGTGGCTCAAACCATGAGCTTCTCATTGCAAAGTTTAGGCTTAAACTGAAGAAAGTAGGGAAAAGCACTAGGCCACTCAGGTATGAATTAAATCATATCCCGGTTGAATATACGATAGAGGTGACAAATAGATTTAAGGAATTAGGTCTGATAGACAGAGTGCCTGAAGAACTATGGACAGAGGTTCGCAACATTGTACAACAGGTAGCAACCAAAACCATCCCAAAGAAAAAGAAATGCAAGAAAGCAAAATGGTTGTCTGAGGAAGCTTTGCAAATAGCTGAGGAAAGGAGGGAAGCGAAAGGCAAGGGAGAAAAAGAAAGATACGCCCAATTGAATGCAGAATTCCAGAGAATAGCTAGAAAAGAATGCCTTCTTAAATGAGCAGTGCAAAGAAATAGAAGAAAACAATAGAATAGGGAGGACAAGAGATCTTTTCAAGAAAATTGGAGAGATGAAGGGAACATTTCATGCAAAAATGGGCCAAAATGGCAGGGACCTAACAGAGGCAGAAGAGATTAAGAAGAGGTGGCAAAATTACACAGAGGAACTATACAAGAGGAACTATACAAGAGGAACTATACAAGAATGAGCTTAACGTCCCTGATAATCACAATGAGGTGGTCACTGACCTCGAGCCAGACATCCTAGAATGTGAAGTGAAGTGGGCCTTAGAAAAGCTGAGCAATAACAAAGCTAGTGGAGGTGACAGTATTCCAGCTGAGCTATTCAAAATCTTAAAAGACGATGTAGTAAAAGTGCTACACTCAATTTGCCAGCAAATTTGGAAAACTCAACAGTGGCCACAGGATTGGAAAAGATCAGTTTACATTCCAATTCCAAAGAAAGGCAGTGCCAAAGAATGTTCAAACTATCGCACCATTGCACTCATTTCTCATGCTAGTAAAGTCATGCTTAACATCCTACAAGCTAGACTCCAGCAGTATGTGGATCGAGAACTATCAGAAGTATAGGCAGGATTTCGAAGAGGCAGAGAAACTAGAGATCAAATTGCCAACATACGCTGGATCATGGAGAAAGCTAGGGAGTTCCAGAAAAACATCTACTTCTGTTTCATTGACTATGCTAAAGCCTTTGATTGTGTGGATCATAACAAACTGTGGCAAGTTCTTAAAGAGATGGGAGTACCAGACCATCTTATTTGTCTCTTGAGAAACCTATATGTGGGCCAAGAAGCAACAGTGAGAACTGGACACCGAACCACTAATTGGTTCAAAATTGGGAAAGGAGTCTGGCAAGGCTGTATATTGTCGCCCTGCCTATTTAACTTATATGCAGAGCACATCATGGGAAAGGCAGGGCTAGATGAATCAAAAGTTGGAATTAAGATTGCTGGAAGAAACATCAACAACCTAAGATATGCAGATGATACCACTCTAATGGCAGAAAATGAAGAACAACTAAAGAGCCTCCTGTTGCGGGTGAAGAAGGAGAGTGCAAAACTTGGGTTGAAACCTAACATTAAGAAAACCAAGATCATGGCATCTGGCCCTATCAATTCCTGGCAAATAGATGGGGAAAAAATGGAGGTAGTGACAGATTTTATTTTCCTGGGCTCCAAGATCACCGCAGATGGGGATTGTAGCCAAGAAATTAAAAGACGCTTGCTCCTTGGGAGGAAAGCCATGGCAAATCTAGACAGCACACTAAAAAGCAGAGACATCACCCTGCCAACAAAAGTGCGTATTGTTGTGATTCAGGGTCAGCCTGTGGGTTCGGCAGTTGGGTCGGACAATTCAGAGGAGGAGGAGGGGGATGTTGGAGAGCCTGCAGAGAACAGCCCTGAGGCTTCGCAGAGCCCTCAGCCAGGCCCCTCCCATCTGGTTACAACGCAGACCTAGCTGTGTGAGCCTGACAGCGTGAATGAAGATGACCCACAGCTGGCCCTGTTCAAGGACGCCCGACGCAGGAGCCAGTCAATCAGGAGTAAACAGAGGAAGGCAATGGGGCACCTCGGAAGGAGGCAGAGAGAAGCCACGCCTTGAACTGTTTAAAAGGGGAATGTGTGGGAGGGCTGGTTTGCTGAAGGCAACTGTTTGAATAGCTCCTGTTTCATGGTTCGTGTTTTTGTTTTGCTTTGTTTTGTGTCAATAAATTTGGCAGGCTTAGTTCCAGCCTCTTGCCTTTTTGTAAAGGGGTTGTCCCTGCCTTTTCTGCAGGGCCGGTACTAGGCTGGAACAGAACACGTATAGTCAAGGCTATGGTCTTCCCAGTTGCAATGTATGGCAGTGAAAGTTGGATCATAAGAAAGGCTGAGCGCCAAAGAATTGAGGCCTTTGAAATATGGTGCTGGAGAAGACTCCTCCGAGTCCCTTGGATTGCAAGGCGATCAAACTGGTCAGTCCTAGAGGAGATCAACCCTGACTGCTCTTTAGAAGGCCAGATCCTGAAGCTAAAACTCAAATACTTTGGCCACTTAATGAGAAGGAAGGACTCACTGGAGAAGAGCCTAATGCTGGGAAAGATTGAGGGCAATAGAAGAAGGGGACGACAGAGAATGAGGTGGTTGGATGGAGTCACTGAAGCAGTAGGCGTGAGTTTAAATGGACTCCAGAAGATGGTAGAGGACAGGAAGGCCTGGAGGAACGTTGTCCATAGGGTCACGATGGGTCGGACATGACTTCGCAGCTAACAACAACAATATTAATAAATATAAAAACCAAAGATGCAAACCCTGGGTAATGAGAGAGATAAAATGGCCATCTCAGTATATATATTTTATTGGTTTTTAAGAATGACAATCTTCAGTGCCTAGTGTACTGCGTGTTGTGTTGGTTTACATTTTAAAAAGAAAAGACAATAATCGATTAACATCAGTAATGATTAAATTTGATAATCCCATAATTAATATATTAATTAATAATATATTTCTTTAATCTTCCCTTCTTCCGTTTATATTTTCCTTTGTCAATATTAAACAAAATGTAATTCTTAATGCTTTCAGTATATGAATGATTAAATATACTTTTTTATATTTATGCAAATAATAATCTTAGTATAACTTTTTTTCAGCTTATATTATTGTTATAACCATCATCCCATTAATTCACCATGCATTCTATTTTCGTAGTTTTTGTTTAAGCTTAATTTCCCTTTTATATTCAATCCATTTCTTATCAGTCATGATTTCGTCAAATATTAGTCATCTAAATATCCAAATTTTTCCATTTAGGTACACCATCCCAATGTTTTCATATTTCATATATTATAAAAATACTGTACTTCTTATCTGTCTTATAGCATCTAGGTATAACATCCTTTAGTTAGCTTATATCTCACTTATATTAATAAAAGTTATATCAACCCACTATTTTTATATCATGTATTATAAAACATACTATATTACTTAAATCTCTTATCCCTCTTGTTATAGAGCCCTTTTATGTTCAGAATTCCCTATTCTTTTAACCATATTCAAACAAGTATTTGTTCATGTAATACTCCATCTGATAGGGTGAGTCAAATCTTTTGAATCTTTGTCTAGTCTTCTTCTTTTGCCGAATAGCTTTCCAAGTTGATATAATCCACTTATCCGGCAGTTCCTGTGTTTTTGCAAGTATTGTTGGGAATACAAAAGATGACATAAGTAGAATATCTGCTTTCTGTCTCCCAAACTCTGATGATTCTCTTAGAAATTATATAGTCCATTCTGTTTTTATTGTATTAAAATCTTGTAGATTTTTTCCTATTTGTATTAAATTGTAATTCTTTTCATTTGTTGCTTCATCAATTTGATCGTGTTCTTCTAATTTGTGTTTTGTTATCTGATTTGTTTGTTCATTCGCCATTATTTCCTGGGTGGTTTTTAGTTTCTAGATTTAAATTAAAGTTGTGCTTATTTAAATCCTCAAAGTTGTTTTGGATTTCCATGTGGTTTAAATCTATTGTCATTTGTATCTGTCATAACATTCCATACATTTCCTCTTGGAAAGGGTTTGTCTTGCCTTGAAGTATTACCTCTGGAAGTCTTTGATATTCCAGGCTAAATCCTTCAGGAAAAAATACTGAATGTGGCATCTTGTCATTTTTTGATACTTGTACGATGTCTCCCCGCTTCAAACAATTTTTCATCAATGTTTTAATTCAAGGGTCAATTATCAATCAATCAAAATTGCAATTCAGTATGTTAAACCACTTTAAGTCCTTCCTGTAAATTCTCCTCTACAAGATTAGCCAAGAGCCAAAAATTTTCTTTTTCTGTAAAACAGTTCTTAAATTTAAACAACAATCCAAGTATTTTTCTTTCAGACACTCTTTAATCTTATGGCTGGCCTGGCTCTTCCTTTGTTCCCAGCTGTCTTCAAGGTTATTTACAGTTTCAAGGGAACAGATTATTCTTTGTTTCTGGCCGTCCTGCCAGTTTCTGAACCCTTTTTGTTAGTATTTTGTGTTCTGATTCTCCACTAGGTGTCAGTAGTTGTTCATTTTTCAGTTTTTCAAACAGTTATTGTTATTATATAGTTTTTATAATTTCATCAAGACCCTTTAAGGTGTAGTCTAAACAGTTTTTTTTAGTTTCTAGATTTATCCAGACTGTAGTATTTTAAATTAAATTTCAATACGTTTCTTTTTCCCTTAGTATTAATTCGCCACTTCCGTCTATGAGGGAGTGAGGATGGGGTCCCCTCCCTTCACTTTCGGAGATTTTCTTGCTTTGGGAGCCTTTCCAAAGGATTCAGTTAAGAGATAGAATAGAGAAGTTCAATACTCTAACCAATTCCAAGCACGCTGTTCACCAATGTTCAGGTTTATGCTCTTGGACTTTGGTTGCAAGTAGCTTGGGCTAGACGCTGATATCATGCTAGCCTTTCTCCTGTCAGGTTGGAGGGCTTCTCCCAGATCACGTGAAGTGACTGTCGTCGCTTTGTGATCAAAGGGACACCCCTCCTTCATGGTCGCCTCTATGGGGCAACTTCAGACTCATTTAGGGTCCCCCAGGCAGGACAAAACTAGCCGTGGGGAGTGGACCTCTGCTTTCCCATGACCGTGCGCTACAGGCACAAAACCAGAAGTCCTCAAAAATGGCCATCTCACTAATACAGCCATCTCAGTAAGTGTCTGGTACTCTATTGAAAGGGGTGGAGCTAATCTAAATTTGGAGGGAAGCATGTTCAATAATGCAGGTGCCATGGCAAACAAGGCACTTCTTCTAGGACCCACCAAATGTAGATTCCTAGATGATGGAACCTGCAACTTGTCCTGTCTGTCAGATCTGATGGTGCAGACTGATGTAATCAAGCAGAGCTAGTTCCTCAGATAACTCAGTCCCATGCCATGAAGGACTTTAAAGATTAAAACCAGCACATTGAGTTGGACCCGGAAATCTCACACAGCAGAGGTGACGTGCTGGTCTAGGAGCACACATAATTATCTATCCCCCTGCATTCTAAAGTGAGTATTCTTCAGGGACAACCCCATGTAAAGCATAATGCAGTAGTCCAATCTGGAAGTGACTAGGGCATAAGTGACTGTAAGCAGGGCTGCTAAACCAGGAATGAGCAGAACTGGTGCACAAGACAAAACTATGCAAAGGTCCTCAAAGCCACAGCTTTTCATCGAGCAGAAATCGTAAGGCTAGAACAACCCCCAGATTGTGCATTAGGTCTGTCGGGGGCAGGGCAGACCCATCCAGCATCAAAATTGGCATAGTCCTGGAACCAGTGGACTTGTTATTTTCCATTGGAGCTGATACAGTAGAGTACCAAAGTCGATGGTATCAAAAGCTGCCAAATGGTCAAGTTGATCAAGGATGGATGCATTAGCCTCATTCTGCCTACAATAGAGGTCATCCAAAATCATACCAATGCCGTATCAGGATTTTTGTAGAGCAGTCCTCTTTTGCTTCGTAGTTTGAGAAAAAGAAGCAATCTTAAATGCTTACTCAAAGGGCTGTGTCTTTTGCAATAAAAGAATTTGTGGCAGTAGGGAATGCATTCCTTATTCAAGACTCGTGCACAACTTGACAGTTGACTTGGATTCACAGCTTCTACTCAGAGAGTAAGGTGCCTGTTGTACCCAAGGAAACCTTTGCTCAGATATACTGCATGCTGATTTTATTCTTTCAGGGACTAGGATACCCCTTCAGTCAGGCTCTTATGTTGTCAACACAACTTAAAGGTACTATGTTGGGAAGGATATTTTAGGGGATTGGGAACATTTTCTATATTTATAGGTTCCCTCCCCTCTTTGAACCTAATGGAAGGCTTCCCAACTGGATGAAATCACAGTTTATTGTTATGTTTGGAATAATATGTGAATTTAAGTGCATATGTTAAAACAGGAAACAAACCATGATCATGTTGCAACTGCAAATCAGTCTGACCTTCTAAGATTTGTTTATTAACTACAACTTCAAAGCAGTTCTATTTTGCTGTTGAAAATGTTTATTTAGCCATGATCTTAAAGAGTACCAACTTGTTGCTATTGAAAGAGTTGCAAGATATGCACAGCTTGTTCTTAGAACCTAGAAGTGGTGAACTCTTTCTAAACCATTGATATGTGTGGAATGCCTAGATGTTTCTTTATCTGTGTTCTCTTTTCCCTTGCTCAAACATGGATATATCTTAGAATAGAAAAAGGATTCAAAGCAGCTAACTTACAGTACATAGTAATGCTCAAAAATGATAATTGTTTAAATAAATTTGCTACATTTCAAGCAGTTGTATACTTTCATACCTAGTAATTTGCATATAGAATTTGAATCTTGCAGCTCATTTCAATCATTAACAGTGACAGGATTATAATTACAACAAAGTGCTTTGTCTATAGATCTTGTCTACCAAAGAGAAGAAAATACAAATGGAAGATTGTGCTAAAATTACTGAACACTTTATTGTGGTGCTTCCTCAACTCTTGGCAAAGGTAACGTGCAGCTGCTCTTGTGAATGCATATTCAATAACTAATTTGAATTTTAGCAGCACACTAATATCCTGTTTTCCTTTGCAGTATTCACTAGATACAGAAAAAGTGACAAACCTTCTGCAGATCTCACAGTATTTTGATTTAGAGCGGTACAGTACTAGTTCATTCAATAAGGTGAATTTACTTTTATGACAGATGGGTAGATGGAAAATTTTGAGAAATGTGGTGAAAAAAATGTCATTCATTGATTGTTTCATTTTAACTACTGAAAATTGAAATGATGCCTGGGACATGGTGAGAAAACATGGCCTTTGCCACAAAAGCATTTTCACCTGAAATAATTTGAAGGGCAATTTTTCAGACTCTGCAGATATGGAATCTTCTTGATTATTCACCTTTTATTTCTGCACATCTAACTGCGCTAGATGCTCTGCGAGGTTTGATGATAAACATGATTTGTGAATTGGACCTTATATTTCTTATTTTATACTGTAGCTATACAGTGCCTTGTTTGAGGCTTATAATGCATTTAAGGCTAAACAAATATGCTCCTAAATTCAAACTGAGTACAGTACCTTTTGTGGACTACACTGGTTTAAGTAATCTACTACTGTTTAGGATATTAATAATTCCTTTTCTTGCAGAACCTTGATGCTTTATTGAGAGAGGTAAAAGTCATTGTAATGATACACTCCAACACTAATATCCTAGAGACCTGCTCCAGGGTATACAGTATTCTTTCCAGAGGAGAACTTACTATTCATAACCAAGTGGCTTTTGCTAGAGCTGAACTGGTGAATGAATGGGTGGAGAAACTAAATCAACTACTAGGCATTTTTTGGCATAAGGTAAATATGAGTTTTGTATTTAATCAGGAGCAAAACTTAGATATCTGGAACAAAATAGTGATTTTTTTCTAAACTGTTAAATACGCTGTTTTTATATTGGTGAGAACTGAGATATACAAGCAAGTGCCATCTTCATATATGATTAATTTACAAACTAGAAAAAAAATCTATTAAATTATATTAAAAGGTAAAGGTTTTCCCCTTTCCAGTTGTGTCTGACTCTAGGAGGCTGTGCTCATCTCTGTTTCTTGGCCAGGAGAGCCAGCATTGTCTGAAGACATTTCCATGGTCATCTGACCAGCATGACTACACCGAGACGCATGAAATGCTGTTACCTTCCCATTGTAGTGGTACCTATTTATCTACTCACATTTGCATGCTTTTGAACTGCTAGGTAGACAGAAGCTGGGGCGAGAATGGGAGCTCATCCCATCGCATGGTACTCAGGTGTTGAACCTGGACTGTCTGCTTTCCAACTGACAAGCTCAGCATCTTTAACTGCTGAGCCATTGCGCTCCCTATATTTCAACAGGAAGCCAAAATTATCTGATATCTTATACATATGATTGTTTTTCAGTCAATACTGAGATTCTTGTCCCTTCTGTAGTTTATTTATTCTGTCTCTCCAGTTGTGAGGATAATTCAGACACCCCATGAAGGAATTACCTACCGTATATACTTGAGTATAAGCCGAATTTTTCAGCCCACTTTTTGGGCTGAAAAATTCCACTTCGGCTTATACTCCAGTCAACAAAAAAAACTTACCG